>NC_036452.1:15877750-16490965 GCF_002775205.1 Xiphophorus maculatus | reverse complement strand
GAAAGGCGAGAAAAAAAAGCCCATTTTCCTCAGAGAGAATGTCCGTCACGTGGATTGGAAATATTTACGGCACAACGTCTGTTCTGGTTTGGTCGTGAGGTCAGACAGACGACTCGGGGGATGGCGACGGAGGGAGAGATGAAAGGAGGGTGACGGACACACCCGCGTCTCTTCCTCGGACTCGAGAGGAGTTTATTGCCGCAAGCAGGAGGCAGGAAAAGAGGGGGGGGAGAGGAAGGAGCCTGTCCTATCGCATCGTCTCACACTGTGGAAATCAATTTGACCTCTGAGGAACTGTGGACAGAAAGAGGAAGAGGATTCCAGGTGGGCTGACTGGGAACGAAACAGCAGCAGCAAAACCAGCAGGACACACACAAGACTGAAATCTGCGAGTCTGTCCTGACTTGAGCCTGAACATTTACTGAGGCAAAGAGCTGCAGCAGGACGTTCGGGGTGAGTGGAGTCAGAAAATAAAGCAAGAAAAGCAGCGAGGCGGCGGTGAGGCGATGAGGGGTCAGGATGCGAATGGGTTCAGAAACTTAATGAACCAAAGACGGTGAAATGAACTTCGACAGAAACAATAAACACACATCGAACACACCTGAAGACTTCAAACTATTAAACTTCTATAGCTGGTCATGCCTACATTTTTTTTATCTTTATTGAAAATGTATCAATCGTCACGTAAAAGAAGCTCTTATTTTGAAAGGAGAGACGTTCTTGTACAACATGTTTTCAAAAGGCAAATTTGAGTTGAAAGTTGCACAAGTTTTTAATAAAAGATCCCTTTTTTATTTTTTCAGGTCAAATGCGGAGGAAACTTAACTTACTTCTCCACCGCAACTAATTCCCAAAGAACATGGAGTTCGATTTTGCAAACTAAACACTATAATCGACATAATCTGCTATATAACTTCAGGAGGAGTAGACTGTTTAAGGTAATTTGGCGACACTTCAGAATAGTCACAAACCCCTATTATGCATATCTAAGTGAAACCTCAGACCACAGAAATTTACTCAAGCATCTGGTTAGACCCACAGAAGCACAGCTGTATTTACACATCTAAAATGAAAAGGTTAAATATCTCCTATTATTAAGAAAAGTGCATTAAACCCTGTCCAAGCAGCCCAATTTCCATGTGATTTGAAATGAATTAGATCATTCTTTCTAACAGTAAACAAGACGTACCAACCTGCAGCCAATCAGATCAGAGCATCGATCCAGACCTCGGTGTGATACAGGATGTCTGCATATTTAACCAACTCAAGTTTCAGACCTGTATCTTCACAGAAATGTATGAAATTTGTTGATCCAACTGGCAACAAATTAGCACTTTTCCATGATAAATTAGCTGGCTAACCAGAAAGGTATGTTAGCAGCTAGCTTGCAGTAGCTTAAACCGCAGTCAGAGAATGCAATGAAGATGTTTGAGTGCGACTCAAACTAAATACACGGAATATACAAGATTTAATAGTCTTAGACAAAATTTAAGACCTGTAATTAACACATTAAAGGCTAACTTGCTCTTTTTAAAATGAATTTAAGGATGAGTGGACAGCCTGTAATAGACAGTTAACATGACAAGATCTCCTCATTTATGGTTTCATAGCAAACAAATGTTGACAGAAAAGGATGGAAACACAGAAAAACTAAAAAATGAAACCAAATCAAAAGTGTGCTGCACCAACTGTCCCAGTTCCCTCAGCCATGTATGGAGAGCTAATACTCTTTGGTTCCCCTCCCACTGACTGAAAAGGATTCCTGCATCAAACTTAAAGAAGAACCTGAGCGGTTCTTACCTGGTGGGGAAGCGGGGCTCGTACTCTTCAACTCCCTGCTGCAGACAAAAAGGAGAGAAAAAATTAGTTACACTTTATTCTGCAATGATGTGCATTTACTTGTGAAAGCTAGAGGACTGCTGCAATAATCACAACAGTCAGCAGGTGGCAGCAAAGATTCTCAGAAGTATGACTCCATCGCACAAGCTAGCATCTCTCCATATAAACTGATTTTAAAAGTAGAAAACCAGCTTTTAACTGGAGTAAATCTTCCCTTCTGTGTAAATATTTCATGTTACAACATGGACACATGTGCCTTAGTTGTCTGTTGTGTTATATAGTCTTTCAATTTTCAGATTAAGAACTGAATAAAGCTCTGAGATGTTCACAGCTTGGGGGAATGTTTTAGAAACTGAACGTGTTTTTAACTTCAACGCTTTTCTCACCAACCCGTCTAAACCACACACATTTTTATTTATGGGTAGCAATGTAAAAGGGGATGAATACATTGCAATTTTTAGGCTTGTTTATCAAAGAATTAGAAAACTACATATAATTTTCCTTGCTCTTTCACAATAATGCATAACTCTGTGTTGATCCATCTTAATAAGGTTTGTGATTGTTGCATGATAAAATCTTAAAAAGTTCAAGCCGTGTGAAAACTTCTACAAGTCAATGAGCTCCACATCAAGACTGGCATTGCTTTTGTTACAATTCAGCGTAAAAATAGAAGAATTAAAATCTATGAAAGACAAAATATAATAAATAAATAAGCACACAAACCCAGAATTGTGAGATGAGTCATCAACTCACAGGTAAGTTTCAACTCTTTCACTGATAAGTGAAAGAGTTTGAGAAGCAGAGATTTTTTTGAATAGACGGCGACTAAATGACGATCCACGGCGGCGGCGAGGCAGAAAGAGCAGCTTAAGTTGTTACATGACTGCAGTGCAATTAAGAGTCGCCCACATGTTATGTTCTAGGTGAGGCGTAGGAGGGGATCTGGGCTGATGCAGAGGGGGTTCACTGTTTCATAAGACTCTTCCTGCCTTATGATGAATTCTTATCCTTCTCACAGGTGTTTTCTCTGAATTTTCTCTTTCTGCGCTGCGTCACATCCTGCTCTTGATCCCTGCCACCAGGCACAGCTCATTCCTGCAGCAATGTAAGCTAGCGCTGCACATCATTGTTCTTACTAATTATTTTTAGTCTAGTTTCCAGTGCAAATATCGTAGCATGCTTGAATTTACACAAAACTAACTTAGAAGCAACCTTTCAGCCACATATAGCAGCTTGTCAATAATTTCTTAATATTGATGGAAAAAGTACTAGATTTAAGTCAATCATTTCTTAATATTGATGAAAAAGTAATTTCCCTCAAAAACTATCATAAGATCTAGTACTTTTTCCATCAATATTAAGAAATGATTGACTTAAACAAGCTTGCTGAAATGTTTCTTGTAAGTCTGTTTTATCTTATGTTAGGTCTAATAAGATGTTTGCACTTTAAACAAGAGACCAAAAATATTTGGTAAGATGTTGTGTTTTTGCAGTGCGGGATCTTTGTGACGGCTCAGCTCGTGTTTTGTGGGTTTATGTGCGGACGTTCTGCGGCATCTGTACCTGCGGGAAGCCTGGCACGGCGACGCTGTAGGGACGCTGTTGCCTGTGCAGCGTGGCGGTGCTTTGTGCAGACATTCGTGTGTGAGTGCCGTAATCGGGGCCGGGCAGAGGCATGTCCTCTCTCTCCAGAAGGTTCCCTGTGCTGCTGCTTTTCCCATGGTGGAGGCTGGAGACACAAGAGAGCAAGGAAAGTTAAAAAACTGGAACCATGTTGCTCCTGTATCCCATCTGGGCCAGTTAGTGGAGAGAGCACATCTGTAAGAATGGAACTGGGAGTTGTTCAAACATCTGGAATTTACAAATACCATAGAGTCTAACAAAACGGAAACACAATAAACTTCACGTACTTGTGAACTCGAAGCTGCCTCATGGTGTCGCCGTTGCTCTCGGAGACCAGCCGGGTGTAGGAGAAGGGAAACCAGCCCCGCCTGGTGGAGAAGAGACAGCAGGTCAACAAACATTCATTCCTTCTTCAATTTCAGAACCATAGAATAGAAACAGAAACATCACATCTTCAATCCCAAACTACGCTCACATCCTCGTCTTCTCGTTCTCGCCGTAGTGCCAGCCGTCTCGCGCCTCGGGCACCAGCAGGGTGATGATGTCGCCCTCGGCGAAGCTCAGCAGCGTGCTGTTGTCTCCGGCGGCGTGGGAGAAGACGGCCTGGACTCGAGTTCTGCCGTTCCTTTCCAGACCTGCAGCCATGGAGCTGGAGCGGGGCAGCGTGCGAGTCTCCACTGGAGAAAAAAAAAAAACACCACAAAGTTTTTAGTCTTTGAGTAGTGAAACATGAAAGAGAGCCGGAATAAATTCAGAGGAGGTGTTACTGTCCTCTGTTATATTGTACAGTGGTTCAAGCAGAACAGTTTTATGCAAGTCACTCGGGCTCTTTCTCATTTCAAATATCACACGTTCTATTCCCACTTGTTTTGGTCTGTTATTAAACCTGCAGGCTGTGCTTCAGGGGGAAAAATGATTTTTTTTCTCCACTCTTCTATGATAAGAGTAACCAGAGTCTTTTTTCCTAAAATATTTTCCATAGGGCTGCAACTATCAATCATCTAAGTTAATTAATGAGATTTTTTTAAAAATGGCACATTCTTCATATTTATGCAATAGAAACACATTAAAAGATGAAAATAAATCAATGATTCAATTACTTTTCTAAATAGGAAAATACGCATTTTGTTGCGTGTTTAGTGAATGCAACAATGTAGCGTTCTTTTAGCGAATGCCTGACATCAACATTTGAAAAGCTCAGCCATTTCTGCTTGACTTGGTGTCAATGCAGAGCTGATCTGTTCATAATTCTTTGGAAGAATTGAGATTTTTTTTCCTGTAGAACATATTTACAGACAAAAGATATTTTTTCTTAAATTCAAAATGTATACATTTTCATACAGCTTTGGCTTAATTATTGGTCTCAGTGTGTTTTTATTTCAGCAAATTGCCCTTTTTCAAGAGTCTGCACACTCCAGTAAATGATTAATCGATTACTCAATTAGTTGATTATTTCAATACTTCCTCATAATCATCACTAGGATGATACAGTTTTCGAGTCCTTCCCATATCGGCTCAGCAGGGCCAAAAGGCCGGAGTCCACCCTGACGACTCTGATGGCTCAAATTAGCATCCCTTCTTCAATTGTAAATGTGGTCGTTGACCGTCAGGCCAGAAGGTAGGAATGTGAATAGTCCATGTTGGGGGTGGGTATCTATGATACCTGCAGGAGATCAGGTCTCCTGTAGGTAGTGCTCTTCAGTTTATTTTTGAAGCATACATGAAGTGTTTTTGGAGAGATGTGACCTTTTGCAGCTGATCCATGATGTTGTGCTGCATTATCCAGGTCATTTTGCCAAATGTACATAGAGTTTGCAAAACATAGAATCTGTTTCAAAAAATATGCAAAGGTTTTTCTAAAAGAAATTAGTAATGTTTCTCTTTGAAATAAAGCTAAGAGGGTATAACATGACAGTTTAGAAATAAACTAACCAAATTAATTGTGTTGATCCACCTCAAAAAAATCATGCAAAAAGTGTAAGCAAAAGAAATCTGGGAGACTTTGCACATGCAAATTTGCATGCAGCCTTTTGTGCTGTGGAGGATAAATAGGTGACTGCTTCACCTATTTAGTTCACAAGAACTAATGGCATTTATTTCAGTCATAATCTTGCGGGGGGTGACCAAGGTTCCATCACTATGTGACAGCTGGTCAGCAAACCTGGCAAACATGATTGACATGGCAGCACTGAATGCACATGTGCTTTATCAGGCATGCATTGGGGTGCAGGAGAGACGGGTGGACTTCCTGGTTGAGCTTGCAAAAGAGTTCGGTAACTCTCATGTGAGTGAGAAGAAGGCACACAAGGAGAAACTGCTTCGGCAACAACCTTCCACACCCAGCTCAGGCAAAAGGGCGAAGTGTCAGGTCAACCATCGATGCAGGATGCGTGTCCTGAGGCCGAAACATCATCAGTGACCCCTCACACCCCCACCATGGACTGTTCTCCCTGCTGCCCTCTGGAAAGAGGTTCTGCAGCATCCGGTGCAGGCCCACCTGGTTCCGAAACAGCTTTTTCCTACTTGCCATCAGACTTTTATTTTACTCACAACATTGGAACTTCAAACATTATCCTGAGCCGTATGCAACGAAATTTCGTTCTTTATACACCCTGTGCATTGAAAATGACAACAAAGTCAGTCTAAGTCGAAGTCGAAGTCTAAGTCTATTGTGCAACTGTGAGATGCGTTGAGGCCATTACCAGGGTACTGATAAGGTAATGGCCCTATTTACTGAACAAAAGCACCTGCTAGATAAAATCCTTCAGGCCAGTTGGACTATCGAAGCCGATATAGGTATACGTCAAAGTGGACTAACTCTAGCCATTCTAGTGATAATCAATGCAATTGTTTCAGCCCTGATTACTGGTCTCTCCAGCTCATTTAGTGAACTATTGTGCTGTTGCAGCTTCATGCTGAGCACGGTTTGCACTCAAAGGATTAATAAGGTAATCAGAGTCTTAACTCAATTCTCAGCCAAGTTAATTAACGGAGGATGCAAAATAAAATTGCATTCGCAATCCCAGCAACGAAAAGGATTTCTGCAGACGTCTTTACCATGGAGACTTGTTATTTTTTATGCTTCTACTAAATCTTGGAAGAAAGGAGAGGTGTGTGTCCTTACGTTGGGGGGTCTTGCTCTTTGTGGGGGCGGCCTTGCGCACAGGCAGGGTGTTGGAGTAGACCTCTGCTCCGTGCCGCTGAGGCTGCGGGGAGGCTTTGCCCTGCGCCACCTTGCTCTCCATCCACTGCTGGTAGTCCTCTCCACCTGCTGCTCCGTTCATCACCGGCATCGCTCCGTCCATCAGCCGCTGCGAGAGAGAGCCGTTGAGACGATTAAAATCCGCTCCTGTGCATTTACATTAGTTGCATAACTTCCTGCCGCTCATTAGTGATTATGAAGGCGTCGAATGGCTGTTGGTCAAAAACGCTTCATTAATTAAAATCGTTTATGTACAGAGAGTTACAAGCAAACATCTGTGAAAGAGTTTCAAGGCATTATTATTACTGAATGCACAACATAAATATATATGCACTGTATTTTAATTAGGATTCAAACAAAACAACAACAATTTTGACAGACATGTGGACTTATTTGTCCAGGAGAAGAGAGCTAGTGTAATGATGTCACAAATTTAAACTCCATCAGAGCAACAAGCCTGTGACTGATTCAATAAAATTTCATTTCTATTTTTGATCTCAAAGCAGCACTTCACTTACAATCCCTCAAAAACATTTTTTAAAGTCTTATTTGGAGTCATTTAATCATGTTTTACCAGAGGGGGGGGGGTATACAAAAAAGTTTACTCAAGCAAAAAAGATTCTGTCAAAGAAATTACTCGAGTGAAAAAAATAATAAAAATAATTCATGTAGATACCACAACTGCAAAATAACAAATTCAGGCAAAAGAGACATTTATCCATATCAATGCCTTTCAATATAAAACATTTGAAACAAAAACTGCAGGTGGGTGTCTGGTGATCTTTTGGTTAAAACAAGCTTGTTAATTATTCACTGAAGCTCCTCACAGTGTAAAGTATCCAGAAACTTTACTGAAGAGTGGCGATACGTCAGAATAAAATTACTTAAGTAAAACTAAAATCTACAACACAGTGAAAATATACACCTAAAAGTATTTTGTTTTACTCTAATTACTCGAGTAAATGTAAATAGTCACTACCCAACTCTGTGTTTTACCTTCTGTTTCTATAAATTTACATTAAAAGGAACATTTTGTGCTGCATGTTTTGAGCTGCCCGTGTCTCCACTCGGTGAGAAGCTGCACTAAATGAAACACATTGAGCGTCCCTGCTCCTTCAATCAGACATTTCTGCATATATACGTTCTCAGTTCCGGTGTGAACTATAAATGATGAGTCATAAAGCCATTAGACCGCTCTTAGCCGCAGAAGGAAGAAACAACACAATTAACCCCTTGACTGCTTCTGTTTTACACTGGAACAGACTCGCTTTTTTTACAATTTGTAAAAGTGAGTGTTTTTACTGTTTATTTGTTCAGACTCGTCTTTATCTGCAGGCTTCAGTCGTCTGAACAGAGACGCTGCCCCGTTTTTCAGTTTGTGTGAAACGTCCTGTCGTTTGTCTGGTGCGGTAAGGCCCAGGAGGAACTGACCTGCTGGCCCATGGTGGCGCCGGCCCGCAGGGCTGCCAGCTCTGGAGGCATGGGCAGAGGTTTGGCGCCAGAGATGGGCTCGGGGATGCCGGGGTGGAGAGCGCCGGGAGGCACGCCACCCGCCGCGCCGCTCATCTGCTGTGCCAGGAACATGGCCCGATCCGGCAGCTTGGTCGGTTCGGCGCACACTTGCTGCCACACGGGGATCTTCTGGGACAAAAGCTCCTTACCCTGGAAACACAGAGAGAGAACAGGCTCAATTATATGGAGATTTATTTGGGCTGGCAATTTTTTAATTGTCAGAAATTAAATGGTAGAAACATTAAATTGGGGATTTTTGTTAAAGAAGTTCACAAACAGTCTTAATTATTTACAAAAGTTTTGTTTAATGCATTTTTCTTACTTTTTCACCCTTATAACAAACTCATGTATCCGTTCTTTAAGGCAGGGATATTTGACCTGACTCAGGTTAACCCAGTCAAGTCGTGTTTGTATCTTCGGAGCTGGAGGGATCTCAAACAATGCATGGATGGGGTTCTTCAGACAGAACATTTTCCATTTGAAACATTCAATAGGCAGAGTATAAAGAATTTAAATGTAAAATCATTTAGAATCTTGATATTAGCAGGAACTAAGGGAATAACGAGGAAATCCCAAACAAGGAAAACTGGATCCATATGGTGCATGTTATTTATGTTAGAGAAGCTAACCTCTTTCTGGAGACTTGAAGTGAATAAATTTGAGTGTGGAAAGTGTGATTGAACTACATTAAACCGATCATATCGGATTTTGTATGAAAATAATTTTTTGGTCAGGAGACAAGGCTGAAATAGATTAGACGATGGATGCATGAAAAGCTGCCAGAAAAGCAAAAGAATAAGCTGAGTTTCATACACCGTTATGCAAGCATTCATGTATTCATTTGATTTAAGCTTTGAAAGCTCTTTGAAACATTCTGGAGTTGCTTGAAAAGGAGAAAATAAATGTTCAAAAGCCAAAGTAACCAGTTATTGGTAGTTTTCTAGAGATCACATTTTTCAGCGAAGTCTATAATTCAGAGTAAAACGGGTTGTAAAGTGAAACTGGCAGGAAACTGAGGAAGCATGCGAATCGTCTCTGTGAGAAGCTCTCAGCTGCTGCAGGACGTGTCCATGCATTATACAGCAGAGCAGTTACGTAACGACCTCATCTGCATTCATCTTCAGGGAAGAACAAACAGATCCGAATCTGGAATTAAAACTCGGCTGGTTCTAACCCGGCCAAGGAAGTGGGCGGGCTGCAGAGGCAGGCATCAGTCAAATTACGAGAATCCAGAAAACGAACCTCTAATGTGAACCGACCCTCTTTAACTTTTAACACCCTTAATCAGAGACGCTCTGCTTCTGCCTTGTTTCTGTAAATCGTCGCTGAAACAGAGAAGAATGAGGAGTCACAGTTCCGTTTCTTTGTGTTCTGCAAACTTTTCCTGAGAACATCTTTGCTGCCGGTGAAAGCGATGAGTCACTGCGACCCCAGTCAGTCTGGCAGATAGCAAAGATGGAGCGTAGGTGGCAGGTGCCTTTACCGGCGTTAGGCACAGACGGCGGCTGCTGCTTTATTCTGCTCTCAGAGGACAGAGAGAAGAACAGAAACGGACTGATCACCTGGTCAACCTCTCTGGCTGCAGCAGAGGTCTTACAGAAAAGGAGAACAGCAGCAGCATCTCTGTGAAACACAACTTTCAGAATCAACTCTGAAGCTTAAAATTGAGGATCTTAAAAACGTAACAGATGCTTAAAGCTCCAGGAACTTTTAGTTGAAATTAGGGCTGCAACTAGGAATTATATTAGTAATCGATTAATCGGATTAAAAAAACCCAAAAAACTGGCACATTCTACAGATTTTTCATTTAACCACCTAAGTAGTTTTTTTTATGCAGTATCAGAAATATATTAAAAGATGCCTCAATTCATCATGATTAATCTATTTAAACATTTCAGCCCTTAATCGTCTAGATTAATTATTTCTGATTTAGTCCTGAGCAAAAATAATTATGCTTTAATAATCTATTTTTGTTGAAATACATCGTTTGATAACATTACAGATTCATTCGTCTCCTGGTCCATCCTGCCGTCACTCAGGACGACTCTGCCAGAGGCGGAGATTCACCCAAAAAACGTGACTTCAAAAAGAAAAACGCCTCCAATTCAAAGGAATTTTTAGCATCTTTTGCTTAGGAACAAAAAACTCTCCTTGTAATTAGCATGAGGACAGCTGGCGGTCGCTGTGAGTCTAATTTAATCCCTTTTCGATGTTTAATCATCCCATCAGCAGTTTGTGTTCTCCGCTTCCTCCTGTCTATCAATCACTCATTCAGACACTTTCACACCCACACGCAGTGAGTCGGAACCAAGTGTTCCTGCAGAAGTAGGTCATCCTCCCGGCCGCCTTCACCCTCCTCCTGCTCCTCAGGCTCTACATGTGAAGAAGAGAGGATGTAGCCATTTCTGTTTATAGTGAGCCTGTGATTGGCTGAGTGGGAAGCATCTGGACGAGTACTGGGGGGTTTACCATTTCATGACGATTTATAAATAAACAGAGGAACGTGAGAATGGAACAAAGCGACAAGCCTGAACGCTTTTTATGATCTGCCAATCTGCGAAACCGATGAACAATATCAAATACTTCATGCTCATCCATGTAGCAACATTATTACTCATTTTCCTCACTAAATAAAGTCGCATTTCTGATTGTCCTGATCTTGCTCTCCTCTTTCTCCCTGAACTTGTGTTTTTCTACAGCTTCAGGATTTCTGAGAGAAGCTTCAGTTGCAATTTTCATCAATAATATTCCAATGTCACATCTATAGAATGTTATTCAGCCCTAACCAAGACTGAATAAACAATTAATCGCATGATAAATTAAACTGAGCTTGACAATCATTTTCGGCTGTGTTTTATTTTGGATATTTAAAATATCTTCCAGTTCCAGTTAAACTGTTTTTTACAAAATTAAAGTTTACTGCTCTTTGAAAGGGCAGATTTAAATTATGGCATTATTAATATGTTAGCTGAAAATGGTCTCAAAGAAATGGTGTGACGTCAATTTGCTTTCTGAAATTTGCCTTGTTGCTTCAATTTCTAGTGAAATTATTGCTCTACCAAACCCGTTCCTGTGCTGGTCTCACCTTGTTGTGGTAGGCACTGCTGTTCTTGGCCACGGCACACTGACGGTCCACCAGGAAGCAGTACCTCCTCCGCTCCTCAGACAGAGCGTTCTTGTAGCCCTCGGCGATGTAGCTGTCCAGCTCGCTCTGCTTGTTGCTGATGGCCTCCACATACTGGGAAGAAAAGGGGAAAAAAGAAAATCCAGAGATTTTCCAGCTGTTTCAAAACAATAACAGTAACAAAAAAAGTGCAAAAAAAAAAGAAAGAAGACTCCATAATAAACATTTTATGGAGTGGGTGAATCAGTCCTTTACATGCTTCAAACGGTGACATGTATAAAGAAAATTGTGATTTTCCTGGGCTGCCTTGGATATTAAGTCAAAAATGTCACAGCACATTAAAACAGGAACTTCCTGATCAACATTTCCCTCTCCCACTGGGTTGTAGTTAGAGCTGGACAATATTGCCTAAAACCATACCATGATGTAAACATTCATTCTTTTGTTTTAAGCATCTGAAATGCTGCCAAACTGGTGATGTGACCACTTCCTCTTTTACCCACAGTTTCCACTCAGTGCAGTTTTTAATTTTTAAGGCTTTAAACTGCAGCTGCTAAAGTTGCTCAGCAGTTTGTTGCTAGGTAGCCAAAGGGTGAGTGAGTTGCTAAGCAACCAAAGCGCGAGTGAATTGCTTGATTCCACCAACCTAGCTTATTAGTTGGCCAGAAGAGGTTGAGCAGGTAAAGCTTTTCCTCTGTCACTCGTCTATTGCGATGTATATTTATTACCCAGCTCTAGCGTCGACACCAACGTCTGAATGCAGCGAACCAGACTTCATCCGCAGCTTCTGTCAGACAAGAGGAGCTTCTAAAGAGTTTAAACAAAGTGAAACGTCGTCCTCAGCGTGTTAGTCAATGGCCGCGCTGCGAGCCGTTCACACACAAACTCCGCATCCCACACCGACCTGCACATTTAGCGGCTTCAGCCAACAGCCGAGGGCGGGCTGGACGTTCAAAAATAACCCGATGGTGCCAGGAGACGGATCTATAGAGCGACTCGAGTCATCCAGCGATGCTCCATAATCACCATCACACTTTGAGCAACACCAGAGGTGCTAATTATAGAATTAATAAAGCAAAGCAGACATTCATTAAGAATATTTTTCTGCCTCATTTACATTCTTATCTAAACAAAGAAACTGAGGTCACTTAATGAATTTTAAACACTTGGTCACTTTTCTGTCTTCAAACAAGCATTTAAGGTCATGTAAAGATCAGTTTCGCTTAGCCTTTTCCTCACTGAGGCGCTCAGCACAATACTGAATTTAAACCCACAGATGTTTTATTTTCTTTTTCATACACAACTTTTGTACCTTTTAGCTGGAAAAGTTATGCAGATTGAGATGTTTTCCTTCTAGAGATAAACTGCTGCTTTGGTTCCTGTAAACTGTAGATCCTCAAAAATCAATGTGTTTTCCTCGTCATCAACAAATGCATTTTCACAATAAACCTTTAAGGCATAAGCGCAAAGAAAAGAAGCTTAAAAAAATGCAACAGCAATCAACTTCATTAAGTTTGAAAAGATTATTTTGAAAGTTTTGTCCTCTTTGTTAATGTCTGGAAAACTACAAATAGAGCAGGAATTATTCAGAGCTGATCAGATGCAGGATGCAATTGTGGTGCATAAAACAATTTGCAGCATCACAGAGCGCGTTAGATGCAGAAAATTATAACATAACTGTGAGATGCAAAAATAAGTAAAATTCTGCAGAGCTCACTAGAGGGACTCTTTGAGGGCAGTGTTGATTTTTCTGGAAATGATCCAAATGAATTCCTGGAGCCGTTTTAGAGAAGCTTTTAGCTCAGCTTTCAATAAATAAACAGACTCTTCAATCAAATAACCTATAAATAACATGAAAACATACAGTAATCACTAAGAAGTAATAAGAATAAATTAAAATGAGGGTGATAATTCACATTCTGATGATTAACATTTTTTTGAAGGGCAATTCTGTTTTCAGAAACTTCGTAATCCTTTTTATTTATTGTTTTTGGTCGTTGTGTTTTATTTTGGATCTTGGATATTTTTTGTCTTCCAGTTCCAGTGTGGAGTATTCTTTACAAAATAAAAGTTCATTAGTCTTTGAGAGGATGACCTAGCATCATCAATATACAGTATTGGTAGAAAATGGCCTCAAAACGTCAATATTATCGTTTATTGTAATAACTTCTGGGACAATTTATCGTCCAGAAACATTTGTTACTGCAGTGGACCGAGGAGCAACATCTGTGAACTTTGGGAAGAACGGAGCATCATTTTAACAGAACGAAGCTCCGCCACCCGGATGTGCTCACTAATCAGAGCTGCTCCTCAAAGTGGGCTCATCCAGCAGCCACTGTGAAGTGGCCATTGCAGAGGAAGACGGAGGCAGCTAATGAAGAGGACAAGCTGCGTTCAGGGTCCGGGTTCAGGCCAGCAGGTGGGAGCACATGTTCCACACAGCTGCTGGCGGTCAAGGAGAACCCACTGTTTCTTCAATCATCTCTCAGCACGAGGCTGCGGACAGTTGGGAGGATTTAACGACAACACGCAGGACTCAGGACGCTGCCAGTAAGTGGTGCATGATGGAAGTCCTCCATGAAGTTCATTTATTTAGATACAGGCTGGCCTTTTGTGCCGCTGCCAATCAGCTTCTTCATTACAATAAATCCGACTCTGCAGCTGGGGTCCAGCTGACAGGGACAATAATCAGCTTTTTCCAACTTCTGCTTACGGAGGAACACACCTGCAAGAAAAGCTCTGCTGAGTGCGAAATACGTCAGCAAGGAAGCAGACAGAGGTTGTCGTAATTAGCCCTACAGAAGGGATTTTTAAAGTGTGTGATGTTTTCTTCAGGTTGAACCCCTCCTCCTGTCAGTGGGATGTCAAAACACGGTGCGGCCGTATGCAAATTCACTGTGGTGATGCGATGAGCAGGCTGGAAGATTAAAGGAAAGCTGAGTTTGGACTCAGAGTTCCCTTTGAACTGATGAACCAATCGCGCTGCAAGATGGACAAAAACAAACCAGGAGGGATAAACTGTGGCGTGGGCTCGCTGTGGAGATGAAATGAGGAATAAACGCTGATATTTGGGATCCATGACAAGTTCAAGCATTCATCATTCATACAAAAGAAAAAACTGGCTGCTAGCCCGCAGAGGCCTTCATCGTGCTTTGAGTTCAATGCCTAATCAATCACGTGTTCCTCTGGTTCAGAGGTTGATGCTCTGGTCTGAATTAATAGTTGGAAAGTTAAAACCTTTGAGATGCAGACTCGGGTCCTGTCCCCAGACTGCATGTGAAAGACGATTTAGTCTGCATACGAAACTCCAAATCAGTCAAATATAGAGTATTCATGTCCAAACTCTAGCATCTATTAGTTTAAATCTAATATATCTAAACAAAAACTTTTATAAGTTTATGTTTGATCTAGATGTGCTTCGTCTCTAAAACAGTGTCGTTCAGCATTCAGGTTCGGTACAACAACAAATCTTTCTTGCACATGTCCTTTCTTAATATAAGAGAAAATGAACTTTTTTTTATTAATTTCACTACATGTGCATTTGAATTAGAATTTGATTGGTTGATTTGACACCAATTTTGCATAATTAGATATAAAATAAAATGCTTTGCTCCTATGAACTATGAGATGATGTTTGCTGTAGTTTATGCCAATTAAAAACCGAACTGGATTGTAAACACTATTGATTCATCAATTGCTGAATCATATTACAGATTCACATTAAACCAGCTATTGATTACACACGAATCTGACGGAAGATCAATCGATCAAATTTTATTTGTATAGCACATTTCAGCAGCAAGGCATTCCAAAGTGCATAACAAACAAAAACAAAGTCATGCAACATAGACTCAACAATCAAACCATTACATTAAGTCACGTGCCATCATGAAATTCGTAATTGATTATGTTTCAAATATAACTCTAAACAGGTGGGTTTTTAGTCAAGTTTTAAAGGAAGTCAGTGTTTAGATAAGTATGTTTTACTCCTCAGTCATCTTTTCTCCATGTAACTGAATCTATTTTTGTTTGGAAGAATCAAGAGCTAATAAATCTCTTGGAAACAAGTTTATCTCAAAAAAAGGCAGCTGCAAGTCTTGTTGCTATGCAGCTAATTAAAAGTGTGACGGAGTGAAAATGTTTGAACTGTGGAGCTCATAGCCTCATTATAGGGAGTTTAAAGGAAAGGCAGGAAGCTCTGCTCATAAAAACCCCACATACACCGACTCCATGTCACGTTTTGCTCTTTCTAAAGGTCAGTTCAGTTGCTACATGTTACAGCCAGGAACCGCTCCAAACAATCCTGATCCTTTAGTACACATTGTTCTCTATGTAGAGAACAAAACAGTTTGTATGGAAAGGAAATGTTACATTATAAATATCTTCCAGTCGCAACAGTCTTTTGTTGGAGGTGACAAACACAGACCGGCTCCGATGGCTGAAATCTAAATTAGCGAGGTTTCACATTGTGGAAGTTCGCTTCCTCTCCCGCCACAAACAGAACCAAACCTCTGCAGCAACATGACATGGAAAGAATCGAACTCTCTGCCGAGACCAACAGCTTTCACACTCAATAAGCCACTGAAGCCCAGAGGGGCCGATGGACTTTAGGCCTAAACGTTTCCGCGCCGCAGCTCTTCATACTGTAGCTCCAGCTATTGATTTGTTGTTTTTTTTTTTTTGGAAAAGCCACCAGGCCGACCCCTGCTTGCTCAACCAACCATCCGCTGCAGAAACACTAACAATTAGACAGTAATTGCCACCCCTGCTGCTCCGACAGAGCAGCATGACGCCACGTTTTCAGCCTCTGGAAGTCCTGAAGCTCTCTGCGGCAGGTCAGACATGACAGTCTTCATCGTCTGCTGCAAATGCTTTAATTATTTGCAAGCTCTAAACTATAAAAAAGAAAAAAAATCCTGCTTCCCTGTAATACTTTTAAAGAATGACAAAGAATCGTGGCTTTTTATATTCTAATGAATTTGCTACACAAAACAGGTCAGCTAGGATTCATGAATTGTAGAACCACAGGGAAAAACATTTGGCTTTAGATTAAAGAAATGTCAGAATAATTAGCTGTAAAGAAACGGAGCCGTGACGCCGCCTGACATCTAACCAAGCTGCAGGTAAATTGTTTTGTTGCTCTGCGCAGACAGGCTGTCAGCAGATGAAGTCCCACATTCCCAGTTTCATACCGGCTTTAATTATTTGTGTCGCACTCCACGCGTCGAGTTCAGACAAGGCAGAAATGCACGACATGCTTTATAGAGGCCCAACAACTGGAGCTGGAGAAATAAAGAAGAGAATCTCCGACGTTTATGTCTAAGGGAGGGAGGAAGCAATTAGTTTTACAGCTAAAAGTTTTGTGCTCGTGTTATGATTATAGACAAAACGAAAAACAAAGCAAGTGAACAAATGGCTTTGATAGGGTCAGTTCGTCTATGTCTGCGCCCGCTGATGGGACGGATAAGAGGCTCATGACGGCAGTCTCTGGTGTGCAGGTTGTGTAATAAGAGCCGGCCCACCGTGTGTCACCACAACACCTCCAGACAGGAGTTCAGAGACATGCACCGTGTAATCACACCTCCGCTCCAACAGCCACCGGAACATCAGCCAAACGCTCACCTTCCCCACTTATCCATCACACTCAGGAGAGCAGAAGGTAATGAATCAGTCAGAGCACCGGCAGACGGTAAATCCTGTGATCCCTGGATTTCTCAGTTTCGCTGAACTTTCTATGATGACTTTAAATATAAAAAATCTGGGGTTTTTTTTTTGGTTTTGTTTTTTCAAAGGTTTTGTCACAGAAGGAAGCTTAAAGCCCATCAGGAAGACAAAAATGCATTTCTAAAAAGAGTTAAAGGTTGCTCTTGATCAAACAGTTTGCATGAATTCAACAGAAATCTGTGTGCTTGAAGATGAGTGCAAGAGTGCTCTGGAAAAATAAAATTTTACTAAGTATTTTTGGTTTAATTTTAAGTTCAAACATTTTAGTAGACTTGAAATAAGAAAACTAACTAATATGTAATTTTTCAGCAAAATACAGAACCTTGTTTTAAGTCAGGAAAGTTGATAATAAATACTAGTTCCACTAGAGGATTATCTCACTTATAACAAGACATTTTCCCCACGTTTTAAATGAAAAACATCTTCTAATGGAGTGAATACACTTGATCTTGAGTATTTAAGAATCACTGACAACAAACTCAAAAGGTTACTTCTAGGTAAGTTTTGTCTTAAATGTACAAAAATATTTGCACTAGAAAACGGACCAAAAATAGTTGGTATGATTTTGTGTTTTTTCAGTGTGTGAATAAAGGAGAAAGTTTCCTGTTGATGTCAACAGCTGATCTCCACCGCAGGACTGCCTGGAGCCAAGACTTGCATCAGCAGTGGTTTATGTGCTGCATCATGATTGAGAGACACCACGAAGATGCCACACACACACACACACACACACACACACACACACACACACACACACACACACACACACACTGACCTGCATCTCCTTATCTCCATACTTGGAGGGGTGTTTGCTGCTCTGGCTCTTCCTGCGCAGCTTCTTCAGCTCCGCCTGGCATTTCTCCAGACTCTCCCCTTTGCTCTTGTGCTCCATCTGGTACTTCTTCAGCGCCGCCTGAGGGGGGCAGCACAAAGTCAGCAAGGGCGCAGCGGAGCATGCACAGCGGATAAATCAGTCCAACATTAACAGTGTGTTTATTTCAGAGCATTTGGCTCTACACCATCTAAATGCTCTAATGAGGAAAATAAATAAATAAAGTCCTTGGATGTTCATTTAAGACTGGTGAGGGAAGAACTCTTAAATAGTTAACAGCAAGAAAATAATGTAAACCTAGAAATTTTTAAAAATATATATTTTTTGCAAATTCTTTTTTTTTTTTTTCAGGTTTTGTATGTAATGTATACAGTGTCCAGCCAACAGCTTAAAAACATGCAAATAACCTCAACAAACTGTATTTATTAGAACGAATCATGCAATTTCCTGTTGCATAAGCTGAAGTAAGGCAAACCTCCTGTATATTTAGGAACAGCTGAAATAGTCACTTCAGAATCTGAGCCACGGTAAAAGTCCAAATATATAATCCCCTATCTATTAAAAAGCAGTAATTTATGCATGATCCTGTCCACAAACTGTTAAAACCACTCTGTTTTCAGGCTACTGATAAAAAATAACATTACTATTCTCATAAATTGTTGTTTTTTAAAAGTCAAAAATCCAGATTTTTTTACCCAAATGTCTTTAGCTCCGAGTTACTTCTTTGATCTGTATCAACTTTGTTTTCCGGAGGGTTTCCAAATGTTTCCGTCTATTGCTGATTACGGGAAGGTTGCAGCAGGTTTATCTGAACTCAGCAGCAGCATATTGAATGAATGTAGTAAAATACTGAGCCTAAAATAAGCAGCAACTGTGTTGAAAAACTTAAAACAAGCGAGTGAAGGCTGGCAGAAGATTTTTACAAAAAGATGATCTTAAACCTCCCATCTGTCCATGTTTTGTCACAAACCCAAAATAAACCCGGGTTTTGTTTCTCCGACAGCAGCGGCTTTGACTGAATGGAAGTCATTTGATGCCCCGTTCAAGTAGACACAACGCCGCGGCCCACACCGGCTCCTTTGACCCCACATTTTGAATCTGCAGAGTATGAGAAGAAGAAGAAAAGAAGCCTCACGTTCAGGTAGCGCGCGTCCAGCTCCACCTTCTTCTCCAGCTCTGTGAGGAGCTCGTTGTGGAAAGACTTCAGCTGCAAAAAACACAAGCACAGAAAGCTCAACAATAATCCCCACAAACATGAAATAACACCAGCCTCAAGCCGATCCATGTGGAAACCGCAGAGGAGGTATTTTTAAAATGGGATGTCTGTTTCAGTGCTGAAGGAAATGATCGAAAGGCATGATACTACAGTGGGAAAACGACACACCCAGAGGGCTACAGAGGGATGTCGATCTGCAGCTTCCGCATGAGCAACATGATCATCATCATGCAAAAGTATTCAGCTCTATGATTTTACGTGACAGACCACCACAAAGGATAGTGTACTTGTGAAGTGGAAGGAAAACGATACGTGGCTTTCAAGAGTTTCAAAAATATCTAGAAGATGATCAATTTCTCAAAGATTTCCTAAGCTGGTGAGAAATCTCCTTTAGATGACAATAAAACAAAGTAAGGCTAAGCTAACATTTTGAAGTCGTGTAAAAGACTTACAGATCAACCACAAATTTAATTTATTTGTTTCTTATATTTAGCTACACCACCTGCTGGCATAAATAGGAAGCTGCACGTGGGGAAACAGACTGGAGTCCTGCTGGAAGGTGAACGTCTGCTCCAACCTCAATATTTGGCAGCCTCAGGATATTAATGCATTTAGCTCCATCCATCTTCCCCGTCAACTCTGACCAGCAACTATAGGGACAGCATGACGCTGCCACTACTACGCTTCCATCATAGGAATAATGTAAGACTCAGATTTTAATCGGCATTAAAGAAAAAAAACATGAAAGCTGTGAATAATTTTCTTCCCACTTGTTTGAATACTTTAGTAAAGCAATGCAAGCCTTCTTGGGGATTCATATCATTATTAAAATATAATAATAATAATGGACTTCAGACATAAGGTACTTGTGAAAAAAGTTGTGAAAAGCAGCCCCTCAGGATAAATCTGAGTCTGATTTGTACATAACTGCATCTTCGACCAATTATCCAGAAGAATAGGAACATTTGCAAACAGACTTCAAAATAAGTCCTGAATACATTTGTAGGCTGACTGTTTCTAACATCTCTGAATCAGCTGAATGTTCACTCCAAATGTTCCCACATTTTGACAATTTTCTCTCTGATTTGGGTAAAGAACTGACATAAGGACCGTTTCACTCTGAACTCCTTGTGAATTACATATAATCAGTACCAATTTCCACATCCCACTGCAGCGGAGTCATCAGAAGCCGCTCGTCTCCCATAAAAAGGCTGATTTTCAGATTGTCAAACATTTCACGTCATTAAGCAAAAAGGCCACAATCTGTTTGGCTCCCAGTCCCAAGCTGATTTTAGCAACACCATCACCACATGCTCACCATCTCCTCAAGCTGGATCTGGATCTGTCTGTGCACTTCAGCCATCTGAAAGAGCACATCCCCTGCAGAGAGGAAAACAAAGAACAAAAGAGATGATTAACAAACAGAGGGAGGGGAAGGGAGAGAAGAGTGTGATATTAAAATCGTTCCAAACGCAGAAACACAGAGCGTGCAAAAAGAAACCCCGACAACAACAGCAACCATGCAGCCAAACAGAACGCATGAGAGACGGGTGTCGATGGAAGTGGTGGAGGGCGAGCTGGAACATCTGAAGTGACGAGCAGACAAAACTCAAAACAGAAAGCAAAAGAAATATGTTGCACAGATGTACTTAATGACAAATCAAAGAGCTGATCGAGAAACCTGCTGAAAGTGTTCAAACCAAGCTGCTACTTTATGAGAGTTGATCCATTCTATCACGGAAACAAAAAAACTCACAGAAACAAAACTTAAAAAGAAATCCTCAACTTTTTTAATCTATGCATTAAGATGCATGTTGTGCTACAAGATAACAGGGGGAAACAACAAAAAGCAAACCCCAGAAATAATAATTAACATCTTTAAGAAAACAAAACATGGTTCATGCAGCCATTGAGGTGTTTAAGATACCTACATGCTGCCTCTTCTGTATGTGCAATGCATTGTTTAAAAAAGAAAAAAAAGAAGATCTAGTTTGAGCAAAATAACACAGACCTGAAGAGACAGATCAAACTACCCTGAGAAAAAAAACATGGGGCAAATGACAAGTTTTAAAACACAGAAAAAGAACACTTAGACACTCTGCTAATTTACACAAAAACCACATGCGGCTCTACAGAACCAAACTTCACATCATACACAACTGCAAAATACAAAAATACCGACTTATTAGCCAAAAATTTGCAATAATTTCAATGATTCTCTGGACAGAGGCGACACGCCACATGGTTATTTATTACGTAAGATGTCGTCTGAATCATCCACTAGGCTCTGCAATTTAACTTCATATTCAGTGCCTTGGAAACATTTTCATACTCCTTGAACTTTTCCACACCACAACCTTTAACTTTAGTTTCTTTTGAGGGGATTTAATGTAATAGACCAAAACAAAGCAGGGTTTATCTGCAAAACTATATTTTTAAATGTTTTTCTTTCTCACAAATAAACATCTGAAAATGTGGCATGCATTTTTAATAAGATCAGATTCCTGCCGCCTCCTGAGAATAGCATCCCTTCAGCATAATGCTGCCACCACCATGTCTAACCAAGGGTATGTTTCATTACTAATTTATCAGTTAGTTAAAGTTTATTTTGGTCTCTTTTCTTGTATGGGTTCAGTGTGTCCCTTAAATAACTTGTGAGAAAATGCAAACTGGACATTTGATTTTCCCCTTTCCACACCATCCAGAATTGGGAAATGCATGACTAACAGTTCTCCTTACCTGTCAGTAATTTGATTACAATTAACACACAGGTGAACGATAGTTACTAAAAAAGTGACTTCATAGTTGGGATCTCCTTTGTGTTGGTTTCTCAAGTAAAATGTCAATGAAATGAACTGTTTGTTATTTAAAAACATAAAGTGGAAAAGTTAAAAAGGTGTGAATTTTCCATTGCACTGTATCCAACGGCACACTTTATTCCTGAACCCACTATTTAGAGGTGAAATACAGACAACTTATTTAGTTTTCAATAAAAAAAACACTTTGTGGAGTGCAACATTAGAAGCATACTGCTAGAATGCAGAGTGAAAATCTAGAAAATAAAACAAAAAATATACTTGAAGCCCGTATTTTATGAACTGATAATAACCTGGCGGACTTCCATGAAACTGTGAGGGATTCTGTAAGGCAGCAGCGCCGCGGCATGGCGGTCCTATTTACTCTAAACGAGGCCCTCATCATACGTTAATGACCCTCATCTTTCTCCAGAGTAACACACGGCGACAGCTTAATGCATGTCGCTCGGCTTTCCTCCTCCAGCTCTGCAGGGAGGTGAGCCAGCCAGCGGACCTGAAGACGCTGGACAGTCGGAGGGGACACAGAGTGGGCTGCCTGGACGGGATTAATGGGCTTAATGGAAGTGCTGCGGTCATGCAGATGAGACTCGGTTGCAGTAGAAGGGATTTAGTAAAGGCCAGAGCAGGAGGTGGACTGTTAGTTAAAACATATCTGCTTGTTCTGAAGTCCAGTTTGGACCAGACCAACTTCGTTAATGTGAACCTCTTCCTCCTTCTAGAGCTCAGCAGCAACTTTATTCCTCACCAGTATAATTTCATGTTGCAGTTTGGGCTGCAACTAACAATTATAGTCAATTATTTGGACGATTAATCGGATACAAAAACTGGCACTTCCTGCAGATTTCTCATTTAACCACATAAGCCTTTTTTTATACAGTATCAAGAATACATAAAAAATACAAAACAAATAATTCAGTTCCTTTTTAAAATAAGAAAAACATTTTATTACCTAAAATGCGATAACTAAAATTTGTTTAGTGAGCGCTTGATAATTTTTAAATTGCCCATTTTTTGGATTAACCGGTTAATAATTTGATAGCGAAAGGTGCTTAATAAGATATTTGGGGGGTTTTTTAGAGGTGAAATAATTCTGTCACTTGAGGAGTTGGGTGTAGAACGTGTGTACAAAGGTTTTTTCATTATTATCTTAAATGCAAAATGCATATATTCTTGTACAGTTTGGCCTAATTACTGCTCTGTTTTGAGTCTGTGTACTGCAGTTAATGATTAATCGATTACTAAATTAGTTGATTATCATTTCTATAATCGAATATTCGTTTCAGCCTCAACTTCAATGCTTAGGATTTTCTGCAGATTTTTATTCTTTTATTGTTCAACGCCACTATTTTTAACCCCCTGCACAGAAACACAGATGTAACAAACACGTATGGTTTTCATATGTATATGCAGAAGACAGAAACAGGAAGCAGTCGGTAGAAGTTTGTCACAGTACGACCTCTTATTCAATAGTCACCCTCCCCTCCTCCACCTTAAGAAAACACAACGACAGGCTGCGGACAGGGCACCGAGGCAGATAAATGCACCGATGTGCGCTTCCAAACTCTGCTTTGGTTCTTGGAGGGCACCCAACACACACTCCCACCCCATCCATTAACAAACAGCCAGCGGCCATCGACAGGCTGCATGAGGCAGGCTGAACTTGAGCGGCTCGATCACACACACAATTACACTAATGTTAACTTCGGCCCGAGGAGGGAACGGGATGCTGCATCGTATCCAAACTCGACCCGGAGAGGCGGCTGCATGTTTGTGGTTTCTAATAATATTCTTAGGATAGACATAATATAATAAAGGATGCATGAAAATAGCCATGCAAAGAGTAAAATATGCAACAAAAAACTGCATGTTTTAATAATTATTATCTACTTTGACATAAACGAGCTGCCTCTTGGAACGTATGAGGCTTCTTTTGATCGATAGCTTTAATACTCAAACGTTATTTCAAACAAAACTGAATTAAACCTTAAAAGTCAGTTTTCATATTTTATCTGCAGATACATCCTAACCTCAATCAGAAGACAAAATCTAGTGACTGGATTACCTGAGAAATCAGCCGGTGATCATCCAGACAGGAAGTTAAAACACTAATTTTTAGTTTTTCGATCATTGAACCACACCCGGATATCGTCACCGGTTACGATAGCGACACTTCTAGGTGTGGATGGTATTTTACTGTAACAAATAAAGTTCATTAAAAACTAAAATAAATTAAAAAAAAATGTGTGGACGGCATTTCTGAAGCTTAAAATGAGCCTCAGAATGTGAGGGATGATGCACAAAGGAAGAAGTTTTCAAAAAGGAAACTGTATTTCTACACAGGCACTCCGTGTAAGAAAGATCAAGATTTTCAGCAGCTAGCATGAAGGCTGAACACGAACAGCAATGTTGCTATGTATTAATTTTTAGTTCTAGTTCATCATAAAACATTCAAGTCCGGGAAACGTTAATAGCCTTCAGGAAATCTCAGATTCAGGGAACGGCTCTCTAAAAAATACACATTTTATATACAAACTATGAGCAGCCAACATTAATAACTGCTAATACAGGAGTAAAGACAGTTCAAGAAGAAACTAAATTATAACTTTGTCTTCATTTTAAAGTCCAACTTTACAGGCATTACAAATGAAGGGTGATTTTTAAATCTGTGAAAATTCAACAATTAAAGAACTGACATTACTTTCTGGAAATAAAGCCAGAACTAAGCTGGAATAAAAAACAGTTGTGGGTCAACTGGTCTCATAAAACTGATGCATGTTGGGACATTTTGACTTTGTCCTGCAAGCTTTCATCCTCTGGAAGATCTTCAAATTCCTGGATGTTCTTGTTTTGCTTTGTTGCCTACACCTAATCCAAAAATCTCCCCACCTTGCATTGTGAAATATGGGACTTCTATTCACCAGAAGTAAGCTGCTTATCGTTAATCAGAGCAGATCTCAACATCTGAGGCTTAAAGGGGACGTAAAGCACATTGTTGTCCACTCCCAGAGTGCACAGGTGGATCAATTATAGGACACACAAAGACCGCTTTTGTTTGCAAATTGTTCACAAGACCCAACAAAATACATTTTGGCTAGTTTTCAACGTTATGCTGGTATTTTGATTGGAAATTATTTTCCATCTATATTATTTATTGCCACATATAATAAAACTGGTACTTTCACATAACTAAAACTTTCAGATCTTGAGAATTAAACCTGAAGCCTCTACTGTAAGCACGTTGAGGATTTAGGCCTCTCTTATGTGCTTTTACAGGGGAAAACATGAACCTTACCCACCAAACTCCATCCAGCTGGTGTTCTTCCATTCTGTCCGTTTGCACAGATCTAACTGCAGGCAGGAAACAAGCCCATTATTCATCAGGCCTCACCCAAGGACAGCGCCAACATCTGGGTTTATTGCCCCATCTACTTGCCATGCTCAGCAGAGAGCTGGAGAGGGGGAGCAGTTAATGATTGTGTGAAGGAGGGTGTTTTATGCAGCGTGCGACCCTACAGGGACTGTATTATAGGAGCCTGAGCACAAACGAGCAGCTTTAATCCCCAGAAAGCTGCAGTGAGGGGAGTACAAGGTGCTGCAGGGAGATTTGCCCTCAAAGCCGCATGATTGACACCATTACCGTTGTGCTCATCTGGGCCTTTCATTTTGCTGAACCAAAACTCCCGCCAGGGAATGGGCCCCATTCTCCACAGACAAACTCACAATGCAGAATTAGTGTTTACATGTGAAGCACCTGACTGACTACGAGGTCTTTGAACTTCTGCTTTAACAAAGTCTTGCAGACCTGATGCTTCCCAGTTAACTGGGAAGTGGGAACTGTGGGCTGGTTCTGACATCAGGCCGAGGCAACGGCGTTCTAGTTAAGTCGGAATGTCATGCGGAGGAGCTGAATATTTTATTTAGTTATCCTACTTGTTTTAGTTGTACATATTAACCTTCCCCTTTTTTTGTTTTGTTTTCTTTCTGTTTCCCCCCATCTATCTATTTGCTGTTCTATCTTCTATCCTTAATAACCTGGGGTGGGTTGGGTTGGGTTATCGCTGTTTTTGTTGTTTATTTTCTGGTTACATAAATGACAGTTGGACAGTCGTATTCTGGAATTTATTTGTAACTGCAATCCTGTTTGGACTCACTCACTGATGATGACAATATAGAAGATCCCAATGCCAGCGTCAACCCACACCAACTGGTCATCGCGGTCTGATCGATGATCCAGATATCATTGTATTTTGATAACTGTCCTGCAGTTTTGTTAATTTGTTGAAAACAATAAATATATTAAATAAAAAAATTTTAAAAAAAGAAGTCGGAATGTCAAAATGGCGACACCTGTAAACATTGTTCACAGTAACTCTTACAAATATAATGGTAAAGCTTTACTTTCCAAAAGAAAGCATCACTTTTCAGTGTACAGTCCCAGGTGCTACATGCAATTAGTATTGGGCGACTTTAAGTTTTATTACTTATTAATATTTTGGGGTTACGATAAAAACTATTTATTACTTCTTTGTTTGTATAGCTATGACTCTATGATACAGCAACCTTAGCTCCACCAACACAAATAATGATGTTGGAAAACATTATTTACCAAATCGTATAAAGAAGTGTGATTTGTGTCATTAAACTGCACACAGTAACTGCATTTAGTCATTTTTGTTCATGCTTTCATTGAACAAACAGTGGCGAAAATAGTAAAAATTACAATCCCAAGAGTTTTGGGGATTTTCAGCATCATTCAGTGGAATTTATTGAGACAACAAAAAATCAGAATTCTTAATTTATCACAATAAACAACACAATAAATGCCAAACACTACATGCAACATTGATTTTAGACACACTATTAGGTGTGTCTTGTAAAATAAAAATGTTTCCACCATAAGTTGCCACTATTTAAGCGAGGAGCGACCACAACGAATCACAAAGTCTGCCTTTCAAGTCGTTACTGGGGGTAGTTGGAGTTGCTCCCAGTTTCCCATTGGGAAATCTGAATTCAGTTGATTTTTATGACTGGGAAGTCAAAATTTCCCAGTTCCGAGTACAACTGGAACACAGCATGAAGCTGTGAGGCTCTCAGTGAGTAAACAATAACGCCATCATGCTTTTTTAAAGTACTGTCGACTGAAATGGAGCGTGTTGTGTTATACATGCGTTTGACAACTTTATGTCTCAAACTCATTAAAAAAAAGACTTCATGAAGGAATCAGGCCACAGCAAATCAATTAGACTGACATTGTGAAGACATTACATGCTGGCTGATGCGGTGATGAATGAAGAGTGATTATCTGAGGCACAGGACACACGCTGGGAGCCGGGGACCGGGGTCAGCATGTGGAGAGTGACCGATATATAAAACCTGATAGCTTTTCACGTTTTGACACATGGTCAATGCAATTCCTGGCACCCAACTCATCTTGTCTCACTACTAATTGTTCACCACAGTGGGAAAAATCGGTAAGTAAAGATTTTTTAGGCAGTGATCCATCAGTTGGTCCGTCCCTGTCATTATTCGTCTCTGTGGAGTTAGTTCTGAGCTGTAAAGTGGACAGAATCCCAGTCGTGACAGATCTACCGTCTTCATCTAAGAACTAAGTTCATGACGCACTGAGATCTGCAGCTGTGACTTAAGAAAACCCTAAAAACTGATTCAAAGGAGCTTTTCTGCACATATTTACCAACTTAGTGCAGGTCCGCTAATTTATTTTTGCACAGCCTTCGTGTGGAGTCCGTGCACTTCACATCATTAACTTACCGTTTGGTTCAAGAACAATGCGGCACCTCAAGGTCCTTTCAGTCCGGCTCATTATTGAAGCCACATTACCAGCCCATTACCGTTACTTGCTAAATCAAACACGCAAAGTCCCTCACTGGCGCCGGCCGTTTCCGACCTGGCAATAAAGTCACGAAGCTTGCAGCTGACCAGACAGCGGGGTTTAAACGCCGAGGAATGAAACATTGAGAACAGGTGAGGTGAGCTGAAGAGATGGATGACAGGTGAGGCGGATCGGAGTCTGTGAGCTTTGTTGGCTTTCAGCTTTTGATTTCAGCGGAGACCGTCTGACAGCTGCTAATGAGCCGGGAACACATCGCTTTCCGTCTCGCCTTCCTCCATCTCCAGTGTCCATCCTCTCATTACGTGTGTCATTGCCTTTTCTGTTCCTCCAAGTCCCATGTAACCACCTGAGGTGACTCAAGGACAAGGACTTTCTAATGACCCAAAGACCAACAGGGAAAGCTAAATTAGTGGTGTGGAGCTGCTCCGACGACATGCAGACAGACAAACGATACTTCTGTCTCCATCACTCAGTGGCCACTAGGGTTTTAGTTATTAAACACCAATATGCAGAGACAGATTTAAATACATAGGAGACTTCCATGAAAAAAAGAAAATCATAAATCTGTCTATCCTTGGATCAAACCTGCTACCTCGGGATTGGTCAGTGCTAACAGACCTAAATTTATATGCTGTAAACAAACTTTATGAAAAGGGGCCTGAATATTGAAAGAAGCAGACATATATAAAATTAAAAAAGCCTTTCAGAGAGTGTTCTTGTTGAAGTTCCTCCCGTATACGAAGTAAACACCGACAGATTTCAGATTGGCCTCCGAGCTCTGGGGAAATTCAGCTCAGAAAAATTAGGGTCGGTTTGAGGTCACCAGTTCTCTCTCAGATTGCTCCAAATGAGATGTCAAGCGAGACGACGAAGGGACAGCAGCGGCAGATAATGTAAAGAATTTCCCTCAGAACGGCTGGGTGACTCAACCCAACATAATTTCATGTTTTCTTTCCCGCATTTGTGAAGCTTCACGTTATTCCTATCATCTTCGGTTGTGTTTACCTTTGCTTCAAAGAGCAAGTGCTCATATTTCTGTTGCTCACACTACGCACCGCAGCATGCGGTGATTAAACAACCTTTCCTCTCTCAAACTCAGATCGGAGAAGACGATAAAAAGATGTCGACGGAGTAAAACATTCAGCACAGAAAGGGACACTATGTGCTGTATTTCATATTAATATAGTCTGATATGGTCTGTGTCATTTGCAAAATGCCTTTGGCTGACATGCCCCTTTAAATTGGGATGCAGTGAATTAATTAATAAATGTGATGAACCTCTACTCTTCTAAAACGGCCATCTGAACTAACTTTTAATTTAATTAATGGGCTCTAATCAGAGGCTGCGCTTTCCCTTGAGAAATGGGGGGAAGAGCAGGATTTTCTTAAATATATAGAATAAGTAATATTTAAACTCTCACTCTTAAATTATTTTGCAAAATGTTTGAGCATAGAGTTGTTTTTCTCCAGATTTCATGGCTAATATTGTATGATTACAACTCAATTTACATTTAGGACACTGGATAAAAGGTCTTTGTTAGATGATTGTTTTGCTTTATTTTTAAGTGTTTTTTCATTGACCACAATTTCTCTCCTTTCACAAACAAACCTTTCATAAGTGCTATCTGTCTTGACAAAGATCTGCTTTTCTTTTGTGTTTAAAGTGGGAAAAAAGAAAAACAGCTACATAAAAAAAATCATCCTGGCTAAAAGACACAAATATGACAGATTGGATATGACGACTGAATAAAAGTCAGGTTTAAATTGCCACCATACAACATTTTCTAAAAACCAGTTAAGCTTTTTGCATTCCATTACAAAGAAAAGACCTGATTAAAGTTTCATCACTCCCCTAAGCTGCATTTGAATAGTGGAGCCCATATTTGGTCAGCGAGGGGAACCGGAACTGCAGGAGCTTCCTAGTTTTCCTCATCACCATGCCCATATATAGCACACGGAAGCCAGACATTGTCCTTTTCAGTCATGATGACATCACCGACACACCATTTTTGGGCTGCGGAGCGAGCGTCGTATTCAGTCTCTCGTCCATCGGAGCGGCTCCGGTCGAGGCGTTTTATTGAATCTATTTTTGGAAACGTGTGCAGAGTCGGCATGTTCTCCCAGCACTGCGTGAGCTCCCACATCAATGCGGGGGTGTTTGCAGACACAGAGTGCAGTAGTGAAAGAGGAGCGGATAAGTGGGATGACACTCCACTCTGCAGCAGCGGAATAGCTCCTTTCTCCGCATAGCGTCTCGTGAAAGCAGAGCAGTTGGTCAAACTAGTGCAGAGTAAATCTGAGACAGAGGCATCACATCCTCTTCCTGTGCCAGCTTCTCAACTGAGGCATCAGTTCACTAAAGTAAAGAACAACTCCACTCCTAATAAACCAGCATCCCCACTAAGAACATATATAGTTGGTTCACCTTAAATCAAAAAGTGAACAAATTAATTTCTCTTCATTATTTTAGAGTAGCATGCAAACTGTTTAATGGTAAACTTGGATACAAGTCAGATCACTTTACTTCATTATTCAGCTTTTCTGTTTTTTTTCTACCGGTTAACATTTTTGAGAAATTTGGCTTTACCTGAAATCGCATTTACCTATAATTTGTTCTCACCATCTAAATGATGCAGATAGTTTCTTTTTTTTACATTAATTTAGTTGGACACACTGTAAATTAATGTGTTTTACAACTAAACTGGTTGAAGATTAAATTTGCAATTTAATCCAACACACCTACAAGAACCAAATCAAGAACACCTACAAGAACCATAAGCCCAATCAGGTCATGCTAAGATCAACCCTCTTCAGTGTGGAGGTTGATACTGAAGAAATAAAGACTGTTTTGCATCGCAAGTCAAAGGAGGAACAAAAGTAGTAGAAAAAATGTTTAAATCATGAACTGCATGTCCTGCAGAGATGGTCTGATCACTACAAGGATCTAGACTTTGGCAGAGACTATAGACCTTCAGCTTTTGTAAAGAATAGCGCTATCTATTAATGAGTAAATGGGCCCTCCCTCCAATATAAATAATGAGAACTCATAATAGAAAGACCGAAAGATGTTTTGTTGAACCCTGTTGACTAGAGATCTAAAAGAACAATCTGGTCTGCAAAGCTCTATAAACCACAGTTCATCCATTTCACCCGGGACAATGCTTTTTATTGAGATTTAATTTGACAAAACCCAAAGCCTCCTCTCCTAATCACCAGTCACATGGAGCTCCCCGTCCTCCGTCCACGTGCAAATGCCATTAGCTGTTGTTCATCACAAAACTCTGACTAATTTCATTGTTTCATGATGAAGTGGCAGAATATTTCTGGAAAGATTCAGGCAGTTTACAGTCCAGTCATTCCTGTGCAATAAGCCATGACAGTTCCAATTACGGTACATTAATTAAAATCCTAAAAATGGTCGACTCTAAATCATCTGAATTCAGTCCACATCAAATACAAAATGTGAGACAAAGCTCTGGAAAAAAGGTGATTATCCCCTCCCAACGCATTCAGTGGCCTTATCTCTGATCCCAGTGACCAAACTTCAGCTCGCCTCACACCCACGTTTTGACACACACACACACACACACACACACACACAAATCCACAATCCTTGTTATCTGCTAATTAATAGGCTGCCAGGCTTGAGAACGTTTTCACATAATCCAAGAACAAAGCGTTCAGTGTTTCCTGACCTCTTCTACAGCAATACAGAGAGAAATCCTGGAGTTTACGAAGCCACCAGCACAGCGTCTCTTTGTGATGGAAAAGACTGAGGGACGCTGATTACTTTGAGTCATTGAACTGAACAAATCAGGAGGAAAAAAAACCTGGGAATTATATTTAAACAGTTCTCCTTACCTACCAATAAATCCACTGATGTTTGGCTGCATGCGTTTATTTTCTCTTATGATTCTAGACTGTCAGATGCTCCCAAGTAATAATGTGTTGATTAACGATCTATTTTATATTCCAATAAAAGACGTAATGTGATCTATGGGACAGATTATGTGTAGATTAGGAATGAGCACTTTCATTTGCATCCAATCAAGAGTAAAGTCCGCCCTGAATACCTAAAAACCACTGTGCCGAGTTAACAAAACAAGCCAAAGTATCCGTCCCTTCAGCATGCACAGCCAGCCGCTGCTCCCAGCACTGCTGATGCATGAGGACAGCATCAATCCATTCTGCTCCGTCTTTTCACTGAAGGCGGAGGGAGGTTCTGCAGAGTTTAATGGAGCGGCTGAGTCATGTTTAAGCTGCCAGAAGAACAGAAAAGGAGTCAAGAAGGCCACATCAAGCAACTCCTCTACGTGAACACACAGTCATGCAATGCAGAAAACATGGAAGCAAAGCAACAAAGCTGATGGAAATGGGGACAACATGGATGATTGATGGGGAAAACAACATGCAAGTATTCAAAATAGTCACCATGTTGAACAAGAACCACAAAAAGCTATTTGTAAACTTGTACAAGTAATAAAACGGCACAAATCTAAAGGTTACATCACAAACTTCATAAAAGGTAAATTTTTAAAGACAAAAATCTTCCCTTTTCACTATGTTTTAAGTAGGCTGCCATCAACTGAGGCCGTAGGTGTTTGGCTCAGATACACTACAGTGATAAAAAGAAGATCACTGTGAATAATAAAGGTGAATCAGATTTGAGGGGGAAAAAAAGCTTTTAATACTGTTACATCGGGTATAAAAGCTCCGCTGAGCATCCACACTAAAATAGGTGACATATTAAAATGAAATGACGCTTCAAAGAAAGAGCTCAAAAGCATGAAAACAGCTCCCCCTTTAAATATTGAATCCAGCTGCTATATCCTCTCACACATCTCAAATATCCATTTTATTCTCCTCCTAGCCTTCACTTCTCTGTGGCTAAATTACGTCAGAGTCAAACTGCGAAATTAAAAAAATAAGAACTTGGATCAACTCCGAAGGCTTCCCGCACTTCCTGCCACTTTGTGGTATCTACACCTAAAAGGATGTTCCTGGCTGCGCATCTGCAACTTGTTGCCACAGCCCCCATCAACACCAAAGCAACGTCCGTATTGAGCAAGCAGAACCAGACCTGATCCAACCGAAACCAGACAACACACTGTGTGAGAGCAGAGTGACTGTAGCTGCGTTTGCATTACAAATGCGAGAAAACCTGTCGATAAATGTAAAAAAAAATAAATAAAAAAAAACAATTTCACAAATGCAGTTTTCCATTAAATAACGCAAATGGAGTCGCACGTGAATAAAATTGCTCACACAAGAAAACATGCCGCACCATCATCCTCCCACCACTTCCTGTCATCGTCTTTGTTGTTTTTGCCAGTAGTAACTATCTACCGTTGATTACATGACTCATGATGCAAAAAAAAAAAAAAGGGATTCCATTGTAGTTTTGCGAAATAAACAAATTTAGGTACAGTCAAAAAATAAATACATTTCATCCCAGCATTTTTAATGAAACTGACACGTTTCCATTAAATTTTTTCCGCAATTCCAATTAGCGCAGTTATATAGTGAATGGAAACGCAGCTAATGAGAGATTGCTGTTCAAATCAGATGGTTTTACTAATGTTGATATTTGGACATGTGCAAGTGTCGTGGATGAAACGAGAAGGGAAATGTTTCAACCTGACCGTGAAACCCTCGCTTTTTTTTAATGACTGTGGAAAGTTTGCATGTGTGTATCCAGTGGGTGGTTGGTCATCAGCTGCTTCTGCTCCACCAGTACAAGCCGCCATCCCATCTGCCTGTCCAAGCCCCGCCCCCATTCACTTCATCAGGGGAACCACTGCCACTACCAGGACTCACCAAGATCCTTAGAGCCTTGACTTTCGCTGGCCATCTCGCCCATCCGCACCAGAGCGTCGAAGTAGCCCTTTGCAGCATATGTGACACCTGGAAACATGGAAGCATTGGGCATCAGATCAAGGGTGCCGAGTTGAACTGTCTTCTTCAGCTCTGCAACCGTTCCCTGCAGCCCTCCGCTCCCACAGAGAGGCAAGCTCGGGCATGGGAATTAAAAGAGCGATAGGCGGAAATGGTGACCAGGCAGGAAAGGAAAAAGCTCTATGAAGCAACTGCAGGAAGCAGAAAGCTGCAGAGATTTTTTTCTCAAGGCTTCAACTCCAAACTCACTTTCTATCCAAACTACAAGTTGATCAAAATGTTATTTGTAATACTGACGCACTACAAAAGATGTTTTAAAGCAGTGTGTGGATTTGATATGGAGACTATTAAAACAATGATGCAGAAATCCCAAATTTATGCTAGGTTAAATTAAAAAGGTAAAGCTAGATATTGTAGTTTGCTTAAAATGTATCTAGATGTAAGGTATTTAGCTGATCTTTACTGAAAACAAACTACATTATTAGGTGGAGAATTTATAAATTGGGTTTTAAAATGCCCCACCAGCACCCCTCCACTCTAATTACATTCTTTACACCTCCTGTCAAAAATCTTTACATCAAAGTCTTGAAAGCATTCTTCTGCTGAGATCCTGTCAATCAGCCGTGGTTTCCTGGGTTGCATCATATCACCTGCAAGGTACGCCAGCTGAGGCAGAGCAGTGAGCCAGACCTTAAAGGAGACAAGCTGGTCTCAGAAAGCAAAGACAGGAAGCGGGTCGGGGGCTCGCCACACAAGGACTGACGGCAGACACGGGTCGGATGTGGAAGAGGGCCGGGTTCATTACAGAGCTGTCAGCCAGATGAGTGTTTGTGCTCTAAGCTGTCACAGACCGCTCTCTGAATCCCAAAGACGAGAGGAAAATGACAAAGCATTCACATGGAAAACAATAGGAATCTATTCTGAGCTCAGTCCAGAGCGACACAGCATGAAGTCCACCGCTATGCAAGTCATTGTTCTGGAAATAAACACGGTTTCTGGCTTGGATTTCTAAGATCGACACGACTTTGGCTGCAACTGCCTGCAAGGGTCCAACCTTCCCTTTCTCCATCTCCAATTTAAACCCTGGTTGTACACTGGTGAGGACATGGAGAGGTTCATCTCATTGATACCTCAGCTGGGGGAGAAAGGGGCCCAGGCAAAACAGATTTAACTGGATGAGCGGCTTTACCAATCAGTCAATTGTGAAGTGAACAAAAAGACCAAAGCAATAAGGAGGGTCAGTTTAGTCAGAAAATTAGATGGGGGGCTGACAATGCAAAGGTGTTGGTGTAAAAGAAAAAACAGGATGGAGGTCAAGATGGTTGATACTCTATCCAAATGTGTTTGTTCATATAAGAGAAGAGAATATAAATTTTTTATTTATTTTATTGACACAGAGCATTTTAAACTTGGTAAGCCATTAAAAGAAGGTTCCTAATGAACTCGTAACATTACAGAATTTCTTCTTAAGGCAGATTAACTTTAATTTATTGCGCGCTCCTCCAGATCCCCTTTAGCCACCAGGGACCTTGTTATTTGGAAAAAGCCAGCACTCCTGATGTCAACGATGATGTTAATAGCATCACCTGCTGTGGCCTGTGCTTAAGGACGGAGCTCATCTTGTATACATAAGATTTGGGCCTCGACAGAATGCAACGTTTGGCTACAAGTGATAATTTTTTAGCAAGACAAAAGCAGTTTAAAGACGTCCCATCCATGCAGCCTTACATATTCATACGTGGAGCTCAGCAAATGGGGACATGCTCACCGTCCTCAGTCTTCTTAAACGTTTTAAGGCTCCAAAAACAAAACAGTCAGTCAGCCGCCCCCTCGTGAATCATGCTGGTTTAAACCCTCCTTTGGGATTAAGGCTGCCACCCTGATTCTACTTTAAGAACCAGTAAATAAAAGCAGACTGGTATATTTTTTTCCAGCGACAATAAAATGATTTCCGGGTACCCAGCCCTATTCTGCTGCGCCTGAGTCTAGACTCTAGCCCTGCGTTGCTGCCTGGCATTGATGAAGTGCAATCCCCACTCAGGGAGTTTCAGGGTTATTTTTAGCTTTATCTATCAGACAAGAGTGAAGCCTCCTTTATTGTTCCTGTAGGGACCTGAGTCTTCCCTGCATCTCCTCTAAACACAAAGGAGAGCCCTGCTCCGCACCGTACACTCGGCATGCCATGTCTCCTTCTCCTGCTGCAGACCAGAGTCACGTGTTCTCTAAAAACATCAAATTCTCTCTCAGTACTGCAACTCCACTCAAATACCATTAAAGCAATAAAAAAGCAGTAGAATACACTTCAGTTTTGGTCATTTTGTATGGAAATATCCAATATTTTTCTTCTTCTGGTTTTTATTTTACTCAGTCTTGTCCTGGATTTGCTCTCAGCCTGTTCCCATTTCCTTGGCCCCATGGGTGGTGGGGTACCGTTACGTTAGCAACACCCCCCGCTCCATTTCCCATCGGCTTATGCTCCACTTAGCTCCCACAAGACGTTTCGGCTGCTTCGTCTTTCACCTTGAGCCATTGCTGTTTGCTGCAATTTCTCTTTCACACACACATGACCATGCAAACACATGAGCAAAAGCAACTAGAAGCGATGACGGAGGATGCACAGAAAAAGCAGACATTTAGGAAACGAAGTCACGGGACAGCAAGAAGGGAGACGGGACGAGAAACAGTCTGGAAACCCATGAGATTCATCAGACGGAGAATATTAATGCATCTCTAACCAACAAGAAATCTTCAACAGTTCAAGTCTGGATTCAGACTGCAAAACATTACATTGCACAACATCTGTGTCATCATGACTTTACCCCAACTCCAGATGAGTCAGGAGAATCTAACTCAGCACCAGGCGTTGGGTCAGCTGGCCCTACGCCTGGACAGCCAATGAACGAAAGAGACGCCGCCACAGAAAGTAAACAGAGGAGGGTTGGTGTACTCACTGGTGAGCGCCTTCTCGTAGCTCTTCGCCATGGCTATGAAGTTGCGTAGGCACGGGTTGAACTGCTCCATGATGTTCTGCAAAGAGGAGCGGGGACAAACAAAAAGATCTGGTTAGCCTGGGAAGGAGACGATGCAAATCTGAGATGAGCTACAGTGACCCAGCAGCACTCTGCCTGTTTTTCTGGGGCACGAACACACAGTCGTCTACAAATCAGCCGAGCCAACCGGCAGGAAGAGCAGCGCAGGAAGGACTCGTTTCAAGAAGCCCAAATCCAGCGAGACTGAATATAAGACGGATCGAGAGCATGAGTGACTGAGGGATTTTTGTGTCTGTGTGTGAATATTAGTGTGCGTGTGTGTGTGTGTGCATGCATGTGGATCGGTCCCTCACACCTCCCCTGCTGTATCCATTTTAAATTAAACCTGATTTTGGCTGCGGACTCGGAGCTCAGCAGCAGATCTGGACCTGCTGCAGCTTCTCTTCACTCTGGCACAAACCTGCGGTCAAGATGCTATTTTTGAAACAGGATAAATTCACCAAAATGACAGACGTGACTTTCACCAAAGCTCATTACCGCTCATAAATAGTTGCAGTTTTGCTAAAAAGTTTTAAACCAACACTAAGATTTCATTGCATATTTCTTCCACACAGCCAAACTTTTTATTGATGAGCATGAGGAAGATTTTCAGGAGGTTTTCCAAAGTTTTCTTTTGGATTTCACGGTATTTTCTGTCCGAGAAGAGTATAACAGAATACAATGCTCAACAAATAATCTGTTATGTTCCTTCCTGCTCCTCTTTTTAAATAAATGCCATAAGAGATGTGTCACCTTTTAGTTTTTCCAATACCTGTCCTCAAGGGCTGGTGTTCAGTAAGATTTAGATTTGTCGTCGGTGTAACACAGCTCATTTAAATGGCTGAATTACCTCTTCAATGTGTCATCACACTGTGCAGAGGCCTGGTAATGAGCCATTGACTTGATTAAGATGCACTGAGTCAGGGCAACACCTGGAACATGCAGGATGGGGGCCCTTGAGGACTGGCTTTGGACAACACTGCCTCAGAAAGCCCAGAGAACCGCTGATCAAGATGGTTTTGAAAGGTTAAAAGGATTTCTGGTTGCTTGGGAACAACACATAAAGAAATACAGAGGACTCAAGAATCAAGTCCTGATGTGCATGACTAGATACAAAAGCATTCAGTGGCAAATCAGAAAAGCTAAGAAAATTCTGGGCTGCAGCTTGAAAACCGTGAACAAGTTGTCCTCATGCATTTAAAGAAACATAAACCTCAGAATCTCATCTTTGGTACGTTCTGCCTCTCACTTCCAGAGCCGTCTGTCAGAAAGCACAAACATCAAGCACAAACATCAAGCACAGAGGCCTGAAGGCTTGTTAAAAACTGAGGAATCCATCAAAAAGAAAAGTCTAATGAGTCTTATTGTTCATCCATCTCTGGCTTCTCTCTGCTTCCGAGACGCCCTTTAACCTCTGCAGACTTTCCAACAAAGCAAAGCAATTTGAAAAGATATTTCTCTCCCTGTCAAACATCACTGTGAGCCTCAAGTTCTTATACAGAAGCAGCACTGATTTACAGCAAAGCAAAACAAAGGGAATCAGCCATTATCTGAGGAACTATTTGGACCTTTAAAAGCCTTTAAAACCCAGCTAGAAAGTTTAAAGATTTGCAAGAGTAGAGTGTATAGTAAAGTTTTGAACCATTATTACAGTTCAAGCTAGATACACAGAGGTAAAGAATATTAAAAGTGCCATGTCAGGGTGCATACTCAAAATGGGTACCAAATATGAAGTAAGAGGACTTTATTCAGCAACTTTTCAGGTGAAAAGACATTTTGGATTTGAAAAAAGTTGAAGAGAAGACAAAGAACAAAAAGAGGACAGGAAAAAATAACAAAGCAGATGGAGGGAAGGACACATCTGAGGCAGACGGACATTTGTTCATGGCTGCTCGCAGCTCGGGATGCCTGCTAATGCCCGGTGGCTGACGCACAACAGTCACCTTGGCGCACAAACTCCATCAACTCCAAAAAAGGAAGTAAGAAGTAGGACAGCGTGACACTGGAGTACAGAAGAAAAAAAAAAAAAAAAAAGAGAGAGAGGGAAAAAAAGCAGGAATCTTAATGGAAGTTCAGTTTGAAACGGTGAAGTAGAGCAGGACATGAAGTGAAACGAACTGAAGCTTCTGTGGCGTTCTTTGTGTAAAGCTGAACACGTGTTCAAAGCAAAGGATCAGATCCGGTAATCTATAAATCCATTAGATAAATATTCTATCATTTTGAAGTCAAAATCAGAAAAACAGAGGAAGATGGACAAATAAACGGCTCCATTTATACCCCAGTTCCTCCCTCTCGCTCCCAGCTCTTGTTGCGTAAGGCGTCGGCTTCAGACCAAAGTGACTCTGTGAAAGTGCATCAGCTCCAGTGATCGTCACCCTGATGTACCGCCGCCTGGAACGCACAGAGAGAGGCGCTCCGTAAAGGAAAACAGAAGATGGAGAGCGGCCCAGTGCTCATCGCGTGCTAACAGAAAAAACACCCGGGCTGGGTTTGTTTGTGTTCGTGTCAGTGTGATTGAGAGACGGGTGAATCACATGTTCACTGTCAGACACGTCCACCTTTATGCGTCACATTCTGGGTGATCTGCAAAAATAAAAATGTGTTTTTGGGATCCTTTGTCTTTCAGTAGAGCTAAAAAAATACAATTCACCAGGAGAGGATTTCCCACACAGACAATGAAGACGAGGCAAACACTGTGATGAACGTCTTGATGAACTCGATGACTGCATGGTTAAGCATTTTCCTCATTCATGAACCCGTCTGCATATGTAAAAACTGACAAAAACTTTCTGAATAAAGAAAGAAGTTGACATTTCTGAAAATCCTGACTTCATCTTTAACCAAAATGTTGCTCTAAAAATCACAACCAAGCCAAAAACTTAACTCAATTCTGAAATTATGAACAATTATCAAATCAAAAAGGAGTTCATATATACGTGGTATTTTATTCATGCCACTTTTGCAGGCTTTCAAGCCAGACATCAGAACTTTTAAGGGTTTTTTTCATTTGTGTTTTTAAAATTTAAGTGATTTATCTTTACAGAAGAAATTGGCATAGAATAACTCGGGGGATCATGATTTTCTATCTCATGCATTTCTTTTGTTACCCACAATGAAAATGTTAAGTACAGGAAGATACTGACTACATATCATCAGTCCAAGAACCCCACTTCAAAATATATGAACTAGCTTGTTGTTATTTTGCAAAAGGAAAACAAACGTGGTACCGGATATATTAGAAACCCTGAATATTCAATTCTTACTCTTGCCAAACGATAGAACAAAAGGGTTGATGGCTTTTCCTTTTTATGCTTAATTTTATTGGAAGAGCCATAAACAAACTGACATTAGCAAACACACTAAAACTGAATAACAATCTTTCTTATCTAGACTCGCTAAATTGATCATTTCTAAATAAGAGAGCCTTCCTACAAACACACCCATATTAAGGCCTCATCAGAAATGTGTTTTTTGTTTTTTAGGGCTGAGTTTAATAGGTTTATTTCCGTGTTTGGCGCACATTTAATCCACAATGAGTCAGTTGTTCCTTAAGCAGCGGAGACCGGAGCTGATTAGCATTTCTCTGAATAAAGGGCCACATTTTACAGAGTGGACGGGAAATAAGAGGGATTACAGAACAGCTTGCCGTTTTCCAGCCATTAGTTTCAGCCATATGTCAGCAAATGAGTGCTACAACTAAAAACACTGGTTTTCTTTTCACGTTGCAGCCACAAAATGTTGGAACTCCATCTTTGACCCAAATAAATTGAGCCTGAAACAAAACAACAGAATATATATGGTATTGAATCAATTTTCTGAGGTGAAGCAGAGGTTTCCCAATTTCAAACAGGTCGTGAAAACACAGTTTACTACTTTCAGGGTCAACAAAGCAGCATTTTTAATGCTCATGTTCCTAATCAGGAGCAGGTTAAACGCTGCAATGACACTAATGATGGAACATCTGGAAAATGTACCATGAAGCGAATAATTACTCCCGCTGCCAGACGAGCTGCACCATCCAAATAATCGACTCAAGAGGGAAAAATGGAAGTAACCTTTGAGCGGAGCAATTTGTGATGATAGAAGATTAAATATATTGACATTTAGTATTTTTAAAGGAGGAAACAGACATTTTAAAGACTAAAGTATTAGACTTAAAGGATGAGCTGACAGCATCTGTTTAGCAAGTTTTCATAAGTCAGGCAACGGAAAGCAGTTAACCCCATTAAAGGCAAAACGAAAGGTAGGATTTATTTATGAGATCACTTTGCCTTTGTGTTTGTGGAGGGTTTGAAATCACACAACTTCACACAAGTCCTCACATGATCAATCTCAGCTACATTAAATATTAATCTTCATTAAAGGACAGGTTTGTTCTGGAAACACGTCGCAGTTGCTTACAAAACAGCTCTGGACCTTCAATCCGCTTTAAGATCTTATTCTAGGTCTACAGAACTCTGCAGGTTGATGCGCGGAACATTTTTCGTGTTTATTACTTTGCATCTGAAAGTGGTTTGTAGTTCTACCCCTCAACCTTGTAAAAAGGTAAAAGGTGCCCTTAGTGAAAATGAACCGACAGAAAATGTATGTAGAATTAATGCTTTGACCTTGAAGAGCAGCTAGAGTCGTACTTTGCCCATAGAGGGGAAGAAGCTGCAGGAAGCCCACCAACTTCAGGACTAGCAGGAAAAAGTCAAATCAAACACACACCTCAGCCTGCAGCAGCAGTTTGACTAAATCATAAAGTTTCTCAATGAAAGAGTCCTTCACCTACAAGGACTATTTGGTCTGAACGTGGCTTTTAGGCAACATGTCAGATCTCCAGTTTCCTGCATCTGAAGCTGTTCCTTGGTGTTTTAAAGAACTTTTAAAAACATTTCCTGGCATAAAATAATCATATGGGTGGTAACGCTGAGCTTATTATCCGTCATTATAAAAGGTGAATCATTTCAAGTGCCTCAGTGACCGTGAAGGAGGGGTAATATGTGGAGAAACAGAACAAGCCCTCAGCTTCAAGGTTAACAGATTTATCAGAGCGGCATGGAGACCACGTCCCATAAAAGATGTGGACCAGAGCCAGAGGTTATAGAAGCCATTTAAAATATGACAAGAGCAGGATTGAGCAGACATCTCTTTAAAGTGAGTAAAGAGCAAGACTGTGCTGGAATCACCAATCCACTTTCACCAACTGAGGTACAAAAGAGTGCAAAAAAAAAAAAACCTTCAGAAACAAGGCCATAAAAATATGTAGAAAGTAATACAAGGCATCTTAAAAACTCTTAAATTCATGTATCTAAAATAAAGACCTTAAAATGTCAAATTTCTTTAAAAAAAAAAAAAAAAAAAAAAAAGTAAGTTCAATACGTTAATCACAGAACTTAAATTCTCTCTCAGCAGGACCATTTAATCTCATATTCTATGTGGGGGGTTTTCTCCTGGGACTTTTCTGTCAGGCAAACCTTTGAGTCGTACTCCAACATCTTTATTGCGACTCGAGACAGTTTAGGCTACTGCTAACTAGCTGCTAATATAACCTAGCGATACATCTAGCTACATAGCAAGTGGGCTGGGCAATGTTTGTACATTTCTGTGGAGAGAGAGGTCTTAAATTCCAGACATAATGATCTTAAAAAGTCTTACATTTGAGTTGGTGAAACCTGGATAAACCCTGTAGTAAAAACAAAGAATCCTTTGGGAATTTGTTGCAGATTTTGGGCAGAAAAGGTGTAAAAGGAGTGAGAAATAAATCTGCATAAATCTGTCAATGATAGATGAAGGGAAGAAACATAAAGGAGCCAGAGGAAGGGAAATGCTTAAAGTGTTATTGACTCTCCAGGCATTAGAACACCAGTACAGTTGTGTAAGTGCATCTACTCCAGCAAAGCCACCCATTACTCCCTTCCCACACATGTGCGCAGAACCATATCGAAACACTTCAGACAAAAACAAACCGAAAAGCGTTGAGAACATCGTGACCTAGCTGGCTCTGGGAAAGGCAGTGTGCGTTGGAGCGCGTGGCGATTGGAGGCAGGAGACTCGTGCGTGGGCTGAGTCAGAACCTACAGAAAGAGCAGTAGGCTTGTATCATGTCGGGGCGTAAATTACTGCAATGCCAAGGCAGCCATGTGGCACCATTAGGACCTGCTGCGCCGCTCGCTGCCAAACAGATTAACCAGCGAGTGGAGAGCCGGCAACCCCACTGAGGTGGGAGGGAGAGGCTGGGCCAGGTGGAGGCAAAAAAAAGAAAAATAAATGAGTTTGAAAACACTTTACAACAGTATAAAACCCATTAAGAACCAACACAATATTTGAAGACTTGTTTTTAATTCTGCCTTTTTGTTTTGTTTTTTTATAAATCCTGACGGTTTATTCTCAAAAAGGTTTTTTCAATTTATGCCGGCCAAGTTGAGAAAAAAATTTCCCTGCTGTTTCACCCTTTTACTAGATGTAACTAGTTTGAAACGAGGTTTAAATATCAGAATGTGCATCACATCAAGCAATTTTAGGAAAGCTTGGTCTATACAATGACGGCAAAGCCCAGATTATCAATAATCAGCTTCACCAGAATGCCTGATTTTAATTCATTACCGTCTTAGCACATCCAGCTCCACAGGGGTGGTTTCATTTGATGCAGGCAGACAAAGAGACAACTTGTGCAACAACGTTTTAGGGGTCCCTGAGGTCCAGAGGAAAGACGTGACTGAATGGAAGAAGAAATATTTCTGCAGTTCAAAGTAAAGGTTGTCTGCTTTTTTTATCTCTTTGAGGCCTTTAATCTGAGCAGAATATGGTCAAAATCCACATGAATCAGCTAAAAAGAAAATCTGTAACACTTTGTCTTTTAAAATTGGTCAAATTGGAAGGTAAGATTTCTACTTTTTTTATTTAAATTTGACCAAGATGAAATACTGGGGTGAATTGAGGTATTTAAAATCTTTCATTAAGAAGGCAATTAATAATAATAATAATAATAATAATAATAATAATAATAATAATAATAATAATAATAATAATAATAATAATAAATAGCTCAGAGACCAGAGTTTGCACATTTCCTGTCAGCTGGCTTCTCCTTCAGTCCACTTAGAGAAAAACAAGTTTTTATATAATTAGTCTCGTGTCCAGATAAGGAGAAGAAGATGGAAGGATATTTATTCTGTTCTCCTGACATCTACCAATAAGTGTTGTGGCTGTTGATTTTACATGCATCAATCTCAAAAAGACAGTAATTGTTGCAGATTATTATTATTATTAAGTAATATAGGTTTAAGTCATGCTTTTCTGCTTTAGATTCTGGCCTTTAGTACCAACATGAGTATAATTTTCACATTTAATTCACACGTAGATCAAAACAAATACATTTTCTAATTTCAGGAACAAAGAACTGATAACTGAAAGTGCAGGAAGACTCATGCCGCCATGTTATCTGCAGCATGTAAACCGATTGGTGAAAGTCCCACAAGAATAAAAACAGTTGATGGCAGCAGTAGGTCACCTTGACTTTTGAGCTGAGGCCAAACACAACCCAGCGCTGTGTGAATCCCCCCCACCCATTGCTTCCATGTTGACAAAAAGAAAGATAAAAATGACCTTTTCTGTGAATGTGAGAGAAACGCCCCCCGACCTCTGCTCCATCACTGTGCTCTCATCCCTCAGCTGGTGCACAAACATGCATCTATCATGTAGAAGCCGACTATCGCCACTACAAAGTCATCCTTCTATCAAAATGTCAGATTCTGAACACTAGAACCCACAATGGTAAGAAAATAAAAATAAATAAACTACATGTAAGAAACCTGATGTGGTCAAAACAAGACAAGGTTGGACTTTGTGCTGCAAAGAACTTGCCAGTTCTTCTTCAAGCAGCACCTTGGCGATGCAGACGCCTGCAGGAAACCGACAGCAGCCATGTCAAACAATCAGCTCCCTGGTAGAAATTTAACACGTGTAGAATTTGGACTCTTGTTTCCTAATACCGACACACAAAAAGAAGCCAATTTATTCATTCAATTTGCCCTCTTTAATTCGCTACTAAGCAAGTGATTTCCAGGATAATCCTCGACTGCAAAACGAGCTTTAATCTTTCTACAGCGCATGCTTTAATGTTTGATAGCATGGCAGCTAAGGTGCTACTGAATGAGAAAGCAGCAAGCAGCTGTGATTATGAAAATCCACTGCAACTCATCCGTCACTGCATCCAGAGATTTAGACTTTGGGGCAAAAATTAATAGAGTCTCAAATAGGAAAGATTTGCCCCTTTTTGTCAAGAAATTACATATTGGTTTAATTCACACAAACCCTGCTTAGTCCACTTTAATCAAACTCTAGTTTGTTTGCTTAGAAAATGACGTTTGTTTGTGAAGGTGTGAATGAGCAAAGACCAAAAAAGTGAACTAGTAAACTCAGTCTCAATTCAGTTGAAGTGAACTCTGGCGCAGTTCGAATATGTATGTAAACGGGAAGCAAACCAGAGACCGCTCCAAAAGCAGGAAATGGCTGCAGCATAGTGCATTCTGGGTAAATAAAACCAAAAACAAACAAGTGTCCAGTGCAAACGAGTGAAATGTGTTCTGTTCTTTTACCAACAACAAAAAAAGAAGTCCTACAAACACTAAAATCTGACCTTACTCCATCTTTTTTTACATTTCATGAGAGAGGAAGTTGTGCTCATGCCTTCTTTGGACGTTTTCATGTCCGTTGTTCTTGGTGCAGCTCCACCACAGGCGAGGGGATGAACAGATTTTTCAAAGGTTTTGGATCATTTGAAACAGTGAAGCACGCCAGCTGAAAATGTAACAAATGTCTCCATTGTGTTCCCCAAGAGAACCGAGCCTACCGGACTATCAAGTGTAAAAAAAAACCTTAGATTAATTTAAGACAACCTTGAAAACTCCTAGTAGCAATAAATGGAGAAGGGAGGCTCCATTTTAACTCTGGAAGCTGCTGAAATCCACAGAGATTTTGTGCAAACCACAAACTGGCAAAGCTTCTGGAGAAATTCCCCACAGATATTTCATTTTACTAATAATCATCATGTTAATTTGTACAGGATTTCCACATGGACTGCACAATTTTACATAAGAATATTTCCTTATGCGAGATTAAAGAACTATTAGGACTCCTCATTCCTTAAATGACAGTGCGGGATAAGATAGTAGCATTATGTCCTGTAATGCTAGGCTGCTGACGCTCATTATTGTGTTTCAGGAAATGGACATTATTTCCCTCTGCTCAGCCACTGTGACAATCTGTGTGCAAAAGCTGCACTGCTTCAGCAGCCTCAGGAGATGAGAATTCAGTATCTATCGTGTGCGTGTGCGCAGGCAGCAATTTCCCTCTCAGATGAGCCCTTATCAGAGAGCAGAGGAATAGTCAGCGCCCCCTATTCCACAGATGCAGCTTCTGTAGGAGACAGGAAGGAGGGGGGTACTTCCGCTGCCATATATGGATGTGCTGGAATCCCCCCCCTCTCCCCACCTTCGCCAACACATCCCACCTGTGCTGTGACAGGGCAGCCCATTTTAATTCACCTCACGCTCTGCTCTGAAGGCTGGCGGGGGCGGGTCGAGAGAGGCGAGAACGAGGAGGGTGGGAGTCTCCCCGTCAACGTCACCGCCATCCCATTCACTCCAGCCTCATTCTCATTTTACACACGTACAAGTGAATGAAAGTGCGTTCACGCATTTCCATAACATCTGCACATGTGCAACGGCAGGACGAGCGGCAGAGACTGCAAGACAAAGTGTTCGTCAGAAAACTCTGCAGAGATAAGAGTGCATTCCTGCTTTTCACCACGATCAGTTCAAAAAACACACTGCGGTTTGCCTCTCAGGGCTTTCCTCCTCACTGCCGGTCTAAAAAGATCGGAGCTCCGCACCTTCCAGTCCTCATCCTGCTTTCATTCAGCTTCAAGAGCCGTCCAAGCAACTTTCCTTTCATCCTCTGCCAACCTCCCGCAAACCCAGCAGCATCCACCTCTTCCTCTCACCCTCCCACCGGCTCGAGTTTGATAAGCACTTCGCTAAAGGCTGCCGACGTGCTGCACAAACGCTGCAGATGTGAGCCCTTAGTGTGTGCATGTGTGTGGCCCAGGAAGGCTGTTGTTGGTCAGTGAAATCTTAATGAAAGCACATCTGTGAAGGGCTGCTGCCTCCAGAACGCCAGAAAGGCGAGTTGGTACATTTTGTTCCTTGCGCCTCGTGTGTTCTGACAAAATAAATGATGGGCTAAACGTTACAATATTTCACAGCTGGAGCCCCTTTAGAAACAAACCGCACTGGAAAGGAGGACAAAGAGATCCAATAGAAACCTGCAAAGTATTGGGGGGGGAAAAAGAAAGAAAGAAAAAGAGTGGAAAGTTGCACTTGTAACAACTACACACAGCTACAGATATAAAGGGATACAAAAACATAACTTTCAAAACTGATAAAATGTTCCTTCATATTGTTTCACTGCTGTCCAGAGTGACTCCTGTCCAAAAATCCTCCACATTAAAAGGTAATTTATTAGCAAACAGTTACAGGGTAGATAAAACCTTTGAACTAAATTACTAGAGGTGGATTATTTTAAGCTCAACAGGGCTTCCTGGTGCAATTTTTCCAACACTGGGAGGATTCATTAATGTGATAGGAAAAAATGTTGACCAGGAATGTTAACCAGGAATAACCAGGCTTCAGTCAGGTGTGCTGCTGTCAACCAGCCTCTTTTCTGACGGACAATTTCTTTCAGAGAGTGCAGCATCCATTTGATTTGTTGTTTCAGTTGTTTTGTTCATTTATTTTGGATATTGAACGTGTCTTCCAGTTCTAGTGTTGAATTTTCCTCAGAAATTAAAGCTTATTGGTCTTTGAGATGGTGTACTTACATTATTATCGTTATATTACATTAAAATAGTCTCAAAAACAACAATATTATCATTTATTGCAATAATTTCTGGAACAATTTACCGTACAGAAGATTTTTTATTGTGACAGTTCTCCGATAGGCCTGCAAAAAGGCATCAAAACAACAACAAAAATTCAATCTAGCATGAAACTTTTCTTTTTCAGATCACTCAGTCAACATTCATCCATCTTTAAAAAAAAAAAGCTGGAAGGAGAATGACCTAAAAAAATAATTAAATATTTCATTTGATTCCATGTCATCTGAGAGCAATGCTTCATGTTTCCCCCGCTTGCATAACCCAAGCATATTCCCCACATCGCAGAGCATCATCGCAGAGCGTCACCATGATGCTCACACACTGCCACCTTCCAAAGATCAGCGACGAAGCTCAAAGCTGGAACACACCCCGGAGCCCCCCCCTCCCGAGTAGGTGGGCACGAGGTTCTCTGCAGGGACAGGAGCACAAAGGCGGCCATGACGCTCCGGGCACAGACAACCGAGGAGAAAGCGCCGTAGCTAATCAAGAGAAGAGAGCCCACTGGTTTCAAGCCATTACACTGGAGAAATGCCTGCCTGAGCGGAGCGTTTGGATTAATCGCTGCGCTACAGATGAGCGCAGAGGCTACAGGCTTCACCTCACGCAACCCCAGACAGGAGAGGCTCTCTGCCAGTCGGGGACGCCAGAATACATCTTGTCAGAGTGAAAGAGTGTGGAGGATGGTGGTGATGATGATGATGATGATGATGGGGCCCTCTATCAAAAGCTCCTCCCTCCATCAATCTGACGCAGCGCCGGCCCCAACAGATGCCGCGGCGCTCACCTGCGGCGCTCTGCCTCCAACAGCAGCTGGCCGAGAGCTTCAGAGCTCCATAACAATATGTGGGGGAATAAAACAAAATGAAGCCCTGATCTGTAGCAGAGCAGAGTCGCTTTTATCGGGAGCGATGCTCTGCTTGTGTGACTACGAGACGAAAAGCAGGGAGGACTGAGCAGATTGTGCTTGCATGACTGTGGGGATAAAGTGTTCAGTAGAATTACTCACACACACACTAACAAACAAACACTGGAGAAAAATCCCTCCCCAGAGAACAAACGGGTTTGGAGGAAAACTGCCGTAGCAGATACAAGACGTCACTACACAGCAATGTTTACGTCTGCAATCACTGGAGGATGCTCCCCAGATACAGTCAGGAAACACAGACACAGGGGAGAGTGATGCTGTACACCTGCACACATAATGCAGGTGGTAAACTGAAAATGGTGTCCATTCACAAGGGCAGAAATGAGCTCTGAAAACAGAAAGCAAAGCATCCAGAACTTCAGCTAAGGACCGTTATTGAAACAACTAGTCCTTATAAGTTCTTAGCAACACATTTGTGTTTGTTAAAGGTCCAGAAATGGATGAGAATTTACACATATTTACACATTTTCCAATGATCCAGACAATAATAACCCACAAGAACGAGCTGAGAAGTTGTTTTGGCTCAGAAATCAGGCGAAGGTTGAGTTCAGTCATTTGTAACTTTGAATAGATTTTCTGCTTCTCCACAAGGAGCCTTTCAAGTAGTTGGGTCATCTGGTCCAGAAGCGGCCCGGTCACCTCCCACGCGAGATTGTTGGAAGCCCATTTGATCAGAAGGAGACTGAGTCATGACAGAGTCGAGAGATCATGTCTCTCAGCTTGTGGAGACTAGAACGTCTTGGTAAAGAGCCGGAGGAGGCGGGTGAGGAGAGAGAAGTCTGAGCAGCTTGGAGGGAAGCGTCAATGCTAAACAAGATGATGGATATAGACTTTCAAAATCTAGACTTTCACTTTGCAACTTAAATGGGTAGTTTGGTTTTAGACGGATGGGTCAGTTTAATTTGGACCACTGGTAGCTTAGTAAAAACCAGCCAGTTGTTCTACACTTTGCTTTGTGCAGAGGACCTGGGCTTTTGAGAAACTATTTCCTCCTGGAGGCATTGACTCTGTTGAGCTTTTAAATTTTACCCAATTGCTAACGTCTGTCCATGACGTTAGTAATGTGCCAGTTCAACGCTTTGACACATACAGGAAGTGTCCTGTAAACAACCACCCTGCACTGTGAAGAGAAGAGTGCCAATCCGAACAAGACAACTGTTAATGTATATTCAACATTTGGAAGCGTGGCCAACACAGAGTGAACAGCTTCGTTCATTTCCTCCGCTACCATTGCTAAAACTACAGGCACACTACAATTGTAAAAAAAAAAAAAAGTAAAAAATAAAAAATACAGAAAACCGACTTCATCGGTCTTTATCGTTCACAACTTCTTTCGGTTCGCGATTTTTCTAATTGAAATTCTGCAGGAGGAATCCTAGTGAATGGGAGAAAACCCAGACAGCGCACTGAAGGGAGATTAGAATTGAGCTGAATTGTGTCTGAAGGCTGGCGTGATGATCGTCAAGAAGGGTTGAACCCAAATGGTTGGCATATATACAATTCAATCTGCCTAAATTGCCAAAAGATTAAGCAAAAAGCACCAGTAGCATTGATAAATTCTTCTATTTTTACCCGAACTGCAGCTTTTAGAAAGAATGACTTCCAACCCAAAGATGGGTAAACTCTTTTCCAAATACAGTAGTGAAAACTGGAAGAAAGCAAGTGAAATGCACAACAAAAAGCTCTGAAATCAATGAGCTGACCTGCTGATGTGTGTATAATCCAGTGCTAACTCTGAACAATGGAGGCAGCGTCACCTCCAGCTTTATTCGCCATCCTGATCCGCAGCACTGCTGGGATTACAGCACTCAGCTGAACACACTCCTGAACAAACACACACACAGACGCTGTTTGTTCAGGAGCCACAACAAACCTGAGGAGACACACTTCACCCACATCAACACATCCCAAACTTCCACAACCCGAATCCACAGGGACGCTCTCCGTCACCATCCCAGCCGACCTGCAGTTTGCGCGTTCTGAACCGGCGTGTCGTTACAGAGCAGATACTGTATGGCCACACACACACACACACCCCGTCCTGCGCGCGACAGGAACGACTGCCCCCACACATTCACCAGCGTGAGTCATCCGAAATTTACATTCTGCTTCTGTTTCAGCAGCAGAGGAGGAGGTTCGGGCTTCAGTCCTCTGCTGCTGCTGTTTCTTCTGAGAGTTAACGCTTCAACAAACAGGAAACAAGGCAGAGCCCTCCTCATGCAGGGTTACTGGACGACGCCTGACATAGGTGGGAGCAAGGCAAATAAAGATCCTGGACAGACTTTATTTAAATCTGGACTCCCAAAACACAACCAGATTATACTTATATATATATATATATATATATATATAAATATAAAATAATAATTTATAAAAGACACATTCAGGCAGAGCAGCCATTACTATCTTCTGCAAAATGTTACTACAAAAACTTCTTGTTTTAGATCTGGCTCAAATTAATAGATCCTGAATACTGTAATTTTTGCAGCAGTCATGAATATCCTAATCATATTTATTTAATCATTGGAAACTGGGCCAGTAAGGTTATACAACCAGTATATCCCATGAGTACAGAGTGTTCTGCAGAATGATGTTGTGCAGCTAAAGTCCCTGATCCCCATCTTAATGCTGGCTGATTTAATTGCTGATATTTGCCAATGTCTCACCTCCCTCCAAGGAGAAACAGACATGAGTGTTACCTAATGGGAGCTGGCACCTCTGCGCCTCTCCATCCTCCACGCTTTCAATGAATTAATAAAGACCAGTTAGTTTCTCCAAACACAGCTCAAAAACACCCCTGGGGAGGAAGAGGAAGGGGGAGCTCGGCGCAGCAGCACCAAATGCCACGCCGGTGAGCATCGAGCTGTTACGATCAGACGCCAACAGGGGGTCAAACTGGCAGCGGCTTGTGCTGCGATGGAGCAGGCTGCCCATGACAGGAAGACCTTCCCCGCCACCCCTAATGCCGCATCTGTTGCAAATGCATGGAGGCGTTTCCTGCAAACTGTAGATAAATAATAGCTAAATGTTATTATTACCTCCATTACTTCAGTTATTCATGCTGAAATGGGTTTTAAAAAATAGCAGTGTTTAAAATGTCATTTTTGGTATCCTGTCCAAGCCTGAAAGCTATCAAAAGTAATGCAGCCACATTACTAGAGATGCTCCAGATCAACCGGGATCAGCACAGATTCGTTTGTTCTTATTGGTTAAAATCAAACTAAGAAACTAAGAACTTCAACAAAGCCCATTGATTCATGCCCAATAGTTCTTTGGCAAAAGATAAACAAATAAATACATTTGGATCCAGTCAGATCCCAATCAGTTTCATCAAGAAACAAAACCATCACAAAAACCCTGATTGGTCCAATTACATTCCTCAGCCTCAAATTTTGTTGACTTCATAACCCAAACACACCCTCCAAAGGTCAACACACCTTGGGACTTTTACTGAAATTATCTTTTTTTTTTTTGTAAAGCATTTCCATTCAGATATATGCTGAAATTATTCCCATTATTATCTCAACAGCATCATTACATAACCAAGCAAGCTGGGGAGGAGAACCCATACACACCACCCGACTCCTCCTCCTGGTACCAGGAGCTCCGACTGTCTGCTAAGGAGCCGGTCAAAGTGAGGAGGCGTGTGGAACAGTGACAGCTTTCCTCACATCATAACAGAAACTCGCCATGTTTCCATGTCTCAGATCTGCATCATATGGGGAGCCGAGTAAAGTGAGAATCAGGAGAAATGCCTTGCGATCACAAGTCCTGTTCCCTGCTTGAGCTGGAGCTCTGTGTTAGAGGAAGGAGCAGAATCCCTTCAGGTCCAAAGAAGACCTGATGTTTTCCCAGCAGACAGACAGAATGGATTACACCAGCATCTCTTATTGTTACCAAATAAACTATTTTCTGCTTTTCTAAACATAAAAACAACTGAGGAAGTGAAAACTGGAAGGGTTCGTGTTCAGGAATTCACAAAATTCAGAAATCAGGTAACTTTAAGCAGGAGTTTTCTGTGCTGCTCTGAAATATGTCGAACTGAGCTGCCCTGAAGCATCCCGTCACTCTGGAGGTTTACTTTTTTAAAACTAAAAATCTTCCAAAACCAGAAGCACATCAGGGTTAAAATATTCCACACAGGAGCAGCAGCCCCATTCATCAGTTTAGCTAAAAAAAAACAAACCTGATTGATTCGTTAAATTAAGATAACTGATTGTTTAAACGTTTTAGCCCCATTTCTAGAGCACATCTTTTATTTGATAACTAAATAACTTCATTTTTGCTTTAAAGTACTGAGACTTTAAAGAAACCTGACCAACACCGGACTTCCCCTGTTGTAATTATCCGCCCAGGTGCAGCAGGTGTCCCGAACAACACGAACCGGCTCACCTTGTAGACATTCTCCGTAATGCGGTGCACTTCGTCGGTCCGGGACATCCTTGCTGGAGCGTCAGTCACAACCGTATACGGAGCTCTCTTCTCTGTGGAAGCTGTGGGGGGATTCTCGGTTCCTTTCCGAGCTGTAGCGGGGGGACGAGGCAGCTGTCAGGCAGGGAAACACGACTCTTGCCTGGGAGAGACGAGCGCGTCTGTTCGTGGGATCCCGGGTTTTATAGGAGAGTCCTCCGCTTCGCCCACACCGGCTCCCCACGCAGCCAGTCAGCGGCCGCTCCGAGCCTCCCTGCAGGAGCGCAGAGGCGGACTCAGAGGCGCCGCCTTCAGGGCCGATGGGAAAAATTAACTCCGGAGACGACAACTGAGAATGATGGGCAAAAACAAAACTCAGAGGAAGGTGTTTCACATATGATTTACTTGGATTCTTCGTGACTGATTAAACTGCTTTTATTTAATCATTTAGTCATTTTTATTTAGTCCGATTTCTAGTCAGATAGAATTTTAGTTTACCATCTTTGAACGTCCCGTAACCTTATAATGAACATATCTTAATCGGATGAAATGGGAGACAAAAATGATATTACTTTATTTAAATAAACAAATAAATAAATCAGAACTTTACTAATTGATTTACATAAACATTTTCTGTTGTCTAAGGGCTTTTCCTTGGCCAAGATCGAGAAAACTGCGAAACGTCGCATTTAAATTGAGTAGCATGGACAGGGTAACATTTTTACCCACTTATCAAAGTAAATAAACAAAATAAACAGGTGGGGAAAAATAATCATTCCCAGTCTTCTGTCCCCTTTTTATTTAATCCCAGCAAAAAGGGAAGCGAGTGTTGTTTTTAACCTCGTAGCTAGAAATTATGAATCACAACTGTTGCTGCGATATTTCTGTCATTTCACTAAGGAACATGTTGAAGCGGTAACAGACTGACGGGAAGCTCCGGCGCTGATATTTCCACCGATTATTCAGAGCCCAGAAATGCAGCACAGCATTGAAGGAAAGGCTCCTCCAGCTCTGCTGACACAGGCAGCCCACGCCTCCTCTGCTCCAACCATTCAGAAGTACCGTCCAGCGTCACTGGGACAATCCACACAAGCCCATTCACAGCGGACATATCCGCTGAAACATCCACAGTGAGGTTCCTCTGGGTGTCCATGAACTACTGTGCTTAATTTTAAGGCTAATTCCCTTCAGGATTGTAGATGATGCTCCACGGGACACAGCAGGGTGGGTGAAATGACTCTCCTCCGGGATGTTGGTGTGGAGTGTTTAAAACACTTCTTTCAACTTACTCACATTTTTATCGCTTGCTAAATTTGTCCGGGCTCACTGCTGAGTGGGCTCTGGTGGAGATGGGTGGGATGGGGCCACTTTTCAGATCCGCTCCGGGTGGGCAGGGAATCCCACACATCTCGGCTCGTCACGATCTGCAGCCCTGTGAATGGAAAGAGGCTCGCCATGAAAAGGGGAGGACGGCCTCTTATTTTGGGCAACGCTTTGGCCCCGAGTCCGCCGCCGAGGGTTAAATAATAAAGCGGAGCGGCAACTCGCAGCAGGAACACACTCATTTTGTTCGGATTGTCACATCAGATGTAGTTCCAGCAGGCCGCAGACGGTTAGTGGAAATCAATGAGGCGTGTTTGGTCTCAGCTGGAGCAACAGAAACATTCCCACCGTCAGCGGGCCAATCGATTTACTCCTCTGTCAGGATTCAATCCCTGCAATTAGCTCCTATTATGGGCCTAAAACATACATCCATGTTTCTGTCAGACACCACAATGTGAAGCGTGATTATAAGGAGATGAGTCCGTCTGTTGACTGAATTATTCTGAGACTCAAGCCAGCCTTATAATCACACACAGCCCTGAGGAAAAAATAAATAGAGCATCCCTTTAAAAAAAAAACCCCAAATGTTTACATACCAATTTAGCGAAATCTTGGGAAGAGAAAGTGCTTTCTTGTAGACAAAGTAGGAACTCTGTACATGCTGTAAAGCATGGTGGCGGTAGCATCATGCTGAGGCTCTGTTTTTCCAGTGGTGGTTCAACTTCCTCTTTCATTTACAGAATAAGGATCTAAACAGGATAGAGGATCAAGCAGAATAACTTCAGGCTTCAGGAATGTCTCCACCATCAACCCTGATGAAAACTTATGGACTATATTGAGTCAGATCTCTGACAGGAAGTCAGCCAGATAAAAAAAAAAAAAAAAAAACATGGCTGTTTCTGATGAAACGAATGGAGACCGATCCAGGCAGAAGAACACCAGATTCTTATTGATGTTAGCATAGTGCATGTGGCGTCTCGTAGTTAAACTGCAGGTCAATATTACAGTCTGTATAATTATAATAATTATGAAAAACGAGTTAAACTACAGATTAAATCCAACCTGTTGAACTGGCATCACTAAAGATGTTAATTGTAGTCATCCCAAAAGAAAGGATGGTCTAAAATGTACAAATAAAAGCCTAGAAATATGACATTAATATTCATGATGGGTACAGTCATGTTGAATAAATTAAAAATATCAACAAGTAAATATAATTCAGTAAGTAAATCTCATTTCACAGACTGATGTTTTCAAGCCTTTTTTTCTGTTAAAACTAGAACTTAATGAACATTCCTTTTGACTCCTGCTTAAAGGTTGTTCTTTTCAAAAGGTATTTTTAATCTGACAACCCTCATTGGAATATTTTTGTCTTCCAGGAACAACGTTGCTGTTTAATTCCCCAAACATCTTACCTTTACTTTTATTCTCTGTGTGTTGGAGCAATGGCGTCTCACAGTTAAAAGCTCCAGGGGTCAAATGTCAGTCAGAAGCATTGCTGTGTTGAGTGAGTCTGTGTGTTTTCCTTGTGCATGCAGGAGTTTTTTTTTTTCTGGAAACTGCAGCTTCCTTCCGCAGTCTGAGAACATACATGTTAGAATAAATAGAGACTTTAAATTCCTCCTTAAAATTATGTCTGTACAAGGATATTTGTCCTGTTTCCAGAACAAATATCACAACTCTATAAGTCTAAAGAAATACCTATTATGAGGATTTTTATAGTTTATACTTTAGCTTTTTTCAAATTTATCTGAGCTTGAATTTACTTTTTTTTTTATCAGTGGTACATGAGTCTTGGTTTCCTTTGATTATTTTCACATGATGTGACACAGAGGCCGGTTTCTCTTAGTCATTTCATCAAAAATAGGAAATACACAAGAAAACATGCCATTCAATAAAGCATGAGAGTGCGTCAACCTTTATAGGTCAGAAAATGGCAACAAGAAAACAGCTCCTGGTCAAAGCTAAAAGCTACAGTCAGATAAATTATTAAAACAGTAAAAAAAAAGAAAAAAAGAACTGTGACAACTAAGGCTTGACGACAAAGTTTAACTTCCATCATGCACAGCGAGGACTGGGAGGGACGGAAAAACATTTAGGAAGCCCCTCCATTAAAGAACTACAGTAAAGACATTATTTTTGTCATTTTTATTGGCACTAGTGCCCTTTATTCATTAGCAGCTTGAGAGGAAGAAGGGCAAAGAGAGAACGGAAAGATATAAAATAAATTATTGAACCCAATAAGATAATTTTTGGCTCCTTTCGGTGTTTCTAATGTCCAGTGACTCAATAATTTCTATTTTGTGTTGTTTTTACAGAAACATGTTACACAAACACTGATCCAACCGAGGAACATCTTAAGAAATACGTCTGGAAATGTCTTTGCCTAGAGTTTGGATCAGCAGATTAAAAAGTAAAATATAGAAGTGGGGTAAATATAAGGCAACAAAGCAGCAGAGAGAGTTTAGTTCTAAACAATTTGGCTTCTTTGTGCTAGTTTAAGATTTTGTAACTTAAAAGGTAGAAAAAAACTTATAAAATAGTTTGTGGATTGTCCCATTTCCAATAGTTTTTTGATTAACCTTTGATTCCCGCTGACAGGTGCACATTCAGCGGTGTGTTTATGTAGGCAGGACAACAGGTGGGCAGGCCACACACACTCACACACCTCCGTATCTGACGAGGAGCAGCCTTCGTCTCCAGCCTACTCCTCCTCATCGCTCTCTGCGGCCCGTTCTCCCCGTGTCTGTGATTCATCAGCGCGGCGCTCTGACATTCAGGTTTCAGTCTGTGAGCCGCCCACTCCCACGCAGGCTTGTAGAGCGCAGTCGGCTGTGGAGTGAATCCAGCTCATTCAGAACAAGGACGGCACTGAAGTGGATGTTAGTAACCCGGCAAACACAGGTCAGCCTATTTCAGGCCTGAATGACGCGGTGTTGTTACACAGGCTTTGTTGAAATTAAAACGAGGTTGCAGAACAATGGCTGCTTTTCTGTTTCCATTATTAGGCCGATGCTTTTAAAGCACAACTAAATTTATAGAGGGAGAAGCTCTGTGACGCGAAATTTTTATTTATACAGACATAAAAACAGGATTTTATGGCAGTTGGAGGCAAGTCCTCTCTGATTAGGCGACATAAAATACCAAATCGTCAGCAAATCCTCTGAAAAGCTGGTCCTTTGTGAAGTTTAATTTTGTTGTATTGTATCAAACTAGAAAGTTAGCTTTGTGAATCTTAATAAAACAGGACAAATACAAGAGGTAACAAGGTGAGAGGAATACTTTACCTCAAATCTTAACATTTCTCTAATTACTGTGACCTCAAGTCAATAAATATAAATCCTCTAAGATAATACTAAATGTGGTTTCTGCCGTTTTTCACCCAGTTGTTCATCTCAGGATCTGATTCACAAAACAAACAGCACTAATGATACACAGGCGCAAAACGGCTGTCATTTCCAACAAGCAATTTTCCCTGTTTTTTTTTTTTTACTTTTAAAGTTGCATTGGATGTTTGAAGTGAGATTCCGTACAGTAATTAGTAGTAATTGTTCCCTCATCCAAAGCAGAAAGATGTAATGTCACCGTCGATTTGTTGGAAAATTAAGAACATCTAGCAAGGTTATGCTAGCAGTGACTTACCAAACTCCAGTCCTGGAGGGCCGCTGTCCTGCAGTTTTTAGATGTGCCACAGGTACAAAGCACTGGAATGAAATGGCTTAATTACCTCCTCCTTGTGTAGATCAGTTCTCCAGAGCCTTAATGACCTAATTATTCTATTCAGGTGCGGTGCAGCAGAGGCACATCTAAAAGTTGCAGGGCAGTGGCCCTCCAGGACTGGAGTTTGACACCTGTGGCTTAAACTTTTGCCCGACAGAAAATTTCCATGAGAAAACAACAAATAAAATCTATGAGATTAAATAATCTTGTCAAGTCAAAATTTAAAACCTGTGATTAACATATTTAAAGCCAACTTACTTTTTAAAATGAGATCAAGATATTTTAAGGCCTCAATTTTAGATGAATTCAAGAATATCTACATGGTTATGTAGTCTGCAACTAGTTGTCCTGTCAACAGATCCTCCACCTGAGCTGTGGATCTCTGCAGCTCCTCCAGTAGAACCATAAACCTCTGGGCTGCTTCTCTGATTCTCTACCCAGCCAGCTGAGTTGAGCAGCCATGTCTTGGTAGTTTTCCAGTTGAACCATCGTCGTTCAAAGTTCAGATTTTAAATTGTTCAGAGCTTGGGATTTTGCCTCATAACCTTATTAATAACCACAACATACCAAATAAATTAAGGTGTAGTTTGTAGTTATAGTGTGAGAACCTATGAATGCTTTTATAAAATGTATGCAAGAAAAGACAAAGCTTTTCACCCGTTTTTCTGTTCTCCGTTTAACTGCTGCCACCTTGTGTTCACTCACTGTATAACCACTTAAACATCTGACATGATGCAATATTTAACAATAAAAACACTTTTTATTCTAAAAACAATGTACAGAAATCCCCAAACCAACTTTAAAACATTTACTTTGATGCCGATGTCGGACAGAATTAGTCGCCAGAGTTTAAATGATTTACAATTTTGTTCCACCGGCCTTCAGAGATATTCGACCTTCGACCTCGTGGATACAAAGCAAAGTTCCTCCTGCGTATCCAAGTATGGGTTATACACAAGAAGATGATTACAGAAGACTCTGTGGTTGCAGATTACATCACGTGAGACAGGCCCGGCCTTTTCCCATTGAGGTTGAGCTAATCCACGAGGGGAATAGGAATTAGATTAGGTAATCTGCTTGTGGAGTGTCAGACTTTGAAGGATGGACGCAGACGTTCCGGTTTTTAGGAAAAATTTTCTCTTTTACCAGGGATCAAAAGATCACTTCACCCAAAGAAATATTTAAGATCAAAAATCTTAAATATGGTTTTTCTTTTTATGGCTTTGGAGGGTTTTTTTTTGTCCTATTGAACCAAAGCCGCAGATATAATCCTCTCCGAACTCGACTCTGATTCACAGATTATTAAGGGAGATTAAACAAGTTACATACAGAATACATGCTCTGGATTAATTAAAAATGATTTCATAGTAAACATGATGCATTGCTTACACTAAAGTTAGGCACAATTATGTGATTTCACAGATCTTCAAGGTTCACAAGGCGCTGCAGGTGAACCGGTCCTTCCTTTTAGAATCGACCTGCGGCAGACGAACACAACCAGTCATCAGGCAGGTTACCCGAGAGCAGCTGGCGGCCGGTACGGTAGAAAAACATCTGCAGCTGAACGTCTGCGGGGGGCGTTGGTTTGTAACGGGGGTCAGTTCTGTTCCTATACGGCGAGCAGCTCTCGCTCCGGCTTCTTCCTGGGACGATCGTTCTCTGAAACTGAAGCACAACCGCACACACTCAGCTGGGACTCAAACTGCTGTGGAGTGAGCAGAGAGGCTGTTTGGGTCAGGCTGACCGAACCAAAGAGCTTTAAGTAAAGTCAGCAACGGACCACGGGAACAGAATGTGTGTAAAGATTGTTTTTAACACACACCTGCTGCCAAGTCCATGTATGAAAGAGCAACCATGGTTTTGTATCTGATGGGGTTCAGCAGTTGCTTCTCTGAGGTTGCTGCTGTTGTCTTTTCACACTTGCATTGTGTCAACTAGTGAACTGCCCAAAATTACTATTTGTTTTGTGTGTTTTTGTCCCCAAAATTGTCTCATAAATCTTCCCAAACTGATAAGCAGCAACATTTGATAGTCTAAGACCGTTGCTAAGATCTTTTATTAAATCCATTCAAGGTGGATTTTATAAGTTATTAACAAGAAGTGTTTTTAAGTCAAATTCAAGACTTACTAATACCTTATTAAATCCAACTTGAATTAAATTTAAGACTATAAAAACTATAAATATAGAATGGTTGGGGGGGGATCTTGTATTAAAATCAAGCATAGTAAAAATTGTGAGATTTCTGGGGTCTGTTTCCACAAACGGATGCTGTTTGTGCTTTTCACACAGCATAAAGTTCTTTACAGTCACAACCTACATAGTGCCTTGATTAAAAGTTATTTTGCACAGAAGTACCTGATCTTGGCAACAGAAGTGAGACAGTGGCGAAAATAAACATCGCCAAGTCAACTGGTAATAAATTTGCTGCACTTCCCCATGAGAGATGCAAAAAGCACTAGCTAGCTAGCGAGGGTGAATTAGCAGCTTGTTAGCTCCTCAACCACCTCCAGTCACAAAACGCAACGAAGACGTCTGCGTGACTCAAAACTTTGATCTGATCTAAAATGGTCTTACACCCCTTTCCACACTGATGGGCACCAACAGTCGCATCTCTTACATCGTTGCTGATGTGCTTCTGCCTTTGTGTTGCCATTCACCTGACCTATAAACTACCAAACACTTTGCTTTCATGGTGTCGAGAACATCAGTGAGATTAAAACATAGAACTGACAGATTCTGCTAACAAACCGAGTGAAACGACAGACCTGGTTTTTTCTCGCCAGCTTCAGGGGCTTCTGGCAGCGGCTCTGAAGGAACCTCTGGAAGCTCGACGTCTCCCTGAGAGAATCAGATCAGAACATGAAGATGATGATGAGCATCGACCCGCCTTCAGGTTATGAAACGTCCTCTCTCCAAGTTTTATTTCAATCTGACCTGAGTGATGGCCTCCAGCTCAGCCAGAACAGCATCCTCGTCCTCCTGCGACAAGGAACCGGCCAGCATCTCGTCGATTTGCTGCACGGAGACAAAAATACGTTAGGATGGAATAAATCCGACTTGCTCCAGGCGTGTGAATGGCCTCGTTAGCAAAAAAAACTGACCCTCTGGTACTCGATGGAATCTTGCGTTTCATCCAAGATCCTCTCCACCTCTTCAATCGACATCACCTGTTGGGGGGGGGAAATCACAGCCTCATCAGGCCTCCAATAAAACTTGAGACCAGACCTTTAAACGCAGCAAAGGTCTCCCACCTCATGCATTTTCTTCAGACAATCGTTTCCAACTTTCAACCCATCAATGACCTTCCTCTCAATCTGAGCAAACTCCAGGTCCTGGACCTGAAACAAGCAGGAAGTAGAGGAGTCAGAGTCGTGTCGGCTGTCGCCAAAAAAACGCCACCGCCGCCGCCACTCACCATCCGCTCCAGGTTGCTGATCTGGTTCTCCGTCTTGTCCAGGAGCTGCTCCTGGTATCGCTTCTTCTTCAGCAGGAGGAGGGCTTTCCTGTTTGTTTGGAGAGGAAGTATAAAGTAGAGTCAGTGATCAGACACAGAGCCGCTGCTGAAAGTATTACAGTTCCCATCCGAGGGTTAAATTACACAGCATTGAAGAAAATCCTCCTGTGGGATTTCAACATCAAAGTCGTTTGTCAGATTAGATACTGAAGCACCACAAGAAGACCCATGTCCATGTTCAGTGACAGATTTTTGTTATTGTTTTTGCCATCATCATTTTAGTAAATATTGACATCTGATATGACATTTCAGCTTAGGGCTCTAATGAAATTTTCCTTCATTTCACTCAGAAGCTCTGAAAGTTAAAAAAAAGGAGTTTATCGTCACATGGAGCTGAGCAGCTGAAGTTCAGTGATTTAAAAAAAATCTGTTTTGGTAAATATATACCTCATTCAAAGCAAAAGATTTTCATTTCGAAAGGTTGAGAATTTTCATATTGTCCATAGATGGCAGCCCATTTTATCTGCAGGTCCACATTTAGAAACTCACACCCTGACACATTAAAGGTTAAAACCTGACAATTGCAGATGAAACAAAAAAGCTGCCTGCTTGTTACACTTAAAGATGTCCGGCTGAAATTCAATTTTTGTTCATCTTTTAGAACAATACAATAAGAGAAGCTGAAAAGCAAGTTTAATAGTTTGATTTATTTATTTCCACACTTATTCAGTCATGGAAAAGTCTTTAAAAAATTTCCACTTTCATAAGATTTATAAGATGTATAGCTTTAAAAGCCTTTCACCTTATTTGTCCTCATTTAATGGCCCATTAAAACCACCTCTTTTTACTGGTTTTGTTCCAAGCTCTTTCAACAATACAGTTCTCGAACTAATGCTTCAAACCTCGTCTTATATCCGTCACAGCCTGTGAGAGTTACAACATTTATCTCTTAAGACTGCCTCTAAAAAACTGGCTCTGCAACTTATTATCTGGAACAAAAAGGATTGTTGATCATCTTCAGCCAAGATTTGGAAGAATGCACGTCCATGAAACCTGCTCCTGTTAGTACACAGTGATTTTCAGTTCACTCACTCTTTCTTCCCATCTTTGAGCAGCTGTTTGGCCAGCTGTCTCTCCTTCTCCAGCTGCAGGTTGATCTTCTTCTGATACTGCCTCAGTTTGTCTCTCTGCTGCTTCAGTTGCTGCGGAAACGAAACTAACAAGTTTCAGCTCACAGATAAATGTCAAAGTTTCATCTTTGGGCTGATCCGACTCAGGTCTTTAACAATATTACAATACACAACAACAAACTACCCAGTTACAGCTTTCAGATTTTCTTTCTGAGAGCACATATAAAAGCTAAACCCATGTTAGTTTAAGATTGTGTTCTTCATAGTCAGGCCGAATTCACAACAAGTTTATAAAAAGTAAAAATACGAGGGTTAAACTGTTTCAGATATCCGTGAGCTACTCCAAAAACATAAACGTTTTCAAATTATTAGATTGATTCGTAAAGTTTGGTGAGACGCTAAGTGACGTTAGCCCGCTGCTAATCTGAGTTCACTCTCACCAGGATGGCTTTATCTTGCTCCGTCACCCGGGACTGTTTCTTTTTTCCAAACAGGTTTCCCATTCCGACACAGCATTCCAGCTCCAAGAACTGGGAAATTAAAGACCGAGTCAAAAAAAAAAAAACTGTTTTCTAAAAGCAGAGCAGATTTTCCTCCATTATTGCTGAAGTCATCCAGTCCACACCCACACCAGGAAGAGCCCAGGCTGGGCGGAGACAGCTTTTAAAGGAGACACGGGCATTAAATTAAACTGAACACACGTAAAATATATTTATCAAATAAAGAATTATTTTTAATTCAACACTGTGTTTTTTCGGCGACAGAAAATTTCTGCGAATCTCTAAAGTGTATTTATTTGTTGCTTATTTAAAAAAAAAATAAAATAAAAAAATTATACATTGCCATCTGGTGGACAAACCAGAAAACTGCAGTCCAACGGAGGCGAGACATCATGCTACCACGCTACCGGTGTGCACATTCAAAATAGAGTAAAACAAAAGCTTTTTGGTTGAAAATGTGCTCATATTGTCCTTGTTGGAGCCTCACAAGTCAAATAAAAGTTTTACAATCACAAACTATGTTTAAGTACTTAGTAGTGCATAATAGACCAGGTTTGAAGAGTCTGTGTTAAGGGTTTTGGAGCTGTAATATGGTACAGACGCAAAAATAACTAATATTGCCCTTTATTGATTTAGTTTTAGATATTCTGCAATCTGTGTAGAATAATCAACACCATATTAGAAGTGTCTAGGTATTTTAGTTTTTAACCAGGACAAATTAAAGATGCTCAAGGTAGTGAAAAATTAGGTGGCATTTCCCTAATCAGAAGACGCCAACTTCATCTTCAACTGAGACTTCATGTTCTCAGATGAACCTGCCAGGAGAGCTATTCCTTCTAAACTCTTTATACTTTACTTCTAACAAAGAAAGTACTCCTGGGTCACAGTTCTTTGTTGTGTCTGCTCTGTCTTCTTCAGTCCACTTGAGGTTTCATCCTGTTACAATGGAGTTGTTTCCTTCCACTTTTGTGACATGAGGGATTGCTGCAAACTTAATATCTCCATGCAATCAACAGTACAGAGTCACGACACGCTTGTTCAAGAGGACGTATTGCTGTATAGTCTCTTAATAGCATTGGTTTGGTTTTCTGACATAGAAAACTTTTAGACCAGCAAGCATAACAAACTGAACTTGAATTCATTGTATGATGAATCCAATTAAATTGGAATATATGGATTCATTTGATCACACATTTCTGTCTACAACTTATATCTGTTTATCTTGTAAAGTGCCCCGAGACATTTGATGAGAATTAAATTGAATGACTTTTAGAAAAAAAAAGAACTATAAGCAACAAAACTGTGAAAAGAGAAAACATAGGAAAACAATGGGTACATAAGAGAAAAACATTTTTCACTGCCAGCAACATTTTTATACTTCAGCTAGTGGTACATGAATATATAATCACAAGATTGTAATCCATGATGAGTTTTTGTACTCATATTATTTTAATTTAGTAAACAAACAAAAAAAACATGAGACATATCTATATATCCACATTAGGCAAAAACTCCACAAACATGAGCCGAAGACAAATCTGAAAACAATTCACAAAAGATAGATTTATAAATGTACTAATGGTGGAAATTATTTATCAAGTCAGCTCAGACAAAGCTGCTTTGCTCGAGAGAATTTTATATTGAGAAAAGTATTTCACTCATTTTTAATTTTACAGTTACACGTGTTGTTCTGTATTATAAAAAAATACAATAAAATAGAATACATAAAATAGTTGTTTTAAGGAAATGAAGTGAAATAATTTCATAATTTCATATTTGTAGCTGTGTGGCAGTTCCTCCCCCATCTCTGCCACAAAGCTTTGGTTAAAGAAAACCTACAGATTCTTAAGGCTCACTGATCTGGAATGGTCAACAGAGGTACATAGCCTGCATCCACTCAGAATAAAATAATATTTGTAGATATCTGGAGAGTTTAAGCCAGTTTATTCTAGTTTCCAAACTCTCCCATTGTGTCCCACCTCGGGGCATAATACTCTACATGTTTTAGATCTATTTCTGCTGCAACACGCCTCATTTAAATGGCTGAATTAGCATTTTAGTGTGTCAAAGTTCTGCTGAGGACGATTATAATTTGAACCAGGTATACTGAAGCAAAGAGACACCAAAAATCTGGGGGACAAAGTGCTCCAGGAGCAGTTCCACACCTCTCATCTGAATTCCAGATATGCTCAACTTGCTCTGTAGTACAAATAGCAGGTTCATTCAGATACATTAAACAGGCACGTGTTGAAGGGGTATAAGACTTTTTGGGTATCTTTCTCTAAGAAATTTTGTGTCCCAGAAAGGTATGCCTCAGTTCTGTTTTTAATTACAAATATCAGGCACCAAACCCTCCAGTATGGCCTAGGCCAATTCTTCACCCCATACAGAATATCTGCAGGTTACACCAACTCAAATTTAAGACTTTTTTTTTTTAAAACTATTATGAATGAGATTTAAGACCTGTATCACAACAGAAATGTACAAAAGAAAATTGCAAATAAATAAACTGTATTGAAGTGTGTTAGTGGCAAAGGCAAACATTATCCATAAACTGCTGATAAATTTGCACTTACTCATAATTAACATATAAATGCTAGCTAGCTAGCTAGCTTTTATATGTTGCAAGGGTATCCTAGCAGCTAGTTGCTGGCAACCACCTTGACTCACACACTCAAAGTTTTGCATAATAGCAAAGTCCCGCAAGAAAAACGATAACTACACAGAATATAGAAAATTTAAGACCTGTGATTAACGTATCCAAGGCCAATTTTCTGTTTTGAGGCCTGTTTCCTGACAATTTGAGGCCTTCATTTTAGATACATGAATTTAAGACTTTTTAAGGATGCGCAGACATCCTGCTATTGTGTGAAGTTTGGTGCGCATCTGCAAATCAACACAGTAATCCTGTCATCTGTCAAGCATGAGACATCATGTGTGTTGTAACATAGGATTTCTTTGTGAACTTTTTACCACAGATTTCACATCCAAATGGTTTCTCTCCTGTGTGAACTCTCATGTGCGCCTTCAAATGGATCCTCTGCAGAAAGCTCTTGCTACAAACATCACAGCTGAAAGGTCTTTCTCCATTGTGAATCCTCATATGTTTCAGAAGACCACCCGTGACTAAAAAGCCTTTCCCGCACAGCTCACAGTTGTGCGCTTTCTTTCCAGCGTGAGACATCATGTGTGTTTTAACATATGACTTTTTTTTGAATTTCTTACCGCACACGTCACAGCCAAATGGCTTCTCCCCCGTGTGGACCTTCATGTGTTCTTTTAGGTGTATCTTCTGTTGAAAGTCTTTACCGCAGTCGCTACAAACAAATGTCTTTTCCCCCGTGTGAACACCCATGTGTCTCTTCAGAGTTTCTTGTTGAGAAAATCCTTTACTACAGACGACACAAACAAACGGCTTCTCTCCGGTGTGAACAATCATGTGCTTTTTAAGAATGTGCTGAAATCGGAATCTTTTTTCACACACGGTGCACTTGAACTGTTTATCCCCAGAGTGGACTCTCATGTGCACTGTGAGAATTGACTTTTTGTGAAACCTTCTTCCACATTCATCACATGCAAAAGGTCGCTCTCCGGTATGGAGCCTTATATGCGCCTGAAGATCCGTCTTTTCTATAAACCCTTTCCCACAGAAATCACAGCTGTGCGCCGTTTTCCCGCTGTGAATCATCTTGTGTTTTCGCAAACAGTCCTTCCGCCTGAATGTCTTCTCACAAACATCACAACCAAATGGCTTCTCACCGGTGTGGATCCTAGCATGATCCGTAAGATTGTCCCGCTTTTTAAATCTTTTATCACACTTACTGCAAGCAAACAGTTTTTCTCCTTCATCACCAGCCACGACTGAGTTACATTTCTCTACACCATTTACATTTGACTGAGATGCACTCAGGACATTCTCACAATTGTGACTCATTTTAGTTTCAGACTCAGAATCTGACAAAGGTCCCTGCCAGTCATCATTATTATCATCACTGGCTTCTGTGTCAGAGGAATCTGAAGCATTTTTATTTGGATTTTGCTCAAAGGTACATGCTGGATTCAGGTTCCTGTCTGGTTCTGGTCCTACACTATCCTTGCTATGAAGTTCTGTTTTTATCTGTTGAGCTGAGCTGCTGATTAGAGCTTCAGTCTCTCGGTTTTCTTCAGTTTTGATCTGATGTAGCTCTAATAACTGAGGTTTCTCTTCATAACTTTCATTCTTCACTGTAACAGCAGTGCAAGGGAACCTGCTGATATTAGTCTTCTTCTGCTCATTAGGCCGCTCTTCCTCCTGACTGGTCCAGACTTCCTCTTCCTCCTCTTCCTTTATGTGGAAGGCCTCTGGATGCTGCTGCTGGGAACTGGCGCTCCAGGCATGGAGAACCTCATTTTTAACGTTCAGTAGCCGAAGGACTGGGAACACTGAAATTTACATGGACAACAATGATTACTTACAAATTTGACAGTGTTAGAGAAATCAAATTCTGTTTCTAGACTTTTATTTTTATAGCAACCTAAAAACCAGGTTGCTATAAAAATATTTTCCACCGGTGCCCCCCTCCTACACTCGTCTCACAATTTAAATAGGACTGAAAGAAATTTAGGGTTTGCATTTCACAAATAATAGTTTTTACCGTAAGGGTTTTAATATCTATGCTGTGAAGGAACATTTTTTGTCTTACCGACATAAAACCTTCATGGTTAAACAAACAAACTGCACAAGAAGTTTGCACTTTAGTGAACTTATAAGAACACTACTTAAGTTCTAGGAAACATTTTCTGAATTTTAAGCCTTAAACTAGTTTTAATGCAATACAAATAGCCCCCCCCCCCACTCTGAATGTATTTCCCTTCCCAATATGGCGGATACGTTGACGTATAGCTATAACTGTATGACTGTAACTGCCAAGGAAGCGTCAAGCTCAGAAGAGAGAACAACCGAACCCCAGTTAAACTAGTTGTACCCTCGCAGAGCTTCTTCTTACCAGCTGTTTGATTTCCACCAACTTCCTGCGGCAGATGGACATCGAGCTGTTTCATCTGCACTTCATCTAAAGGTAGACTTTCAGATCTGTGTTGTTCAACATCATCCACTTCCTCCATGGTGTCCCCGCCTGGTCCCCGCAGTCAGTAAAAACGAACCAGAGGATTGCTTCACACGAACCAAGCCCATCAACTCAGAATGCAACCGGGTACAATTCTGTCTCGATCCACCGAGGTACTGACGACGACAGGTATGTCCCCGCAAACCATGGATCACTGATGGATTTTGATCAGGCACCGTTACAGACACACTCTAAGTTTGAGTCCTACGTGTCCCATTGCTGCCATCTGCTGGATATACTCGCTCCTACAACAACAAGTCAGTCATTTTCTTCGTCGGGATCGACTGAAAATGAGAGAAAGAAGCTAAAGGTCAAAGAAAAAATTTGAAAGACATTAGGACAAGAAAGTCTGGTTGACTTAAGTGAAACTAGGATAGGATCAAGACTAATTAAACAGTGTTAACTAGGGATTAATCAGCATGGGATTCTCATATCATTGTAACCTTGAGTATAAATACCAGGGGAGAATAGTATTGGTTACTAAATATGTGATTCTTTCTGTCCTTGCAGGTAGCATTGTGCCTAACTTGAACTGTTACAAACGCTGTGGGCAGGAGGCCATTTTTTTCCCCCTTGTGTGATTCCCCTGGCAATTAAGCAATTTTGGAAGGTAACTCACAGCCAGATTATTACTAAAATGACATTAGCTACATTTACCCATACATGAGTCCTTTTATCTTTTTGAAACTGCATCACTAAATTAATTAAAACTTTGGAACAGTGACTCTGATATTTATACAAATCAGGTTTTCAAAAGCATGCAAAAATAAGCACAGCTCAATAGTAGTTTTCGGTTTTTAATCACTGATGTCAACAGTATCACCAATGTTTTTCGATAATTAAATAGTCAAAACAGAGGTACACGGTTCTAAAAGCAGCTGCACTGTACATTTTTACTTGTTTTTACCTCCATTGTTACATTTTTCTACCGGCTTCAAATTAAATGAGGCAGAATCTTCAGACACGATGAAAGAATGAGCAGCTGCAAGGCTTCAAACAGTGTTGTGTCCAAAGTCAGTCCTTACATGCCGGCGTCCTGAATGTTTTTTAAGTGCTGCGCTGGTCCAACACATCTGACTAAATGACTGGTTCATAACCAGAGATTAGAGACGTCTTAAGGAGTTCATCAAAGTTTACATGCAGGACACTGACCGTTGATTGATCATTTCTCTGTTGCGTGGCTTAACATATGAGTCAGAAGGTGGTGCTTTAGCTTAAATTTTCCATCACAAACATTACAGGCAAATGGTCTCGCTCCTGTGTGGATCAACATGTGTCGTCTTAAGTGGATCTTCTGCAGGAAACTTTTCCCACACTCACTACAGCTGAATGTTTTGTCTCCAGTGTGAACGCCGATGTGCAGCTTAAGATGTTCTTTTCGTGAAAAGCCTTTGCTACAAATGCTACAAACAAACCGTTTGTCACTGCTGTGGACGCTCATGTGCTGCTTCAGGTTTCCTTGTCGTGAAAACTTCTTATTACAAACACTACAGGCGAAAGGTTTCTCCCCTAAGTGGACTCTGATGTGCAGGTCGAGGTTTGTTTTTCTCCGGAAGGTTTTAGCACAAACATCGCAGGAAAACGGTCGCTCTCCAGTGTGAGTTCTCATGTGGTCTTTGAGATAATACTTTACACTAAACGATTTACCACAAAGATCACAAACTGTTGGCTTTTCCCCAGAGTGGAACATCATGTGAACTTCAAGGTGTGACTTCTGATTAAAACCTTTACCGCAATCGTCACAAGCGAACGGTTTCTCTGAACTGTGGAGTCTCATGTGAGTCTGAAGTTGACTCTTCTTAATAAACCCTTTACCACACTGATCGCAGTTATGGGCTTTCTTTCCAGAGTGCATCATAATGTGTCTTCGAGCGTAGTACTTACTTTTGAATCGTTTACCACAAATCTCACAACTAAATTGTTTGTCACCGGTATGAACCGACAGATGTACCTGAAGATTGTCTTTACAATTACAGTTTTTTCCATTTTCATCACATTTCGACTGGCTCCCCTCACTGATGAGTCTGGAATGTGAACCTATATTTTGTTTTACTTTCAGACATTTCTCATTTAAAGAGCTTGAACACCTTTTTCCTACCTGACTCTTCATGTGTCTCTGAAGAGACTCCTTGGTGATAAACTGTTTGCCACACTCAGAGCGGCTGAAACATTTTTTGCCGGTGCTACGTTTCTTATCAATGCTTATGTCCGACTGAGAAGCTATTCTCTCGTGGCTGTTCAGACAATCTTTACTTCTAGATTCATAACCTGACAAAGGTCCCTGCCAATCACCATCCTCCTCAGCCTCACTCACTTCAGTCCCAGAAGAATCCACAGCCTTTTCATCTGTATTTGGATCAGAGTTTCTCTCTGGTTCTGATCTTCCATCAGGTTCTGCTTCCCTCGGCTCAACAGTCGTGCTAGGTGAAGCTTCTGTGTCTATGTTCTCTTCAATTTTGATGCAATCAAGGTCTGACAACTGAGGTTTCTCTTCATCATATTCACTCTTCACATTAACAGCAATGAAATCCATCTCTTCCTTCTCATCGAGCTGCTCTTCCTCCAGAGAGCCCCAGAGTTTGTCCTCTTTCTCCTTTTTGTGAGGAGATTCTTGGTCCAAACTGCAGTTCCGCAGATCAGGAACTTCTTCTTTAATTACCAAGAGCAGCTGGTCAGTAGACACTGAAACACACACGGATATTAAATAAAAAGGTAAGACCGTTTTTACTGTGCAGAATAAATAAATAAATAAATAAATACAGTTTAGAATATTATATTTTTAAGTAAGTTCCTGATAGCCCTAATATGTTTTGTCATTATCTTTAAGATAACCAAGCTTTGATGTTTGTTACTTGCATCAGATTGGTTTATTTCTACATCCTGATGCTTTGACCTTCCAATTGTAGTATTCCGCCTCATGGTGTAATGTCTGCCGAGATACTTACTGATGTAATCATTTCTGATTCTTTCTGTAACTCCCCCTTTTAATTTTTTTTTTTTACTTGCACCCAGAATAACTTTGCTCCGATCCATACACTCACTAAGATCTTTGTCGTCTTGTGTCTTCTCCAGTTCTGATACGGATGCTGCAGATATGGGGGGCTCCAAGCTGAACCCTCCAGGTTCACCTGCTTCGACCTTCATCATCTCAGTCATCCTCAATCCGCTTGGGATTCTCCTTTTCACTAATCACAAGCTTCACATGTTATAGTAGATCAAGATTTCAGCCATGTTACCCAGATCTTCTGTTATTCTGCAGCTGAAACAGAAATCAGACATAAATCAACTTCTGACTAAATAAAGTGTATTAACAGAAAATGTCGACAGTAGCAGAGCTGAAGCGAGTTTGATACCTTGGTTAGTAGTTCTGGAGCCACTCTGTGACTGTCTCCAGTCTCTCGGTCCTCAGACAACAAGCTTAGAGAAGGTGTCCACAGACGGTGTGTTCTTCCGCCTACAGGCTAACAAACTGTGTGGACTCGTGTTGCGTGAACTTTTAAAAGCTTCACTTGATTTAGTTTATGTTGTCAGTTGCTTTAGCTCCGGGCTGACTGACATCAAATTCACTTCACTACTTAAGAATAATTATATTCTGTACTAGAAACTTCGGCGAAAAATAATCCAAGCGGTTCAGAACAAACACGTAGAATCGCCATTACACGGAGATACAGATGTAGACAAATCAAACAATTGTTCTACAGAGACTTTAAGACGTTTTTCTGGAGGACTTAGCCACCAAGCTAAGATCCGGTTACATTTGTAGCATTGGCCAATGAAAGCTCTGAATCGAAAAAACTACTTCCTCTTTCAACCCTTAGCTTTTCACAATAAAAGAATATCAACGAACGCCTAAAAACACCGAAAACATGTTGTATTACTATATGTTACACATTGTTTTTAATGCTCCAAACAGTCGGTTTATTTAAATAGAATTAATTCACACGGAAAATATGAAGTCACCTTAGAAAAATCAGCCCAGCTCACATAAATCAATATTGAATCAAATTAAGTCCAAAACAGGTTTTAAATAAGTTTATTACAGTTGTTTATAACACATCTAAAAACAATGATGATGTTTTTTGAACAGCACATATTTATAAACATGATGAAAAAGGCATTTTCTAGCAGTGGTGAGTGAAAAATACAGATCATGTGAGTAAATAAGATTTGAAGATCTAGAGAAACTCATTCATGCATTTATCTTTGGTTGGATTTATTAACTGCAACATTGTCATGACACAGCTGCCTAAACATTCAGACAGCTGATCCAGAACGCCGAGAACTACAACAGAGAGTTTTAGTTCTCTCCCTGCTGGTAGTAACAACCTTCTCAGCGTGTCAATGTTCTTCTTAGGCCATCCAACGAGCCACGCTGGATGCCGGCCCTCGAGGACCGACTTTGGGCACCACTGATAGACCAATCAATAATAAAATCCCCCAGGTGAACAGAAGAAACAAATACACATTAATTGCAACCCTGATGAACTCCCATATGCTTCTTAAGGTTTTCGTGTCGCACAAACCCTCTCTTGCAAACACTACAAACAAAAGGTTTCTCTCCTGAGTGGAGTCTCATGTGATTTTCAAGAACACATTTTTGATTAAATCTGCTTTTACAGACATCACAACCAAATGGTCTCTCCCTCGAGTGGAGTCTCATGTGTTGCTCCAACTGGATTTCCTTCACAAAACGTTTATTACACTCACTACAGCTGAATTGACCAGTATGAACAGCAGTGTGTTTTTTCAGGTCTCTGGGTTGCGAAAATCCTTGATTACAAACACCGCAAACAAATGGCTTCTCTCCAGTGTGAACACGCATGTGAGTCTTAAGTTTCCTTTGTTGTGAAAATCCTTTACTACAAACAGTACAAATAAATGGTTTCTCCCCCGTGTGAACATGCATGTGAGTTTTTAGACTTTCTTGTCGTGAAAATGGTTTACTGCAAATACTACAAACAAACGGTTTCTCTCCAGTATGAACATACATGTGACTCTTTAGATTCTGCTTTTGTGAAAATCCTTTGCTGCAAACACTACAAATAAAAGGTTTCTCTCCTGTGTGAACATGCATGTGCTTCTTTAGATGGTCTTTCAGGGAAAATGCTTTTCCGCAAACACTACAAATAAATGGTTTTTCCCCAGTGTGAACAGACATGTGTCTCTTCAGTTCCAAATGTCGTGAAAATCCTTTACTACAAACACTACAAATGAAAGGTTTCTCTCCTGTGTGAATACACATGTGACTTTTTAAACTTTCTCGTCTTAAAAATTCTTTGCTACAAACACTACACACAAATGGTCTCTCTGTGGTGTGCATTTTCATGTGATTTTTAAGACTTTCCTTTACCTTAAATCTTTTACCACAAATCACACAGGAAAAAGGTTTTTCTCCAGAATGGGCCATCATGTGGATTTTAAGATTTGTCTTTCTATGGAACCTTTTAGAACAAATATCACAAGCAAATGGTCTCTCACTAGTGTGGAGTCTCATATGTGTCTGGAGATATTGCTTTACTACAAATTCTTTACCACAGATATCACAGCTGTGGTCTCCCTTTGCAGCGTGCACTGTCATGTTTAAATCGTCTTGAGTCTTATGTTTGAAACTTTTACTACAAGGGCTGCTGTCATCTGTCTTCTTGCCTTCTTGGATTCCTATCTGAGCCATAAGTTTGGAACAAAGTTTAGATGATTGATCTCTTCCGCGAATAGCCATCTTACTTTGTTGAAAAGAACATCCTGGACCTGTGTTCCTGTCCAGTTCTACTCCTGCACAGTGCCCTCCATTAGGTTCTGTTTCCATTTGTTCAGCTGAGGTGCTGATTACAGCTTTTGTCTCTCTGTTGTCTTCAGTTTTCAGTTGATATAACTTTGATGACTGGTGTTTCTCTTCATCTTCACTTTTCTCTTCATCTTCAATCTTCACAGTAAGCCACTCTTCCTGCTGACTGATCCCCCGCTCCTCGTCTTCTTCCTTTATGTGGGGGTATTCTTGGTCCTGCTGATCTGAACTCGGGCTCCAGTCATGAGGAACGACTTTGATCACCAACATCTGATGAGCTGAAAACATTGAAATCCAAAATGACATTAGTGAACAAGCTTCCACACAAACAAACAAACAAAAAAACCTTAAAAAGAAAACTCCAGTGATTTACATAATAAACGTATAATTCCTTTTTATGAAATCTTACTCCATTGTTAAAGACTTTGTTTTGGATGATGTCCTTGTGCTTCTGAAAGGAACTAATGAAGGGCATTTCAAACTATTAATGCCAATAGAAAATGTCCAGATACTGGCAGACTTTAGGACAAAGTCATTGAGCAACTTAAGATGGCGTGTAATTACAGTGAGTGGTTCAGTTTTAAACTCAGTGTCACTTCTTTAGATAACACATTTCCCCACATAAAAAGAAATGTAAGAAAAATATTTTAATCATGTTTTGCCAGAATCCATTCTCAATTTCAACATCACATCTTGGTAAAACTTTATCACTAGCAAAAATAAACCAAAACTGTCACACATAACAAATAAAGCTAGCAAAATAAATGGCAAATCATTAAGGCTACCCCGAGGATGTAGTCTCATACATTTTATCATTCAGTCTGCCACTGTATTGATGCTGTCATTTTCTGTTACTCCACGAAATACTGTAATAGTTTCCAATAAAGGCATTTTCAATAATGAACTGCCGGCCTGAGTAAGTTAAATTGTGCCTTCGCTGCAGCGACTGCTGGAATATTTACACATAAATGCATCACTTTGATTACTTCCAGTTAATCCATGTGTGCCACTTACTGAGATCTATGCTGTCTTTTGTTTCCTCAAGTTGTGACGTGGATGCTGCAGGTATGGAGGGCTCCAAGCCTCCAGGTTCATCTGCTTCAGCCTTCATCATCTCAGACATCCTCAGTCCTCTCGACTTCTCCTTTTCACAATCCTTGTTTGCAACCTTCACATGTTCTAGTGAATCAAGGTTTCAGACATAAAAACTGGGTCTTCTACATTTTTTGCAGAAACTGGAATCAGATTCAAATCAGCCTGTGAGCATGTAAAATGTATTAATAAAAAATGTAGACTGTAGCAGAGGTAAAGCGATGCTGCAGAACTTTTAAAAGCCAGAAGCACCCATCAACTCCCCGCTGTTAGCTGCATTAGTTCCACGGTGGTTAACGACCCTTTCGGTTTGCTAATGAAGGCTAATTATATTATGTAAATAATCACAGCGGGTCGAAACAAACATGCAGAAACGATATTCTCACTAAGACTATCAATTACAGTCAATATACTGCTTTTGTATTAAAATTTAAACGTTTTTTGTGTCCGGAACTAGCTAGCCAAGCTAGCAGCGTCACTTCCGGTTATCTTCCTGCTTACTGACCAATGAATATCCTCGGTAATAGAGGAAAAGACCTTGTTAAATATAAAAATAAAATAAAAATAAAGACAAGAAATAATGCACAAACATTCACTTCAAGTTTAAATCTCTATCCTAAAAAAATCATTAGCTGAATAAATGTAATTTAGAATTTTGAAATGTACCGCCTGAAAAGTCGTGAAAAAAAGTAAAGCTCAGAAAGACCTCCAAAATGTCTGGTCATCTACGTGGGCAAGTGTCCAACGTGGGCACGGCCTGAAAGAATTTTCAGAAACACAACCTGAACTCAGCAGTTAGTTTTTATGGAAACTCGTTTCCGCCACTGAAAAGAAAAATATATCTCATCATAATGAGACAACTATGCGTCTCTGTTATGTGATACTATCTCATAATAGTATCGCTCATTATGAGATAGTTATCTCATTATGAGATAGTTAATGAGATGTTAATCTTTTAGGGTATTATAATGAGATAGCCATAGAAACACTTTCAAGAGAGATTTTTTTTAATCAACTGGGCTGGCAACAAAAAAACCAGCTGCAGGTCTTAAACACACAGCTTATTTCGAGGGTTTCTAACATTATAACAAATACTGCATATAAATAACATGAAAAAAAAATTATAAAAGGTCTTACAAGTGCTTTTTGAACCAGAACATACTCCTCAACTGAGATTTTTTTTAAATCCCATTTGAATAAGAACTCAGAAGTTGGCTTTTAAAAGATATGTCCCTATTATTAGTATCTCTGTGGTAAGAAGTTGGGTTGATAAATTTGTGTCCTGGTTTATGAAAGCTGAACAGCTTAACAGGATTTGTTTTTTTTTTTCCATTTTATTTTACTTTTCATTACATCAGTATTATTTTTCTATTACAAATGTACCTGAGAAACACTAGAAAACAGCACACAGAGCAGAAATCAAAGTGATTGATATTTGCATAACAAAACAACTCCGGAAGGCAGCTGTAGTCTCAATCAGCTAAAGGTTTACTTGCATGCCTAATATTTTCATGGATCCAGTTGTATTTTTTAATCAAAATGTGTACCTCTGAGCAAATTATGTCTGAGAGAGCAGGAGATTTTTGTCTGTCTTATAAAAATAAAAATGAAATCAGTCATTCGAATGGCTCCTGGAAACGAGCCTAAAGATTTGGTTCCAGTTAAACAGCCACAAATCCCATCACTACTCGAGACACTTCAACTCATGCAACTAGGGGTGCTTGGAAGTTAACTAAACACCCAGCAACAAAAACAATTTGTGAAAACATTGGCTGCAGTGACAAGGGTATAACTTTACTCAGAAATCTAAATTTTTTTATCCTCTCGATGCATTTTTCTATATGGATTCTTACTCTTTCAGTTTGTTTAGTGTAAATTTCTTCCCGTGGCTCAAGCTTTCTTCTCCCGTTCAAAAATGGTGGGACGTTATGAACCCCCTTTTCTGCAAGAATGTCCCCTATGGTGAAGGCCACGTCAGAAATAAGATCCCCCGCTTCAAGGCTATCAAGAAATCCACTTTGCTGAACAATTTCTACCTCAGAAATCTGCCCTTCATAAACATCAGATACAAACATAACAGCCCCGGTGGGAGAAACACCTAGCAAAACTACAACAAAAATCTATCAAAACTTTACAAGTGCCACGAATTTTGAATGATGATGAGAGTTTATCCTGTTGCTCCAAATTAGAGGCTTGTTCTACAAAGAATGCAACACAGTCAATGATAATTCGGACCCCTGTGAATTTCTTAAAACACGAAGGGAGATTTCTGGCTACAGTATCTCGAGTTGCAAACATTGGTTTCTTCAGTGTGGAAAGCTGAAGATGCATAAACTGAATCCTAGTCGTGACTATTTTTGAGGCAGATCTAACACAGATTCCAAATCTGTACGTCAAATCTTTATGAAGTAAGCCAGTTCCAAGTCTGATCAAGGTAAGAAATAGTTCATTGATGGGATCCAGTCTTCTTTTCTCACCAGGCCCTTTACTTGGATATTGCTCGGACTTTAGTAAGTTCTTGTGATGCGATGGTTCGTCTCTCAAGAGTCCAAGAAAATTCCAGAGTTATGACCTGAAGCCAGGTCAGACCAGTGTAAAATCTGAGCTGCTTGTCATCATTTTTGACATCATCAACACAAAAGAAGTGTTTCTGCTTTATAGTCACATTTTGATTTTTACACTTTGAGAGCTTTTTCTTCAGGAAATGGTTTTCCACTTTTAACTTTATCATTTCGTCACATTTGGTATCAATCTGACAGGATTTGTCCACCATAACAATCTGTTCATCCTGGGCTGCCAAATCTGCAAAATAAGGACTAAAAAGATATTTTAACCAAAAGACAGACATTAAAAAAAATTGACTCTTTCCTGACAATGAAAAAATTGAAAAAATAAATTAAAAATAGTTCAAAAGACTGCAGAGAAAAACAGTATTTCCTTTGCCAGTTCAGGAGTAAAGGTTTTAAGATGTTGCCATCGTACAAGCCATACTAAGAGAAAACCTATATTACACGTCACCCTACCTGGGACTGATGAAAGATTCACAATGACTGTTGCAGGACCTACTGTTATGTTACTGATTTGAAGATTAGTCGACTCACTGTCTGCCTGTTGGTTGTTAGGCGAGCTCGTTGAAGTAGCGGTGTTGGTACGGATCAACCTTTTCTTATGTTGCTTTGCTACTTCAGCAGAGCCTTCATTTATTGGGGTTGGGGCTTTCCATTTGTGGGTCATGTTCTCCACCTATAAGCAAGAAATAAAATACTATGAGATTAGGCTCACTTATTAAAAACACATAATCAAACATTAGTCCTAGCTACTTGGGTTTGGGGTTGTTTGTTAATTTGAAGTAAAAAATGGTTGGATGGAATGTGGATATTAATTGACAAAAAAATATTATCTTATGTCCAGGAAAATTTAAGTAATGTTCCCACATCAAACACCACTTGTTCCCCACAGAGCGGCTGCACACACTAGTGTGTCTCAGAAAGCATTTAAGAGGCTTTCTGTCTGCAATCCAGCAGAGTGAAGCTGCTGAGACGCACAACTTTCTCCAAAGGAGAATTATATTATATATCTGGGTGAAATGTTGCTTTTGACAACCACTCAAAATGTTTCTCCATGAGGCCAGGATGAAACAGAAACCCTACAAAACAAGGTGAATTTCATGAGATGTTAGCTTTATGCAACATTCTGATGCTTGAGTCCCAGAAATGCACCGGAAAAACACTCAGAATGAGGTTCTGGGATGCTTAGCTGAAATGAGGAGAGCTGGCATTTTCAAAGAACTTAAAGAAGGTGAGCATTTTGTAAAATTATTATTATTAATAAGATGGGGCAAGAACCTTTATAACTGAAACTTGTCTTTGTTTAGAAGAAGACACAATGATACCACAATTAACATCAATAATTTCAATGAGATTGAACTTTCACAAATACAATCAATCAAATTTTATTTCCATAGCACATTTCAGCAGCAAGGCATTTCAAAGCGCTTTACATCATATCAAACACAGAAACACAATGCAACATAGAATCAACAATCAAAACACGACATTAAGTCAGGTTCCATCAATAAATTTGTAATTGATTACTTTTCAAATGCAATCCTAAACAGGTGGGTTTTTAGTCGAGTTTGCATCCATAAAAGGTTTACTTGTTACACTCCTACTGTGTTATATGGAACAAAATACCTATTGCTATTTTTATTCCCACTCACGCTCACAATCACACAGTTTAAAACGATGTAGACAGCCTTTTAATGGGCTTCTGGCACCAGGCTAAAAACACCTCTTTCACTGAATTTCGAGCAGGGACTCCGCCGTCCCTCACGGATTATTGTGCAATTCTATGGTACCTATTAGTGTCTAGAATTTACAGGGTTTGTGTTACACGCAGTGATCCTCAGTCACTTGCCGTTTTTCTTCCGGCACAAGGCTCCGTACACGTCTTTTAACGGAATTTTGCTCTGGGACTCCGTCATCCCTCACAGATTTTTGTGCAATTTCAACATAGAATCAACAATCAGACCATGACATTAAGTCAAGTTCCATCATTAAATTTGTAATTGATTACGTTTCAAATACAATCCTAAACAGGTGGGGTTTTAGTCTAGATTTAAAGGAAGTCAGTGTTTCAGCTGTTTTACAGTTTTCTGGAAGTTTGTTCCAAATTTGTGGCGCATATGCTGAATGCTGCTTCTCCTCGTTTGGTTCTGTGACCCCATTGGGTAAACTGGTCTATGTTGCAGTGTGTTTACGACTATGATGAAAAAAGCCAAGTAATATTACCTTCATAGACGTTGCAGTCGCTGGTATTGGTTCTGGAAATTCAGCTGTTGGACCCTTTCCCCCCGACAAAATGTAGCGAGCACATAGAAGTATCTTTGGTTACATTTTCCACAGTGAAACCTTCTCAGTTTCAAGCTTTTATCCAACGCTGGCACTTCTCCGCATTCTTTCGGTGTTTAGGAAAAGGAATGAAAAAACTCCCTTCATGTGGTCACGGTGACCATATCGAGAGTCACTCCGGCAGACCCCAAAGTAGCAATGTTCTGCGTCACCATAGTATGTCTGTTCACTATCTGACTAGTAAAAGTACAACTATAAAAGCTTTACCACTCAACACTGTTTTTCTGAATCAACTATAGCCGTGGCGCCTTCTTGTTTAATTGCGGCTGACAAGTAATTTTTCGGCCCATTACCGCCACCTCCTGGAATGGAGTGTGGATCGGGACGCTAATATATTCATTTTAAACCCTATATTCTCTCCATTAATTTTGTAGCTCTGCAAAAAACACATGCTAGCCTCAACTTAAAAAAAAAAGGAAAACAATGAAGTTGTTCAGACTCCTAATGAGAAGAATGCATCTAAAAGTTGCAGAGGTGTTTGAGAACTGGACCAGGGTAACCAAAGTAAAGACTTCAAAACAGACTTATCTGAATAAAGTATTTTATTTCAAAAAAGCCCTTAACAGGAGTAAACTAATATCAACATGCTTCTCCATTTATGTGAACCACAGACTCCACAATACCTTGTCTTTTGGCCACTCAACATAAGGTTTTTGTCCAAGGAATATGCTACCAAGACCTTGAGCTTTAATGTTAGACAATACAAATCTGAGGCAACTTTACAGCAAGGGACATGTGCGAGATATAATAAACTGAAGTCTTTAAATTCAGCAAAATTAACCATCTGGACCAGAAGGTCAAATTCTAAAATGAATTATGCAAATCTCCTTTATGGAGCTAAATTTTAAAAGTAATGAGCCATTTAAATGAAGTACAGTTTTATTTGGGTTAAAGAGACTCTATGGCAAGGTGTGGTAAAAACAGAACTTTGGAGGACACGTTTCATTAAAATACAAAATTCTGTCCTTTTGCCATGTCTCAACTAATAATAATCCAACTTTTTCCTCAAAGTGTATTCAACACCACATGAATTAAAAACAGAAAAGGCATTAGCAGGGCAAACAAAGCAAAGTCTGATAGCTCAGAAGTACCCAAAGTTAGTTGATAACTGGTTAATAGTTTCCTAGGTTCTGTTTCTTTGTAGTCATTTGTATCCTCACATGAAACATGTGAACACATGTTGACAGATAAAATTATGTGGCATGTCCATTTAAATGTAAATCTTTGCTATTTACAAAATTAAGCTTTTAAAAATAAATCTACTATCTAAAGATAACCCTAGTCTTGAGTTAGGACTCCTCCACAGTCAGAAACCTTTGGAAATTTACTTTAAGGTAGAATTAAGGTTGTTTCTTTATCATTAAAATATGTTTGCAAGATTGCTAATGAGATATATATCCTATTAGTCCCTAGGACCAATATATACATTCAATTCCCAATATTGTCAATATTTTGATTCTTAGAAGTAAATTTATGTTTTCTTCTACAAAGTATGACTTCCTGGTAAAGAGAATGTACTCCTTCCAAATTGATTTTGTTAAATCAGGAGGCTGGTAAGAAATTGTCATATTTTATTTAAGGAAAATCATAAATTTTTTTATTTAAAAATGTAAAAAATGAATTTTCACAGATAAGTCAACAAATCAAGATTATCCATTCCCTTCTTTTTGAATGATTCAACGATCAGTTCCCATCCTAAGTACCTGAGAACCTGTTTATTTAGGATTTTTTATTTTGTAGTTTTCATGGTTGCGCTAATATAATACTTTCATATGTCACAAAGCATTAACATTTACTTCCTTGCATCTTCCTAAAGTGAAGGAGTGAAAAATTACAGATTACACTGGAAACCTTAATTTGTAATCAAAGAAAAAAGTTCAGGACTGAGTCATCTCCAGTGTTTCAGATGTTCAACAGGAACAAGAGATCTAAGAAAAAACATGTTGAAGTTCACCAATCACAATTTTTGTGAAAGCGCATGGCCATTGAGATGAAATTCACAGCTGTACAGACAAGGGAGAATGTGGAACAAAATGTTTACCATTGTGGATTACAAAACAGTAAGCTACAGATTGAAATTATCATTGAGCAGTCAAAAGATTAATTGACTGTTGTCATAATTGTTAGTTTCAGCCCTCGTGAATATTGATGTGTTTCTGCAGAACTCCATGTTATGAAAATGCTTAACAGGAAACACCACACATGGACGGTTTCTCTCCTAAATGGAGTTTCATGTGTCTTTCAAGACAGTGCTTGTGATTAAATCTGTTTTTACAGACATCACAACCAAATGGCCTCTCCTCAGAGTGGAGTCGGATGTGTCGCTCCAGCTGTATTTCCTTTACAAAATTTTTGCCACACTCACTACAGCTAAATTGTGCAGTGTGAACAGCCATGTGTGTTTTCAGAGTTCTGGATTGTAAGAATCCTGTAAAACAAACTTCACAAGTAAACGGTTTCTCGCCAGTGTGAACACGCATGTGACTTTTCAAATTCCCTTTTAGAGAAAATCCTTTACTGCAAATGTCACAAACAAACGGTTTCTCACCTGTGTGAACACGCATGTGACTTTTTAGGGTCTCTTTCTGTGAAAATTCTTTGCTGCAAACACTACAGGTAAACGGTTTCTCGCCTGTGTGAATACGCATATGAGTTTTTAGGATCGCTTTTAGAGAAAATCCTTTACTACAAACATCACAAAAAAACGGTTTCTCACCTGTGTGAACACGCATGTGACTTTTTAGAGTCTCCTTCTGTGAAAATCCTTTACTACAAACACTACAAATAAACGGTTTCTCACCTGTATGAACACGCATGTGATTTTTTAGGCTCTGTTTCCATGAAAATATTTTGCTACAAATACTACAAATAAATGGTTTCTCTTTTGTGTGAACACACATGTGAGCTTTTAGGCTAACTTTTAAAGAAAATTCTTGACTGCAAACACTACATGTAAAAGGTTTCTCACTTGTGTGAACACGCATGTGAATTTTTAGATTCCCTTGTTGGGAAAATCCTTTATTGCAAACACCACATATAAATGGTTTCTCCCCTGTGTGAACACGCATGTGAGTTTTTAAGCTCCTGTGTTCAGAAAATCCTTTACTGCACACACTGCAAATAAACGATTTCTCACTTGTGTGAACATTCATGTGACTCTTTAGATTCCCTTGCCGGGAAAATCCTTTACTACAAACACCACAAATAAACTGTTTATCTACTGTGTGAATGCGCATGTGTCTGTTTAGGATTCCTTGGCGTGAAAATCCCTTACTACAAACACTACAAACAAATGGTTTTCCTGTGGTGTGAATCCACATGTGGTTAATAAGACTTTCCTTTACCTTAAATATTGCACCACAAATATCACATGAAAAAGGTTTTTCTCCCGAATGGACATTCATGTGAGTTTTCAGATTTGCCTTTGTAGGAAATTTTTTACAGCAAACATCACATGCAAATGGTTTCTCCCCAGTATGGAGCATCATATGAGTTTTAAGAGAACTCTTCTCTCTAAATCCTTTTCCACAAAGATAACAGCTATGTTCTAATTTTCCACTGTGAATCGTCATGTGTAATTTAACAGAAGTCCTATGTTTAAATATTTTACCACAAAAATTGCATTCAAATTTTTTCTTTCTGGCATGAACTCCACTCTGACTCATAAGTTTCAGAGAAAGTTCAGAGCTTTTACCTCGTTTGCAAACTTTTACTTGGTCTTGCGTAGAGAAACACAACGGATCTACATTTCTGTCTGGTTCTGGTCCTCCACAGTCCCCTTCATCAGGGTATGTTTCCATCTGTTTATATAAACTGCTATTCTGAGATTGAGCATCTCTGTTGTCATTGGTTTTAAATGGACAAAGTTCTGATAGCTCAGGCTTCTCTTCATCTTCAATTTTCACAGTAAGCACCTCTCCATCCTGACAGAGCCAAACTGCCGCCTCCTCGTTATAGTTTGGATCCTGCTGGTCCAAACTGGAGCCCCAGTCATAGGGAACCTCTTCTTTAATCACCAACATCTGATAGACTGGGAACAGTGAAACACACACAGACATTATTTTATGCTTACAATTACTTTTAGAAATCTTATTTTACGTATTTAAAAGTGTGCTTTTTTTCTGAAATTTGAGAAATTATTAGAACTCTATAATATTTATAATTGCAGATATGTTTCTTTGTATCTCAAGTGTCCACCAAATCAAGCTGCCTATTGTGACTCTGTATGACCAAAAGCTTTTCTTTGTCAATCTTAACCAGTACACAGACTCCTGGCGCTTTTATATAGTGCACCAAATGCCGGAAAAGGTGGTCACCAACATCTGCTAGACTGGGATCAGTCTGTCAGATGTTGGGAGGAAGGGGTAGGGGAGTGCAAAAGAATCAGGCTCATCAAAAATCATAATAATAGTAATCATAATGACAAAATACTGAAAATAAAAATGTGCTGTTCAATATGGAGAAATAAATTACCATTACAAGAAAACCATTTTTCCGCCGTCATCGGTGGCCATACTAACAAGCCTGAGCATTCATTGCAGGCTTCGGTGTGGGGAACTATATGTAGCACAGCAAAGAGTAAGGGGGAAGGATGTGCAGCGTGTACACAAGTATGATTGACAGCGCTAAAATCCTCCTCCTGGCTCTGATAGGTTATTTCTGACTGGGAGTGGTGCATTTTGGCAGCAATAGGCCCACAAGAAGAAGGCAGGGGAGCTCAATTTTCTTTCACAGATTATCTGTCTTCATGTTATACTGTCAGGGTGCAGTGATAGCTTTAACAAACACATAAAAAAACATGTTGTTCATAAAAGTTTCATACCGCAGTTTTAAGAAAACTTTGGTGGCCAGGAATAAAAGCACTTGGGTCCATATAGACTAAGTTTGAAATGCAATAATTTAGTCTTTTAGCTAGTTACCATTTCTGAGTCCATGTGGCTAAATCAAACCACAGTGAGAGCAATCAGCCACAAATCAAGTAACTTGGAACAAAGGTGAACTGAACCAGAAGTGTCCAGCTGTCCAAGTGATAAGGCTGCAGTTCTGAAGATACCATCACATGGCATATAATCAACCTTTGGACTAAGGTGGTTTGGTAGCAAGTAAACATATCGACCTTCCAGTGCTAGAAAATATTGAAAATATTGTTTTTATCTCTGCCACAGTTAAAGATAAGGGAGGCCATTCTAGCAAATGATAGCAATCCAGTTGACCCATGTGGTCATTGGCTCCAGAGCATAAAGTAGTCCCCTGAGCGCACAACTATAGTATTGGCAAGCTGCTCAATCAGGCTTGCTTTACAAGTCCAATCGTTTTTAAATTATGACCAATTCTCACCGTCACAGCTTGTGAAATTGTATTATAGACGCTACTCATTTTGTTGATCAAATGAATCTGGGTTCTCAATAAAATCAAATCCAATAGATGACTCAAGTTTATCATGATATTTAGTTGAATATAAGAACCCACACCCAGTTCTCCCACAGACCGGGTCTGACACTGAACTGAATCTATTAAAGTGTGCAAAGTGCAATTCCTTCAGGTCACTGGTGAGCAATGATTTTTTCTCTTAAAGAACAACCTCACTGGCTGTCTTCTCTCTTGGGCTCGGAAGTTATTTGTAACCATCGCTAATTGTACATGGCTTGAAACCAGCCACATACAAGCACGATTGGCTACAACCGGATTACAAAACTATTTAAAAAGAAACACAAATGTTCTACACTGAACTCAAATGTAATTTATTACAAATGTTGACAAAGAACTTCAGTTGCAATTTCTCCAGATCAAAACAAGCAGCAATGAAGTGCTGGTTGTATGGATATAAAGAAATTACTTATATTCCAGGCATAACAAAGACAGTTACCTTCTAACTTTATTCTGATGTTCATCTACTCCTGTTCGGTTACTGGTAACTAGGTCGTGCATTTAGTTCACTGATTCACAAATGATCAGCAGTATTCTCTAGAAGCTAGCGGTTGGTTCAGTTGCGAAAACTAAAGATTGTGATTTGTGAAACGTCTTTTTTTTGATTTGCGGGGAACAAAAGGCCTATTATTGACTTTTATTTAACCTTCACAAATCACAAGACTTTTAAATATTCTGCTCTTAGAACCGAATAATTGTTGATTTACTACAAACCAGTTAAGCAAATGTGTGTCACTTACTGATATCTTTGCTGTCTTGTGTTTCCTCCTCTAGTTCTGATATTGAGCCTGCAGGTACGGGGGGCTCCGAGCTGATCCCTCCAGGTTCATCTGCTTCAACCTTCATCATCTCAGCCATCCTCAGTCACTCCACTTGGGATTCTCCTGTTCACAATCCTTCTTTTCAACCTTCACATGTCCTAGTGGGTTAAGGTTTCAGGCAGATAACCTGGATCTTCCTTCTTTCTGCTGCATGAAACTGGAATCGGACACAAATCAGCGTCTGATAAATAGTGTATTAGAGGAAAATGCAAACGGCAGCAGAGCACAAGGGATGCTACAGACCAGACAGTCTGATACCTTGGTCAGTGGTTTTGGGTTCACTGTAACCGCCTCCAATCTCTCTGTCCTCAAGTGGACACCAAGGTTAGGGGAGGTGTCCACAGGAGGTACGGTCTCAAAAACGTGAAGAGTGGACTCGTCCTGTAACACTAAACCACGAACTTTCACAGGTTTAAACGTCAGAACCACAAACTAAGTCTCTGTCGCTAGCTGCTTCAGCTCCACGGTGGCTAACTGTCCGTTCACTGCCGATAAATGCAACTTACATTCTATGCTGCAAGTTTCCGGATTAAATTATACGAGCCGCACAAAACAAACCTCTCGAAGAAACATGTCCTCACGAAGACAGTCAAGAGGGGAGTACAACTCTTACTTAACACGAACGGCAAGGGGTTTGTAAAGCCTGAATTTAGCAGTCAAGCTAACGTTGTAACACTACAGGTGTTATGCCCAAAAATGCATGCCTGCCGAGAATTGCATCCCCTGTCGCGGGAGCGCGCATCTTTCTAAACACTCGCATTTTAATGAGGAAACGGACCGAAGACGAAACTTTTAAAGATATTCGTAACAATATCACGTTTCTTAAACATGTCAGCCTTAAAACGATGGGTTTTATATCGCAGATTAATTGAAATAAATACGGTTTTTACACATTTATTGAGACAAATGAGTCGAACGTTTTTCAGTCCGTGTCTGAAGAAAATGCTCTGCGCATTTGGTTTGAAATTTCCCGATTTTTCTTTTAACATCATATTAGCTTAAAGTATTACAAAACAGAGGCCCATTATGTAGAACATTTTGTATCATGCTTAACTGTCTAGCATATTAATGTAGAGGGGATGCATTTTAATGACTGAGCCTGCCAATATTTGTATCCCCTGTCTATTGTTGATATGAAACGTAAAGCAGTTGCACAGAGAATAAGTGTCATTACGTAGAAAAGGTGAAGTCCCTCTTAACTCTTCATTTTTTCAAGTTAGCAGAGGGATGCATTTTCTGGCATAGCAAATTATTACCTTGCCAATATGTGTAGGCCTTATATATTTTCCACAAATATAATTCTACTGATACAAAATGTATACCAGCAGTTCATAAAACAAGTGTGATTGTATAGAAAAAGTAATTTCACTCTTGACTCTTTATTTCTCCATGTAAGCAGGGGATGCATGTACAGCAAAGCCTATTATTAGCCTGCCAAAATATGCATGGCCTCTCCATGTTCTTCAAATATTATCCTATCGATATAAAACCCATACCAGTAATTCATAGAACATCTCTGATTATGTAGAAAAGGTGAAATCCCTCTTTAATTCTTTATTTATCCAAGTTAGGAGGGGATGCATTTTTTGGCAATATGGATGTCGAGCCTGCCAAAATATGCATGCCCTATCTATTTTTCTCAAATTTTATCCTATTGCTATGAAACTTATACCAGCAGTTCATACAACTACTCTGATTATGTAGAAAAAGTTATTTCACTCTAAACTCTTTATTTATCCAAGTTAGCAGGGGATGCATTTTTTGGCAATATGGATGTCGAGCCTGCCAAAATATGCATGCCCTATCTATTTTTCTCAAATATAATCCTATTGATATGAAACTTATACCAGTAGCTCATAGAACATGTGTGATTATGTAGAAAAAGTTATTCCACTTTTAACACTTTATTTCTCCATTTTAGAAGGGGATGCATTTTACAGCAAAGCCTATTATTAGCCTGCCAAAATATGCATGCCCTACCTATTTTCCTCAAATGTTATCCTATTGCTATGAAATTCATACCAGCTGTTCATACAACTACTCTGATTATGTAGAAAAAGTTATTTCACTCTAAACTCTTTATTTATCCAAGTTAGCAGGGGATGCATTTTTTGGCAATATGGATGTCGAGCCTGCCAAAATATGCATGCCCTACCTATTTTCCTCAAATGTTATCCTATTGCTATAAAATTCATACCAGCTGTTCATACAACTACTCTGATTATGTAGAAAAAGTTATTTCACTCTAAACTCTTTATTTATCCAAGTTAGCAGGGATGCATTTTTTGGCAATATGGATGTCGAGCCTGCCAAAATATGCATGCCCTACCTATTTTCCTCAAATGTTATCCTATTGCTATAAAATTCATACCAGCTGTTCATACAACTACTCTGATTATGTAGAAAAAGTTATTTCACTCTAAACTCTTTATTTATCCAAGTTAGCAGGGATGCATTTTTTGGCAATATGGATGTCGAGCCTGCCAAAATATGCATGCCCTACCTATTTTCCTCAAATTTTATCCTATTGATTTAAAACTTATATCAGCAGTTCATAGAACAAGTGTGATTTTGTAGAAAAAGCTATTTCACTCTAAACTCTTTATTTCTCCATTTTAGCAGGGGATGCATTTTACGGCAGAGCCTATTATTAGCCTGCCAAAATATGCATGCCCCCTCTATTTTTCTCAAATATTATCCTACTGATATGAAACGTATACCAGTAGGTCATAGAACATGTGTGATTATGTAGAAAAAGCTATTTCACTCTAAACTCTTTATTTCTCCATTTTAGCAGGGGATGCATTTTACGGCAGAGCCTATTATTAGCCTGCCAAAATATGCATGTCCCCTCTATTTTTCCTCAAATGTTATCCTATTGATATGAAACTCATACCAGTAGCTAAGAGGATAAGTGTAATTATGTAGAAAAGGTAAAATCCCTCTTGACTCTTTATTTTTTCAAGCTAGGAGGGGGATGCATTTCTTGGCAATATCGAATTTGAGCCTGCCGATATTTGCATGCCATACCTATTTTCCCCAAATATCATCCTATTGATATAAAACTCATACCAGCAGTTAAGGGAACAAATGTGATTATGTAGAAAATGTTATTTCTTTATTATCGCTATTGCAAGGATACTGAAGGAAATAAATCTGACAATGCATCTTTGCTAAATGTAAAGCATGCACAAACCATTCTTATTTTGGTTTAACATAAAAATTAAATCACTTTGTTTTCATTAATTTCAACAAAAGAATATTCATAACAAAAATCTTTGGAAAACCAATTAAGTCAACAAAAATTATGTCACATGTTTAAACTGAAAATCCACTGAACTGCAGTCATTAAAGATTTAGATTGGTACAAACATAAAATCTATAAACACATTGCACAGCAGTAGTCTGTTTCGGTTTGTGGGACCTTAATGCAGCCTTGGTGGTACCACCAGTTGCATCTGTCACATGTGATCTGTAAATAAATAATACAAAATGGTCAAATAACAACATAAAGAATGTTTTCTTTTAGCTCCTTATCTGTTTACTGAAGGTGATTTTGGGTTTTGTCAACATAAAGCTTCTTCTTAATTATCAATATATGATTGGTAGAACTTTATTTGAGGAGATGACAGCATGTTCCTGACATGTATGGAGATAAAAAAATTCTAGGACCACAAGCAACTGTGTTTAATGTTTTACGACTGTACTTAAAAAAAAAAAAACTTAAGCTACTTCCCACTTACCTGCCTTGGGTGTTTATTTATTTTATTATGATTTATTTTTGTATATCTACATACTTTGCAACTATTTTAAGGATGGTATATGGTTTGCTTGAATTGATTTTTCACTGCATTACATTGTTGTCTTACCCACATGTGATCTTCTGTGTCCTCACTGTCACAGTGTCTGCAGAGTCTGTAGAGTCTCCACTGACTCTACAGAAAAACAAACCGCATCTTTAAATCAATGTTATAAAACAATCTTAATGGTATTTTTTGCGTTTTTTTTTTCTTTTAAATAATTCCATTTGTTAGTGTTCTTTTGAAAGTGGAACAATAATCCTCTGTGTAGATCTCAGTTGTCTAATCATCCCTTTTTGATAATGTCTGGTCTCATAAACAAATACAAGTAATAGAAACTGTACATCATATTGGCATATTGTCTGTCTATTTATGAATTGAAACACACATGTATTTAAGGTATTTCTGGGATTTATGGTAAAAGAAAGCATCACTTAGTGTTTACTTTTTTATAATTTTCTCCAACTTAAGCCACTGAAGGTATAAAAATGGCATTCAGAAAATTTTAATATGTCTACATATATATGTGTGTACATCTTGTGAAATTTGTCATTTTGTAAATGTTAATTTTATGAAAACACAGTAATGAATATAATGGTTCACATAATACATCTCATTCCAGTTTTGTACTTTCACAAACTGCAAGTCCTTTTTGTTTATTAAGTTACATTAAAGCTACTCAAGAAAAGTGTACGTAATTGTATCCTAGAACAATTTTAAGTTTGTTGATTATGTTTTTTGCCTCAACAGTTATTGGGCTGTGTTATGTGTAATTTATTTATTAGAGATCAAGGCCAGGTGTATTGAAATGTTCTTCACTAATTGAATTTGACATAAACACTGACCTGATTGTACTTCACACATCTGCAAAGTTCAATATTTTAATATTTCTAATTAGATAAAATAGCTGACCTAACACAATTTTTTTGTGCGTGCATGATTTTACACACAACATAGTATCCCACCCACATAGGAACTGAATAAAAAACATGTCAAAAGACACCTGATTCTGAGAGAAGTGTGGAAGAAATGTTGAGTCGCATGGTATTAACAGCTTCTGCTGTTGATGGAAAGTTCTGGTCCTTGTTTTCCAGTATGCACTCTGCAAACCGTAAAGGCAAATATATTTTTTTGAAAAAAGAAAGAAGAGTAACAGCGGACTCATTACAAAGACAAAATATTTGTCAAAGTATTAGATTGTCATATAGAGGTCATGACATTTATGAATAATTAGACATTTTTGCTATACTTATTTCAGACTCTTTCCATTGTCATTAAAATAAATCAACCATGTAATAAAGCAATATAATTCATAAACTACATTATATTTCAGGCAGAAATGCACAGTTTAAGTTGTTAAGCCAAAGCTGTTCATCATCTTAAAAGTTCTACTCCTACAAAATAGCATTAGATTAATGGCAATGTGATTATTAGAAAACCACTTTCATATTAATCTTTTTTTCACAACATCAAAAACGTAAACAAGCATGTATACCAATATATTGATATATAATTCTATCTATCTTCAGACATAGATAGATATACATGTATGTGGAAAGAGACAGAACAGTACACATAAAGGTTATATAAATTGATTTGTAAACAGGCAATGTTCTACATTACATAAGAAATATAAGTAATCATAGTCAAGTATATACAGTACAGACCAAAAGTTTGGACACACAGTTGTGTCCAAACTTTTGGTCTGTACTGTATATATATATATATATATATATATATATATATATATATATATATATATATATATATATATATATATATATATATATATACTGTATATAAAAACATAAAACCACAGCTGCCCAAATCACGGCAGAATTAAATGTGCACCTCAACTCCCCTGTTTCCACCAAAACTGTCCGTCGGGAGCACCACAGGGTCAATATACACGGCCGGGCTGCTATAGCCAAACCTTTGGTCACTCGTGCCAATGCCAAACGTCGGTTTCAATGGTGCGAGAAACGCAAATTTTGGGCTGTGGACAATATGAAACATGTATTGTTCTCTGATGAGTCCACCTTTACTGTTTTCCCCACATCCGGGAGAGTTACAGTGTGGAGAAGCCCCAAAGAAGAGTACCACCCAGACTGTTGCATGCCCAGAGTGAAGCATGGGGGTGGCTCAGTGATGGTTTGGGCTGCCATATCATGGCATTCCCTTGGCTCCATACTTGTGCTAGATGGGCGCGTCACTGCCAAGGACTACCGAACCATTCTGGAGGACCATGTGCATCCATGTATATATACATATATATATATATATATTTAAACAGCACTTACTTTAAGGGCAAACACACCACATGAAACCACACCTTCCTGGATGGCATGTTATACTGTTTCACATTTCCACATTGACACTTTCATCCCTTTGCTTCTCATAAATGTCCTTGTTGAGAGGATAAAATGTTAAATTAACATTCTAGTTATCCAATTATGACATTTTTTATTATAATAAACAATAATTGTTCTTGTTTTTCTCACCTTGTTACTTCCAAGCACCTCTTCACATCTTTTTGGGACTCTCCAAGTGAGTTAAGGAAACCTTTTGTTATGAATATTCTTTTGTTGAAATTAATGAAAACAAAGTGATTTAATTTTTATGTTAAACCAAAATAAGAATGGTTTGTGCATGCTTTACATTTAGCAAAGATGCATTGTCAGATTTATTTCCTTCAGTATCCTTGCAATAGCGATAATAAAGAAATAACATTTTCTACATAATCACATTTGTTCCCTTAACTGCTGGTATGAGTTTTATATCAATAGGATGATATTTGGGGAAAATAGGTATGGCATGCAAATATCGGCAGGCTCAAATTCGATATTGCCAAGAAATGCATCCCCCTCCTAGCTTGAAAAAATAAAGAGTCAAGAGGGATTTTACCTTTTCTACATAATTACACTTATCCTCTTAGCTACTGGTATGAGTTTCATATCAATAGGATAACATTTGAGGAAAAATAGAGGGGACATGCATATTTTGGCAGGGTAATAATAGGCTCTGCCGTAAAATGCATCCCCTGCTAAAATGGAGAAATAAAGAGTTTAGAGTGAAATAGCTTTTTCTACATAATCACACATGTTCTATGACCTACTGGTATACGTTTCATATCAGTAGGATAATATTTGAGAAAAATAGAGGGGGCATGCATATTTTGGCAGGCTAATAATAGGCTCTGCCGTAAAATGCATCCCCTGCTAAAATGGAGAAATAAAGAGTTTAGAGTGAAATAGCTTTTTCTACAAAATCACACTTGTTCTATGAACTGCTGATATAAGTTTTAAATCAATAGGATAAAATTTGAGGAAAATAGGTAGGGCATGCATATTTTGGCAGGCTCGACATCCATATTGCCAAAAAATGCATCCCTGCTAACTTGGATAAATAAAGAGTTTAGAGTGAAATAACTTTTTCTACATAATCAGAGTAGTTGTATGAACAGCTGGTATGAATTTTATAGCAATAGGATAACATTTGAGGAAAATAGGTAGGGCATGCATATTTTGGCAGGCTCGACATCCATATTGCCAAAAAATGCATCCCCTGCTAACTTGGATAAATAAAGAGTTTAGAGTGAAATAACTTTTTCTACATAATCAGAGTAGTTGTATGAACAGCTGGTATGAATTTCATAGCAATAGGATAACATTTGAGGAAAATAGGTAGGGCATGCATATTTTGGCAGGCTAATAATAGGCTTTGCTGTAAAATGCATCCCCTTCTAAAATGGAGAAATAAAGTGTTAAAAGTGGAATAACTTTTTCTACATAATCACACATGTTCTATGAGCTACTGGTATAAGTTTCATATCAATAGGATTATATTTGAGAAAAATAGATAGGGCATGCATATTTTGGCAGGCTCGACATCCATATTGCCAAAAAATGCATCCCCTGCTAACTTGGATAAATAAAGAGTTTAGAGTGAAATAACTTTTTCTACATAATCAGAGTAGTTGTATGAACTGCTGGTATAAGTTTCATAGCAATAGGATAAAATTTGAGAAAAATAGATAGGGCATGCATATTTTGGCAGGCTCGACATCCATATTGCCAAAAAATGCATCCCCTGCTAACTTGGATAAATAAAAATTAAAGAGGGATTTCACCTTTTCTACATAATCAGAGATGTTCTATGAATTACTGGTATGGGTTTTATATCGATAGGATAATATTTGAAGAACATGGAGAGGCCATGCATATTTTGGCAGGCTAATAATAGGCTTTGCTGTACATGCATCCCCTGCTTACATGGAGAAATAAAGAGTCAAGAGTGAAATTACTTTTTCTATACAATCACACTTGTTTTATGAACTGCTGGTATACATTTTGTATCAGTAGAATTATATTTGTGGAAAATATATAAGGCCTACATATATTGGCAAGGTAATAATTTGCTATGCCAGAAAATGCATCCCTCTGCTAACTTGAAAAAATAAAGAGTTAAGAGGGACTTCACCTTTTCTACGTAATGACACTTATTCTCTGTGCAACTGCTTTACGTTTCATATCAACAATAGACAGGGGATACAAATATTGGCAGGCTCAGTCATTAAAATGCATCCCCTCTACATTAATATGCTAGACAGTTAAGCATGATATAAAATGTTCTACATAATGGGCCTCTGTTTTGTAATACTTTAAGCTAATATGATGTTAAAAGAAAAATCGGGAAATTTCAAACCAAATGCGGAGAGCATTTTCTTCAGACACGGACTGAAAAACGTTCGACTCATTTGTCTCAATAAATGTGTAAAAACCGTATTTATTTCAATTAATCTGCGATATAAAACCCATCGTTTTAAGGCTGACATGTTTAAGAAACGTGATATTGTTACGAATATCTTTAAAAGTTTCGTCTTCGGTCATATTTCAGTCCGTTTCCTCATTAAAATGCGAGAGTTTAGAAAGATGCGCGCTCCCGCGACAGGGGATGCAATTCTCGGCAGGCATGCATTTTTGGGCATAACACCTGTCACTAGTGACAGTCCGGCTGAGTGCGAGGCTCTTCTGCGCATGTGTGAAAATAGAACCGCATCACAGTTTTGTATGGAAACCAGGGATTGTTGTAATATATCCGTCTGTAGCTGCTAGCTCTTTTATGCTAGTGTATTGAAGTTGGATATGTTTCATGTGTCTCTGAGAGATGTTTCAGTGAAGACAAGATAAGTTCATGTGTATAACACGTTTCAACAACAAGGCAATTCAAAGTACAGAGTACATGTTCCAGTTGATACTTATTAAAGGCAAATCTAAGCAAAGCAGAGAATCTTGATTTAAAGGAATTTTGTGTCTTAGCATTTTTGCAGGTTTCTGGAAGTTTGTTCCAGATTAGTGGAAAATAATATAAATGCTGCTTCTCCACATTAGGCTCTGATTCTGGGGATGCAAAGTAGACTAGAAAGAGAAGACCTGAGGTTTATATGACAAAATATCTTCAATGTATTTTGGTGCTAAGCCATTCCGTAATTTCTCCTAGCTATAGGCAGCAAGTGTAGGACTTTACATCTGGGGTGATGTGCTCTATTTTCCTGGCTCTAGTGAGAACAAGAACAGCCGCATTCTGGACCAGCTGCTGCTGTCTGATTGATTTTTCAGGCAGACCTGTGAGGACCCTGCTGCAGTAATCAATTCGACTAAAGATAAACGCATGGGTGGCTTTCTCGAGATCTTGCAGGGACATTAGTCCTTTAATCCAGGAAATCAAAATTCTATTAGTCACACCGATCGGAATAAAATGAGGATTTTATTACAAACAAGCCAATTTTACAGACAAGATTTCTAGAGGAAATCAAAGACAAATAGTTTTCCAAAAAGCAAAAAACACAGTTTGTCTTTATGGGAGGGCAGGCTTCACATTTATGGCTTCGTTACTTTAAACATACAGCCGTGCTCAGCAGTTTTATTCTGCAGGCATCTTATTTCCATATATGGCAAACTGTAGCCAACTGTCTGTAAGCACTTAAGCGTCCATACCTCTCCTTCTGGGTCACTCTAAGGTCACATAGAGGCCTCAAGATCAGAGGAGACAAAATGTGATATTAGACACTACACTAGTGTCTTCAAAATCTGATGAAAAATATTTGCATGTCTCATCTATTAATTGGTAGAGTAAATATTTTCTGCAACACAAATCGTAATTGTATAGTAGGGTCTCAAACACAAAAATAGATGTTGCGAGATATATATATATGTGCATAAAAATCAACAATCACAAAAACAAAATAAAAAACCATGGCAGATGTTCTAGCAAAGAATGTTTATTCATCAAAACTGTTCATTATACAAAGACAAATGACAATTTGCTTTCATAATAAATACATCTACAAAGCAGCACATTGACTGCCTTATATGAAACACATTTACCACATCGTAATTAATTTGCAGTTGTCAATTAAACTCTTAAGTGTTTGCAATCATAATGAAGCAGTTCATTTTTACTTAAAATTGTACAACTTAGTTCTTACTTTTGGCCTTCATATGCCCTTAGTGATAACTGTGTAGAAATGCTTCATATAAACGGGCCCACTACTTTTTGATAGTAGCTTCAAATGCTCCAAAAAGTTTCATTTGGCAGTTTAATTTCCTCATCACTGAACTGTGAATGACAAATAATGCTCTCGTTTGTTAAACCTCCAACAGAAACTGAGAGACAAATATTTACAATTAAATATTTATGCTATTACTTTCCAAGTGTGAAACCTTTTACACAGTAAAACTGAGGGTTTTTACCTAAAGTGCTCTGACGGTGCATCCCTTCAGAGTCAGCATGATCAGACTGATGCACTCTTTGAAATGATGTCCAAACTCTACCGAGCTCGCTGATGATTGCCTGATCAGGTTCCAAGTACTAGGTACCAAAACCTCCTTTAAATTTTCACAATAAGAGCCTTAAAATGCACTGGTTTTTTTTTAAAACAATAAACCACAGGATTCTCTCTGCTCATAAACAGCAGCCTCAATCCTGGATTAATTTGTTGCCAACTGATGATTCCTAATAAGTTTGCTTTTTTTAGTAAATGGAATATAAATGATCAACTCTGTAAATTCCCACCTCTAAAATAAGCAAGAAAATGCATGGCACAATCATCGTACTAAAGACAGAAATAAGGCAGCTATAATTACCCATTTGACTTCCAGAAACAGTTCAACTCTTCACATCAAAACTTCACCTTCTTACAGACATTACATGTGGGCATGCAATGAAATTACTGTCACCATCTTAAAATCTGCAGATGTTTAATTCTGGAGGTAATTCTTTTCTAGATTTAGTTATTTGTTTACCATTTCTATATATGACATCTGGGAAATACTGTATATGGTTACAGTCAGGTCTATTTTAAAGATAAACCAGAATGCAACGTGCAAGATAGTCTATATGTTTCAGTAAACTAGCCACAATGCAACATGCATAAACTGAATTAAGACTTAAAAAATACTTTACATTCTACTAAAAATATCCACTTTGGCTGTTAACCTTAGTATGTGATATATTTGTTAGATATTTTCAATGAATAAAAAAAGAAAAGAAACATAAAATGTAGAAATTATACATTTTTATCTCGTATTACCTCTATTTGCAACACTGTATAGCGAAAGAAGGCGACATTTAAAAATGTAATGTTGGCAGAATGAACAAAGCTCTGGAGTGGCAGTACACCCAAGTGAAAACATGGGTGACACTCACAACAGTAGACAGTAGAGAGAATGAAGTAAAAATGTTTATCACAACTGAGAACAGAAGAGGAGCCCATAAAAAGCAACTGATAGAAATATCACTGACCACAGGTCCGTTAAAGCAACAACATGTGGGTTTATGTCTCTAGTCATGTTGTCGACACAGCAAACCTTCGCAATAAGAAGCTGTCCAGGCCTAAAGTGCCCTGAACTTGGAATAGTATGAAGCTAATTTAAACTACAAACAGTAGCCTTTCTGCTCATAAAAAAAATCAACAGTATGATTGCTGGGCGAAATGTGTGTCCATGTTTCAGGCTGTAATTTATCCCCAACATCATTCAATACAGAAGGCATTATAATTGTGTTGGTGAGAATGTCATGGAAAATCTTAAAACTACTACAAGTGATACTAATAACTTTGATGCTGAAGTTAAACTGGATTCTGAGATTAATTTGGGACAATAAGCATAATATAACATTTTCATACTGCTTAAATATCTATTGAGGTTGCCACAATCTAATTAAAATAGGGTTAGAAGTGCTAAGTAGATTTTGTATTCTTTAATCCTTTAATGTGAACAAATCAAAAATAAAATCTTGATCTTAAAAGTAAAAAAAAAAAGTCATGATATTGACCACCATAGTTGACTATCGTCATAATCATTATTTGCAGCCCTCAGTAACATTTATGCATTTCTGGAGAACATCTTGAGAAAATGCTTGACAGGAAACACTATACACAGACGGTTTCTCCCCTGAATGGAGTTTCATGTGACTTTCAAGATGACACTTGTGTTTAAATCTGTTTTTACAGATGTCACAACCATACGGCCTCTCCTCAGAGTGCAGCCTCATGTGTCGTTCCATCTGTATCTCCTTTACAAAACATTTGCCACACTCACTACAGCTAAATTGTGCGGTGTGAACAGCCATGTGTGTTTTCAGACCCCCAGAATGTGAAAATCCCTTACTACAAACAGTACAGGTAAAAGGTTTTTCCCCTGTGTGAACACGCATGTGACTCTTTAGACTCTCTTTTAGTGAAAATCCTTTACTGCAGACATCACAAGTAAACGGTTTCTCACCTGTGTGAACACGCATGTGAGTTTTTAGGCTCTCTTTTAGTGAAAACCCTTGACTGCAGATACTACAAATAAATGGTTTTTCACCTGTGTGAACACGCATATGAGTTTTTAGGCTTTCCTTTTGTGAAAATCCCTTACTGCAAACACTGCAAACAAAAGGTTTCTCTCGTGTGTGAACATGCATGTGACTCTTTAGACTTTGTTGTCGTGAAAACCCTTTACTACAAAGAGAACAAATGAATGGTTTTTCTCCTGTGTGAACACGCAAATGGCTTTTTAGACTCTCTTTTTGTGAAAACCCTTTACTGCAAATATTACAAACGAATGGTTTCTCTGTGGTGTGGATCCACATGTGATTTTTAAGACTTTCCTTTACCCTAAATCTTGTACCACAAACATCACAAGGAAATGGTTTTTCTCCTGAATGGACCTTCATGTGAGTAGTAAGAAACTTCTTTGCATGAAATCTTTTGCCACAATGGTCACAGGCGAACGGTCTCTCTCCAGTGTGACGTCTCATATGTGTCTGAAGAGAACTCTTCTCTCTAAATCCTTTACTACAAATATCACAGTTATGTTCTCTATTTGCAGTATGTGTCATCATATGTAATTTAACATGAGACTTGCGTTTGAACCTTTTGCCGCAAACATTGCAATCAAACGGCCTCTCTCCTGCATCGACTCCCACTTTAGCTGAGTTTGTGGAACACAATTTGGATCTTTTACCATTTTTGTGAACTTTCATTTTACTTTGTTGAGAAGAACACACTGGACCAGGGTTTCTGTCCGGTTCTGATATTCCACAGTCCTGTCTATCAGTTTGTGTCATGTGGTTAGCCAAACTGCTGATTGGTGGTTCTATCTTTCTGTGGTCATCAATTTTGATCACCCGTACCTCTGATAACTGAGGTTTCTCTTCATTTTCTTTCTTCACAGTAAGCTGCTCTGCCTCCTGACTGATCCACAGTTCCTCCTCCTCTTCCTTTATGTGGGGATCTGGGTCCTGCTGATCCAAACTAGGGTTCCAGTCAAGGGGAAGCACTTTAATTTCGAACATCTGAAGAACTTGGAACAACAAAACACACAGGAGCATTATTGACGCACATTATTTAAGGATTACGAAATTAACATTAAAAAATGAAAGCCATTCTCTTTCATTTTTCAACTCTAAGAAAAAAAAAATCTGCTCAATATGATAATGGCAAGCATGTTTAAAAATACTTTGTTTCAATTATATTGATCAATTTTAAATTCCAGCAGATGACGTACATAATAGGCATTAGGAATGATCCCTGAGGTACAACCCAAGTCGCATTTGGTGGAAGTGGAGATCTGTTGCAAAACAATTTCCACACCAAACCTACTTTTTGTTAAGAAAGTTCAATGCAAGCAAGCCTGTGTCAGAATGTTGTGATCAAGTGAATAAATATGTTTTTAAAATAACCAGAAACAGGCTGCATAGTGTGGTTACCATCTAAAAACTTTTTCAATCATTTTCTACTTTTATGGTTTCTGTAATTACTTTATGCTTTTTCCTGAAACTAGATTAGGTCATATTTTCTGTAAAAGTAAAGGGGGAGAAAAAGTGGCCCAATTGTTACTTATCAATAATCACCATTTTAAAAAAGGGGCAACAGCTGGGTAGATTTGCAGATGAAGGAAATCTCACCAGAATTTAGGGATATATTAAAGTCATCTAAAAGAAATACAGGTCAGGACCCAGTGGACTTTTAGAATCCAAAGATATAATGGCGGTCATTTTGCAACTTCCCATTAAGAGTTTATTTACTCCAATCCAGATATAAAAATGTGTGTCACTTACTGAGATCTTTGCTGTCTTGTGTCTCCTGACCCAGTTCTGATGTGGATGCTGCAGGCATGGAGGGCTCCAAGCTGAACCCTCCAAGTTCATCAGCTTCAACCTTCATCATCTCAGTCATCCTCGCTCCTCTCTGAAGTCTCCTTTTCCTTCTCACAATCCTTGTTTACAACCTTCACATGTTCTAGAAGATCAAGGTTTCAGTCATGTACGCTATATTAACTGTTTTAATGCTCTCTAAAAACTGAAGTAAGACACAAAAAAACATCTGATCAAGTAAAGTGGATTAACGAATGTAAACAGAGCAGAGTCTGATACCTTGGTCAGTAGTTCTGGACCCACTCTGTAACTTCCCCCGGTCTCTGTCCTCAGCCGGACATAAAGGCTTCCCCACAATGTCACAAACTCCGAGTGTAGGTTTGCCTTCTGGCGTCAAACCATTAACATTTGATTGCTTCGACCTCTAAAACAGTGATTTAAGTCTCTGTTGTTAGCTGCTTTAGCTCCACGGTGGCTAACAGTCAATTTTGCTAATTGAAAACAATGACATTATTTACCGCAAACATCGGACAGATATAACCAGAAGGGTTTCATGCAAACATGTACGCGGAATATCCTCAGCACGACTGTCAAGAAGAGAGTCAGACACCAATTACGCCCCTTTTATACAGACAATTCCTGACGTTTTTCTCTCAAAACAAAAACATTTAAGCTAGCATTGCTACATCCGGGTAACTTCCTCTTAGATAACCAATGAATGACAAGTAGAGCTCTGACTCGAAAAAGCCCGTCCTGTTTCAACCACTAGCTTTTCACAATTAAAGGTGCAATATTGTGTAAAATAGACTTTTTTTAAGCTTTGCATAATATTATTACTAATTTATCGAAAACATACCTGGGATGTTGCCTTGATTCTTTTACACATGTTTGAGTAATCCTTTAATCTCCTATGACAACCATTTAGCTGTGCAAAACGCCTGGATGGCCCTAGCGCTGCCCTCGAAGCGTAGTTCCTCTTCCGACCTTCTGTCTCACAGAGAACCCTTCCCCCGTGGCTCCCCCATCCAGCTCCTTCAAACTAGCCAGCAGCAATTAGCAAACACCTGGTGGAACTGGGCATCTGCTGAGCTTATTATACGAGCTACGTCTCAGTGCAACGCTGGTGAAAACATTGTTAAAGGAAATTTGACTTTGTAATTTAATTTAAGGGACTGCTGACCAGGATTTATCCCTCCTCTTACCCTATAACTGCTGAAGAGAGGCACCATCCCCAACACTACCCTACGAGAGAGAAGGAAAAAGGAAAAAAAAAAGAGAGAATCAAACTTTAAGTAAGAAAAAGAAATCTCATGGTGTGTTAAACTAATGTAGCCAGAAGAAGCTAAAACAGAAGAGCTGCAGGGAGAGGAAAAGACATAATTACAGATTGGCTAAAAAGTTCAGGCACAAAGACATTTTAGTGTTTATTTAACAAATCGATTATTCTTACTTACAAAGGTTTTGTAACCGTGTATCAAACTGACAAAAATTCAGTCAACATTTCTCATAATTCTTTTCATTTACAGAAACAAACTTGAGACATTTTTTTTTTTACATTCAATACTTTCACCAAACTGGTGTGTCCCAAAAATATTAGAATAAAAATATTATATTGAATCTTGTAAAAGAAAGAAGAGTTGTGTAAGCCATAAATACTATTCTTATTTAAGCACCATGATGTGGAATGGTCACTAGTGGGGCCGAGCAGATTCGGCCAACAGTCGCAATAAAATCAGAATTTAAGCTCAGTTATCTTCTCTGATGCCAATCACACAACATTCAGTGATCTGCACACCAATCTGACTGTACAGTACATCTCTACTTTATACAGTAATAGCTTCATAAAGTGTTTAAACAAGACCCAATGAACGATAGGGAATGTGACCTGCAAAGTTTGTGGATGAAAAGTGCCAAGTTGGAGTTTATTCTTCCTTTTTCTTTGTCAAAACCTTTCCTTAAAAAGGCATTTCAGGATTTTACAAATCCAGATTTTGCAAGAAACTCTTAATACCAACACTCATACTTTTTATTGGGTTACATCTTGTTTCCCTTAAAACGTTCTTGAATGTTACATTTTATGTTTAATAATTTAAAGGCCTGTTACAAGAATTACTAATATGACATTAATTTATTCTAGCTCCAACATAACGTTGGCACACTCTCTGCAGAATTTTTATTTAGCCACATCCGAGAGTTTTCAAGCATTAACCTCCTTTTTATGGTAATTAAACACCATTTCAGTCAGACCCAGGACAGGACTTTGACTAGGCCAATCCAAAATTTAAATTTTTGTTCTTTGGAGGGGGACTTGCTGGTGTGCTTTGGATTTTTGTTCCCCTGCAGAAATCAAGTGCTCTTTGGTTTGAGGTCACAGATGGCCAAACATTTTCCTTCAGGATGTTTTAGTGGACAACAGAATTCATGGTTCAATTTATCACAGCAAGTCTTCAAGGTCCTGAAGGAGCAAAAAAGCTCCAGACCATTACATTTTCAAAACCATATTTCATTTCTGGCATGATGTTCCTTTTCCTGGCTTTTGAGGATCTTTTGAGATCTGTTCCACACAACAGGCAGGTCCTATTGAAGGTGTGGCTAAAGAAATTGAAGTAATTTTTCCAAAGTTGTGACTCGGGTTTGGATTTTTTCCCTTTCACAAAAAAAACAACAAACACCTACATTAAAACACCGCATTTTGTGACTAAATAAGATAAATTTGTCCATTATTTAAATTTATCTGGTCTAAAACATGTGTGACAAACTTACAAAAAATAATGGGGGGAAAACAATTTTTGTTACTGCTGTATTTTCATCTCATTACTTTGTGTAAGGTATGCAACTTCTTTTATCAAGTATGATATTTGCATTTGGATAAAGTTTGATAGATTTGAGATTGAAGAAGAAAATATTTCTTAAGACTTTCAGTATATTAATATAATAAGGTAGCGTCATCAGTTGATATCATTATTGGCTCACTATTTATGAAGCCTACAGTATTTTTAAGTATGGAACCATCCCTAAAAAGACAAAGAAATATTTTTTAAATACATGTTTTCCAACTCTTTTTTTAAGTTTAAAATGATATAATAATAATAATAATAATAATAATAATAATAATAATAATGTCTTCATTATTATGTCATAAAAATGAAGGCATTATCATTTTTAAGTTAAGTAATTCTTGAGCTTAAAACTGTAAATGTGGACAAAATAATAATGGAGGCATTATTATTCTGGTGTTCATTCTTTATCCAGAATGAAAAACTAATGGAGCTCCACAGAAAATCACAAACAAAATCCTTATAATTGAAAAAAATTTGACAAACCAACTGACAATATCAAGCGTTGCAGCCTTCATGAACGGCCATGTGTCTCGTCAAATTTCCATGTCGTGAAAACGCTTTACTGCAAACACTACAAACAAACGGCTTCTCTCCCGAATGGACTCGCATGTGATTTTCAAGATGGAGCCTTTTATTAAATCTGCTCCTACAGACTTCACAACTAAATGGCCTCTCCGCTGTGTGGAGTTTGACATGCCGCATTAACTGTGTTTCCTTCACAAAACGTTTGCTACAGTCGCCACAGCTAAACAGTGCAGTGTGAACCTCCATGTGGTTTTTCAGACTCTGTTGTCGTGTAAATCCTTTATCACACACACTACAAATAAACATTTTCTCTCCCGTGTGAACACGCATGTGTCCACTCAGAGTCTCTTGTTTTGAAAATCCCTTACTGCAAACATGACATATAAATGGGTCTTCTCCTGTGTGAATACGCATGTGTCTCTCCAGAGTATCTTGTTTAAAAAATCGTTTACTACAAACACTACAAATAAATGACTTCTCCTGTGCATGAACACGCATGTGTCTCTTTAATTGAGTTTGTTGTGAAAATCCCTCACTGCAAACACCGCAAATAAATTGCTTCTCTCCTGTGTGAACACTCATGTGCCTCTTTAGATGATGTTGTAGGGAAAATGCTTTACTACAAACATGACATACAAATGGTTTCTCTGTGGTGTGGATCCTCACGTGCCTTGTTAGAGTTCCTTTTGTTTTAAATCTTGTTCCACAGACATAGCAAGAAAAGGGTTTTTCTCCTGAATGGACTCTTAGGTGCATCTTAAGAATAGCTTTTGCATGAAACGTTTTACCACAATCTTCACAAGCAAATGGTCTCTCTCCAGTGTGGAGTCTCATATGTGTCTGAAGAGCACGCTTTTCTTCAAATCCTTTACCACAAAAATCACAGCTATGTTCCCTGATTCCAGTGTGAATCATCATGTGCATTTTGAAAGTCGTGTAATTTTTGAAACTTTTGCCACAAATATTGCAACTGAAATGTTCGTGCCCTGTTTGGACTCCAATCTGAGCAATCTTACTTTGTTGAGAGAAACATACTGGAACTGGGCCCCTGTTTGGTTCTGGAGTCCTACAGTCATCTTCTTCAAGTTCTGTTTCTATCTGTTTAACTAAGTTGCTGCTTGGAGCTTCTGTATCTCCATTGTCTTCAGTTTTGATCTGATGAAGCTCTGACAACTGAGGTTTCTCTTCATCTTCAGTTTTCACAGTAAGCTGCTCTTCCTCCTGTCTGATCCACAGCTCCTCCTCTTCCTTCTTTACAAGAGGGCGCTCTGGGTCCTGCTTGTCCACATTGGAGCTCCAGTCCTGGGGAACCTTTTTAATCACCAAAATCTGATGAACTGGGGACAAGAAAATGCACGGAGACATTGTTAAATGCTCATAATAAAATAAGATGTTATTATTTACGTAGCCAAAATGTCTGCAGACTTTTTCTAGCTTCCAATCTACAAAAAAAATAAATAAAATCAAACTGGGCATGCCGTGGTGGCGTAGCGGTTAGCGCGACCCGTATTTGGAGGCCTTCAGTCCTCGACGCGGCCGTCGCGGGTTCGACTCCCAGACCCGACGACATTTGCCGCATGTCTTCCCCCCTCTCCTTCCCTGTTTCCTGTCAGCCCATTGTCACATAAGGGACACTAGAGCCCACAAAAAAAATCCAACTAAACCGTTCAAGCTGAATGTTTCGCTCATGACACATTTGGACAAACCCAATTTTTATTACCATAAGCCTGCAAAAGTTGTGCAATCTGAAAATTTCCAAAGTTTCTGAAAGATGAAGACGTGCACTTCACATTCAACTTGTGGGTATTACAGTAATTTTATGGCGTTGTATTTTTTGTCCCCTGTGGTCTGTTCAACATTCTAGCCACCTGTTTTTTAACTGAACAGCAAAAATGGAGCTGTCCTGGTTAGGAGAAATGTCAGCAGTTGGATATATGAGGGGCCCCCTGATGAACAGCTTAACAATTCAAGGTGAATTCTGCCTCTGTTGCAATGACAGAAGTGATACTTGCATATATTTATCACTTTGATTGTTTCCACAGTTTATTTACTCTTTTATAACTTCTGGTTGTTAATTTTCTCCAATTCAGAAAATGTGTGTCACTTACTGAGATCTTTGCTGTCTTGTGTTTCCTCCTCCAGTTCTGACACGGTTGCTGCAGGCAGGAGGGGCTCCAAGCTGAGCCCTCCAGGTTCATGTGTTTCAACCTTCATCATCTCAGTCATCCTCGCACCACCTGTGGTTTTTGTCTTCAGCCTTCACATGTTCTGGTAGGTCAAGGTTCTGGTCTTATAACCAGTAAATTCTGTCTTTCTGCTGCCTGAAATTGGAACCAGACACAAATCAGCCTCTGATCAAATAAAGTGTGTTAACAGAAAATGTAAAGAGCTGAACTGCTGCTACAGAGCAGGTCTGATATCTTGGTCAGTAGGTCTGGGTTCACTCGGCTTCAGTCTCTCGGTTCTCACCTGGACCATAAGGTTGGAGGAACTGTCCACAGACGATGTGGTCCTCCCTGCACAGTCTCACAAACCCAGTAGTTTGGACTCGTGTTGCAGCGTTAAACCATAAACATTTTAAAACATCGATTAAGTCCCTGTTGTTAGCTGGTTTAGCCCTATGGTGGCTAACGGGCCATTCACTTTGCTAAGGAAGGCTATTTATATTATGTGCGGGAAAGTTCGCCAAGAAATACTCACAGCAGCTCAAAACAAACACGAAGACGCAATATTTACAAGAGCACTGTAAACTAGACTGTGTGACATCAACCAGAGACTTTCTTTTTACACAAAATCTAAGATGTTTTTCTTTTGAGATTTAGCTAATCCAGCTAGCATTGCTACATCCGGTTACTTCCTCCTCCCTGGCCAATTAGTGACAAGTAAAACACCTATTTTGGAAAACGATTTCCACTTTCCTCCGTTAGTTTTTCAGAATAAAAGAACCTAACTGCATATTATATAAATACCATTTAACAGACGTATATTATAATATTTACTTCCACAGTCACTATGATTACTATTTTGAACTCTAACAGTACATAATTACAGCTCAGGACTACAAATAAATGTAGATATTGTCCCGTTATCCTCATTTTATTTCCTCATTTGTGTCTTTTCATGCATTGTCATAGATGATTGCAAACTTCAGTTTGAAAGTGTTCAATATTTCTGCATTATATCAGTTGTGGGACTAAATTATTTACTGAATTATCATATCTCCAAAACAACAATAACCAAAACGTAAGTGGAGGAGTGTGGAGTATTTGTCTGATAAACAAATGTGAACAATAAATTAACTTTAATTTTCAAGTTTATTTCTAATAAACTTGAAAATTTATTAAAAAAAAATTTCTTTTGTGCAATGGACCTTTCTCGTATCCTTTTAAAAACACCAGTCAAGTTTGAGAGAGTGGAAGCATTTAGCATAACAACAGTACTCTACAAACTTTACAAAGACATTAAGATGCATTATTTGGAGTCAAGTCAAACACATAATAATACATAAAAATAACAATAAATATGTAAAACAATGCACAACTAAACATTATCTAAAATTTTAGATACTGCCATATACTCTGTCCACCAACTTTGTGGATTTGTAAATGAGCAAAAATAAGATTATCACATAGCACAACATTTCTTGTCAGGTCCATGAAAACTTAACTTTTACATGTAAGATTTTGAGATCTTTGAGCACAACACCTCACCAAGGATGTATACTTTTGAGATGCCAGGCTGACACTAGGATGTTTTGGCAGTTTTCATGGATTAAATCTATGGCCTATGAGGCCATTTGAATTGATTTGCAAAACCGTACAAATCAAATCAACTGTACTTAACAGCTCTTCCTATTAGGGCAACTATTTTCACTTTCCCTTTACATAAATTTGTATGACAGGGAAAACCTGTTCCTTTACCACAATTTATCTTCTGTGTGAGCACACGTGTCTCTTTAGAGACTCTTGTTTTGAAAATGCTTTAGCACAAACTCTACAAACAAATGGTTTCTCTCCTGTGTGAACACGCATGTGACTTTTCAGATGAATTTGTTGTGAGAATCCTTTAGAACAAAGACCACAAATGAATGGTTTTTCACCAGTGTGAACACACATGTGTCTCTTTAGTGTCTCTTTTTGTGAAAATCCCTTACTGCAAACACTACAAATAAATGGTTTTTCTCCTGTGTGAACACACATGTGTCTCTTTAAGGTCTCGTTTTGTGAAAATCCTTTGGAACAAACACTACAAGTAAACGGCTTTTCTCCGGTATGAATGCGCATGTGAATCTTAAGATGAATTTGTTGTGAAAATCCTTTAGTACAAACACTACAAGTGAACAGCTTCTCTCCTGTGTGGACACACATGTGACTCTTTAAGTGAACTTGAAGTGAAAATCCTTTACTGCACACGGTACACACAAATGGTTTCTCTGCTGTGTGAATCATCATGTGGTTTTTAAGAGTTCCCTTCATTTTAAATCTCGTACCACAAATGTCACATGGAAAAGGTTTTTCCCCTGAATGAACCTTCAGGTGAGTTTTAAGACTTGTCTTTGCATGAAACCTTTTATCACATTGGTCACAGGCAAAAGGTTTCTCTCCAGTGTGGAGTCTCATGTGTGTCTGAAGATAATGTTTTTCTTTAAATCCTTTCCCACAGACATTACAGCTATGCTCTTTATTGCCTGTGTGGATCATCATGTGTAATTTAACATTAGTCTTACGTTTGAATCTTTTACCACAAAAATTGCAATGAAATGGGCTTCCTCCGGTAGGAGCTATGAATTTGGAATGAAGATCAAGTGTTTTTCTTTTCCCCTTAACTGTCACCTCAGTTTGTCGAAAAGAACATGTTGGACTTGTGTTCCCGTCTGGTTCTGGTCTGACACAGTCCTCTTCTTCAGTTTCTGTTTCCATCTGTTCACCTGAGTTGCTGGTTGAATCTTCAGTATCTCTGTGGTCTTCAGTTTTGATCTGATGAGGCTTTGATAATGGAGTTTTCTCTTCATCTTCACCCTTTGCAGTGTGCTGATCTTCCTCCTGACTGATCCATTGTTCCTCATCTTCCTCCTTTATGTGGGGGATTTCTGGGTCCTGCTGGTCCAAACTGGGGCTCCAGTCATGGGGAACCACTTTAATCACCAACATCTGATGGCCTGGGAATATTGAAAAATACATGAACATCAATATTAGTTTACAAATACTTATAAGAGTAAAAATAATTTTTTTTAAATTCTGAAAAGAAAGGTGAAAAAGTACATTTTAAAGTGCTTAACATGATAGAAACATAATAAAATAAACAAACAAGCAACAAACATTAAATTTGGTCAAATATCAAAATAATCGAGAATAAACATCATTAAATATATTGTTCCAGTTGCTTCCATTCACAAGACTTTTTAGGCTCCAGATAAGTGGAGATGAGACAACTGTAGTTTTCAGCAATGCTACTGTTAGTGTTTGGTACAGAACAGAACAGATCAGAGTTTTTAGAGATGTTGGAGGAGCTTCTGCTAATACACAATAACCCACTTTGAGCTTCCTTCTGTACTGTATGAACTCATTGCTGCTCTTGCTTTGCTGTTGTGAAAATATTTTTAGTTTTTCATTATCTAAGACTAGTAGCACAATTCGTCTCACTTAGGAAAATTGTGAAATCATCTACCTGAGGAAAGTCTGTGCAAATGTATATATATAGAGAGAGAGAGGACAGAAAACTGCCGCTGCAGATACTGACATTAAAGATATCATAATACACAGCTTCCATCACAATTGGCAGGGCAGCAACTTTCTTTCTGTTCATATCACACAGCTCTAGTAATTACCCATCTTAGTTTGGTATATCCCAGAAACTTGACTGCAGTTAAGCTTTCTTTCTGTTTAGCTACCTGTCAAATTCTACTCTGCTGAAGTGGGTGAAGAGTGACAGGAATTAATCACTTTCTCAAAAATAATCTCTGATCTCCATCCTGTTGTGTACTCATAGTTAGCAGAAAGAGAAGAAAAAGTGGAGCTTAGATATGTATGGTTGATATGGGTTAGCTTGCTGCTGCCCAGGTGTTCAGATAGTCCATGGTTAATTTTTTAACCATAATAAATATCATATTATAGTGTAGATTTGTCATGATACACATTACATGTTGCAACATACAGACCCTGTTCTTCATCACTGTAGCAGTGTTCAACTCTGCAATAAAGCTCCAAACACTGATTCGGACTCTGACCTTCCTCTCAACAAGAAGACAAAAGTAACAGATTTTTTTTCAGTTGCTTTTAAACCGTTCATTATCAAAACAAAACTAATAAGATGAGCAAATATATCTGCAATACTATTTCTAAAAAATCTGGCAAACACGATATACTAAAACCCCAATACCAACAGTACGTAAGCCAAGCAGTAACACATTAGAAAACAGTTCAACACAGAGCAATGATTAGAGCACCAAACTATTAACCCATTTCAGGGTTTGTTGGATTTCCAACTAAGCTTTGTTCTTGTTGCACAGTTTTCATATCATGTTCTGGATGCTGCATTGGGTAGAGATGTGTGTCCTCAGAGAACAACACTCCTGCAGCAGGAGTTTACCTAATAAATACAGTCTGGTTATACATCCTCCGGGCAAAGTTAATTTGATTCTAAACAAACCATTGTGTGTCACTTACTGACATCTTTGCTGTCTTGAGTCTGCTCCAGTTCTGAATTGGATGCTTCAGGTATTGAGGCCTCCAAACTGAGCTCTCTGGGTTTGCCTGCTTCAACGTTCATCAATGCAGACATTCTTGCTCGGCTTTCACGATTCTTGTCTTCAACCTTCACATGTTCTAGAAGATCAAGGTTTCAGTCATGTGACCTGCATATTGTTTTTCTCTGCTGTATGGACACAAATCAGCATCTGATAAAATAAGAGTGTATTAACAAAAGATGTAAACAGTAGCACAGCTAAAGCGATGCTGCAGAGCAGAGAGTGGTTTACCTTGGGCAGATGTTCTGGGTCCACTCTGTCTCCAGTCTCTCGGTCTGGAAGTGTCCACACATGATCTGGTGTTCCACTCACAGCCTCGCAAAACTTAAGAGTGTGGATTTGTCCTGTAGCAATAACCACAAACTTTTAAACGCTTCAACCTCAGAAAGTCTCTGCTTTTGCTCCACAGAGTCTAATAGTCAATTCCGGTTGCTAATCAGAGCTAATTACATTCCGTGCAGAAAACCTCCGCCGGAGGTAATCTCAGCGACTGAAAAAGAAATGCACAACAGCGACATTTTCACGAAAAATATCAAGTGCCTAATCGAAAACACCAGTCACACACTCATTTTACACCATCTTTAAAACGGTTTTCTGTTAGGGCTAAGCTAGTCAAGCTAACATCCGGTTACTTCCTGTTCGTTGGCCAATCAATGACCAGTAAAGTCCCGATTCGACAAAACTATTTCTCGTAATCAGCATTGTTTTTAATAGTAATATTAGTCTATGCTTCACTGGCCAAGTTTGCGCGCACACACGAGAAATTTAACTCCATTTCCACTTATCGTAGAAGTGGAACAAATATGTGTATTTTGTAATATGTTATATATCTTTTCAACCATATATAAAAAAAGCTCAATTCAAACATCAGTTATTTAATATAACTAGGTGACATGGGTTATAACAGAGTATAGGGTTGTTTGGAGGAAAGAAACTGCATGTTCTTTTTTAATTCTTACTGTTTGTAAGATTGAAGCTAAAGTGACAAGGAAAAAGTGGTACAAGCATTATCAGAATCGTTGACCTTCTGGGAATAAACAGATCTCAATAGAATAAAATATAAACATCCAAATCACTACATCAACACTGCCTCAAAATCAGTTATGTTGGACTATCATTTGTAAAAATCATACAAAGATCATTTGATCAATGGAAAATAACAAAGGGGCAGCTTTCATGCTGCCAAAACACTTATAAGAATACGAGTCTTATGTATTTATGTATTTATTAGGAAAAAATAAAAAGTCACAAGTTGTATTAAATATGTCTGATTTGAGCTGTTCAAAGAAAAACAGAAAAAACATTTTATTTTCAAATTCATGTTTTTATAAATCTATTATTTTAATTTACTCGTTATTCATATGGACAAGGAAATGACGACATTAATCCTTCTCTTCTACCTACAGAAAGCAGAGAGGGTTAGGAGGTAGGTCACCAGGTTCGTCACAAGCCACCATACAGACAGACAGACAAAACAAACTAATGTAAACATACCAACACTGAGTTTAAATCTATACTAAAAACAAACCTACTATGGAGTTGCTTTGAAACATTATAAATGAAACATTAATCAACAGTCACCACAGAGAGAGAGAGATTGCTAACAAAATCTGTTGGGAGGCATGTAAAGCCTGGCAGACCTCCAGGCTTTACAATGTCGCTATAATGTAAAGCACTTTAAGTGGTCAGTATAACCTGATAAAGTGATGGGCTGTAATTAATTCAGATTCCTTTAGTAGAATCCTGCATTTTTGTTAATTTGTTCTGCACAATGACCAGAAGCAATACATTTCTGTTAATGTCAACTTTATTTGTATCTTAAATAGACTTCAACAAATGCGCTGCACCACAATAATAAGCAAGAATAAAGAACAAGAACACAGCACTTCTTAACAATATTAAACTAAAAAGAAACTAATATTTGTCAGAACTACAGTTCTTGTGAATCTGTCTTAATGTGCTGCTCTTACTTGGTTTGATTCTTTTTACAAATCTATTATTTCTGAAAACAAAACACCTAAAATGCTTTATCCTTTGCTTCAAAGAATAAATCTGACTTAAACAACATTAAATAAACAATATACACTTTGATTAAGGGTAAGTCTCCATTTCAATGACACGCAATAATTCATCTACTAAAATGTCACTTCAGTTCTAGTTAAATAGAAGACAAAACTTACAAAACATTCTCAGAAACTTGCCACTTTATTTTGATAGCCATAAAAATGATCAGTTTAGTGTCTTTCTCTCCTCTACTCAGACCTGTAAGTGGATTTCTCATCACTCTTTCAGGATGAAAAAGGCTTATACTTGAGGTGACAACAAATTCAATAAACAAAGCAAAGTGAACAAACTACAGCACAGTTTTGCATCCCACGTTGAGAAAACTCCCAACAGGGATTGCTAAAATTTGGCCACACAAAACATGATCATACTTATCAGATGTGCAAACTCGAGAAGGTAGTCAAACATTTCACAGCACTGGTAACAGAAGGTATGCCCACGTTTTTATTTTTGACATCAAAATAATAAGTTGCAGCCCTTTTGAACACCTATATATGAAGAAAAAACATTTACAGCAAAATAAGGAAATAAACTGTCTTATCTCCTTGATGAACTGTTAAATACTTATGATGAGAATACTTATTTATACTAAATCTGCTTTTACAAACATCACAACCAAAAGGTTTCTCTGTCTTGAGTCTTTATCTCCAATTCCTTCACAAAAAGTTAACTACAATCACTAAAGCTTTTAAAAGGTAAAGTGTGAAGATCCATGTGTTTTCTCAGATATGCTGGTCGTGAAAATCTCTGACTGCAAACACTACAAACAAACGGTTTCTCTCCTGTGTGAACACGCATGTGTCTCTTCAGGTCTCCATGCAAGGAAAATCCTTTACTGCAGACATGACAAACAAACTGTTTTTCTCCTGAATGCACTCTCATGTGATTTTCAAGATGATTCCTTTGAATAAACCTGCTTTTACAGACATCACAACCAAATGGCCTCTCCTCTGTGTGGAGCCTCACATGTCGCTTTAACTGGGTCTCCTTCACAAAACACTTGCCACAGTTTCCACAGCTAAATTGTGCGTTGTGAATATCGAGGTGCCTTCTCAAATACAGTTGTTGTGAAAATCCTTTACTACAAACGCTACAAGTAAATGGTTTCTCTCCTGTATGAACGCGCATGTGACTCTTTAGATCCCCTTGTCGCAAAAATCCTTTGCTACAAACACTACAAATGTAGTGTTTCTCTCCTGTGTGAATAAGCATGTGTCTCTTTAGAATATTTTGTTGTGAAAAACCTTTATTGCAAACACTACATACAAAAGGTCTCTCTTCAGTGTGGATCCATATGTGCTTTTTAAGACTTTCCTTTACCTTAAATCTTGCACCACAGACATCACAGGAAAACGCTTTTCCTCCAGAATGGAGCTTCAAGTGAATGTTAAGATTTCTCTTGGCATGGAATCTCCTCCCACAGTCTTCACAGGAAAATGGAGTCTCTCCAGTGTGGACTCGCATATGAGTCTGAAGAGAAAGTTTTTCTTTAAATCCCTTCCCACAAAGATCACACCTATGTTCTCTCATTCCAGTGTGAATCATCAGGTGTAACTTAACATTTGTCTTAAGTTTGAATCTTTTTCCACAAATATTGCAACCAAATGGCTTCTCTCCTGTGTGGACTTCATGCTGAGGAGGAACACTGGAAGACAGTTTGGATGCCTTACCTCTTCCTTCAACCATCAGATTACATTTTTGGAAATAACCTACTGGATCTTGGCTCCAGTGTGGTTGTAATCCTCCACAGCCCTCTCCACCTACTTCTATTCCCCTCTGTTCAGTCGAGCTGGTGCTTAGAGCTTCTGTCTCTCTGATGTCTTCAGTTTTGATTTGAGGAAGCTGAAGTTTCTCTTCATCTTCAGTCTTCACAGTATGCTGCTCTTCCTCCTGACTGATACACAGTTCTTCGTCTTCCTCCTTTATGTGGAAGGTTTCTGGATCCTGATGGTCCAAACAGGGGCTCCAGTCCTGGGGAACCACTTTGATCACCAACATCTGGTGGACTGAGAACATCACAACACACAGAATCATCACTGATTGCTTCTGATTGATAAAATGGCATATTGTCCTTACAAATTGTTACGTTTAAATTGATAATTAGCATAATAATTTTTTTAATGATCAACAAAGAAGATGTAAAGGCAGAACTCTAAAATCATGACTAATTCTAATTACTTAAAGAGAAATTCTAATCAGAGTTTTGTCACATGATTGAAGCCATACTTTATCAACAGGAGGATCAATGTCTCTCTTTTTGAAAATCAAATATAAATGTTTTATCCATCGTTTTTATTTATAAATCATGGACTTATTTAAAGAAAATTTGGAGGAGAGAAATGAGATTATCAGCCTGGATCACCTTTGAGTGTCCACAATTAAACTGGCATTATTGCTTTCTGGTTCCTGCAAAAACTCCTGAGCTTTCCATTTAGAATGTTGGTCCTGAGCGGAACTGCCATAAATGATCGACAACAGAAAAGACAAATCATCAAAATACCAGTGGAAAACATACAAAAAGCAAGTCTAAGAAGGTTTTAATGTTATTGGATCCTTCCACATTGATCATTAAAGTATAAACAATTGTCAACTTCCTGTATTTGTAAAAATCTAACGAAAATTTAAAGATTTTTTATATATTCATTAGACATTGTTCACTTTATTGCCAATTAAGAGATGCATATGTCACTTCCTTTCAGAAACAGAATAAAATGTTATTTATTATTATTGGTTACAGAATGCCATGAGTTAAGGGGGCCCATCTTGCGTAAACCAAGGCAAGGCAGTCATCTGGCTTGAATTTACTTTTCACTCTGACGCTTCCAACAGTCCTTTTCACAACTTCCAGTCAGATATAATCAGCTTCAATCCAGACAATCAAATGTGAGTCACTTACTGAGATCTTTGCTGTTCTGTGTTTCCTCCTCCAGTTCTGATGTGGATGCTGCAGGTATAGGTGGGTCCAAGCTGAACCCTTCAGGTTCATCTGCTTCAACCTTCATCGTCTCAGACATCCTCACTCCACTTGACTTCTTCTTTTAACAATCTTTGTCTGTAACCTTCACATTTTCAAGTAGATCAAGGTTTCAGCCATCTGGCCTTCATATTGTGTTTTTACACTGCCTGAAACCGGAATAAGACACGAATCAGCCACTGATCAAATAAAGTGCAACATTAATTGTAAACCGTAGCAGAGCTGAAGCGATGCTGCAGAGAGTCTGATACCATGGTCGGTAGTTCTGGGTCCACTCTGTCCCTTTTGCAGCTTTAAAACATCAGCTTTAAATACTTCATCATTAAAAACACTGGTTAAGTCTCTGCTATCAACTACTTTAGCTCCACATAGTAGTCCATTCATTCTTCTAATGAAGGCTAATTGACGAACGAACTGCGGGCTAATGCTACAAATAATCGCAGCGACCCAACAGATACGTAAGAAAAATATTCTCTAAGACTGTCAAGAAAAGACGGACATATTAATTACACACAAGTGTTAAGACGTTTTACTACCAGCACTTAGCAACTAAGGCTAACATGACAACATCCGGTTACGTTTTAAACTGGAAAGCCTCTTCCGCTATAAACTTATCAGTTTTTCAAAATAAAACAATTTATATGAAAATAGACACCTTTCTACCCAGTTTTCATTTTGCTATGGTTAGGATGGTTGGTTGGTTGTTTTATTCTACAAAACAAATAATTGAATTGGGCTTATTTATATACTTCCAAAATCCTCAAAAGCCTTATCTTAAGGCACTATACGTGAGAAATGTTAGAAGAAAACGCAGCTGAAGTGAATAAATGCTGGAACCAAACAATCTTTTTCAAATAAATAATTGAAGGATTTTCATTAGCAAACCTTCACCCTAATTAGTAACCTGCTTAAGGAGTAGTTTAAAGAAACAACACAAAAGGGATCATGAGATACCCAATACCCACCTGGTTGAGGAGGACTAATTAATAAGTAAGTGAAACATACATCATCTCAATGCTTGAATAAATAAATGCAATAAGTACATTTTATTTTGTAAATGTTTTTATAAATAAACAACACGCAGAATGTATTGGAGATTGCTTTAGGAATTTCCTGTCATATGCAAAAACAGCATCAACACAGATGTGAGAAGTAAAATAAACCTGGTCATTTATACCGACTCAAATAAATGTTTGCTCAATGTAATTATTGTTGTCATTAAAAAAAAAAGAAAACACTACAATTCCTGTCCATCTTTATCTCCCACAACACATGGACACTCATCTGTGTGAGGTGCAAACATCTACTTCATACTCTGAATGTTGGACAGAGTCCGACAGGCTGAATATCTTAAGTCTATGTTCACACAGCAGACAAATGTGACCCAAATCAGATTTTTTGTTTTGCCAATATGTGACCCTGATCTGACTTTTTCACAGCATGCTGAATGGTTCAATTCCAATCTTTTCAGCCCCCCAAGAAGTCTGATTTGCACCACTTTCACATGGTCATGTCACATTTTATTTGACTTTTACATTGGTGACATGCATTATAATTCTGCATCAGAAGATGCCAGACACTACATAAGCAATGACTGACAAAAGCAGTGCTGACACTTTGTTTCAGACGTGTTACTTCAGTGCCAACAAACAGCAAATAGTGCACTGCCATGCACTATTTCTCTGCAAGCGGATCTAGATGAAGCCATAAATCTTTAACATAAAAGTCTGATTGGGCTTGCATTTAATTTGTGGTAAAAACCATAAAGAAAATATTGGATTTCAGTGGGGGGGAAAAAATGAAATTGAGCATCAAGAGCTGCTGTGTGTACATAGCATACTTGGCATGCAAAATGTGCTTTCATGACACTGGCAATATATTGGTCAACAATTATTGCACTCCAAAAGTAATTTGGATAAGAATATTGCGCATATATGTAATTGCAATTGATTATACAGCCCAATTGGAGATGATGTTCAGTTGTAAAAAAAATCCAATTTAAGGTAGAAAGAGTTACACACAGGACCAAATCTAAAGCTTCAATCTCATTATATTTGACATTCTGAAAAACCTACTTATCTTTTTAGCAACAGCCTTGGTAAAAACACAACTGGGTTTATTATGATTTTTAGCTTTGGTGGTTTTGAAGTTACTAGTTAAAAATCATCAGGATTAACTTTACTGTAGCATTTTGGACTTTTAACTAAAACTGATCAGTTAGAAAATAAAGCAAGTTACAGATGATTAAGTTTTATTTTTTTCAACTATTTTAATTTAATGTGATAATGTGGAGACATAAATTATTCAGAAAAATAATGACAGATTAGCTGACAACTATGATGTTAAGTCAGTCTTTATGAAGACCCATGTGCCTCCTCATATCTCCAAGCTGGGAAAATCCTTTACTGCAAACCGTGCACACAAACGGCTTCTCTCCTGAATGCACTCTCATGTGATTTTCAAGTTGACACCTTTGATAAAATCTACTTTTACAGACGTTACAACCATACGGCCTCTCCTCTGAGTGGACTCTCACATGTCGCTCTAACTGGATTTCTTTTACAAAACGTTTACTGCAATCACTGCAGCTAAACGGTGCCGTGTGAACTTCCATGTGGCTTTTCAGGTTATGTTTTAATGAAAATCCTTTACTACAAACATTACAAATAAACTGCTTCTCTCCTGTGTGAACACGCATGTGTCTGTTCAATGTGTTTTGCAGTGAAAAGTCTTTATTGCAAACCCTACAAACAAACGGTCTCTCTGCAGTGTGGATCCTCATGTGCTTTTTTATATTTTCCTTTCTTTTAAATCTTGTACCACAAATATCACATGAAAAAGGTTTTTCTGCGGAATGGACCTTCATGTGAGTTTTCAGATATGTTTTTGCATGAAACCCTTTACCACAAACATTACAGGAAAATGGTTTCTCTCCAGTATGTATTCTCATGTGTGTCTGAACGAAACTCTTTTCTTTAAATCCTTTACCGCAAAGATCACAGGTATGTTCTCTCTCTGCAGTGTGAGTCATCATGTGTAATTTAACATGAGCATTGCGCTTGAAAGTTTTTCCACAAACATGGCAGCAAAATGGCTTCTCTTCAGTTTGAACTCCATTCACAGTCGACTTAGATGTCCTAACGCTTTTGTGAGAAGTTGTCTTAGTTTGCAGGGAAGAACATGCTGGATCTTGGTTCCTCTCCAGTTCTAATCCTCCGCTGTCCTCTTCATGAGGTTCCGTTTCCGTCTTCTCATCTGAGCTGCTGGTTGGAGATTCTGTCTCTCTTATGTCATCTGCTTTGATCTCATAAAGTTCAGGTTTCTCTTCATCTTCAATCTTGACAGTAAGCTGCTCTTCCTCGTGACTGATCCACAGTTCCTCTTCCTCCTCCTTTATGCGAGAGTCATCTGGATCCTGCTGGTTCAAACTCAGGCTCCAGTCATGGGGAACCACTTTAATCACAAACATCTGATGGACTGGAAACATCAAAACATAAATGGATTTTAAATGCTTGTTAACCATTTTTGAAACATCTATTCCTTTACATAAATTGATAATAGCCATAATCTATTTTTACTTGGAAAAATCATACAAATTGTTCAGATGATCTTCAACAGTTGGTGTTTGTATCATATTTTGAAGGTGTCACAAAGAGCTAATTCTAGCCATTTTGGTTCACTAGGAAAGATTATGGCCCACTGCTCACTACCAGAGATATGTCTGAACTACCTCAAAAAAGACAAAAAAGGAGACAATGCTACTAAACAATATTTAGAACCCTTCCGTTCCCCATTAGCAAAACATTCATGGCCCAATAATTTGGTCTGTCTGCTGTTTTCTGGGGAATATTCAGATAGCGACAAACCTATTGTTAATTCATTAAAATTTATGTTATCCTCATAACCGCGAGGAACTACAAAAATATAAATCAGGTTACTTTGTGTAAACATATCAGATACGATGATATCAGGCTTGATCTTGACTGTCTTATTCATTCATTCAAAACTGGGATACAGTTCTGCTGTTTCCAATTAATCTTAATTACTGTATAGGAGTAGTAAACGGCATTAAGAGGACACGAACTAAAAATAATAAAGGGCCTTATCTGAAGAAAAAGTATTTTCCACTTGATTTGGCATCTCCACTCAACTGCCTCCTTTTTATGCAGAGGTGTGCCTTTTATGAGTTCAACATGCAGGTCAAAGGGACAGTCACAACCTTTTAAAGGCTGGGGGGTATTAATGAAAGAGTAAATAATAGGTTCTCCCAAAAGAAAAAAAGATATACATTACTGTTGACTGCAGGGCTCTTCAGTGATTCTAAAACTTGCCAATTTCCTCCAACTCGGCAACAACTGTCACTTACTGAGATCTTTGTTGTCTTGTTTCTGCTCCAGTTCTGATGCGGATGCTGCAGGTATGAGGGGCTCCGAGCTGAACACCCCAGGTTCATCTGCTTCAACCTTCATCATTTCAGACATCCTCACTCGTCTTAGACTTCGCGATCCTTGATTACAACCTTCACATGTCCTAGTAGATCAAGGTTTCAGCCATGAATCATCAAACTGAGGCAGCATCTGATTTAACAAAGGATATCAACAGAAAAGGTGAACCACTGCAGGGCTGAAGCGATGCTGAGCAGAGTCTGATGATGCCTCAAGTCAGTAGTTCTGGCTTTACTCTGAAATGTCTCCAGTCTCTCTGCTCCATGATGAACATCAACCTCTTAAAAACGGATTAACTCACTTCTGTTAGCTTCTGTTAGCTTCACGGAGGCTAACAGCCCATTCACTATGCTAATGAAGGCTAACTACAAACTACAAAAATGTAGAAGCGAAATCCTCGAAATAACAATATAATCTAGACACTGATGTAAAACATAGTTGTTTAACGCCAACTTTAAAATGTTTTCTATTGGAACTCAGCTAGCTGAGCTACCTATGCAGCGACATGATGCCCAGCAAGACCGCATCTTTTATCTGAAATGATAAATAAATACGTCCATCCAGTGAGTGTGATACAGAGAAGAGCATACTCAGGACAATACGTCTAAAAAAGCCGCACGCATACGGACAGCCACAAAGAGCTAAGCTAGAACTATTAAAGACTGACCCACATCTGAGGCATACGGTGAATGCTGGGAGATGTTACCTGCATCCGGCTGGAGCTCTGACCCAAACCCACTCATCTGGAAGCAGCACGTACGGCCCGTAATCTGATGATCTTAAAGGACAAAACGACTCGTTCAAAAGCGACTGCCTGCAGACCGCAGGAGTCTCCACGGGGCGCGCATGCGCAGTGGTTATGCCCACGCTGCTTGGGATGGAGACTTTCAAAACAAAAGTATAACAATGGATTCAAAAGAGAAGAAAAACAACCTCTTCTCAGGTTCAGTAAAAAGCCCTTACTGAGGTGTTCAATGGGATGAGAATTAATTAACAAAATGATGTTGTTCTATTTACATGAACATTCTGCATTTTCGTGGTATAATATTCGACACAGAAAGTAATACTAAGAAAATTCCTGGTTCTTAGGTTGGTGACATTCATTAACCCTGTATGGTAACGTTACACAAAATAAACATATTCTGTGTGTAAAGCTTGGAAAAGGCTATGTTCACACAATAAGCGAATTTTACTTCATTCTTTTTAATTATACCATTGTGTAGATATTTAAAAACTAATCTGAGAGGCAGTCCTAAATAATTTATACTTAATTTTTTTGTGTGTGTTATGTGGAACTGAGACTCCATTATTTCACTTTAAATAAATCTGAAAAATACATATTAAAGTGTACTGTGATAAAATGAATTGATGTAAAACAAGGCATTTTTGAAGGAACATCAAGAGGTAGGCTTCCCACAGTGTCATAAACTCAGGGTTGACTCGTAAAGCACTACAGCCTGAACTTTTAAAAACTTCAATATTGAAAATAATTAATTCAGTCTCTAGTTTAGCGAAAAGTCTATTCATGTTGTTTATAAAAACTAATGACATTCTGTGCAGCAAACTACCGATAGAAAGAACAAACAATCGTGAAATGGTGAATCTGAGAGATTTCTAATGTCTAATGCAACCGTAGCTACTTCTATATCCACTTCCTCTTTCAACCTTTCAGAACAAAGCGCACAAATGGGAAAGTAGTAAAACAGATTCTTATTTATAAAATTTTTAATGTAATTTCACTTTGTTTTCATGGCCCTGATTAAAAAGACTAACTTCAGGGCATTTACTGAATAAACATGAAATTAAATTACATTTATTATAAAAAGAATACAATGCTGAATGTACACACATTTTAAATATTATTTATATCCAGGCGTAACAGTTTTTCTTTAAATAAATCTTTTCAGTAAAGCACATAATTTTGTACAAGGTAAAATGAAAACATGTTTTTTCTATAAACAGGAAAATGGGAAGGACAAGCTGTAGTGATCAAGTTTTGCCAAGATGATGACATCAGTATCTGCTAACAAACATTTACTTTGCAGGAGTCAGAAAGACATGATGTTCAGGACAAAGTGAAACTATTTGCTTCAGAGCTTGCGTGATTCTAGCGCCATTACATTTACATGTGCATCCAAACTACACCCCGTATCGGAAAATAGAAGTTTATATGTACATCAGTGAGGAGCTGTAATTACTGACAGTTGACACATTGTTGCCACCTTGTGATTTTGTTGTTGGGAGCTCAGTGATTCCAGGAGTAGGTAGAACAAATAAATAAAAAAGAATCCTCTTAATATTTACATTTAGGATTGAATAAACTTTAGAAACTGCTCAAATAAAATAAAAATCAATCAGTGCCCTCCCCTCAATCCCACTATTGATGACAAACTTTTGAAGAAGTTTGCTGATGACTTCATGGTCATTTTAATTTAACCCCAGGTTTGTTAAAGCTGGAAAATATTTCAAACCTGCTGGTCAGTGTGGTTCATGGACTGGGAAATGATTGTTAAAAAGTGATGGACTTAATAAAAGTTCTGAGTCCTTAAAAAGGTATGGGCATTTTGCTTAAAGTGTTATTTACAATGATCAGAACCAAAAGTTCTTTTTATTTGTGGCTAAGCATTTGATTGATTGGAAGATTGTTGTAGTTAAATACACCATTTATCAAAACCAAAGGCTCCTGTTTCACTTTAACTGAAACGTCTCCAGATAGATAGATAGATAGATAGATAGATAGATAGATAGATAGATAGATAGATAGATAGATAGATAGATAGATAGATAGATAGATAGATAGATAGATAGATAGATAGATAGATAGATAGATAGATAGATAGATAGATAGATAGATAGATAGATAGATAGATAGATAGATAGATATTTTTAGATTTCTAGTTTGTGAAATGCACCATAGTAGAGATTACATATCGTGTGAAATTCAAGATACGTTTACTGATTTCATCTGAGTTTACACATATTACAATAAAATTATTGCTCCCCTGAAAGGAGTTGCACATGTAGATTTATCTTTATTTACCCCACCTAAACATTCACTACACCTGAATCATGGAGTGTGAGCCTCCATGTGTCTTTTCAGATTTTGTTGTTGCGTAAATCCTTTATTACAAACACCACAAACAAATGGTTTCTCTCCCGTATGAACACGCATGTGACTTTTTAAATAATCTTGCCGTGAAAAGCCTTTACTACAAAAACTACAAACAAATGGTTTCTCCCCAGTGTGAACGCGAATGTGAATCTTAAGATTCCTTTGCAGTGAAAATCCTTTACCACAAATGCTGCAAAGAAATGGCTGCTCCCCTGTATGTATATGCATATGAATTTTTAGATTGCGCTGCTGTGAAAATTCTTTATTACAAACGCTACAGACAAAAGGTTTCTCTCCTGTGTGAACACTCATGTGACTTTTGAGACGATTTTGTTGAGAAAATCCTTTACTACAAATGCTGCAAGTGAACGGTTTCTCACCTGAGTGAACACGCATGTGTGTCTTTAGATTCTGTTTTAGTGCAAACTCTTTCTTACAAACCCCACAAATAAATTGTTTTTCTCCCGTATGAACACGAATGTGACTCTTTAGATGATCTTGTCTAGAAAACTCCTTACTACAAATATTGCAAGTGAAAGGTTTCTCTCCGGTGTGAACACGCATGTGTGTCTTAAGATTTGATTTCAGTGAAAATCCCTTACTACAAAAGCCACACACAAACTGTTTTTCTCCTGTGTGAACACCCATGTGACTCTTCAAATGTTCTTCTTGTGAAAATCTTTTACTGCAAACAGTACAAGAAAATGGCTTCTTTGCAGTGTGAATCAACCACATGTGGTTTTTGAGAGATTTCTCTCTTTTAAATCTTGTACCACAGACATCACAGGAAAATGGTTTTTCTCCTGAATGGACTGCCAGGTGATTCTTAAGAATGGTCTTTCTATGAAATGTTCTACCACAATCATCACAGGCAAATGGTCTCTCGCCAGTGTGAAGTCTCATATGTATCTGAAGGTAACTCTTTTTTTTAAATACTTTCCCACAAAGACCGCAGCCATGTTCTTCATTTCCTGTGTGTGTCATAATGTGCACTTTAACATGAGACTTCTTTTTGAATCTTTCACCACAGACATTGCACCCAAATGGCTTCTCTCCAGCGTGAACTCCAATCAGTCCTGTGAATTTTGAATGCAGTTTAGATCCTTTACCTTTATTGTGAATCGTTGTCTTGTTCTTTTGAGAACAGGCTGGATCCAGGTTTCTGTGTGGTTTTGGTTCCGTGCAGTCCCCTCCATCTAGTTCTATTTCTATCTGTTCAGTTGAGCCGCTGGTTGAAGCTCCGGTGTCTCTGTTGTCTTCAGTTTTGATTTCCTTAGACTTTGATAACGGAGGTTTCTCTTCATCCTCACTCTTCACAGCAGGCTGCTCTTCCTCCTGACTAATCCTCAGTTCCTCATCTTCCTCCTTTATGTGGGGGTGTTCTGGGTCCTGCTGGTCTAAACTGGAGCTCCAGTCTGGGAGGGCCTCTTCTTTAATCACCAACTTGTGATAGTCTGCAAAAATTGGCGTATAAAAATTGAGGCGAAAGATCCAGAGCTCTACATATCCTTAGTGAATAATTATTAATCACTGAATGATATCAGTGCAGTATAAAAGCAACTTTTTCTACCTTTTTACACCAATAAAACCCAGAAAAGATGACACTAGAAACTGTTTCAATCTACCTTCATGTTCTGTAGTAAAACTAAAATATCTCAACTTTAGAACAAACAATATGTTTGTAAACATCCACTCTTTTACTAATGGTCTGGACTGGCCGAAAAGTGAATTTAGCACAAAGCCGTTGACCCAATTACAGCACAGAACGGAGAATGGGCTTCTGTGGAAATGAAGCTGGCATTATCAAAGTGGTGTATCCATGCCTGGACATGTATGTGGATATATTCATAGAAATGGACGGAAAGTATGCAGCTGAAAAAGTGTAGTGTCATATAAACATTAATTTCTAGGTCAGAGACAATACAAATATGCAGGAATGAATATTGCTACTAATTGAAAAAATAAAGAAAAGAATAAAATCCAATGTGTCACAAACATTCACGAGGCTTAATTAGAAATTATTCCACAATCCTTGAAGAAAACCAGAGCAAGCTTAATGTAGGGTTAGTCAGAAACTAATTTAATTAATAAATTGAATAGTTTAAAGAGACAGACTAATGGGCAGAAGCTGTTGCTACAATAATCTCTCTCCAGGGTGCCTAATTCTACACAAACCAATGTGTCACTTACTGAGATTTTTGCCGTCCTGTGTTTCCTCCAGGTCTGATGTGGATGCTGCAGGTCTGGGGGTCTCTAAACTGGACCCAGGTCCATCTGCTTCAACCTTCATCATCTCACAAATCCTCGCTCCAGCTGGGATTCTCCTTTTCGCAATCCTTGTCTTCAACCTTCACATGTTCAGTCATATAAGCCGTATCTTCTGTATTTCCGCTGTCTGAAACTGGAGTCAAACATAAACCAGCCTGTCGCAGAGCTGAAGCGACTCTGCTCCTCCAGAGCAGAGTCTGATATCTTGATTGGTAGTCCTGGGTGTCCCCAGTCTCTCGATCCTCAGCTGGACAACAGCGTTAGAGGTGGTGTCCACAGACGATGTGGTCCTCCCCGCACAGTTTCACAAACTCAGCATGTAGACTTGTCTTAAATAACTGAGCTGTGAACTATTACATGCTTCAACCTCGAAAACACTGATTCTCTTCTTCGGGTGAAAGTCTAATCATGTTGCTAATAAAGGCTAATTACATTCTGTGACGCAAATTTCACCTAGAAATGATCACAACCATCCGAAACAGATATCCAGAGGTGATATATTCCCAATGACTGGTAATAAATTTATTATTAAATCCTTGTTTTACACAAACTCCAAGACGTTTTTTTCTTAGCCAGTTCAGCTAATATTGCTACATCCGGTTGTTACCTCTAGAATGACCAATGAACAAGACGGAAAACTCCGACAGGAAGTAGCCCGTCAGTTATCCACCATTAGCTTTTCAAAATAATAAAGTTTAAATGCAACAAAACTCCTTTAACGGATATTAAAAGCAGGTAATTTGTATGCTACTTTACCAGACAAAATGTATTTCTTATATTCATATCACACAAGAAAATTCAACACTACTGCAAAAGCGTACTTAGTACATGCAAGTCTTTAATTTACTGTGGAAATTAGATGATAATGAAAAGACATCAGGGTGAAATCCACAGTTACTGAAGTCTGGAGACAGTTGGTGAAACATCAGAAATGAAAACAGAAGTTTGAACATAAAAGCAGAATAGAATGACTATAATCTTTGAGAAGTAGTGACAAATTGTTCAACTACAAATAGTTCCTCTCGTGTCTCTTCAGTCGATCTTTCAGTGAAAATGCTTTATTGCAAACAAATAAATTGTTTCTCTCCAGTATGGACTTTCATGTGTTTTTCAAGATGACACTTTTGGATAAATCTGCTTTCACAGACTTCACAACCAAACGGCCGCTCCACTGTGTGGAGTTTCTCATGTCGCTGTAGCTGGATTTCATTTGTAAAACATTTATTACAGTCACTACAGCTAAATGGTCCATTGTGAACCTTCATGTGCCTTTTAAGATGATGATGTTCTGAAAATCCTTTACTACAAACTCTACAAATAAACAGTTTCTCTCTTGTTTGGACAAGCACATGTCTGTCTAGATTATATTTGATTGAAAATCCTTTGCTGCAAACACTACAAATGAACCGTTTCTGTCCCGTGTGAACACGTAGATGTTTCTTTAAATTCTCTTGGAAGGAAAATCCTTTATTGCAAGTATTACAAATAAACTGTTTCTCTTCTGTATGAACAAGCAGGTGTTTCTTCAGTAATGTTGATGAAAACCTTTACTACAATAACTACAAATGAGCTGTGTCTCTTCTGTGTGAACATTCATGTGTCTCTTTAGAGTCTGCTGTAGTGAAAAGCCTTTACCACAAACTCTACAAATGAACTTATTTCCTCCTTGGTGAACATGCAGGTGTCTTTTTAGATTCTCCTGTAAAGCAAATCCTTTACTGCAAATGCTGCAAATGAAAGGTTTCTCTCCGGTGTGAACACGCATGTGACTCTTTAATCGCATTTGTTGAGAAAATCCTTTACTGCAAACACTACAGACAAAGGGTCTGTCTGCAGTGTGGATCCACATGTGGCTTTTTAAATTATGCTTTCTTTTAAATCTAGTTTCACAAACATCACAGGAAAAAAGGTTTTTCTTCAGAGTGGACATCCAGGTTCTCGTTAAATAATTTATTTGCATGAAACCTTCCACAATTATCACAGGCAAATAGTCTTTCTCCTGGGTGAAGTGTCATGTGAGTCTGAAGAGAAGTTGTTTCTTCAAACCTTTTACAGCAACGATCGGAGCCAAGCTCTCTCACTGCATAATCAAAAGCCTTCTGATTGAATATTTCACAATTTCATTCATTTCACTTTCTTCCGGCACCAGGCTCCGTACACCTCTCACGAAATTTCGCTCTGGGACTCCGCCGTCCCTCACGGATTTTTGTGCAATTCAGGTTTAATTACTGATAAAAACTTCTATTTATTCTATCACATCAACCATTACAAAAAAAATTACATTTACTTTTTTGCATAGCAAAGAAACACAGAACTTTCAATGAACTTCACAATTCAAACTTTAATTAAATACAATAAAATTTAGTCCAAACAGATTTAGAAATATGTATTTAATAGGTTTTAGCATATTTCATAACAGTAGACTATGTACGCGACTTCAAATGTCATTTAAATTTAAACCAGTTAGTTAAAGCAAGACAATATCTAAAACCTTAAGCTGAGTGTGGTCCATAGCCATGATTGGGAGACAGTTTTTTAAATGATGGATTGTAATATACACCAGAATCACAAAGCAAAGGTATTTCTCATGTGTGCATGAACATTTGAGTAACAGGACGGCTTTTCTACTCAAATCTACCACAGACATTGGAACTAAAAACTCTGGTTTCAATGCATCTTTTTCAGAAATAAAACCATAACTACAGCTAAATGTTTTCTTACAGGTGTGCACAGGCTCTACAATAATTAGGTGACATAACCCATGATGCGGTTAACCCAGGGAATTCTACAGAGCTGCCTGTTGATGTGATAGAACCCAATCTAAGTTTGCTTAGTTATAAAAAAAAACTCACTACAGTTAACCTTTTTATAATTATCCTGGATGTGATGAATGGTTGACGACATCAAACTTTGTTTAAAGAGTCTGTACTCACTGAAGAAAAAAAGTTCTGGTTAAAGACGGAATGTGTGCCAACAGAAAGTGGAAAATGTGAAAAATTTGTTTTTCCAAAACACAATTAGTTGCACTCTTCATGAACATGCATGTGGCTCTTCAGATCTCCACGTCGTGAAAACGATTTATTGCAAACACTGCAAACAAACGGTTTCTCTCTTGTGTGGACATACATGTGCCTTGTTAGAATAATCTGTTGTGAAAATGCTTTACAACAAACACTGCAAACATATGGTTTTTCTCCTGAATGGACTCTCAAGTGGTTTTTAAGATGACACATCCTAAAAAATCTGTTTTTACAGACGTCACAACTAAATGGCCTCTCCTCCGTGTGAAGCCTCATGTGTCGCTCCAACTGGACTTCCTTCACAAAGCGTTCACTACACTCGCTACAGCTAAATGGTGAAGTGTGAACCTCCATGTGTTTTTTCAAATATCCTTGTCGTGAAAATCTTTTAGAACAAACAGTGCAAACAAACGGTCTGTCTCCAGTGTGAACACGCGTGTGATTCCTCAGATTCTCTTGCCGTGAAAATCCTTTACTACAGACGCTACAAATAAATGGTTTTTCACCAGTGTGAATACGCATGTGTCTCTTTAGTACATTTTGCAAGGAAAATCCTTTACTGCATATGCTACAAATAAATGGTTTCTCTCCTGTGTGAATGCGCAGGTGGCTCTGGAGAACATTTTGTTGGGAAAAACCTTTACTGCAAACACTACAGGTAAACTGTTTATGACCTGTGTGAACATGCATGTGTCTCTTTAGAACAACATCTTGTGCAAATCTTCTATTGCAAATACTACAAACAAATGTTTTTTCTGCCGTGTGGATCCTCATGTGCTGTTTAATACTATCCTTTCTATGAAATCTTCTACCGCAAACCTCACAAGAAAAAGGTTTTTCTTCTGAATGGATTATCGCATGAGTCTTAAGAAAGTTCTTTGCATGAAACGCTTTACCACAATAATCACATACAAATGGTTTCTCTCCAGTGTGGAGTCGCATATGTGTCTGAAGACGGCACTTTCCAATAAATCCTTTCCCACAAAGACCACAGTAATGTGTTCTCTTTCCAGTGTGAATCATCATATGGATTTTAACAGAAGTCTTATGTTTGAAACCTTTGCCACAAACACTGCAACCGAATAGCTCCTCGCTTACATGGACTCCAGTCTGAGCTGTATGTTTGGAACTCTTAGCTCTTTTACCTCTTGTACCTAATTTAACTTTTATCTTATTTTCAACTGGATCTTGGTTCCAGTCTGGTTCTGGTCCTCCACAGTCTTCTCCATTAGATTCCGTTTCCATCTGTTCAACTGACCAAATGGTTAAAGCTGCCGCCTCCATGTTGTCTTCAGTTTTGTTGTGATAGATCACTGATAATTGAGGTTTCTCTTCATCTTCAATCTTCACAGTAAGTTGCTCTTCCTCCTGACTGATCCACAACTCCTCCTCTTCCTCTTTTATGTGGGGGTTGACAGGGTCCTGCTGGCCCAAACTGGGGGTCCAGTCATGAGGAACCTCTTTAATCACCAACATCTGATGGAGTGGCAACACTGAAACAAACGTGGACATTATTCAGAAAAGTTACTTAACAAAGACACTTTCTAGATTCATAATCTAGTCAGCCAAAAGCTTAAAATTATTGGTAATCATCCAATATTATTATAATGTATTATTAAATATGCACATTACATTTTAAAGCTCAATTGTCATTTTTCTAATTGGAAAAAAGGCTAAATTAAAAAATCTGGTTCTATTATTGAATCAAGTTTTCAATGAACATCAAAGAACCGATTCAACCAGATATTTAGAAATAATTTTTGTGCGAAACAATCACCATTTACTTCAGTTAGTGGAATGCTTATTAATGCTGACTTAGTACAAGTGTTGAAATGCCATTTTAGGGAAAATATGAAATTTTAGGGTAAATATCATATGACTTTATTAATCTGATGGATACAACAAGTATGTTTTTCTTGAAAAAAGGAAGAAAAATTTTAGCTAATGTGTGACAATTATTGATTTATTACATTTGAATGTCTCCACAAAATACTAAATATAAATTTAAGAAAATTATGTTTTTTACCCATATATCTTAAAATCCCAAATGTTCCCTGAATTGCAGAATCATGTACATATTTTCATCAATGTCAATATAAAAACGATTTATCAGAATCAGTTGCATCAAGTGTAAACATTGTCTCCTTTATTCAGAATGTCTGGAAAACAGTTAGACTAAAAATGTATTTTTAATCACATCAAAAGTTATCAACGTTGTCCCTGATGCTTGTTTGATTTCTAAATACATTAGTGTGTGCTTGTCTGAATGGGTCGGTGACGGGCATAAACTTTAAACACTTTGTAGAACGTCGCTTTATGAGGCTCAGTCTATTCACTTTTATTAGCTTACTGGCAGATTGGCCATATCCAATACAGCAGACAAAGTAAAGCATCACAGCAACAGGCCAATCTGCCCAATGAGGCATTGATGTAAATATGTCTGTGCTGTTTGCAAGAAGGTGGAAAAATGTAGGGGCTTCTGTGTGGTGCAGAAGAGGACTATGCACAGAGAGGCTATAGTCCTCCCCCTCTGTCTCTAGATTTTATTTTATTTTACACTAAGAAGCCTGTAGTGACTGTTTTTGAGTCATTTACTGAGATCTTTGTTGTCTTGTGCTTCCTCCTCGTGTCCTGATGTGGATGCTGCAGGTATGGGAGACTCCAAGCTGACCCCTCCAGGTTCATCAGCTTCAACCTTCATCATCTGAGACATCCTCGTTCCACTTGAGATTCTCCATACAAGATGGATCTTCAATTCTTTTGCTGCCGGAAAGTAGAATCAGACACATTTTCAAATTAAATTCAGCTTACTTTACTTTACAAACCCCAAAGGGAAATTAAATGTTGTTGTAATTCATATTAAATCAATTTTTTTAGAGTTATTGTAGATGGTGATGGCTGTAGGTAGGAAATGGCTGTGGTGCAGCGACCTGTATCGCAGCGCATTTGAAGAAGACTCTGACTAAAGACTCTCTTTTCAGTGTCTCTTTAGTCACAGGCTTTCATCATGACCATCCTAGATCCTTAATGAACATGGTATTCATGACCATGACTGAAAAATAATAATAGTAATAATAACATAAAATTTCAGAGAAAGTACATAGCTACTCCAAAGTGCTGCTACCCTGAGTAAAAAATATAGAAATCAGAGCAGAGAGTCTGATACCTTGGTGAGTATTTCTGGGTCCACTCTGAAACTGCCTCCAGTTTCTGTCTTCGGCGGGACAACAAGATCAGAGGAAGTGTCCAAAAACGATGATCAGGTCTCATCTCTCTGCTACTATAGCTCCATGGTGACCACCGCTTCCTTCTCTTATTGCTTATCTGAATGAACTGCAAATGTCGGCTAGAAATAATCACAGAGGTTCACAGCAAACACGTAAAAGCGAAATCCTTACCGAGATGGTCGATCAGAGTCTGGGAGATTTAGCAAGGACATTTTTATCACACATATTTCACACAAACAAGCGTCTTTCGTCGGGATATAGCCAGTCAAGCTAACACTGCCATCGTACTTACAAAGAATAAACGCAAACCAAGATGGTCCGGGTTATACGTTGACGACGTCGCCGCCATATTGTGAGTGGCTATGGACAGTTCTGTCTCGAAGGGCGTTGAGTAAAGCGGTGAGACTGCGAGGTCTGCTGGGGTAGTATGAGCCATCAGCAGGCAGATATATTTAAATTAGTTGTGGTACGAAATTAAAAATATATAATCTAATAAACTAGAGCCTTTAGACAGTTTTGACTCATTGTTAAATATCAAGAGTTTTGTAGAGCACTTCATGTATTAGGTAACATAAATAGAAAAGTTTTTTTTTTTTCATTAAGAGCTGATTGGAAATTTAGTCCCAACATGAAGAAGTGTTGTTCATGGAATACAAGTAACAAGTGAAAAAGGCAGATAACTTCTTAAAACAATAACAGCAAACAAAAGTGGAATTTGTGAACTTTACCAACGTATTAAATTTTCAAAGCTCTGGTCATCCCTAATGGAAATGAAGTCTGATCAGGAAACATTTTAAAACGCTGAAGGTACATGGGACATTTTTCTTACTAAGCATGTGTTGCAACATAATACCCAGTAAAACTGTTGGCTTTGTGCATGTGAATGTAAAGTTACATAAAAGAGATAAACCAAAGTTGGCTCATTGACTGAAAAAAAAAATACTGCTCTCCTATTTTACATCTGGGCATTTTACATTTGATCATTTTCAGAAGCAGAAGTATTATATCTTCAGTAAATTTCATACTTAAAAACAACAGCACTTAATTCAACTAAATGTGACGCTATGCATAATTATGTTTATACATAATCGTACAATAGTGATTAAGAGTAAACTGAGTACCACACTGTGAAGCAGAAATCAGTAGTCAGATTGCAAATTCTGGTTGTTAGAACTGAAAAAAAGAAATTTTATTCAAGTTTATTTGTAACACATTTCAGCAACAAAGGAATTCAAACTGCTTTACATAATGAAAACGTAAATATCCCCTCCAAAAAATCATTTTATTTTGTTCAGTGTGTTAACATCTTTGGCATCACTTTCTTCAGCCCAACTTCACCTAAGTGATCTATTATTTTAACCTAACCAATTTTGGCAAAAATATTTCCCCAGAAAATAAAAAAAATATCCAATGCAAAAGTAAAAAAAAAAAAAATTAACGTATTTTTCGGACTATAAGCCGCTACTTTTTTCCCACGCTTTGAACCATGCGGCTTATAGCCCGGTGCGGCTTATATATGTAAGTTTCCAGTTTTAAAAAAAAAGCTTTGTGGGTGCAGCTTTTAGTGAGGTGCGCTCCATAGTCCGGAAAATACGGTACAATAAAATCCAGAAACATGCACAGTGAACTTTATAGAACCAGAATCTGAAAATAAAAACGGACTCAAATGTAAACATATGAAGGTAAGATTAAAATGTTGCCACCAACTTCTGCTTTTGTGAATTTGGCGCAACTTACATATTAAAATGAATGACATACCTCTTTTATAATCACATGTCATTTTATGTGGTTTATGTACATCAAACAAACACTAAGAGTTAAAAATCGATACCTTTTGAAAGAAACTTATGTTGATATTAGTTGCACTGTTGCCTTGCACCAAACTGGCTCAAATCTGTTATACATGAAAACTCTTCCTAGAAGGAGTTTGCATGTATTCCCTTAGATGCTTGGGTTCTCTCCAGGTACTCCGGCTTCATCCCACAGCCAAAAACATGACTGTTGGGTCAACTGGTCTCTCTAAATTGTCCATAGGTGTGTGTGCATGGTTGTTTGTCCTGTGTGTATCTCTGTTACCCTGTAATGGACTGATGACCTGCATGCATACCTTGCTTCTCACCCAATGATTGAGGTAAGTAGGCATCAGTTCCCCAGAACCCTGAACGGATAAGCAGGGGGATAAAAGCTAAATAGATAGTATTTCTCGAATTGACTTCATATTTTCTTTTTTGTCACAAGCTTTAAAAATGTCACATGATCTGATCACAGACTTTGAAGTGTTACACAAGACCATACATGAAAATTCATTAACTAAAAACATACATATCTATCTGGATTACTCAAACCGATCATTAAGGAATCTTTTCTCCCAAATCCACTTTAACAAAAAGGCCAGAAATATAGTTGTCATCAAATTTCTGAGGTTCATTTTTAGTCAGATACTCCATGGTAAACACTCCTAATCACCATAAATCAGGGGTGTCCAAAGTCAGAACCTGAGATTTCCTATCCTTTAACTTTTAGATGTGTCCCTGCTTCTACACACCTGAATCCAATGAATGGCTCGTAACCAGGCCTTTGCAAAGCTGAAAGATGCTGATGAACAACTTGATTCTGGTGTGTTGGAGAAGGGAGACATCTAAAAGTTGCAGGATGATAGCTATCAAGGACTAGAGTTGGGCAACCCTGCCAATAATGAAAAACATAAATATATGTTTCTACTACAGTGAGATGTACAGTACAGACCAAAAGTTTGGACACACCTTTTAATTCAATGAGTTTCCTTTATTTTCATGACTATTGACATTGTAGATTCACACTGAAGGCATCAAAACTATAAATAACGCATGTTGAAATATGCACTAAACAAAATAGTGTAAAACAACTGAAAATAGCCCTTATATTCTAGTTTCTTCAAAGTAGCAACCTTTTGCTGTGATTACTACTTTGCACACACTCTGCATTTTCTTGATGAGCTTCAAGAGGTAGTCACCTGAAATGGTTTTCACTTCATAGGTGTGCCCTGTCAGGTTAATAAGTGGGATTTATTGCCTTATAAATAGTCATGAAAATAAAGAAAACCCATTGAATTAGAAAGGTGTGTCCAAACTTTTGGTCTGTACTGTATGTGGGTAGGGGAGTTCATATTTTTTAGTTTGCTTTGTCAAGACAAATTATTTTCTTTAAAATTTTTGATATATACAACATTTTTTTATTACCTTAAGGTAACAGTTAATTTATTGTGCTGTAAAATGGCACAATGTGCCTGAGAAATACATAATAGCCACCCTTTAACTTTCCAGCCAACAGCTTACATAAGTTTGTTTACAAGCGCTTCATTAAATCCTTATAACTAAACAAAAGACAAAAATTCCACTCTGTGGAAGCTTGTGGTTCATAAACCCCCTTAAGTCTACCTATGTTGTAGCAGAAAGCCAGTTAACGTCCAAGGTAACAGTCAAACTCTGTTCCTCTGGTTATGCTGCCTCCTCCCAGTGTGAACCTCAGGCAAGAATTTAGCTACATCAAAATCAGTCAACAATATACAAAACATTGAAAAGTGCATAGTGGTCAGATAAGGTCTTTAACTGTATTTTATCTGTAACAGGTCAACTTACTTCAACTTGTGGAGTGTGAACATCCATGTGGTTTTTCAGATAAGCTTGTCGTGAAAATCCTTGACTGCAAACACTACAAATAAATGGTTTATCCCCTGTGTGAACACGCATGTGACTTTCTAGATGGTTTTGTTGTGAGAATCCTTTGCAACAAAAACTACAAATGAATGGTTTCTCCCCAGTGTGAACACGCATGTGCCTCTTCAGATTCTCTTGCAGTGAAAATCCTTTATTGCAAACACTACAAACAAACGGTTTCTCTCCTGTGTGAACACGCATGTGACTTTTTAGATGACTCTGTAGGGAAAATGCTTTGCTACAAAAACTGCAAATAAAGGGTTTCTCACCTGTGTGAACAAGCATGTGAGTCTTTAGACTCTGCTGTAATGCAAATCCTGTACTACAAACACTGCAAATAAACGGTTTCTCCCCTGTGTGAACACACATGTGACTTTTGAGATGATTTTGTCGTGAAAATCCTTTACTGCAAACACTACAAACAAATGGTTTCTCTGCAGAGTGGATCCACATGTGCTTTTTAAGGGTTTCTTTTCTTTTAAACCCTGAACCACAAACATCACAGGAAAAAGACTTTTCCCCTGAATGGACCTCCAAGTGACTTTTAAGAATCGCCTTTCTATGAAATCTTCTACCACAATCAGCACAGGCAAATGGTCTCTCACCAGTGTGGACTCTCATGTGTGTCTGAAGAGAACTCTTCTTTTTAAATACTTTACCACAAAGGTCACAGCTATGTTCTCTCTTCCCATTGTGTGTCAACATGTGTATTTCAGTAGAAGTTTGACATTTGAACCATTTTCCACAAATTTTGCAACCAAATGGCTTCTCTTCAGTATGTGCTTCTATCTTAGATGTGAGTTTGGAAAGTGGATTAGATGTCTTACCTATGTTGTAAACTATTGTGTGACTTTCTTGAGAAGCACATAAAGGTTCTAAGTAATTATCTGGTTCTGGTTCTCCTCTGACCTCTCCATCAGGTTCTGTTTTTATCTGTCCAGCTGAGCTGCTGGTTGGAGCTACTATCTGCCTGTTATCTTCAGTTTTAATTTGCTTAGGCTCTGATAACTTAGGTTTCTCTTCTTCTTCATCCTTCACAGCAAACTGTTCTTCCTCCTGACTGATCCACTGTTCCTCCTCTTCCTCCTTTATGTGGGGGGGCTCTGGGCCATGCTGGTCCAAAGAGGAGCTCCAGTCATGAGGAACCTCTTCTTTAATCACCAATATCTGATAGACTGGGAAGAGTGAACAACAAAAGTACATTCATGACCGTTTGTAAACACTTTTAATTATTAAAAAATCTAAATGAAAACATAAATCAATAAATAAAGGCATGCTTTTTGAAAACTAAGAAACAAAACAAAATCAATACTGATAAATGCAAATTTACATTTTCTTCTTTCTTATTTTTGGTTTTTGTGTTTTACCATTTACCTATCACCTTTCTGCTGGTAAATATGACTTTCCCTGTTGGGAGACGTTACAGGCTATGTTTATTCTATAAGGTTATCTTATTTGGATAGAAATGTTTTAAGATGAGACGTAATCAAGTGCTTTTAAACCACTGAGGAGCTCAGAGATGTTAAGTAACATAAATTCTCATAACTCAAACCACACTGTCATGCTTTACTTGACTTGAATACCATGCAGTTAAACTGAGTCTTTAGTAGCACCTTAACATTTTCCAAATTCTGATAAAACAGGCTGGGACATTATGTGATCCTGCGTTGCAAAAGTAGAATCACATCTACTTCTAAGTCCGCACTTTGAGACACCTAAAAGCATCGGGTTACTTGATCTCAGTGTTCCAGATAAAGAATTAAGTTGCAAGAAATCCTGCAGATGGAGCCAGACTCTTAAGCTTAGCTTGTTCCAATCCAGATAAAACAATGTGAGCCACTTACTGAGATCTTTGCTGTCTTGTGTTTCCTCCTTGTGTCCTGATGTGGATGCTGCAGGTATGGGAGGATCCAAGCTGAACCCTCCAGGTTCATCAGCTTCGACCTTCATCGTCTCGGACATCCTGGCTCCCCCTGGGATTCCCCCTTTTCACGATCCTTGTTTACAACTTTCACATGTTGTAGTACATCCAGGTTTCTGAAACTTGAGTCAGATACAAATAAACACCTGATTTGGTGAAACAGACAATTTAAACTGTACCAGAGCTGAAGCGATGCTGCAAAGCAGAGAGTCTGATACCTTGGTCAACACTTCTGGGTCCACTTTGTCCCTAGTCTCTCGGTCCTCAGCTGGACAACATGGTCAGAGGAGGTGTCCACAGAGGACGTGGTCTTCTCCACATAGTCTCACAAACCCGTGCGGATTCGTCTTGTAGCTCTAAACCATGATCTTTTAAAAGCTTTAACCTCGGAAACTAACTCGTTGCTGTTAGCTGCGTTAGCTCCACGGATGCTAATAGTCCCGTCTGTAAATGATTGTTAATTACATTATGAACTGCAAACGAATAATCCCAGCTGTTTTCAATAAATAGGTTAACGTAATAGTTTACCGAAAACGTCCCAGGACAGAGTCTGAGACATCAATTACATATTTAACGCAAACTTTAAGTCATATTTCTGTCGGGACTTATCCCATCGAGCTAACGTTGCTTCGTTAGCTCACTTCCTGCTCACTAACCAATGAATGGTGAGAAAAGTTCTGACGCAAAAAAAACATTTCCAGCTTTTAGGTTTCATATTAAAACAGTATGGGAATCAAGTAATTGTTCAAGTTCACAATATTACATGAATTGGATTTTAGAGAATGCCTATATATCCTCTTTTTCGCCTTTAAAAAGTGTTTTTTAAACTCTATGTAAAATAGGTTGATGTGTAAATAACTATTTGAAAACGTAAACGATTATTAAGTCATGCATGAGACCATTGAGCTAAATAAAAAATAATGTACAAGTAGAGTTAGATAATGTAATGAGTCATTTGTCTACCAAAATATGTTTTTCAACATTTTTGTTATGTATTTACAGATTTTTGATTTTGTTTTTACTGATGCAAATTTAAAATCCTATGGAGGCCCCTGGGGATTACCATACCTTTGTGAAAAATAAATATACTTAATATATAAAATTGTACCATAACTGAATCCAGATTAATCATCAGTGTACTTCAAGTTTGTTTAGGAATATTTAACTTGGAGCTTTTTATTTTGGAACAACTAATTTTGTGCATAATGTATTTGAATTGTAATTAAATTGTAGAAAATCATAATTTGAAGTGTTCTAATAATTGTACTATCAAGAGCTTTTCTGGAACAACCAAAGGTATACTTTGTACATTTTAAGTATAAGGCTTTTAATGTAATAAAAACAAGTAAGATTAGTATATCTTAAGTGTATCATTTTTGTGATCAAATTACATTTGAAATATATTAAGAATGTCTTCTAAATATATAAGCATTATATATTTTATATATTAGCACTGTGATCACAGTATGCTCCAATTAAACCTTTGGTTTATTTTCATTGCCAGTACACTGTTTAGTTACTTATCAATGTCTTTTATTCTTCTTCTTTGCCACTTTGTACATTACATGCTTCACTACACACTACAGTAGTGCAAACTTAAGCTACCATTATACAGAAGGATCAATTGCAACACACTTTACGATTGAAAAAAAAATTATACTATGTTATATTAATTAGAATTTAAAGTATATTTGAGAAAATATATAATTTTAGAAAGTGTACTAAAATATATATATTTTAAAGAGTATTATAAGAATGCTTTAAAAAAAATTATTTTATATTTTTATTATAATCTTATTTAAAATACACTTAAATATATAATTTTTTTCACCAAGGTAATAATGTACTTGCTAGTCAGTTCATGCGACACCTTGAATACTGAAAATTGTTCTGCAACAATATAACCTTTTTATAAGGTCTTTACATTTATGCTGTGATCAATGTTTTCAAAAATAACAAAACATTTAATCTCAGGTAATTTGCAAGACTAATAGGTCCATTCTTTTGCAATTATAGAATAAACATCAGTCTGAACACATCTTTTAAACATTTTTATTAAAAAGGCTTTAGACAAACTTTAACAACAGTTCTCAGTTATTTTAATACACATATTTGTGCATCAAATTACTTTAACATGAAACGGAGAGAGAATGAGACTATTTTTTTAAAAGAGATGCATCATTTGTACAATTTCAACGATTTAACCTGCAGCAACCTCAATTAAAAATACAAACGAGAAAAAAAAAAACTGACCCATTTGGCAGTGAGTGAACTAGGGGTCCCAGGATACAAAAAAGAAAATACTTTATACTCAATGCTATTTCTGATACAGTTGTATCAGAAGATATTTTGAAGACACAGTGTTCTTTCTAGTTACAAGCCAAATATATGACTAATTACAATATGACAAGTTAACTTTCCTAATTAGGCTAAAACCAATAAGCTGGAATCAATTAAGCTCTCATTCAGAAAAGTGCATAATTTCTTTTTTCAAAACAAAGAGCAAAGTATAACTGAACCAGTATCCAGAACAAATAGAAAATATATAATTGTGCTCTTTGCTGCTCGGACAGAAATGGGAGGCAAGTGATCTCTTTGAAGCAAACTGCAGGCATATGGTTGCTAGCAATTAAATGTAGTGAGTGGATAGAAGTGATCATTAGCATTTCTCATCTTTGAAATGCTAATGGAGTCCTGGAGTTTATCACAAGCAAATAATTCAGCTGTAGCTACTTACTAAATTGTCTCAGTGCTTATTTTACAACCATAAAACTATAGGATAATGCCAGCAAAGCTAATTCTTAGCAGGTCTAGCATACAAGCCTGCTGGTGTACTTACATTCTTATATTCAGAATTACTGTATTTTAACTCGAGGATTTACTAATATAAATCAGCCAGATAATCACGTATGCAGTACTTACATATTCCATATACAGTATGTTTGAGGATTCTTTTAATCTTCAGTGGCAGCCATTCATTCATCCCAAGGTTTTGTTTCAGAGTACCGGCCCCACATGATTCCCCTTCAGACTAGCCAGAAGCAATTAACAAACAGCTGGTGGAACTGCACATCTGCTGAGCTCATTATAGGAGTTACTTCTCAGTGCAATGCTGGTAAAAATGTTGATAAACGGTTAAGGGAGGAGAGAGGTGATGATTTCTTGAAAGTAAAGTGTTGTAAAGAGCAGAACCTTCTTAAAGACATAGAGGCCCAATTTCAAAGTGTTAAATTACCAAGTCAAATTTCTTTTAGGCCATATTTGTTATGTACAGTACTTGTATAATAACTCAAAGGAACATAGTTGATTGCGCTATAAAATGATTCTCTGTGGATGGAAAACATTTAGTACTGCCGTTTTAAATATCAGGCTTTCATTGTAGTACAAAAGCTGAGAATAGACCAGTTATTGTTGATCTGCTCTAGGTTTTTCTAATCATTATATTGATCATCAAATGAAAACTTTTGGCCATCTAAATTTTTGACACTTTATTTTGACATTTCAATTAGATTTTTAAAGATTTTTTATTTAAATGTATTTGCTCAGTGAAATAATCTAGCTTGGCATTAGCATGCCTCTTTAAGGATATGCTAATGCAGTCTAATCAACCTCACGTCAGGATTTTGATTCATTCCTTGCAACCCTCGTGAACACTCATGTGAGTCTTCAGATTCCCATGTTGTGAAAACGCTTTACTGCAAACATTACAAACAAACGGTTTTTCGCATGTGTGAACCCGCATGTGTCTCTTTAGACGATCTTGTTGTGAAAATCCTTTACTGCAAAGAGTACAAACAAATGGTTTCTCCCCTGAATGGACTCTCATGTGGTTGTCAAGATGACACTTCTGAATAAATCTGGTTTTACAGATATCACACCCAAAAGGCCTCTCCTCTGTGTGGACCTTTACATGTCGCTCCAACTGGATTTCCTTCACAAAATGTTTACCACACTCACTGCAGCTAAATGGTGCAGTGTGAACATCCATATGTTTCTTTAAATATCCTTGTCGTGAAAATCCTTTACAGCAAACACTGCAAACAAATGGTCTGTCTCCAGTGTGAACACGCATGTGGCTCTTTAAATTCTCTTGTCGTGAAAATCCTTTACAACAAATGCTACAATTAAATGGTTTCTCACCCGTGTGAATAAGCATGTGCCTTTTTAGTACAGTTTCTAGGGAAAATCCTTTACTGCAAACACTACAAGTAAATGGTTTCTCTCCTGTGTGAATACATAAGTGATTCAATAGTGTATTTTGTTGGGAAAAACCTTTACTGCAAAAACTACAAGTAAACGGTTTATGTGCTGTGTGAACATGCATGTGCCTTTCCAGAAAATTTTCTTGTGAAAATCCTCTGTTGCAAACACTACAAACAAATGGTTTTTCTGAAGTGTGGCTCCTCATGTGCTGTTTAATACTACTCTTTCGATGAAATTTTCTACCACAAACGTCACAGAAAAAAGGTTTTCCTTCTGAATGGGTCTTCTCATGAGTCTTGAGAAAGTTCTTTGCATGAAACCCTTTACCACAATAATCACAAACAAATGGTTTCTCCCCAGTGTGGAGTTGCCTATGTGTATGAAGACGATACGTTGCAGTTCCTTTACCTTTACTGTGAACAGCCATTTTACTTTCTTGGGAAGAGTCTTCTGAATATGCGTTCCTATCTGGTTCTGGTCCTCCACAGTCCTCTCCATCACATTCTGTTTTCATCTGTTCAACTGACCAAGTAGTTAAAGCTGCTGTCTCCATATTGTCTTCAGTTTTATTGTGGGAGAGCTCTGATAACTGAGGTTTCTCTTCATCTTCAATCTTCACAGTAAGTTGCTCTTCCTCCTCACTAATCCACAGTTCCTCCTCTTCCTCCTTAATGTGGGGATCTGGGTCCTGTTGGCCCAAACTAGGATTCCAGTCGTGAGGAACCTCCTTAATCACCAACATCTGATGGAGTGGGAGCACTGAAATACAATAATCAAAAGTTGATTAGCAAATCCATGTTACATTGATACACAAGAGTCAGCAAAAAAGAGGCACATTTTTATTGAAAGCACTTTGTGCCAAATGTAAATAGATAGTTACCACAGAATTAAATAAAATGTAAATGTAACAATAATATTAGAGACAAGAATATTTAATGTATCGATTGCAAATGCCAGCCAACACCGAGTCAAGTAGCACTTTGTATTTCAGATTCCCAAGCAGCACCTTCTTTTAAAATTTTTGAGATATGAATAAAAATCTGTAAATGAGCACATTTCCTAAAATTATTTGGCGTTATGTTCCACATAAAAATACACTAAGCAGTGAATCTGCCAATACTGGACTGCGAATAGGCAGGGTCCACTGTAGTAGCAATAAAAGTGGTATGAGGTCATACTTCTATCATCTGAGCACAAAATTCTTGTCTGCAATGTTTCCAGTACTGAATAAAAATATGCACATGTCCTCCTTAAATGCATGTCTGTAGCATGTGAGCACATTGTTTCATGTTTTTGTGAACACTGCTTGGGAAAACTTTTTAGACCCTTTACCTCTTCTGTGAATTGTCATCTTGCTCTTTTGAGAGGAACATGCTGGGTCCAGGTTCATGTCTGATTCTGGTCTCCCACAGTCCTTTCTATCAGGTTCTTTTTCCATCTGTCCAACTGAACAAGCGGGCAAAGTTTTTGTTGCTCTGTTGTCTTCAGTTTTTATTTGCTGAAGCTCTGGTAACTGAAGTTTCTCTTCATCTTCCATCTTCACAGTAAGCTGCTCTACCTCCTGACTGATCCACTGCTCCTCTTCTTCCTCCTTCATGTGGGGGGGTTCTGGATCCTCCTGGTCCGAACTGGAGGTCCAGGGATGGGGAACCTCTTTAATCACCAACATCTGACGGACTGGCAGAGGTGAACAAGCCATGGACATTAATCAAAAAATCCACAGAAGAATGATTTACATTGATAGAGTACATCAAATCAATTGATCAGTGGGACAAAAACTAAAGGTTTGATGTAGCAATTCCAAGCTAAAGGTGCCATCTAAATATACCTTAGTGTAAAGACCCTTAGCAGGTTGTCAAATAAAAAAGAAGGAGAATTCAAATATTTTCCCATATTTAACCAGTCTTGGAAAATGGTTAAAAATTTATTTCATATTTTCACCAATGTTTTAAGAATACATAGTAAATCTGAACATTAGATTAGTTTAGTTTGTGTTTAACATGGTAGAGTGAAGTAACTCAATGCCTTGTCCAAAATATGGCACCTCCATGTGCATCTATATCAAAATTGTCTGAAGGTTAAAATACATCATGTTGGGGAGTCGACATTAACCATTAGGCAAACATTTGGATATCATTATCTTATATCACACAGTTTCAGCAGAGAAAAACTGAAGTGTTGTGTGCAAAAATAGAAAAATAAAGTTGAAGGGGTAAAAACACATGGCATACAGGTTACTTAGAACCTCTTAAGTTAAAAACTGAATATAAAACCTTTCATCATTAAAACATTAGTGTTTCTTCACAAATTACTCCAGATTGACTCTACAGACAAATGATTTTAAAAGTTGACCCAATCCTGATAATTTAAGATGATTTTTTAAGTTCCTTTTTAGATTAAACAAAGAACTCTGTAGTGACTGTTTCTGTGCGTCACTTACTGAGACCTTTGTCTTGTCTTTCCTCCAGTTCCGATGTCGATCCTGCAGGTAGGGGGGGGAACCCTCCAGGTTCATCTGCTTCAACCTTCATCATCTCAGTCATCCTCGCTCCGCCTGGGATTCCCCTGTTCACAATCCTTGTCTTCAACCCTCACAAGTTCTAATGGATCAAGGCTTCAGTCATTTACCAGGATCTTCTGCTGCCTGAAACTGGAATCGGACACAAATCAGGATCTAATCAAAGAAAGTATATTATCAGAAAATGTAAACCATAAGAGATCTGAAGCGACACTGCAGAGGAGAGCGTCTGATACCTTGGTCAGTAGTTCTGGGTGGGTCCACTCTGAAACTATCTCCAGTCTCTCTGTCCTCAGCTGGACAACAATGTAAGAGGAAGTGTCCACAAACGATGATACGGTCTTTCCTGTCTGCTGCTTCAGCTCCATGGTCACCAGCGCTCCATTCTCTAATTACATATAATGAACGGCAAATGTCGGCTAGAAATAATCACAGAGGTTCACAGCAAACACGTAAAAGCGACATCCTTACCGAGATGGTCGATCAGAGTCTGGGAGATTTAGCAAGGACACTTTTATCACACATATTTCACACAAACAAGCGTCTTTCGTCGGGATATAGCCAGTCAAGCTAACACTGCCATCGTAATTAATCCTCATTCCAACAAATAATAAACGCAAACCGAGCTGGTCCGGGTTATACGTTGACGACGTCGCCGCCATATTGTGAGTGGCTATGTCCAGTTCTTCTCCGAAGGATATTGAGCCAAGCGCTGAGACTGTGGTCTGCTGGGGCAATATGAGCCATCAGCAGATGGACTTAAATTAGTGGTGGAACTATATTAAAAAAATAATGTACTGAATTATATGCTTTAAAGCGCATCACACTCTAGGCATCATTTAATGTTAAGATTCTTAAATAATCCTTTTTGTTTTACTTATTAAACAAACATTAAAATATTGCATTTGTATAATGATGAAGAGCTGAATGTTATGTCCAGTAGATGTGAGTAACTGGTGCCAGGAGTTGCTTTGACACTTCACACACTCCTGCTCACACTTGAGTTACATTGTTGATACCAGGTGCTCTGAAACTGGAAATCCCAAGTATCTGCCTCGTTTCATCACCAGTTCAGAAAAAAAACATCCTCTCACACACTTTATAAGACAACTGTTACTTATTACATTAATAATTTTAATGGAAGTACTACAGGATTTTAATCACACATATTTTTGCACCAGGAAACATAAAGCAAATATTCTTAAATAAAAAGGTGAGCCAGCATTTGTTCCGACAACAAAAACAAAAAATAATGTGCAACAGTGACAGCAAAGGCAGAAGTAAAAACAGAATTTTCTTTTACAGAGATACATAATTCATAGCGCTTCAATGGTTAATTCTGCAGCACAATAACTAGTGGCCTCAATTAAAAACATATATCAAGGAACAGAAATCAAACATCAGAGGCTGATTTGGTGGTGAGATAACCAGACATGAAGAAGTTTTAAATATTTGTAGAGCTGAACATCTGAATGTTTATCAACCAAAACTAGTCAAAGATTTGCTACCACTGATCTCTAGGCCCCCTCTAACTAACAGAAACAGGAGGAGAGGCAGCTTTTACTTTAACAGATGTATACTTGGATGTATACTTTCACTTGAGGAGAAATTTGATGAATTAGTCTTCCTCTTATTTGAGTACAAGTTTTGGGTTCTCTACCCACCTCTGCTCACTTCATAGAAACATCTTTCTTGAGTTTATCACAAGCAAAAGTCAATTCAGTCATGTAGTTATTCATTTGTATCAGTTCTATTTACAGCCATAAAAACTATGGAATAATGCCAGGAAGTCTGCTGGTTTATTTACTTGCTCATCGACACTCAGTTTTAATAATAATAATCAGCCAAGATGATAATCATGTATGCTGCTCATTTGGTGCATACTGTACCAGTGCCATAGTACCAGCAGGACAGCACATAGACCTATGTATAGCCTTTATGTTATGCTTTGCATAACATTTTTTATACAGACAGTAAAAACCACTGTCTAACCACTGTTATAAGTCACTATGACTTATAACATGAAGCTGCTTGCTTGTTGATATTGGCCCACTTGTAGAGGTCCACATTATGTCCGCCCTCTGCTTGTGAGCATGTCTGTTGACAATTCAAAAATCAGTCAGCAAATACTTTGCTAACTTTTCTTGAACTACCACAAATTCATTTCAATACCATATTGTCCACTCCATGACAAAAGCAGACATTCTGAATAGACCACATTTATCTGCTCTAGGTTTATCTAATCATTATTTTTGATCATATTGAAGCTTTTAGCCCTCTAAATATTTAATTTTGATATTCCTACTAGATTTTAGATTTCTTCACTGCATGCAGCCCTCATGAACACCCATGTGTCTCTTCAGATTCCCTTGTTGTGAAAACGCTTTACTGCAAACATTACAAACAAATGGTTTTTCACATGTGTGAACACGCATGTGTCTCTTTAGACGGTCTTGTTGTGAAAATGCTTTACTACAAACATCGCAAACAAACGGTTTCTCTCCTGAATGGACTCTCATGTGGTTGTCAAGATGACACTTCTGAATAAATCTGCTTTTGCAGACATCACATCCATATGGTCTCTCCTCTGTGTGGACTTTTACATGTCGCTCCAACTGGATCTCCTTCAAAAAATGTTTACCGCAATCATTACAGCTAAATGGCGCCGTGTGAACATCCATGTGTTTTTTCAGATGATGATGTTGTGAAAACCCTTTATTGCAAACACTGCAAATAAATGGTCTCTCTCCCGTATGAACACACATGTGCCTCTTTAAAGTATCTTGTTGTGAAAATCCTTTACTACAAATACTACAAATGAATAGCTTCTCTGCAGTGTGGACATGCATGTGTCTCTTTAGATTCTCTTGTAGTGAAAATCCTTTTCCACAAACACTACAAATAAATGGTTTCTCTCCTGTGTGAACACGCATGTGTCTCTTCAGCACTCCATGTTGATAAAATCCTTTACTACAAATACTGCAGATAAATGGTTTTTCCCCAGTGTGAACATGCATGTGACTCTTTAAATTTTGCTGCAGTGAAAAGCCTTTACTACAAAAACTACAAACAAACATTTTCTCTCCCGTGTGAACACGGATGTGTCTCTTTAAGTTCTCTTGTAATGCAAATCCTTTACTGCAAAAGCTACAGATGAACGGTTTCTCTCCAGTGTGAACACGCATGTGACTTTTGAGATGAATCTGTTGTGAAAAGCCTTTACTACAAACACTACAAACAAATGGTTTCTCTGCAGTGTGAATCCTTGTGTGGTTTTTAAGTGTTTCCTTTCTTTTAAATTTTGTACCACAGACATCACAAGAAAAAGGTTTTTCTTCTGAATGAACCTTCAGATGCTGCTGAAACAATTTCTTTGCATGAAACTTTCTACCACAATCCTCACACGCAAATGCTTTATCTCCAGTGCGAACTCTCTTGTGCGTCTGGGGAGAACGCTTTTCTTTGGATGCTTTGGTAGAAATATCACATTTATGTTCTCTCTTTCCACTGTGAATCATCATATGTAATTGAACATGAGTTTTATGTCTGAGTCTTTTGCCACAACTATTGCAACCAAACGGCTTCTCTCCCGCATTAACTTCAATCTGAGCTGTACGTTTGGAATGTGGTTTTGATATTTTACTTCTTTTGTGAACTGCCATCTTACTTTCCTGAGAAGAACATACTGGATCAGGTTTTCTGCCCGGTTCTGGTCCTCCACATTTCCCTCCATCGGGGTCTGCTTTAATCTTTACAGCTGAACTGCTGGTCTGAGCTTCTGTCGCTCTGTTGTCTTCAGTTTTGATTTGCTGAAGCTCTGAAAACCGAGGTTTCTCTTCATCTTCCATCTTCACAATGACCTGCTCGTCCTCCTGTTTGGTCCACAGTTCCTCCAATCCCTCCTGTTTGTGCGACGTCTCTGGATCCAAACTTGGACTCCATTCATGGGGAACCTCTTCTTTAATCACCAATATCTGTTGGACTGAGAGCAGTATTTGTTTAATCAATGATTTTTGCAATTTCAAGAACAGATTACTTTTAAAAACATTATCATTCTCTTACATTTAAAGAAACAACTACTCAATATTGTTTGGAAATTGCATTTTTTTTGTTTGCCAGTTTAAGAAAAGAAATTATAATTTAGCATGTAATTAACTATTTTGTTTGATTTCTAATTTAAAATAATCTTCCAACCAGGAGTTCTTTCTCCAAGAGTGTTCAGCTCGAGGCCAGCATCCTACAATGCTTAAATGTGCTTCAACGTATCTGAATAAAATTGCTGCACTGCCTCCTCACCAAGCTATCAAGTTCTACAAAAACCCAGTTAATGACTTTTCTCATTCTGTGTGGCTACTGAATAGGACAACGAAGGAACTAGCTGAATCAAACTCAACTATGATTAACTTATGGGTTTCCGTGCACTATAATTATTATTTTATTTTTTTTGCTTTTAAGTAGTTTTTATAAAAGGAGCAACTTATTTCACTGATGTTGCACAGCAAAGGGAAGGGGAGTGTGCTGAAGTGTTCTTCATTTTATTTCATGGTTCCACTAGAGACATCCACGTCAATACACATTGCTGTAATTGTATGCGAGAATTTCCCACATTATAAAAGCTAGACTTGCAGGAATCAGAATACCTGCAATCCCGCAGTGAATTTTAGGCTGTAGTATTCTGCCCCTGCTTGGATATTCAGATATATTTCTCTCTCTCTGATTCGTTCCATGCCCAGAAGCTCTTTTATAACATCCAGACAGAGTTAATTTGCTCTAACCCAGAAAACAAATGTGTGTCGCTTACTGAGATCTTTGCTGTCTTGTGTTTCCTCCTCCAGTTCCGATGTGGCTGCAGGTATGTGGGGATCCAAGCTGAACCCTCCAGGCTCATCTGCTTCAACTTTCATCATCTCAGACATCCTCGCTCCTCCTGTGATTCTCCTTTTCAGAATCCTCGTTTGCAACCTTCACATGCTCTAGTAGATCAATAGAATAAATTAGAACTTATTTAAACCTGGATTCCAGAAAGGTTTCGATGTTAGTAATTAATAAGCTAATATTTTGTTCAAAACAGAACATAACGATACATAATGTTGAAACTGAAAAATTCACCTTCATTGACTAAATAAGCTCATTTCAAATCTGATAGTAATATAATGGTTTTAGAGCAACATATGACCCCCTTCCACACCATGCCTATTTCAGAGCACACCTTGAGTATCCCAGGACAATGCAAAACACACTACAGCTATTGCAACAGTATGGCTTTTTGTCAAAAAAGGTGTTGAACTGACCTGCCTGCAGTTCAGATCTGCTACCAAAACATGTACCACAACATTAAGCCATAAATATGTAATTGATGACCATAAACTCTTGAGGAACTGGAAACCTTTATCAGCACCAAATTCCAACACAAAAATTTCGGAAGCTTTTATCAAAATTTCTTCAAAATGGAAGTAATATTAACATGTTGGAGCAGCCTGGCCCTCCGACCACCACTAGCAGGAAAGGCGGGTGAAGAGTCTTGTCCAAGGACACAACGACGGAGAAGGGTCCGAACGGGCAGGACGAACTACTACCACCATTTCCACCAAAGGTCTAATTCCCTTTTTATAAAGATTATTTTAAAAAATTAAAAAAAGAACAACAGATATTTTATTTTTGTCAAAACTTTAACTTCTTTTACATTGTTTTATTACCTTTCTGAGATGCCTGACAAATGCACTGAATAAAGGGACCATTACAAATCCATTAACATTCATTCTGACAACCATGAAAGGCAAACACTACTATTGCTTTATTACCATGAAATGTTTTTGACATTTTTATATTGCTATGATTTTTTTTTTTTTTTGCTATAGTTCATTGCAATGTCTGATAAATATTTCTAATAATTTTTTCTTTATGATTCTAGGTCAAATATTTCAAAGTGTGGGAAATAGACGGCCCCAGAATGTGGACCTCTCAACACCACAAGCATGATCTTGGTATTAGTAAAGAGTTACTTTAACGCTCTTTCAGATAAAACGGTTTGTTTTAACTAAAATCTCTTCTGAAAATGTTGCCAACATACCCACTACAACTGTCTCCAGACTGTTGGTCCTCAGCTGAACAGGACTTGCAGGTAGTGTCCGCAGACGACGTGATCTTCACCGCACAGTCTCACAGACTCGCAGTGTGGACTCGTCTTCTGCTACTTAACCATGAACATTTAAAGGCTTTAACCTCGGAAACATTGACCAACTGACTGCTGTTAGCTCATTTAGCTCCACAAAGGCTAATTTCATTCTATGCTACAAGCTCCGACAACAAACAATCACAGTGCTTCAAAACAAAGAAGCAAACACGAAATCCACCCGAAATATAAAGTAGATAGTTTGAAAAATTATTAATGATTAAAGTAACACATAATTCTCACAAAAAGCAGTTTTTCGTCAGGCCAGTTAAGCTAACAGTGATACATCCCTGGTTACTTCCTATTTGCTCAGACAAAGAAGCCTCCGAGTCGTGCGTTAATGTCGCCGCCATATTGTGAGTGGCATTAACGTCTACATAAACATAAGGATATGCAGATAAAGTATGTTAATGTGCATTTTAAGCATGCCGTTTCATATAGTTGATTCTGTTCAACTTAGGTGCACAGATATTCGTCATACTTCTCTAAATGATTACAATGACAAGTAGTTTTACAAAAATATAGTACGTCAAAATCAGCTGAATCCCATATGCTGAACTTTCCAAAATAAAGTAATTCACTAACTTTTTTTTTTATAAAGCACAAATATTGAGATCGATTTACTTCATGTCAAAGTGGAATATTTGGAATCGTATCCCATTGAGCATCTTTATACATATAAACATTTATATACAGTACATATGTATACACATTTATACTGTGTGCCGTGCAGTTTTTTGTACTATAAACATAGTACAGGTTTATTTTTACTGCAGCATAAATATCAGCAACTGCACAGATATTTCTCACTCACTGTCACACCATTTAGATGAGAAACACCCCATAAATCTGACCTTGAACATCTGACTGCAGATGTCAGGATTTTGCCTTTGGTTCATGTCAGAGTTAAAGTTTTTAGATATTTAGATTTTACTAAAATGTGTATCTTTTTAAAAATAAAATAGACATTATAGTTCTAAACTATCATGAACTGTTGACTACACAGAGATGTAGATCTGTAGCAGGTTTTGAAATTAAGCTTTATATATATATAAAAAAACAATTAACTAGAATGGTCAAGTCAAAGCCCAACTTCAAATTTGTGAGGACACTTAAACTGATGTTTACAGATACTGCTGACCCAGTTTGACTGACCTTGATGTCATTTTCAGATTGGATGGGGCCGTTTTTGTCTGTCGATGTGAAAGGTCAACGATGTACACCAAAGGTCGATTTGAAGAAACTTCAGTAAAAAGTGAGGCGAACAAATACAAATTCTACATTTTCAGTTTTCTTTGTAAATATGTGGGTTCAGACACTCTTCACCAAATTCTTTACGTATAAAGAAGAATGATCACAGCAGATTGTTCTTTCCAAAGGTTTAATATGCTTACACAAGAGAACAGATTTCTGCAGCACGGCTTGGTCAAATAGCTTGGTCATGCATTCATTTCAGACTGGTGTCACATAGGCTGAAATGAGGGAGGAAAACCAGATCCACAAAAAAAAGAAAAAAAATACAGAGCTCATTGGATGAAATGATTGTTAAAATTAAACAAACGTTGTGCAGAAACAAAACCTAAGGCACATCAGTGGCATTCGAGTTTAGTGAAATGTTCATCTAAAAGGACTTTCTAACTACAGAACCCACAAGCACCCAGTCTTCTAAGAACTAAAACGACTTTTTAAAAGTCAACAGGTTAAAGACTTTAAAAAATCTTAGTTGAGGTTATTTTAGTTTTATACTTGCCTGCTACAGAACAGATATCAGCTCAGTCTTCAAACAAAACAATGTAAACTAAACATGCTTAGAGAGATTTCACAAAATAATGACGATGTTACCAACCAAATTCATTTGTCAGGGAAAACTTAGTTTACCTTCATATCATCATGTTACAGAGCAAACATAAGATAAATCTTCTACTGACTAAAAATACATTTCAAACTAAACTTGACTATAAAGATAGCAGTAAACAATGATAGTAATTAGAGTAGTACCAACAAAGTTTAGTCTTGATCAAAGAAAAGTTAGTTCAGCTTTATACTTTGCTACACAAAAGACTGCTCAATCCACCAATAAGAAAAATTAAAGTTCAATAAATACTGTATAAAACATAATACCAATAAATTACCAGCCAAATTCAGCATTTAAGAAAGAAGTTAGTTTGGGTTTAAACTTTCATGTTTTGAGGACAGACAACAGCTTATTCTTCAGGGATCTAAAAATAAAATTTAAGCCAAGTCTATTTACAAAACAGTTTAGAGATATAACGATAGAAATAACACAATTAAGTCTTTACTGAGAAACTAAAGTGTTGTTGCACTAAAAAAAAAGCAGACTGTCGGATGAAAAAGAACTTACCCTGTAGATAAGGTGTGTCCAAATCCAGTCCTCGAGATCTACTATCCTGCAACTTTTAGATGCATCCCTCGTCCAACACACGTGAATCACATGAATGACTTGTTACCATTCCTCAGCAGAGCTAAAAGATGCAATGATCCATTTGAAGTAGGTGTATTGGAGAGGGGAGGCAACCAAGTTGCAGGATAGTGGATCTCGAGGAATGGACTTGGGCACCCCTGCTGTAGACCATCAAGGAGCACAATCATACAGCTTTTTGTCTGGCTACCATTCATCCTCACACAGAAGAAAATGTGTCAAACCATAACTATGCTTTAACCATGGTCATGGTTTGACCATTCATATCTTCTTATCTTATGTTGAGTGTTTTGAGGTGTTTGTGTTCCTGTGATTGTGTCTCTTTATATGTTCATGTATTGTGGTGTGTCGTTTTGTGTCTCTTCATGCATTCCCATGTCATTTTGTGTCTCTTCATGCATTCCTGTGTCGTTTTGTGTCTCTTCATACGTTCTCATGCAATGCTGTCTGTCTTCATGCGCTCCTGTGTAACTTTGTGTCTCTTCACGTGTTCTTATCATACTGTGTCGTGTCATTTTGTGCCTTTTCACGTGTTCTTGTCGTGAAAACTTCACACTACAAACATCACAACCAAATGGTTTCTCTCCTGTGTGGGTAATCATGTGTCTCGTTAGGCGTGACTTCTCAACAAATTTTTTTCCACATTCATCACAGACAAAATTCTCATTTCCAGATGGAACCTTCTGTGCTCTTGAGTGAACTGGCATGTGGTTATCAAGATCACATTTTCGGACAAATTTCTCCTCACAGACTTCACAGGTAAGTAGATTCTCGCCAGTGTGGTGTCTAACATGCAGAAGCAGACTTCCTTTTCGAGTAAATTTTGCATTACAATAAGCGCAGGCAAATGGTTTTACTCCTAAATGGGTTAACATGTGTGCTTGAAGATCAGCATTAAATCTGAAGTGCCTGTCACAATCAGTGCACGCAAATGGTTTTTCTCCGTTATGAATCATCATGTGTCGCTTCAGAGCCCCCTTTAGGCTAAACTTTTTATAGCAGACTTCACACTGAAAAGGTTTCTCTCCTGTGTGGCATCTCATGTGCCTTTTAAGATCCTTCAGCTCTGTAAATGCTTTACCACAATTACCACAAGCATATGGTCTCTCTCCAGTATGCAGTCTCAAGTGAGATTTGAGATGACACTGATAAGGAAATGTTTTACCACAAAAATCACAAGCAAATGGTTTCTCCCCTGTGTGGACTGTCATGTGACAATTAAGTTGATATTGCTGGTAAAAAGTTTTACCACAGTCTGCACAAGCAAATGGTTTCTCTCCAGTGTGGAGTCTCATATGAGACTTGAGATGACACTGATATGGAAATGTTTTACCACAGTCTTCACAAGCATATGATTTCTTTTCAGCTTTGGCTCCCGGTTGAGTGTCAGCGTTTTTCTCTTTTCTAGATCGTTTCTTCTCAACTGAAGAGTTGGTAGGCTTGTCCACTGATTGATGTGTCACAGAGCTGTTATCCTCCCCACTGTTTTCAGTATCAGAAGAGTGTGATGCATTTTCATTATTCTTTGACTGCAGATGAGTAGCTGAACGACGGGTCCTGCTTGGTTTTGGACTTTCACAGTCTCCATCAGGCTCTTGTTTTATCTGTACAGCTGAGATCTTGTTTGGAGTGTCCGTCTCTCGGCTCTCTTCAGGTTTGACGTAATGAAGTTCTGATAACAAACTAAGTTTCTCATCATCTACAATCTTCACAATAAGTTGTTCTCTCTCCTCACCGACCCACAGGTCATCATCTTCCTCCTTTATGTGGGAGGAAGGTCTTGGGTCTTTCTGGTTCAAACAGGAGCTGGGAACCTCTTGTTTCATCCCCAACACTTGCTGGACCGGGACAACTGAAAAGCATATGGATAAGAATTGTATTAATAAAAGTGCTTCACAAACTACTATTTCCCACTGCAACGCTAGTTGCTAAACCTCCAATGAAGTGATAGGTGAGATAATAGGTGAACAAAATCAACTCCAGTTGTCTATGTGGAAATTAAATCTGCATGGGAGAAATTGTTTGTCTTCCTGTGTGAACACACATGCCTCTGATCTTGGAATAAAAATTCCTTTACTGCAAAAATAACGTGTCTCCCTGTGTTGTGGATCCAAATGAGTTTTCTCTTAATTTCAATTTTCTACCGCAAACATCACAGGAAAAAAAAGACTACAAAGATCATAGGAGGTTATTTTTGGTTTCGTTAGTCAACCAGGTGGAATTTTGTCTTGCGTTTGAATGCTTTGAGACGTCACAACCAGCTCCAGTCTGAGCTTTAAATCTGGAATAGCGTTTGGATCTTTTACCTGTACGGTGAATGGCCATCTCACTTTCTTGATAAGAACTATTGGGGCTTGGGCCTGGTTCTGGTCTTCCACAGTCCTCTCCATCAGGTTCTGCTTCCATCTGTTTAGCCAAGTTGGGCGTCAGGGGTTCTCTTCTCCTGTCTTCAGTTTTCATGCAGCTACAATCTGAAAACTTTGGTTTTTCTTCTTTTTCACTTTTCACAGCAGGCTTCTCTTCTTCCTTCATGTGAGGCGGCTTTGAGTCAAGCGGGTCCAAACTAGAGCTCCAGTCACTGCGAACCTCTTCTTTAACCACCCACAGCTGCTGCCCAGGAAACACTGAAACACACATGGACATCTATGATTCCTTTAAAAATAAAAATCCATAATGAAATAATTCACACATCCCTGATTAGACTGCTTATTTCCTGTGGCAGTGGTTGGGCTCAGTAGAATTTACCCGCCTATAAAATAAACATTTTTGATTTTCTTTCTTGATTTCTTTTCTCGTTTATTAATTTAAAAAGTGTTAAGAAAAATAAACAAAAATCTAAAACAAATTAAATATTTGTAGATACATAAATGAGGGCCACATTTGCAGTTACGGTACCGAGATAAAATAAGAGGATGTTTGGAATAATGACATTTAAAAAATTACAGGCAAATTGGCAATTATGCAAATTAGATTATGGCATAATTTAGGACAGGCAGTAGTTTCCTTACTAAGGAGCCAATTTTAACAGAGCTAATTAATCTAGCATTAGTGCACAAGTTAGTAATTTAACTTGACTAATTAGGTTTATCAAACAATAGTGAATGACACCCAGATCTTAAAAATAGTATGTGGAAGAAAACTGTTAGTGGTGCAGTAGTGGCTGCTACATTTAAACAGGAATCAAATTAATTAATATCCATCCAGTTTAATTAGGAAGGAAAAACGATTTACCTTCAGTCTCTTTCTTAGCAAGTTGGAGAAAGCTGGATTGTGTTTCGGAGTCCCGGCTTTCCATCTCTGATCGATGTGTTTTTCCAGCTTGGTGTTCTGAATTAGCCCACATCTCTAAATATACTTCAAGTAAAGGTCGGCGCCGTTAAGATGTTTTCCTGGTGAGCTGTGAATCCGTCTTCAGTCTCCCAACGTTCAAACATCAGTGTTACACAGAGTCTGAGGAGAGACACATCAGGAAAGAGTTTCTATTCAGAATAAACCACAGAGCATTTAAATTTTAAATGCTGCAGAAACCATTGCAGTCATAGACACAGAACAAGAGACACAGCTTCAGCTTCATGTATGTGTTACAGCACTGGCCAGGTGGCAACCAGATGGTTTGAAGTTGGATTTTCAGTAATATTTGTATACAATAATAGTTTATCTCAATACTGGTAATAATGATCATTTGTACAGAAATAAACAGATGTAAGGCCTTATGACATGGATTTTTTAAAGTCCAATTTTCCACTTTTATTTGTCTTTTTCACACAAAAAAAAACATATTTTAAATAAGTAAAAAAAAAAATTTAAAAAGTAGATTTTATCAGTTTAACAGAAACATTTCCCAAACATATTGGGACTAAATTTACTGAATAGCAACTGTTGCAGAAAAAAAATACATTCAGAAAAAGTATCTTGTTAAAACGATAAACTTTCTATTCATAACAAGATGTAAAATTTGTTAAAACAAGAAACAGCTTTACGTTTCTTGTAAGCTCTGCAATGCATTTCTATCTGATTACAGAAAAAATGTGTTCATATTTAAACAAGAAAGGAGAAAACAAATCGCAGGATGTTTGAGTGTCGTTTAAAATAGACAGGGTGAGAAGATGAATGGGTTAACATATTGCTCCTGAATTTATTTCTTAGCTCTGGCAGTGACACTTAATTCAACTTACAAACAAATGTGTTCACAAAAATGAGTGAGTGAAACTAAAGAAAAAGTGCTTTTTGTAAAAAAATAAAAATAAAAATAAAAATAAAAAAGGACTGCATTTTCTTGATGTGATTTTTGGAAACTAGGAGTTAATTTTCTAAACATTGGTGAAAATGTGTTCATCTAGAATGTTAATTTTAAATTTAAAATCTCGAGGGCATTTCTACAGTCTGTTTAATTATAAGGAAATGTGGTTGTGTGACTGAATGAAATGTGTTGAGCCAACCTGCCTCAAATAAAGTTCAAATCTATGGCCAAACAAAGGTGGTGCTTTTAAATCTTCAGAATATAATGTATAGATAAATAAAAATATATATTATTATGGAATAAGGAATAATGCCTTGATACCAAATGAACTGATATCAAGGCTTTTATTACTATACAAAACCTAACATAAGTTACATTGCTAAAGGTTGTGTATACGTTTATATGTGTCGATTTTTACAGCATATATTTTGAATTAAGACAACAATGCTTATTTTGCTTACGCCTAGGTCTTTATTAAGCAACTGCTGTACGTCCAGTTCACCATCAGATGTCGCTGTTTTTCCTCACATTTAAATCTCGAAGCCTTTAATAATTTTAGGTTTTAAAAAACCTTTAATGCCTTTGAATGCTTTCCACACCAGCAGTCACTCCAAAAAGAGATAAAGACCAACTCAGGTAAAGGCTACAATCAATACGTTTGGGTGATAAAATTATTTTGTGGCAGCCAAACTGATTTAAATCCAATGTAAACAGCATGTTTTCCGTTCACCTGAAAAGTTAATTAACCCGTATTTTCTTTCCAACATGGCGGACGCGCTGACGTGTCGTAATAATAGTTAATTAAGCGTCTACCCGAAGAATAGCCGAACCTAAATAAAATCAGTCATATCCTCATTAAGCCGGAGCTTGTTCTTACCAGCTGTTGGGTTTCCATCATCATCTTGCGGTTAGTGGCTACGAGCTGTTTTTTTCTACAGTTTGCCCCCTAAAGGCAGATTTTCAGTACCGATTATAATCCACCTTCTTCATGGTTTCTTATCTCTTTAAAATTAGCCATGCACATTAGCTCATATTGTAGTCGGGTACATGTCCACCAGACTGGATCTATAGTGTCGTTACAGGCCATCGGAGCCCCCAGTCTCCGTCTGGAAATAATTTATTTATGGCTCTCTGCTGGATTTTGATCAGGCATCTGCACAAACACTCTCTAATTATGCCTTGGAAGTGTCTCCCTCTTCTGGAGTCATCTAGCTCCTACAGCAGTCAGTCGCTCAGATTTTCAGTGAAAAGAACAAAGAAAATGTTTGCAAAACCCTCAAAGAACTGGATATCAATCAATCTAGACCATTATAAACGATTACGCTTTATTTTGGAAGGCTAAACCATCAAAAATGAAACGAAAATCTCAAACTCTTACCGTAGAGAAGTAAAGCCTATGTCAGAGACATCTGTTTTCACTTAGCAGCAGCTGTCCCTGCACCTCAATTACTCCCCACATTTAGTGAAGATGGAGCTCAGCTCAGTCAGAGCTCTTTTGTTCTCTTTCTTGAGGCTTTCTGAAAGCAGAGCAGACGGCTGTTTGTCACAAACCAGTCAGTCAACAAACATTAAAAACAAACAACTCCCCAGGAATTCAACAAGAATAGAATCCACTTGAGATGTGATGTGAAATTACAACACAGGCATTGAAATTGAAACCCACTTCTGCTGTTTATTAGAATGATTATAAACTAAAACAACAGAGAGGAATCTGTAAAACTGACATAAAATGAGCAGACAGCTCTACCACAATAGAAACTCATGGAACTTAAGTAAAAGAGGATATCAACACATTTCTGTACCTCCTTAGCTAGACATTTATGTACATAAAAGTGAACTAAGGGGCACTCACGCCTGAACGTTTAAAATTATTTTAAATGTAACAACATGCAAAACTCAAACCCAGTTTGTTCATTCAGGACATCTGAGAACTGCATCTGACTGCTCACGACTCGACCAGGCCTGACTTTAATTATCGTTTTCATCGGGATGCGGACAAGGCCAACTCGCTTGGAATTAAAACCATCTGAATCGAGTTTGTAAAAACTCACTGCCATGTTCATAAAAAAGTTCTGTCACTTACATCACTTCATTTACCTTCGTGAGTCCCCCTCTGATCTACAACACCAAGTTCCTACAGATATTAGCTCTGAGATATGGACAGAACCAGCTCACTTCCATCTGAAATCAAAATTTACACCAAAACAACCACAATGTCCACTCACAATGGAGGCAGCTGATGGCATAACACCAGTGTTTGAAACTCTTGGTCCTTTACACAAAATATTCTGCCAGCACACAGAATGAGGATTTGTTCAATCAAAATGAAGCCTTTCACTCATGTTCCTGGATGTATCTGACGGTACTATTGTTCTTTGGACCAACACTGATATTGTATAACACAGACAATCCTCGGTTTATAACAATGGATTTACTTTTCAACAACTATAAACTGTCCTTTTGTGTGAAGTTTGCTGTGGAGACTATTGCTCCCTACTTGAGGAAGGGGCATGAACATTGATAGAAGTAAACACAAAACACATTAATTGTTGATTATTTTTATTGCAAGAAACTTCCATTTCATCAGATTTCTTTGTCTTGTATGGTCTGCTGGACCAGATGTTGGTCAACAGTTGAGAGGAAACTGTTGGGGACGTTGATCAGAAAGCTCTGCAGTTTCTTTTTGTTAAAGATGTTATAAATTTTAAGTGCAAAAAACTTGTTTAGGTTCAAGCAGTATGATGAAATTTAAAGTGACACCTAAAAACACAGAGAATAAGCATGTTATTTTTAAAGATGTGATGTTCGTAAAAAGATGTATGCAGTAGTAAAAGGGTCAAGTTACACTGCAAAAGTAAAATCTGTTTAATTTAGTCGTAGTTTTTAGGTCAACCTGGTTATTCTGCAGAATACGTTTTTCTTCTCTGTTTAGAGCTTCATAGAGAAACTCTGGGAGTCCTCCAATAAACGCTGCTCATAAGCTTTATGACCATTTCCAACTTCACTCCATTGATAGAAATAATGTGTGGGGTTCCCTTCCCTTTCCACAGGATGATTTCAAAACATCTGACTGAGTTTCTTGAAATTGGTGGATGGAGGAACCACACAGCAACAGGTAAGGGAGGAGGGAGTGCGTGGTGCCCCATGACCTGCAGTGTCAACTTGACAATGATCAGTGAAACATGCTGGGAACAAAAACTGCACGGAAAAAGATCAGAGATGGGTTAAAATAGTGGTAGAATAATCAGAAAACACAGATTTATTGACTCATTAGTTACAGCCCCCATGGGCACCCATGTGACGCTTCAGATCTCCATCTCGTGAAAACGCTTTACTGCAAACTCCACACACAAACGGCTTCTCTCCCGAATGAATCCTCATATGATTTTCAAGATGATACCTTTTATAAAACCTGCTTTTACAGACATCACAACCAAACGGTCTCCCTTCTGTGTGAAGCCTCACATGTCGTTTTAACTGGTCCTCCTTCATAAAACGTTTGCCACAGTCGTTACAGCTAAACGATGTCGTGTGAAAACCCATGTGGTTTTTCAAGTGATTCTGTTGTGAAAATCCTTTGCTGCAAACACTGCAGACAAACGGTTTCTCTCCCGTGTGAACTCGCATGTGACTCTTTAGAAGATCCTGTCGTGAAAATCCTTTGTTACAAAAACTACAAATGAACGGTTTCTCTCCCGTGTGAACTCGCATGTGACTCTTCAGGTGAATTTGTTGTGAAAATCCTTTACTGCAAAAACTACAACTAAAGGGTTTCTCTCCAGTGTGAACACGCATGTGACTCTTTAGATGATCTTGTCTTGAAAACGCTTTGCTACAAACACTGCAGATAAACTGTCTCTCTGTGGGGTGGATCCTCATGTGGTTTTTAAGAGTTTCACGTCTTTGAAACCTTGTGCCACAAACATCACAGGCAAATATTCTCTCTTCAGTTGGAAATTGCGTATGTGTCTGAAGGTAACCCTTTTCTTTAAATTCTTTACCACAAAGATCAGAGCCATGTTCTCTGTTTCCAGTGTGAGTCATTGTGTGTAATTTAACAGCAGTCTCATTATTTAATGTTTTTCCATAAATACTGTCAAAAGCCCCATAAGGTTCTGGTCCTCCACCAACCTCTCCATCAGGTTCTGTTTCCATCTGTTCAGCTGAACTGCTGGTTAAAGTTTCAGCTTCTCCGTTGTCTTCAGCTTTAATTTGCCGAAGCGCTGATAACCGAAGTTTCTCTTCATCTTCATTCTTCACAGTAAGCTGCTCTTCCTCCTGACTGATCCACAGTTCCTTCTCTTCCTTTTTTATCTTGATGAGCTCTGAGTCTTTCTGGTCCGAACTGGTTCTTGACAGAACAGGAACTTCTTCTTTAATCACCAACATCTGTTTGTCCTCTGCAAGAGACACAACAACAAGCTACATTACAGATCCTACAAGTGAAACGGCTTCATAAATCGCTGCTACTGCTTAATGCTGGATGAGCCAAAATGTTTATTCAGGTCTGGCTCTTTTACTTTTCCACCAAAGTCAAAATTACACATTAAATAAAAACTTTTATTCAAGTTAAATGTAGAAAACAGTTTCTTCTGTCAGCTGCCTAAGCAGCACAAACAATAACACAAGAAGAGGTGAATTAAAGTGTTTTGGAGTTTAATTTAGTTGATGACCACGAGACCTTTCTACTGGCTGTGGGTGTTAGATGGAAAAAAGGAAGAAGAACAAGGAAGGACTGTTTGGAGGAAATATGAAAGGATATGAGGAAGGAACAAAAAAATATAAAAAGGAAGGAAGGAAAGAGTGAAGAACACAACAAAGGATGAAAAAATACATAAGGAAGGAAAAAATGGTGGTCCCAACAAAGAAAGAAAAGCAGGGAGAAGAAAGCACAAGGAAGGGAAACACTCAAGGGAGTAAAGAGGTAAGAAACAAGAACAAAAAAGAAAGAGACATATGGTGGAAGAAGAGTGGAAATAAAAACAGAGGAAAGGACATGAGGAAAGAAAGTTAGGACACAACATTTGGATAACAGGATTGGAAATAAAGTTTTGTAATATCTTACAGCAATCCATTTTCTTTTTTCCATTTTATTCAGACCTTGAGAATAGTTTCCAGACTTTTCCAGATTGCTTAGGCCTTTAGATAAACATCCAATTAAAATCTGAGAAGGGTCTCACCATCCAAACACAGTTTTCCCAAGATCTCCTTCCATCCCGCTTGAAGTCCTGCTGGACTTTGTTGCATCTGTTCAGCTGAGCGGCTGCTTGGAGCCTCTGTCTCCATATTGTCTTCAGTTTTAATGTGATGAAGATCTGATAACTGAGGTTTCTCTTGATCATCTTCAATCTTCACAGTAACAACAGTGAAGGGGAACCTGTTGTCCACTGTCTCTTCCTCCTCCTCGTTGATCAGCTCTCCGTCAGCATTAGGGCAGAGTTCTTCCTCTTCTTTCTTTATCTCTAGGTTTTCTTCAGGAGCCGTTTCTTTTATCACCAACTGCTGCTCCTCATCTGCAAGGAACAAATGGACGCCACGGTTGAGTGAGTGAGGTCGCCAGTTCATCGCAGGGCAACACATAGATACACTCTTAGGGCAATTCAGAGAGATAATTATCTTATCTGGTTAAAAAAAAGTCTGACATTTTGTAATTTTAAAGCGTTTTTTGGCCTTTGTTAGCAGACAAAAGTGGGAGTAAGAGATGCAGCAAGAGTCAGGAGTGGAATCACAAATGCCCATGCAGAGGACTACTCACACACTGCTTAAGAAAAGGATCTAAATAAATAAATTGTGTCAATTGATGTCTTTGAGTCTAATATACATACCAACCTAAGTTTTGCCTGCTTTTTCTTTCTGTTTTCCAAAATATAAAACAACTTATTTCTTAACGGACCTTAGCATGTATAAATGTGCACAACAACTTGTAAGTATCTTAGTTTTTCACAATTATTATTGATCTCACACTGTCGTAATATGCAGCTCTGCTCCAAATAACGGAGAAAGAATATTCCACCTTCAATGTCTCTCATTCTGGCTAATTATTCTACAAATTTTGACATGTTTACCTCAGGAACCGGGAGCTAGTGTACTGTATTAACTGGACAGGATAGACGTAATTAACCCTGGTGATGCGCCCTGTGACGCCCACCGTGTGGACAGACAGACAGAAGGAGCGCAGTGCGCAGCCTCAGTGTCTCCAGTTGGTCTTCCTTCAATGTTTTATACAACTGGGCTGCCTGCTGTTAACAACGTATTTCTGGTTATTCTATGCATTCATTCTGTAAACTGCCATGTGTACAGATTGTAATAATGTGTTATAACCTAGAAATTGTTTATTTCTGCTACTTTCATAGCGTTTTGATATGCTCAGCAGCCATACTGAATCTGGATTAACACCGGAGAGGACGCACATTTTTCCGATCTGAATTCGGACTCTAGTGAGATTTGATTTGCCCAAACCAGTACAAATGAATAACAACCCACCTTTAGCTAAAATCATGTTATCCTCAGTTCTTACCAGTTGTTTGGTTTGCGCCAGCATCCTGCTGGACGTCGAGCTGTTTCATCTGCAGTTTATCCTCTAAAGGCAGACTTTCAAAGTCGATGTGATGAGCATGATCCACTTTCTTCATGTTGTCTGCGCTCTGTGACATGAACCAGACTGATAATTATCAGACTAGATCCATAAATATGGAAAGCAAAGCCTTTACGTATTTTTTTAATTATTATTTTTGAGCTGGCATCTGCACGGACAGCAGTCAGTAACTGCCGCTCTGCTGCCATCTGCTGGGCATTATTCGCTGCTGCAGCAGGCAGTTCACAACCCTGCTGGTAAATATGGACACGCTGCAATTAGACCAGGGATTTTCCACCTTTACAGTTCAAACACTTAATGCAGCTAAAAAAAACTTGTTTAGAGAAAATCTCTAAATGCCTATCCTAACCTTTAGAAAAAATGGCAAATTTTCAAAGAATATCGACTTTGGGAAATTTGTAATTTTTAAAGTGCAAACCAATCTTTTAAGCTTTTAAAATAAAGCAACTTGAAGGGGCAATGTTTTTGAGTCTTTATTTATGTTAGGCCTTCTTGAAGATAAATAGTTGTTTTTTTTTTGGCTTTTCTATATAGCAGTATAAAAGCTATCCAACAAATATAACAAAAACATGCTTTTACATTACAAACATGAGCATGTTAGTATTTAGCAAAACTACAGAATTTAAAACCTCTGATAAAAAAAAGACTATTGCTGAAACATTTGTGTTTCAGATGTGGTTTGTAGCTATTTATATCATTACAACATAGACACTGTCAGGTTAGAGACTATTTTTAGTATAACAACTACAATAGGAATGAATGTACACACTGAAAAACATTAGCACAGCATGAACATTAAACAGTTTACGTAACATTGTCTTCCTGTTTTAGCAAGGCGCCTCATGTAGGCAATACCAATAAGTTGATTATATTGGAAAACTTACTATCTACGAAGTTACGCTGATTTCACGCTATACAAAATAGACACCTCTAACTAGCAGCATTTAATAAGCAGCTTCTATTGACTGTGGGCTCTCATTGTGTGTCTCTTCAGACTATCATGGCGTGTAAATCTCACACTACAAACACTGCAGCTGAAAGGTTTTTCTCCTAAGTGGGTACTCATGTGTGCTGTAAGATGCACCTTTCTGATATATTTTTTCCCACATTCCTTACAGGCAAACTTTCTGTTTTCAGTGTCTTGTTTCCAGTCTCTTGTATGAACTGACACATGATACTTCAGTTCAGAATTTCGATAAAATCTTTTGTCACACCTGTCACACGCAAATGGTTTCTCACCTGTGTGGCGTCTAATGTGTCTCGTCAAAGCTCCCCGATGAGCAAATCTGGCTCCACAGTAACGGCAGAAAAATGGTTTCACTCCAGTGTGGGTTACCGCGTGTTTCTGAAGATCTGCTTTAAGCCTGAAATGTTTGTCACAATCGCTGCAAGCGAAAGGTTTTTCTCCTTTATGAATCATCATGTGGTTCCTCAGCGTTCCCCTTTGTGTAAATCTTTTGCCACATTCCTCACACTGAAAAGGCTTCTCTCCTGTGTGGCATGTCATGTGACCTTTAAGATTTTGCAGCTTGGTAAATGTTTTACCACATTCATCACAAGTAAAAGGTTTTTCTCCAGTGTGGATTCTTAAGTGAAGTTTAAGAATATGAGAATGCCTAAACGCTTTACCGCATACATCACAACTAAATGGTTTCTCTCCAGTGTGGAGCCTCATATGACATTTAAGATAATACTGATCCTTAAACATTTTTCCACAAACAACACAAGCAACTGATTTCTTCCCAGCTTTGGCTATTGATCGTTTCATATCAGCCAAACATGTGGAAGCCTTTTCTCCTGAATGACATGACAGATGCTTCAGGAATGACTGCTGGTACACAAACTGTTTACCACAGTCCGGGCAGCTGAAGGGTTTCACAGCACTTCTACGTCCAGAACTGCTGTTTACGTCTGACTTAAGTGTCCTGATTTCCCACCTGCCTTTACTGCAACCTTTATTTTTAGATCCAGAATCTGGTAGATTGTCATCACAACTGTCTCCACTCACTCCTGACCACCACTTCCTACTGACTTCAGTCTCTGAAGAGCCTGAGGGACTGGACTGTAAACAAGCATGTGGATCTGAATTCCTGTCTGGCTGTGGTCCTCCACCCTCCTCTCCATCAGATTCTGTTTCCGTCTGTTCAGCTGAGCTGCTGGTTGAAGCTTCAGCATCTCTGCTGTCTTCACTTTTGATGAGATGAATCTCTGATGACTGAGGTTTCTCTTCATCTTCACTCGTCAAAGCAAGCTCCTCTTCATCCTGACTGATCCACAGTTCCTCTTGTGTTGTCTTCTGGAGAGGTTCTGTGTCTTGTTGGTCTAAACTGGACTTTCGCAGATCAGGAACTTCTACTTTTATTACCAACAGTTGCTGCTCATCTGCAAGAGAAACAGAAAAGTCATGTTTCAATGAGACTTTTGTAATTATACAGATCCAGATAACAATAAAATATCATGACCCTTTGAGCCTGCAATTTAGGGATGACCTTTGCCCCTCCTTCAGCTGTCTACAAGGCAATTTGTATATTTATTAATATTTATATCTTACTATTAGTGTATTAGTTTTACGTTTGATGCTACAACAAATGCATTTCCCAGGTTGGAATTATTAAATTATATCCCTCGTTCCATCTTTATGATGAGAGAAATTCATGCAAACAGAGCAAAATCTGATAATTACCATGTTTCATCTGGACCTCCTGCTGTTCAGTCCCGTATTCTGTTGGTTCTGGGTTTTCGTCTCGTTTTGCTCCTCCACTGTCCTCTCCATCAGGTCCTGTTTCCGTTTGTTTAGCTGGGCTGCTTTCTGGAGCTTCAGTCTCTTTACTGTCTTCAGTTTGGTCGTGGCAGAGCTCTGATATCTTAAGGGTCTCATCGTCTACAATCTTCACAGTGAGCTGCTCTCCATCTTCACTGACCCACAGTCCCTCCTCTTCCTTTTTTAAATTGTGGAGTTCTGGGTTCTGCTGGTCCAAACTGGAGCTCTGCAGACCAAAAACATCTTTTTTGATCACCAAAAGATGCTGCTTATCTGCAGGAGACACATGGACATCATGGTTAACTCCACAGAAATCCATGTGTTTGTCCACACAGGGCCTGACTGTAAACAGATAAAAACTGTTTGGTAATGAGATTTACACAAAATATTACAATGGACAAAAGAGGGGAAAAAACCCAGATCTACAGAAAAGAGACAGCAGTAGAGATTTCAGTCTCCTCCATTACTGTGCTGTTAATTCAATACTCTATTCTTGACATTTTAAAATATGTTTTAAAATGCTGTGATGTATGAAAGTCTAAAAGCAGTTGTATGTTTAAAGAAGTATGTGTGATATACAAATATTGATCTTGACAAAATATTCAGCCATCATCATGATTTTAACCGACTAGTCATGGCAGCACTGTTGACCTTCTGTCTTTTGTTCTGTTTGTTTCTTTATACTTGCAACTTGTCTTGTTTGCTGCGTGAATCACATACCGCCTGTTGTTCCATTAATTTAATAAAGTAAAATGTCCAAAAGGAAGAAAATATTATTCCGCTACTGCAAGGCAAGCAAACCCACCACACAGAGGAGTATTCTCCTCCTTTGTGCAAACATACATAAAGGTACATTCCCTGCTTTAACCCTTGTTGCCTTAATCTTCTTTTGTCATCTTTGTCTTGCTGTGCAGGTCACAGTCTGCCCTATTTGCTTGATGAAGCAGATGTGGCGTGTTGTACCATTAATTCAACAGGCGGAGTAAATCTGCCACCAACACTCCAAGGCAACCAGATCTACAATACTGTTACACAAAGCTGCACAGACAGAGCAAATAAAAAAACCAAGACATACTATTTGACCAATTCTGTAAGCTTTCTTTCTTACCCTATATTATATGTATATTTTGTTTAATACACCAGAGCTTTAGCAACATAATACATATAATTACAGATTTTTTTTTATTTTATCTTTGTTTCCCTGGAGAATCTTCAAAATTCTGTACCCAAAATAATGTTTCCCCTTCCAATATGGCGGATTTGTTGACGTATCTCTAAAGCGGATAATGGATTACCGATCATAAACCAGAACAAACCACCCTCGCTTTGTTAAATTGTATCCCAACAGAGCTTCTTCTTACCAGTTGTTCGGATTTTCCCAGCTTCTTGCGGCTGATAGACACCGAGCTGCTTCACCTGTAGTTTGTCCTCTAAAGGCAGAATATTCCGATGAGCATAATCCACTTTCTCCATGGTGTCTGCTCTTTGTATAACACACTGGAGACTCATAAACCAGAACCATGCGGCCACACAGCAGCTGTGCACGTTTCTGTTTGACTGAATCCACTTAAGTCTCAAACGAATGAGCCTCCGCGTCTTTTGTTTATGTCTCTTATCATATTTCAATCAGGCATCTGCTCGGGCATGCTTTATTTTCCCCCCTGTTTCACTGCTGCCATCAGCTGGAGTGAATTAATCCCTGTAACATCCAGTCAAGTTTTGTCCACTTTAGCTTCAATTTTCAGATATTAGACTAGTTTTATTGTAAGACCAAAACAAAATGAGAAATTAAGGGTAATTGTGGTTCATTAATAATCAAACTCTTTAAGGTAGTAAAGAATGCATTTTTTTTTTAACTTTGCCATTTTTTGTGATATATTTCGTGGGGATTTTGTATTTTGTGAGACAGACCAACACAAAGTCCTGCTTAGTTATGAAGTAAAAAGAAAGTAGCCACGATTTTAGCAAATTATGACATATTTGTATATAGAACCACATTTTCATGTTGAAGGATCTTGTTTACCTATCCTTCTTTGCAAAATAAATCAAAAAATAAATTCAAAAAAATTGATTCATCAGTAATATATATATATATATATATATATATATATATATATATATATATATATATATATATATATATATATATATATATATATATATATATATATATATATTACTCTTTTTACATTTCCTCATGTAAATACAAATAAAATTGCTAACAGCTCGACTTTCGGCATTAAAAAGACTTTATGATAAATATATCAATATTACAGGTGTTGTAAGCCGAAATAACTACTTAAGTCTTTTATTTTATGTTTAATAACATTTAATTTAACTCCATTGTTTCGTATTCTCATCGTTTTTTCTCATTTTCTGGCCTTATTTGTAAGTACCTGAATACAGATTGATGCAACCCTTGACAGTTGTGGAAAATGGTTCTTGGGACAGGGTGTCCGTGTAGATGCCTGTTTAAAACTCTGTCGTTACGTCAGCAATCGTTCCTAAACAGACAGTCGGGTTTTTTTTTTAAAGACCTAGTTGCAGTTTTTCCGAGCGCATCCGCCTCTTAAAATACTCCAGCGGAACCTCGCATGGAGCCTAACAGGAATGCTCCCGGCTGCAGTGTGAGCTGATCGGCCTGGCTCATTGTAGACACGGCTGCAGCCATGCAGGAAGTGGATCATGTCCACCAGAGCAACGCTGAAAGTCTGGCTGCAGAGGACAAAGTCCAGATGAAACAGCTCGGCGTCCATCAGGATGTTGGTAGAAACCAAACAGCTGGTAAGAAAAGACTCATTTATCGCTGTTGGCTAGCTGTAGCTCTGTTGCTGAGGAAAACGGGGCCTCCTTTGTTTATGTTGATTTAAATCGGGTTATTTACCTCATTGCCACGATGGTCATTTAGCTTCGCATCATTTAGTCTCGTTAAAAATGAGCCAAACTGCAGGTAGCAGAAACACAACACAGGAAACACTACCGGAAGTCAGAAATACTGGTCAACATTCAACACCAATACCCCAGCCAGATTAGATTTGTAGTCTCCGTGTTTAATTGTAAACAATCCGGCTTTCAAATGAACAAGTGAGCAGTGATTCATTCAGGCTCCCCAACAAACATAGTAACTAACAAGTTAAACCTGAAATAGGTAACATTTTCAAATGTTTTTAATGTGAGCGATAATTAAAGCGGCTCAATGTCAAAATCATGTGTTAGAAATTAAAAAGTCTAAAAATAAATTATAACTTTTAAAAAGAACAAATTGTGAGGAATTTTCTGCCTTTTCACTGGCCATAATGTATTTCACCCGTAATGATGTTTTTTATGATGTGGACTAATTTTATTAAATAAAGAAGAGTATTGTGTAATAGTCAGGTCATATTTACTGTGGAATGTATTTATCATGATTATAAACATTGCAATTCTGAAATTAAGATAGAAATTTATTATGTGAGCACATGTAATAAATGTGCTCACATAATAAACATTTATTTTGCTACAGCTGAAACCACGTTTACGTTTATAACTTTTTTTTCTCCGTCACATTAAATCAAGCTTTTCTTGTTTCATATAAGTTAGGATTAATGAAATGTAGATTTAAGAAGCATTTTTATTAATTTATCCAGCTAACTTTTGGATACATTCAGCTCACAAAAAGATTGTGAGCTTTTTACTACACTAAGAATCCCTTCTGTTTAGTATATTTAGTAGCTGTCTTCAACAATAAAATTCAAACCTGAACCTTCAGTATTTTCTGGCTTAATTCTGTTTGTAAGATTCTGTAAATGTGCAGGATTGTTTTCCTCGCTTGCATAAGTGAACCCCCACCACCACCTTTTTAGTATTAAACATTAAGCTGTTTTGGCTTTTCAGATTTCTGCCTTAAATCTTCATGTCCTCCATGTTTTTCTCCCTATTAAAAGCAGACCGGGCCCAAAGCTTTGGTGTTTCCTGCGGGTGCTTTCTGTCGTCTCGCAGCCTCCAGCCGGCTGCAGCAGATGGCCCGTTCACGCTGAGCCTGGCTCTACTGGAGGTTTCTCGCTGCTAACAGGGAGTGATTCCTTTTCATTGCTGCCACATGCTTGCTCGGGATGAGAGATTGCTGCAGAGCTGATGCAATCAGCTTGTTGAGACAACTCTCTAAAAAATAAAAAGTTATCTGTTTTACAATATCCCGATAGATTGCATAAAGTCATTGACTTAGCAGTAATCCCTCATTGTGTGGCAACAATAAGGAGGAACTTCTCCCTTTTTAAAGAAACATCAGCAGAGTCGGTTTCAGTATGAAGAGAGCATCTGCAGCATCTGACTGGGGCTTGTGAGACAAATGCCCTTTCAGGTCATAGACTTATGACAAACAATGTTTTATCCATTCACTCTGCACACCAGAACTGACATGGTAGAACAGAAAAAGGGCGCCTACGTTGTGGACCGGAACCAGCCTTTTGGTTCACCTGATTTCCTGCTGGCTCATTACAAATAGTAGTGGTTGTAGGTAAAAGGTCACTGAAGTTGTTTGTATGACAAAGAAACACTAAAATCTAGCAGGACTATGTCATAGAAATGTTCCGGTTTATGTCTGTTTTGTTTTTATTGTCTTATGTTTTATGTTCACGTAAGAAAAAAGAGGACGAATTTGTATTGTTGACGTTTCAATTCTCATGTCTGATCCCTCAATAAAACTGACGATAAAATCTAGCAGGACTATTACACGAAATCAAACAACTATAACAAAGTGTACTTTTCCAAGGGCATCCTTCCAACTGATTTATCCACAAACTTAATTTCTGCTTCCTGCAGATGATCCGCAGCTGTTGGTGATTAAAGAAGAGGGTCCCTTTGAGTGGAGCTCCAGTGAGGACGAGCAGGACCCAGAGCTGTTCCACATAAAGGAGGAAAATGAGGAATCCTGGACCAATCAGGAGGGACAGCAGCTTTATGGAGAGGAGGATCTTGCCAGTTTCCCGTTAAATGTTATTGTGAAGAGTGAAGAGGAAGAGGAATATCAGTCTTCACAGCTGTATCTCAGGGAAACTGAACATAACAGAGAATCAAAACCTCTGTGTTCCGTTCACTTTATAAAAACAGAACCCGATGAGGGGCCAGAATCGACGATAAAGCCGGGACTAAGCAACTACTTTAAGATAAAAACTGCTGGAAAAGCTTCAGACTCTTCAGAGACTGAAGTCAGTGATGAGGACAATCACTGGCAGGAACCGTTACCAGATTTTGGAGCAGAAATTAAGCACAAAGAGAGCAGAACACCCGATTCGGGCGACACAGCCAAGGCCCTTTACAGCTGCTTCGAGTGTGATAAACAATATTTCTACAAGCAGTCCCTTCATAGACACATGAAGTGTCATTCCTCCAGCTCGGGTAGCACAAACCACTGCAGTGGGCAGGAAAACGCAGATTCAGACCCAACAGTCAGGAAGAAAGAGAGAGTGTTCATTTGTGATGTCTGTGGGCATGAATTTAACCAGAGGACTAATCTTACTACGCACAAGAGAGTCCACACAGGGGAGAAACCATTCAGGTGTGATGTTTGTGGCAAAAGATTTAACCAGCGAGGGAATCTGCGCAACCACAAGCGAATCCACACTGGAGAGAGGCCGTTTATATGCGACTTCTGTGGCGAGAGGTTCAGGAATCAGGGGATCCTGCAGGCGCACATGAGGGTTCACACCGGAGAGAAACCTTTTGTTTGCGGTGTCTGTGGCAGAAAATTTTCTCGCAAGACACATTTTGAGACTCATATGAGAGTCCACACAGGAGAGAGGCCGTTCAGCTGTGAAATCTGTGGCAAAGATTTTCGTCACAAGATGCATTACCAGGAGCACATCCGGGTCCACACTGGAGAGCTGCCGTTTCCCTGTGAGGTTTGCGGGAAAAAATTTCGACTTCAGTGCAATTTAAAGAGACACCTGCGAGTCCACACAGGAGAAAAGCCCTTCAGCTGCGACGAGTGCGGGAAGACGTTCAGTTGCAAGTCGCATCTTAAGCGACACACCAAGGTCCACACGGGAGTGCGGCCCTTCTCCTGCGAGATTTGTGGGGACACGTTTGCCGAGCCGGGAGCTGTGAAGAGCCACATCCTGGTCCACACGGGAGAGAAGCCGTTCGAGTGCGACGTTTGCGGGAAAACGTTTAGGCAAAAGAGCACACTCACAAGACACAAAGTTGTTCACACGGGAGAGAAACCGCACTCCTGTACTCTGTGTGGCGCCAGGTTCACACAGCAGTGTAATTTAAAGACACACATGAGGCTCCACACAAGATAAAGCTGATTCTTTTCTTAAAGAATGTGTTTATACTGTATGAGGTACAGTATAAACTGTATACTGACCAGAACTGTATGTTTACATTGCTAATAATAATAAATATTACAATGTCTTGATTAACTTCAATGTTTCCAGTCATCTGGAAACTCTCCTGCCCTACGTCGTCCGCCAAATCTAGGAGCTGCTCACTAAATTCACTGATCCATTCAATTCAATTAGCATTTTCCTACCTCCTCCTTTAGTCTTAGTACAAGTTGAGACCAAAGGGAAGAAATTAATAATGTACAAAGTAGGAATTACAAAGTTAGCAAGGAAAACCTCTGAACAGGAGAAACATTTGCATTGAAATAAGTGACAAATTGTGTATTCAAGATTTCATAATCTGGTTAATTTAACATATTAGCAGAACTTGCCTTGGAGGAATGCTTATTGTGAAAAACATTTATGTAGAAATAAAAATCAGCTGACTTAATACTGTAAAGAGCCTGACTTAATTACTGATTTGTTTACTGCTCTGCGGTGAAGAACATAAAATGCTGATATTAGTCTTCAGCTAGCAGCTTTTAAATAAAACAAAATGTAATTACGTTAAAATACCCATGGGCAGGGTTTTGCTTAACAGGGAACGAAAACTCAAGAGAAATGTCTGTAATTTAAATTGTTGCCGTCTTCCCTTCTGACAAACATAAAAATCTTCTGCAGCAAAAACTATTTGCCTGCAATAAAAAAAAGGTTGTTGATTCCAACATTATGTACTTTTGTTTGAAAGTGTTACAAAATGTAATGATGGTTTATTCACAGTTTCTATAAATGGATGCATCTCACTGTATTACTGATGGCAAGAAGGAACGATGCTTAAAGCGGGTCACTGAATGTGTGGCTACGTTTCAGAGAATAAAGCTGTAATTAGCCTTCGTGTGAGTGAATATCCAACTGTTGGCCTCCGTTAAGGAAAAGGTCAACATGTTTATCTTTTTACTATTTCTTCCTTAAATAAATCTTTGGTATATTTCTGTGTGCCGGTATAACAGTTTGGTACGTGTTTATGTGATTTTTGTTTTCTGAAAGGTTTAGCAGAAATGTTTGTCACTGGTAAAAATGAAAAAAAAAATAAACAAAGGTGTCATTTTTGTTGCATTTAATAAAAGTGTAAAATACTGAAATGACTCAAATTGGTTCTGATTTCATTTTATTTTTTCCAGCCAGCAGCTCAACGTGTTGGAGCAACAATCCTACTTTCAGGCAATCTTTGGCGTTTTTCAGATTCAGAAAAAAAAAAAATGGAGCAAACTGCGTCTATGATAGCTTAACCCTAAAAAATACATGTAAAGAACAAAGGTCAGAGTTAAAACATGTATGGAAAACTCAGTGGAAGGAGAAGCAAGCTGAAGACACTCAGATGAACTACTAAAAATAAAACAGATTAAAGTTAGACAGACAGGAAATGAGTGAAGATTAAAACTTTTGCACAGTAATGAATGTAAAGATTAATTATTCAGATTTTGTCCTTAGATATTTCTCAGCCATCATAGTTTCATAAATAATAATCAACCTTTGTTTCCATGCAGATGAAGAAAGCTGTTCAAAGACAGAACTAGCAGAGCAACGCCTCACTGTCGGCAGGATTAAAGAACGAATATTTACTTCACACATTCCTTAAACCGTCTCTAGTTGTGATTAATAAACAATGTGTATGTAAAATTGCTGCAGATTCCCATGAATATTGATGTATATCTGCTTGGTTTCTGCATTCAGGCAGGATTTGTGCAGCAGGCAGTGATTGTTGTGGTGCATTCAGCAGCAGACTGCAGGCGCTGCAGTGCATCTGTGCAGGCAGAGAACCGACTGCTACAACGTCTCTGCAGGCTTCAGCGCCATCAATGTTAGGCTGCTGGCAGGAACTGAAGCTACAGAGTTATAAAGCATCATTCCGTGTTCGGCTGAACGAGCTCAGAGGGAAGTTCACCAGCAGACAGACCCATCCCCCAGCGTTCACTCCACCGCAGCAGACAAGTGAGACAGAGCGGGTGAAACTGATGTCTCACAAGACAAACTGGAGGCAGAGCAAGTCATGAATGTCGGCATGAAACATCTGGAAGGTCATTTCAACAGTTTTGCTCAGCAGGATTTTCCCTTTTCCCAGGATGAGACCTGCAGTGGAAACAGCCTCAGGAAGGAAAGCCATCTGTCTCCACCGGCAGGGAGGGAGAGAGGAGAGAAAAAACAAGACAGGACAGCTTTCAATGGGTCCTAGCTGTTAACCAAGCTGTTTTTATTCTGTCGTCTAATCTCTTCACATAATGGTGTAAAGGTTCTTAAAGGATACTATGTAAAACCAGCTTCTTTTTTTTTAGCTTTAAATCATGTTATTCCCCCATCACAAAACACACCTGGGGTGTTTCTTTGATTCATTCATGCACGTTTGAGAAATCCATTCAGCGTCCTCACTCAGCTCCTTCAGACTAGTGGCAGCAGCGATTACCAAGCAAATGATGGAACTGCAAGGCTGTTGAGCTCATTATGCAATAAACATCACAGAACAACGTGAAAGATGTTTATTGCATCTTTCACATGTAGAAAATGGCATAATGAGGAGCATTTTTGCTTTTGTAAAGTGTTTTTAAAAAAGAAACTAAATTAGATTTTTTATTAAATTCATCCAACTTTTTTTTTTAATGCAAGTCTCTATGATGGTGTATTAGGAAAACTCTAAGAAAATAAATAAAACTTAATTTATTTTCTTAGCGTGAAGTGCTGAAGGCTGAGTGTTGGAAAAAGCAGGAGCTTCTTAAAGAGACAGAGGCCCAATTTGAAGTTGGGGAGTCAAATTTATTTTATGTAAGCCAAGAGTTACTTCCTTGCTATAAAATGGCACTATACATGCATAAAACTTCCCCTTCAATACATCCTCAACATGCCAGCACTTTAACTAGAAAATTAATATTTATCTTAATCTAAACTCCTACTGCAGCTTTTTTTCCACAGCAAATCTGACCTCCTTGCACTAAAACAAGTGGATATTATTCATGTCCCGTAATAGAATCATTATAAAGCTGAACCCAACACATGGATTCCAATACGCTCCCAATTACAAATCAGCAAAGACAAATCCACTAGATCATGAGTGAAAGCCTGTCTGAGGAAATCAGCAGGTTGCTGTAAATCTTTAGCTTTGCAGCATCCTTTCCTAATAAGGATGTGGCAACAGTGAAGAGGAACAGCGCTCCTTTAACAGCAAGAAACCAACAGAGGAGCAGGAACCGGGCATGAGCAGCCATTTATAGGGCTGGACCAGAACAGGAAGCAGACTCAGAAACAGGGACACCACCCATGAGAAGTTTTTATGGTGGGAAATATATATAAAAAGCCAAGTTAATGGCAACAGTGCTCCTGAATGGCTCCATACATGTTGCTGGGTGAATGTGCCCATTGTGTGAAGCACTTTGAGGGGTCAATGCGATTTGAAAAGCTCAACATGAATCCAGACCATTTACAGCTAAACAGGGGAGCAGCGAACAAGGAGGAATTGGTGCGCAGCAACAACAACAAAAAAAGCAAACAAAAGAAGAAGACATTCAAGAGGCTTGAAAGGAGTAAGACTTGCATCTTTGATTCTAGTTCTCTGCTGCCACCTAGTGGTGAATGAAATCCTGCGGCTCCTGGAGCTGAACGTCATGACTAAAAAACTGGACGTGGAAACGTAGAACATAAATGTTCAGAGATCTGAAGAACATTAAAGTTTGACAGCATCAGTCTGAGGTCAATTCAGATTCTCATCAAGGTCGATTATCGTCTGCATTATTTGATTGATATTTTTCTATATATATATATATATATATATATATATATATATATATATAAACTGTGTTATATAAAAAGTGTTGAGATGAGATTAGAAATCGGTGCTGTAATAATAAATTGAACTGAATTAAATGAATAATGAAGCCGTGCTGCTGAAAACTGCAGTAAGTCGTTACCGCCACTGGGAGGCAGCAGAGAGGAGCGTTTCCTGCAGGGTTTATGAAAGCGCTTAGTTTTGCATCATAAAGCTGAAACATTGTCATTTTTACTTCTACAACAAAAATGCAGTAATCTAAAAAATATAAAAACATACCGTTCAGGTTATATTCCCCCCCAGAGCAATAAATCTAAGATGTTTAACCGATTTAACCAATTTTTTCCCACACTTACACCAAATAATTTACCTCATTTAAACAAATGGCTTTCCTCTAATTTCTTGGGTTTCTGTTTACTCTCCAACATTCATCGTGCGATCCAAGACAAAGACCACAGATCTAATTTTTGTGCTGGAAAGATTCCTCGCCACAGTAGACGGGATGCTGATATTCCAGTTTTTGGAACTGGTGGTGCCTGAAATACTCAAGTTGACTAATGAATATTACAGGAAAGAGAAACCTGCTGATTATCTTTAGATAACTCCAGTGTCACGTTTCAAAAATCTTAATAGTGTAAAAACATCAGATGGCCATGGCTTTCTGTAATTGCAACCTCGTGCTGGCAGACATGTTGGCAGCGCTGTAAAGTCTGACTCATGACCTCAAACGCACCCGACCACATGGCACCACGCACATCTGGCTTCATGTTCCCCTCCCTGCTGCGCAGCAACGAGAGGCAGCATGGTTCACCACCACGTGACCTCAGTTCAAGGCGCTGCAGATTAATACTGTCCACCTTAAAGGGACTTTAAGGCTGTAAATTAAAGATTTAAAGAGTTATGATTAAAAAAAAACAGAGGTGGAGTCAACACCCAGCTGAACACAATCCCCAAACGCTGAGCGCATCTTTTATTTTGAAAGATGAGCTCAGACAGATGATCAATAAACTCTTTAATCCAGATTACAGTAAATTCACGTCTCGTTTCGTTTAACATGTTTGTAACAGCTTTGCAGGTATAAATAACAGCCAGACAAAAAAAGGAAGCAAAACTGTGTCAGCTGACTGGCTTTTATTTTCATTAAATATTTTCCAGAAAATCTTCTCCATGTTCTGTTGCAGGAAATAAAAAACACCACTCAGGTTGGGAGGGTGAAAGCTTACAGAAAAACACAGAAAATCCATAAAAACTGGTTTTACATTTATACAGTTTTATTGGGTCAAAAATAAAGAGAAATTGCACTGTAAAAGTCCCTTTGCGTGGCTGCAGTCTAGAAAAATAGACAGGTTCAGAGAACCAAACCCCTTTATTTGAATGAAGCTTTTAATACAAAACACTTATTCCACTTGGAAAAAAGCCCCATAGTGTCTCAAGACTATAGGAAAAATGCAACTTTCAGTTTGTCGTTCAGGATGACGCAATACGGAGGACAGTTTGACATTTGACCCCCGTCATGGCTCAGAGGGGAGTGTGAACAAACCGATCCCATTACCTACCACCTTCCAAACATAATACAAGTCTTAAACAGCTTCCGTTTCCTGTCTATGTAGAAATACCCCCACCCCGAAAAAAAAAAATTATCTCAAGAACACAAAATGCTGCTTCTCATTAAAGGCACAAATGGCCACAAAGTGGCAATGTGTTAAAAAAAACAAAAAACAAAACCAAACAAAACATTCAAATTAAAAGTTAAATATATAAATCCTTTCATATCTATACAATAATCAAAATGAGCTTTAAAGTCACAGTTGGAGGCAGTCCACAGTAAAAAGAGTCACAGAGATGGAGTCAGAATAAGCTTTGGCCACAGATGAGAGCCGCTAAAGTGGTAAACAGAGCTGGATCCTTAACAGCGTCTCACATTAAACTTTATGGCAGAGACACATTTTGTGACGTTCTAAAGTCCTTCAGGCGACACGTTTGCTGCGACTTATGGCTCTAAAAAAAAAAAGGGAATAATGGGATAGATCTTTGGTGAAAGTTTACAGTCCTTGTTGCTGTAGGAGAAAAAAGGTGCTGTACCCTAGGTTCTAGAATACAAAACTGTCTTCAAGGAACTGCATCTACTCCTCAGCACATTACAGTTTTATTTCAGGAACATTTACTCATCACTTCAGGAAGTACAACAAATTTCATACTCAACTAATACTTTAACCAGAAACTGAGTTTTGACATCCTGGAAACCAATCTTGGGTTTTCTTAGTGACTCTTTATGCACGTCACTTTTTAATGGTACGTTTATCAGCAGATGGGTCACCAAAACAATCATGATTGCAGATTTCGACATATCTAGACACCGGTTTTACTCATGCGATTATCTTTAGCACTTTGTACCATGACCTCCTGCAGAAAATGGCTCCAGACTGTTTAGTGTGGCTGTTGAGAAAACCTGAAGCTCAACTGCACAGCTTAATGATTTAAAAACTGATCAGTCTGAGCCACTTGCAAACGTTAGCACATCTTTCTATTACTGTGTTGATGGTCAGAGCTCAGTAGTCAAGATTCAAACTTCAGAATGATACCACAAATAAATCATTTAGAGGCACCTGTTAGCCCAGACGTTAGCTATGCTAGTTTTTCTCCAACCCTGGTCAGAAAAGCGGACCGTCCTGCATGTTTTAGACATTTTTCTGCTTCAGGATACCTGATTTGAATGGAAGGCTGATTAACAGGCTGTCGCTCAACATCTGATTCAAGTGTATTAAACATCTAAAACATGCAGGGCAGTGTGCCTTGAGGACCAGGGATGGAAACGCTAACTGCAGCTATTGTTAGCAATAAAACACAATATCATCTCAGGCTATCTTTATGCTCACAAACACTATAATTAGAGACATCAGACGGTGATGTGACTTACAATTTTGGGCTGTAAACTCAAGGATAATTGTTTTTACAACCAGGGATATTTGTATACCAAGAACTGCCTGGTTCCCTAGCAACATCCACAAAGGTGCTGTAAACCGAGTGAAGACGACTTAAAGTTGGTCATTTTCAGCATCAGTGAGGCATTTAAATGAGAGAAATCACATATTTTAAAGATAATTTTCAACAACATGTCAAGACTTGGCCGCAGTTCATTCAGGATGTATGAGAGAGAGAAAAATCTTAGAAGGGTAACAAGAAGGCTGAATAGAATACAGCAGTTAGTAAACATGATTTTGTATACCATTTAAAATGTAAACACCACGTCAGTTTATCTCCGTTTGAAATCAGTAAAAACAAGAGCTCACACACACACACACGCTCACACACACCCCGACATCGCCTTTGCTCCTGGTAGAAATGATTGAAAGTTGGTAGGACGGCTAAAGCTGAACGGCTTTACAAGGTCAAATCTTCTCAAAAACCGGAGATTGCAATCTGTGGAGTCAGAATATCCAAACTGTAAACATATTTTCACCTAGAAATATATGTTTGAGACTGCATGTAACATGAACTGATGCATTTGTTTCATGCATTTATTACCAGAACGGTCAATAATTTATGCACAAAGCAGGATGGTGAATCTTGAGGTCAGTAATGTACGAGCAGCAAATTTCAAAGAACTAACTTCTGCTACTCCAGTGGATTTTCTTTAAGGCTCAGAAATCCTTAGTTTTGGTCTTGTTTGTATAAGAACTCTGTCACCCTTTTCTTAAATTACGATTCTACATGATTGTGATAATTGAGAAAACAAAAATTTTCTTTGGGGAGCCACAGATGCTCAACTCGTGCATCCCAAAAATAAATAAATCCTTCTAAAGAAATAGTTTAAGTAAATCTTCGTCATTCCCAGGAACAACCCAAACAGTTGTTTGAAGAAACAAGAATTTACCGTTCTTCACTGACAGGAAAACGCCAGTCACGTTGCAGGAAGGGCGACATCAGTTGAGGTCCGTTTAATTGCGCATATAAAGAGTAATGAGTCCGGCCTTGTGCAGCTTCTGCCACACCGTCATCTCCATACGCATGTCATGGTTGGCGTAGAAGCCCACCTGGCGATAGGATTTGTCGTAGTAGTGATCAGAGTATTTGCTGTAGTCTGGCGTCATGAAGCCGTAGGCGCTCACCTCCAGAAAAAAAACAAAAGGGCCACAATTTAACTGGAAGCAAATGCATAAAAACAAAGACTCATTTAAATTTTCTGTCTTGATCTCCATTTCCTCCTGCTGATGGGTTGAGAAACAGGTTCTATCAAAAGGACCTGATGGGTGTAGCCGTTCTGACAACTAGCAAAGAACAAGATAAAAAATAAGAACGAAACGTGAACAATTTCTGCAGGGTCAGCTGAGGAGAATCACAATCCTGTCCTTGTGCAAGCGCAGCCAAGCATTGTACAACATTTTTTTATTTTAGGTCAGAATGGCCCAAAATCATCTCCATTTGCCAAATGCAAGAGTAAAGACAATTTTGTCTTCTCCTTTTAGATTCATAAGGCCTTTACTTAATATTTAGCAGGATTGTCCTTTTAACTGGTTTTAGGTTTCCTTCCAACAAACTTCTCACAGGACTTGCTGGAATTGTGGCCCATTCCTCCCATCAGAACCAGTGTAACTGGGTGAGTGTGTAAGCTTCTCATCACACACACTCTTTCAGCTCTACTCAGACATTTTGTAAGGATCCAAGGATCACAGCTTTGTAACGGCCACACCAAAATTACATGGGCCAGAAATGTACGACGCATTTCTAACCGAGCTTTTATTTCATAGCTGATGTCCTGTACAAACATTTCATATAACATGTAAAGTTCTATACAATAAAATAAAAGTATTGGAGTATATTTGTCCGTTTTCTTTATGTTGTGCTGCTGCTCAATTTGATGGCTTACCCTGATTTTTAGTTTCCCTATTAGGTTAAACCTACTTCGTACACTTTTACATGTCCGTTTCCATCAAGGTTCAAGTGTGGTAGATAATATATATATATTAAAAAAAACCTTTATTCATGGCACAGCAGAGCGAACACGACTCCTACCTGGTCGCAGGTGTGCAGGGCCGCCAGCAGCATTGCAGCACCAGTCGACGGACGGTAGATGCTCCTAAATTGACTGTTCAGGATCTTCGACCGAAGGAATCTGAAACCAGAAATCATAAATCTGTCAAGAGTTGCACAAACAACATCTAAAACCGCCGTTTTAAAAATTTAATTAGCATAACTACGTCGTTAGGGATTACAGACGTTCTCATGCGTCAGATAGCTTCATGTAACCCAGCAGGAAAATACATTCAGAAGCCCGATCATGTTTTAAATCCATCATTGCTGCTGTTTTCATTCAGATCATCGGCTCACCTGTTTCTGAGGTAACGGATGAAATCTGGGTGGTACATCTTCAGCTTTGCTGCTGAGACATCCTTTCCAAAGTATCTTGTTGGGCTGTGCAAAGTAAACCATAGCAATTAACAGTGTAGAAAAATTTATTTTAGTTTTGCCGTCACATCTTCAGGTGAAAACAGGCGTCCAGTTAAATCTGGATTGTGACAAGTTGTGATAAAACTGGTTAAACGCGTGTTTAGATAGCATCTTTGTCATCATTCACGCTGTGACATTTCCTCATGCCGTTTTGTCATAAAGTTTTGAATCTTTCTTCACATGCAGGGGCAGCAAGTTGGAAGACTTTGAAGCCTCCAAAATGTAATCAAACACCTGATCTAAAAGCTACCGACGTAAAACAAAACAGCCAACAGTTTAAAAAACGAAGGAATCTCTGCTTGGGCATTAAATTACAATGATACAAAATGTATAGTGTGAATTAATTTCACATCCATTCAGCGACATGATTAGTTGCTGAGAAGCCCCTCCTGTCAAAACTACAAGAGCCACTTTAAAGAAAGTTTAATAATTTATGGATATTGTAAAATAACTGGAGAATCTCAACAGATTCAAATCCTGAAGTTTGACTATCAGCACCGAGACAGAAACAGAAACTAACAGATTCAGCTGTGAAAAATTACTGCGTTCACCCAGAATCACTGTACCGAGGAGCAGCATTCAACTCAACCAGAAGAGAAAACAATATAAACGTGAGAATGATGTGATCCAGAGGCAACAGGAATTATTTTGGACTGAAGGGTAAAAATACTACACAATCATCATTTCATGGATTTAAGTGAACAGCATCTTTCAGACTAAAGGTCAGATCTAAGCAATTTATCTATCAGCAGTGAGGTTCATGTCCAAACGTCAGGAAACCCATCAGTGCCGAGCGGCTGTCAGAACAAACCGCATGTTTTATTTTATGTAGGAAATCTGTGATCTACATCCCTGATGACAGGGCAGCTCTGCAAAAAAAACCAAACTGGTTTCAGTTCCAGGCTTTCTGGGCTCTCAGGTATGTGACTCACTTCAACTGCAGACTGTAGTTTTGTTTCAACTCGACTGATTCACATCAGGTTGAATTTAAAGTGAAGCGTGAGACAATCTGTCCCAAACAGAAGCTTTAGACCAAACACTCAAGTCAAGCAAAGGAGCTACAAGGAGCGGTGCGTAAATATTTGAGACGGATGAAGTCAGACTGAAGAGATACGTGGTTTTTTCCACGTTGCCTGTGGCAAATGTCTAATGATGAAATGGTGGAAATTCTTCAGCATTTTAATATGTTAAAATTTAGATCTAAATCAGTTCAGAACATAGTAAAGATCTGATCAATCTGATAATTAAAAACACGTCAAACTAAAAGAGGAAACGCCTTAAAACGCATTAAAAATTCAAATTCCCATCAAGTTCAAATTAAAAGGATTTATTCTTAAAATTCAATGAAAATTTAAATATCAAAATATTTTTTTTAAATCACAGCACTGTAAAAATTCATATACACGATCCTTATGTGAAACTGCATTTTGTGACTAAAAATGTGGCCCTTAAATAAAAACATGATGAAGATCCAACCTGCTAATAGGTTTAAATACAACAAGATAAATTAACGACTCATAGCTCATATTTTACCATAACTCTAGATCAATGATGCTGCTTAACCTCAACATAAACTCATCTGTGACTGTCACTCACTCTTTGCCTCGCTCAGGTCCCCTCACCACGAACGTGTGCGTGGACGCCGCCTTCATCAGCAGGTAATCCCGGTCGTGATCAGGCAGGAAAACGTAGCGCGTCTCCTGTGGCGGAGCGTTAAAAGTGAGGACGCGTCCGTCAAATGGAGGAGAGACCCTTTAGTTGCGTCCTCACCGTGGACACGGGCGGTCCGCTGTACCCGATGCCACCGTAGCTCCTCATGGAGTTCATCAGCGTGTTGGTGGAGAAGGTGTAGTGGGTGGTCCGGGAGCCCACATCTTCCTCGAAGCCTTTGATGACCGCCCCGTTGGTCCTGGAGAACCACGGAGTCCACAAATGAGCACAAACACGGGAAGAAAACCCAAACATCTCAACACAACTCAAACAAAAGAAAATTTATGATGATTTTATTTTGACGTGAGGTGAAAAGAAAACTTCTTTGATGGGGGCGTTTGGTACGTTGCCATGGCAGCCAAACCCATCTACAGCATGTTTGTCTTTTGTTTTTAGCTTGTTACAACTTATGAAACAAAAATCAACTTGTTTGATAAGTTTATTTACAGTAGAGTTTTGATAAGATGTCCCAGTGGGTTGTCCAGCTCAGTCTGTACCTGAAGACATAATCATGGCCGTCGATCTCCTTCCCTTTTTTCGAGCCCTTCAGGATCCCTCCGTTTCCCACCACGGCACAGTGGCTGCACTCCAATTTATTCCTGCGACTTTCCCAGTCATCCAACATCCTCCAGTTTGCAGAGGAGTTTAGCACAGTCAGAGTATCCACCAGAGCTGAAGAGAGAAGCAGAATTTATCAAAAAATAATAATAAAAAGTTTCCTAAACTGTAACTGCACATATCACAGCCCATCTTTACATATTAACAGAATCTGAGGACAATCATATGAGACTACTGATTCCTCAAACTGTCCGAAAACAATTTTAAAAAAATCTACTAATTTGGTTCAATGCACAATATTTACACAGATCTGAGACCTGATCTACAGATTCATTATAGTTCACTTTATTTGATTAAAAAAGGGTTAATATTCATGCATAATTAGCTGTAATTTTGACTTCAGTGACATTTGGCTTCTGATGCTGTAAAATGATTTAATTAAGATGACCAAAAATGAACCTGAACTGAATGAAATATTAAAATATTTTGGAACGACGCCACATGTCCTGCTCAGCTTGTGTCAAGATTAGGAGTAAACCTGCTATTTATTAATTATTGACTCCTTATACATGCACCCAAGACTGAAAATCCTCCAATGTTTTGAGTATTGATTTTTTTTTTTTTTTTTTTTTTAAAGGTTGATTGAAATCCAATGGAGAATTTTCTTTCCAAGGTGAAACTGGTCTGAAAAGAAAAACAGAGACATTTTCCAGAAACCCACAACAGCTAAACTAAAACAGTGACTGACGTTATTCCAAGAAAGTTGTTTGGAAGAAACTTTCTCCCCTCAACAACAACGGTCCAGCTCCAAATCCTCTGGAGAAACGAAGGAAACTCATCCCACATCCTCTGATCCCCTGAGCCTGACCCACAGGTCTGCACCTGCCCTTAATTTTAAAGGAGATGATTGTTCAGCTCATTATTCATAATTACGTCGTGCGCAAACTCAGAGGTCAGCAAAGTTAAACGTGAACCTCATGGGTGGATTCCTTTCAGAGGTGGAAAAATGAAACCAATTTTTTTACTGCTGTGACAAAGCAAGAATTTATCTTGTAGCATCAAAGTGTTTTCTTACTGCAATTCCTGTTCTGCCTGTAAAACAGCAGCCTCTTCGTGACACAAAACAGTGAAAACTTCCCAAATAATGAAATCCAGCAAAACTATGACAAAAATAAATAAGAAAATTTGATGAAATGCTTCAAGAAAGTGGATCTCACTGTCGTAGTCGACGCCTCCCCAGCCGTGCGCTCCTGGGTACCGTTTCAGACGCTGGTGCTGCTCCTGAGTCACATGTTGGGCCCACTGCAGGACGGGAATATGCTCCAGGAATCGCGGTCCAAACTCGGACTCCTTTATCCGACTTCGGATCCCATCTGGGCAGTTCTGTGAGGAGCGGATAACACAGCTGTAGAGTCATGGAGACAAAAACAGAGAGAGGAAAAAAAAGAAGCAAAACTCTACGGTCCCCGTCTTTCACGGTCCGTCAGCAGGTCAGATGTCCTCCTGAGGCACACGGTACGGCAGACTGCTTTCTGTTACTTATACAGACCCGACATGAACTCAGGCAGGAGAGAGGAAAAGGTGACAGACGTCTACTGGTTAGACTGGAGCCTCTGAACCAGTCGCCACTGCTCTTACTACAGTCTTCAGATAAATCAGTGCTCAAATCTTTCACCAACTTATTTAAAAAGATGGTTTTACGTTTCACAGGAGAAGAAAACTGTTTTTGAAAAAGTGGCTCCAACTAGTCTCAACTGAATAAGTGTGTTAAATCTATGATATTTATAAAAACGGCTGCTGTAAGAGCCGTCCTGGTTTCTTAAATCGATGAAGAGGAGAATTTAAAAACAACTTAGTTCCCTTTGAAATAAAACAGAAAGTTGCAGCAAGCTTCTCCGGCACATCATTAATATAACAACACATGAAAGTACTGCTGGGATCGGTAAACCAGAGCCGATATATAATGGACACATTAATGGGTTTGCACAAACACAACTAATTTATGGGGCATTAATGTGCTTTTTAAGTACCTTAAACTGAGCAAAACCTGAGAAACACGAACAGAGTTATATTGGTGACATTAAAAATATATATTTATGAGTGAACAGCTCCTGAAAACTAAGCCCTCGAGTGAAACTTTCAACCACTTTTTGCAGTAAAAACACACGAGCGTGTCGTGAATTTATACCACTGCATGGTTTCTATGTTTAGACAGTGGATAAAATCTAAATTAGCCTGTGAACTTTGAAAGCAGCCACAATGGGTTGATTTCAATTTTGTTCTGACCACAAAAAAAAAAAAAAAAAAACAGGAAATACCGTAAATGAATGGGAGCTGCTCTTTAGAGAATTCAGTTACATTTTTAATACATTGTTATAGACCAGATTTTGTGTGTGTGTGTGTCAGCATGTTATCTTTAACATATGCTGTCGATCTTGTAAACAAACCAGTCATTTACACAACTAGCGTTAATGAGTCCTAAGAGAGAACACACCATTAACAAGGCCTGGAAACAGCAACACACACGACTTGATCGCAAACTAAAACATTCAACGGGAACACAGATCTGCACAACAGCGGCAGCCGCCCAGTGACAACACAGAACTGGATCTGAACCAGAACATGAAAGATCCTTTCCACTGATAAGCCAGATCATGTAACATCTACAAACTTTAAATGCAAACTCCCATTTCTTCAGTTTAAATCAGGTTATAGAGAAGATGAATCATTTCTAAATTTCACCTGTGAGCCCAGACACGTCTCTTAGATTTATGAAATAGTTCAAACAAAGTTCTGTTTACAGTGACTTGCTATCGTCAACAATACTTAAGAGCTCCAGGTAAACAGTAATCCAATGACTGATGTAGATAACGTGAAGAGAGGAGGTTTGTGAAACCAAATAAAATCGCCACTCCTCTTAAAATGGTGCAGAAAAGGCATTTTAAACGGAGCAGACAGACTTTCACAGAATTACAAGTTGATAATTACCTTTTCTACTGAGCTGCATGTCAGGAAAACATGAACTGAAAACCTGTTTACACCGTCTGACAGGAACAACCGGAGTAATTATAGAAATATTATAAAAATATTTAAAGCAGCTCAAATCTTTCAGGGCAGGTTTGTGCTCTGCATCCTGTAGATGCGTTTCTGCTTCTTCTGGTTCAAATGGTCGAATCAGCTCAACGTCCAGCGCTACAGAGGTCTGCTAATGAGCATTTGGTCCAGGTCCGATGAACCTATGAACATCTAAAAGACATCATCCTTCTAGACTTTGGACACCACCGTTTTAGACCAAAGCAGATACTCAATAGTTAGAGATGATCCATTTCATGGACACTAAACCTTTGGGTCAAATAATCCTGTTAAATTCAGAGTTGACTCACCGTTTGTGTTGGGATGTTCTCACTCATGTAAAAGTCTCCGATGTAAGGGGGTTCTGTGGGGCCCGGCACCCTGGCGGGCTTGGCCAGAGGGGCCCTCGTGGTTCTTTTGGTTTTGTCTACACCTTGAGACCTGGACAGCTGGTTGATCTTGATTTGGTCTTGTGCTGGTTTTGGTGGGCTGGTGACTGGTTGAGTCTTTAAAGCTGCAGTCTGTTTGGCTTCTGCGAGGTCAAGAAGGGTGGTGGTCAGGTCGTCCTGCACGAGGTCGCTCCATCTGAGCAGAACATCCTTAGAGGAGCTGTGGAGGATCAAACCACACACACAATAATCTCAATCTCTGTTTGCTCTTAAAGGAACAATTCAGCCATTACACTTCCTGGAAGGACATGACTCAGTCAAATTTTGTAGAGCCTGTTGGAAAGCACTACTCTGCACATCCTCATTAGTATTCAAATTTGCATTAGAACACAAACTAACAACAGACCTCTGTGTTACAAACCAGTTCATGTCAAGCAAATCGGCACCAATTAAAGTCAGAATTCACCTGGTGCAAATGAGACGAGGGGAAATGATCTGTTCTGGATTAACTGTAGAGACAGTAGAGAAACTACAGTATCATCCACAAACACTAAAGATGTCATGTCTCGTTTCATTTGACATAAAATGTATTTAGTAAGCATTTTATGTGACAGGAACTAGCGCATACTTGTGCAACTGGAAGAGAACTCATAGCATAAACTAATCTCATTTTAGGTTTGACAAATGCAATTTAATGTTAGGCCATTCATTAATTACAAAGCATTGACATCAATCTGTCAACTACCTTGATTAAGAAAGTTGTAATAAAAGTTACCGCATCATGACAATAATGGAATAATTTCACAGCCGTAGCTTGTTTTCATTTTACTTCCAACTGGCTTAAGAGAAAATATGTGCTCTAACCTGTGATTTGATAAGCAAATGTTTCAGAACTGGCAGGTTGATGCACATTATGCAGCTTTATCTAGTTTTCTAGATAAGGACGCAGACGGTCTTTATCTGGAAGACAGCCTGCGTCTTACACACGCTTCATGATGCTGCTTTGCTGACATGACTGGCCTGTTTTAGTGATGGATGACAAAGACGGTTCAGGCTAGATCAATCAGGATCAAGTGATGTTACCAATTTAATAAATGGCAGTGATATTCACAGCAGCAGTATTTATGTATCAAATTAAAGACCTGTGCATTATTTTCAACCATTTATTCTCAGTCTAATGAGCGCAGACTTTTACAACCAGCAGAACAGATTAATGCTACGCCACTTTGTGCTCTTCCTCTAAGGACCCAATCTAGGTTCAAACCACCTCCAGGCGAATAACTCCAGGGAATTTACAATGACTGACTGAGGTTAAGTAATAAAACCAACTAATAAAACTGGAAAATAAATTACAAATGTTAAAGTAAGCACATTAATGTGTAACTGAGTGGCAGGGAAGAGCATTGTCAGTAAAACCTGTGAAATGTGACCTGCTGAGGGGCCTCTGGGCCAAAGTTAGCTGATGATCCGATCATAAAGTCAACCGTCACATTCCCTGGAGGAGCAACGTGTGCAGCAAAACAGAGGAGCTGCTGAGTCCATGGTGATGGACGTAGCACTGAACATGCACTAAAACCGTCTCATTCTGCTGGCGGTTTGGACTGTGAGCTCAGTCACATTCACACATGCTACTAAAAACGGCAAAGAATTAAAAAATAAACTAAAATGCATAAACTCTGGCTTTGTGTGGATGGATGACAAACACAAACTAAGAACAGGTCCCATTGTTGGATAAAGATACCTTAAAGCAACCAACCTTGACACATTGTAATCTGATAACTTGGTTGAATTAAAAAAAGTCTAGATTTTCCTTGTGAAATAAAGGTTAAATGAAAAAAATTTATATATATATATATGTACAGTATATATATGTATATATATATATATTAATGAATGTACAATATTTCTATAGATATTCTGGATTTGGCAAACAAAAAGAAAAAGAAAAAACAAAAACTATGAGGTTGGGTAAACCCATTTAAGTGCCAGTGTCTTTTAAACTGTCATAACATTTTTACCGAAATGGGAAGTTCCTCAAATCAGGTTCAGTGCTGACAGTTAGTTGGCGTCATCTCTAATGGTAACAGCCAATGTGTTCCCCCTGCACACACACTCACATCCTTTAGCTGATGTGTGTGCTAAAGGAGCGTTTGTTATTCTGCGAAAAGCAAACAGTCTGAACTCGGCTTTTTGATTCACACACCTTCTTATACGGGGCAGGAACCTGTCACACCTACTCATAAAACCTTAAAGAACATTTTATCACTTCAAGAACACAACCAGTGTAAAACCCATATGCCCAGCTTATATTCGCTTAATGGAAAAATCAAGCAATTTTGAAAACATTTATGATAAAAAAGTTTTTTCTGATAGGATGAGGTGTTTTTTCGACAGCATCAAAATAGATATATTTTACAGAACTGCAATGGAAACATTTTCACATCACATGAGTCACGTGATCAACACCATAGATGGCGGACAGATTTGCACTAATGGAATGGCTGAATTATGAATATAATCTCATGTAACTACAGCCATTGTTGCCATGGTTTTAAATGACATATCGCATGAACAAGCTTAGTCACATGTGATTTTAATTTCATTCCTTATTCGATGGAAACATTGCTATTGCAAAATTGTGTTTCTTGTTGGGCATTAGTAGAATGTAGACAAAGGTTTGGTCACATCTGCAATGGAAATGCAGGTCGTGAGGCGGTGAAACAAAGACAAATGATGATGATTTAAAGAAGATTGTGTTTTCTACGACAAGCTGGTGCTTAATTTAAGCTGCAGCGGCGAGATAGAGCAAGACTGGAAGTGGATGCTAGGAAGGTCTAAAGCAGTGTTTGCAAAGCAACCCTGGTCCTGAAGTAAGTCACGCTGCCCTGCATGCTTTAGGTGTCTCCTTGCTTTTAGGTGATTTCAGTTGACAGGTGTTTGCTGAACTGCAAGCAGCTGAATCAGGCGTAGTAAAGCAGGGAATGTCTAAAACATGCAGGGCAGCGTGACTTCAGGACCAGGGGTTGGGAAACACTGGTCTACAGCAAAGCTTCTGCACCTTCAACCTCTGGAGGAGGAAACGTGACCAGTCTTCTGGAACCGTCATGGCTGAGGATCAACATTTTCCCCCCAAGTACACACTTGACTGTTATTGCAACAACGTTCACTATAAGATGGTAAAGCCAACAACTAATCAAATACGCCACGTTTCCTCTGCTCCCAATTACAACAATTGGTGACCGATCTCAGCAGGAAATGTTAGATTTAAATATGCAAAGCTGTTATAGCGCTCAGAAAAAATAAAAAATGTTTAAAAAATGAGAAGTGGCCAAAATCGGAGATCAGTCGCAACCGTTATCGATTCATCTCTCAGATGAGAACAGCTCTTGAAACTTTGCACACTTTTTGGGCTCATTTCCCGTTAGTTTCTTCTTCTTCAAAAAACCTCAGAAATGAGTCTCCGCTCCAGTTTCTCTCAGCTGGCCTAAATGCATCTGTCGGGGATCTGCTGGCTTTTAGAGCTGGAGCTCTGCCCGTCGGAACAAAGCTTACATTTCACGTTCGTGTGCGAGAGACCACCTCCAGTCGAATAACTCCAGGGGATTTTTTTTCATTAGAGCAGCAGAGTGCTGTGTGGTTCCTTTGTTGGAGCCACAATGATCCACTTGGAGCCGAGGAGGAGAAGGAGGAGAGGGGGGGGGGGATAGGAGCTGGTTATACAGTAGAAACTCTTCATCACATGTGATCTCACAGTTTAACCCTTCAACTCTGACATGATTCACTGCTCTGCCTGAACTAAAAACACAACAAGATTTGATAGTTTAATTCTAGTAATCCAGCTTGTCTTTGGAAATTTCAGGGGCGTTGGTGTGTTTTCTTTGGTCAAGTGTATTTGAGACAACATTATACCGATTAAGATTTAGGATAAGATGTCAAAAAGATTCATGCAAGTCCAACATCCAGGGCTTATTCAGGCTCAATTTTTCTCTCAGTCCTTTACAGACATTTTAGGGAGGGAATGATTAAAAGAAGGAAAAACGCTGACAAGGGAAAAAGAATAGGCACACATGAGGAAAGGAGGGAGGAGAAGACAGAGAGTAGTAAGGACATACGAGACGGACAAGAAAGAACGGGGTAACAAAAAAAAAAAGATGTAAACAAGTAAAAGACAGAAAGGAAGTGAGATGTAAGGATGAAAAGACAAAATGAGGAAGGAAAGGGCACAGGGAATACAAGATCTGTAGAAAAAAAAAAAGGACGGACAAGCAAGGAGAGCAGGGACCAAACGAAAAGCAGAACGAACAAAAAACAAGGAAGGAAGTACAGAAAGAAGAGAGGTAAACCACAAGGAAGGAAATACAGAAGACAAGGCATGGACTACAGTCTGGGAATTAAAAATGCTTTCCATGGTTTCTTCCCGCCCTCCCCCATGCCAGAAAAAGACAAACTCAGCTACAGATTTCTGCAGACTGAGTGCTAAAAACCAGAAGAATCTGCTGGAGTTTATGCAGCATGTCTAAATAAAGTTTCAGTTTTCTGTTACTGAAAACAGTAATAAAGGTTCAGTCTTTGTTTCAAAACAAATGAGAATTGATAAACCTTCCAGTCAGCCATCTGCTAGGAAGTAGCAGCTTATCCATTATGAGGGTGCCCATTTAAGCAGAGTCAGATATGACCCAAACGTTACTTTCAGACGTTACTTAACCTCATGCAATGCAGTTTCAGCTACTGAACTGGAATCCAGTCTAGAAAACTAGAATCAGCGAGAAAGGAAGAACTGTTGTGCTTCTCAGGACTGGCATTGAGGAAATGGCAAAAAAAAAAAAAAAGATTCCAAGGCTTGTGTCTAATCTAATATCTGTGATCAAGGCCAGTCGACTTCTGACATTTCTTGAAAGCAGCATGAGGCAGCAGACAGTAATTAGATATCAGAATATTTAAATTAATAATAGTAATAAAATCAGTTCAAAGGTCTGAACCAGGCGAGACAAATGTCTCATTGTCACGTTTGTTCCTTTCATTTTCTCTGCTCTTCATCGAACCAACGTGACAACACTTACCGACAGTCAATAAGATTTAACATAAACCAGGTTGTTGTTTTTTTTAATTGTTCTGTTTTGACCTGAGCAAAATAACCCCAGACACGCATCTAAACTGAAGGGATGAATCAAGCGGGAAAACAGCCACTTTAAATGAACGCCATTTCCGTCAAGAGGAACGGCCCAGTTAGGTGCATGAGCGAGGGAGTACGTTTATATTTGAGCCGATGTGAACACCGAGTCTGCATGGATTACAGGACACCTACGGTAAATTTTAATTCATCCTCCTTAAGCTTGTTTTTAAATTAAAGTTGCATAATTCCTTGTTGGAAAAAGAATGGAATTAAGGAGTCTTTAAAAGACCCAAAATGAAGGATTTTAATACCAATGATGAGCATCTGTCAACTTACGATCTGAACTAGATATGAAATTTAGGAGAAGATGATAAAAATAAAGCTGCACACTGCAAAAACTAAATTTTACCAAGTAGTTTTGGTCTAGTTTCTAGTGCAAATTTTCTATTTATTTTTTTTTTTTTACTGCTGGTGTAGAAACTTACAAGCAAATTTTCAACAAGAAATATGAACTTCTTTAAGTCAGTAGTTCCTCAATATTGATGAAAAAGTTCAAATAAGTGCAATAATGGAGTGGAACAAGACATTTTAACTTGTATGGGAAAAATGTCCTGTTCCACTGGCAGATTTCACTTATAACTTGCACTTTTTCCATCAATATTAAGGAATTATTGCCTTAAAAGGATCTCCTATATTGTGCTAAAAAGTTACTTAGAAGTTAGTTTTGTCTTATTTCAAGACATCTACCGTAGAAACTAGACCAAAATTCTTTGTAAATGTGTGTTTTTGGCAGTACAGAATGAAGTTCTGAAAATATTTTATAAAAAGCTTAAAGGAAACTCCCTCACCTCACCGTCCTCATCGGCCAGGTCTTCACGTTGATCAGGCACCGCGACGAACACCACGGTGTGTTCAAACACAGAATGTACATGACCAGGAGGCAGACGACGCTCCCCACGGCCCACAGCAGCCGCCTCTTCAGGGCCATCCCTCTCAGGACGCAGGCTTCTCCAGGCAACAGGCCGCGCTCACTTGCCGGGCGCTGCGCTCCGCCTGCAGGGGCATGAGGAGGCAGAAGGCGGAGGACGACGCAGTCGAGTTCAGGAGGGATTCCCTGTTCAGGCCAGCAGGTGTGAGGCGAGGTTTAAATGTTCCCACAAAACGGTCCCCACTTCACTCAACACAGCTACACAGAGAGGAGATAAAACAAAGAGAGTTAAAACAAGGGCAGACACTTTAGATGGGAAACTTTATATCTCTCAGCAACATATAATCCCTTTTTAATGAAACCTTTTGCTCATGTACACAAAAGCAGAGTGGGGAAGTCTTCTAATTCTTTCGTTTATCTCCTGTCTGCTGCTGTCGCTCCTCTGACAAAACACAGAAGAGGATCTTGTGTGACCCCAAGGGGTTGGACTCAAACTGAGCGTCCTGACGTCAGCCGCAGCTCCCAGGCGACAGCAGGAAACCAGAAACGTTATCTTCAGACGACACTTGTGCGCCTGCTGCTGCTGCTAAGCAGGTCTGGAGGTGCCTGACTGAAGTTGTCAACAGTCAGAGGACAGCCAGAGAGATCTACTAGAAAGACCCCACATGATCCCCGACAGCAAGAGGAAGCTGCTTCTGACTGAGATGGGAGGGAAAAAGGGAGAAATGGAGTTGGTCTTAAACTCCCTGATAACAGTCTGAGCAGTTAGCTCAGCTCTTTTCAGAACAAGGAGAGACAGAAAAAAAAAAAGAAATAAGACTGGAGGTCCGGCGACTTAAAAGGAAAACGCTCAAGTGACAAAAAGAAAGTTCAGCAGCATCGATTAGGAGCAGAACAGAAGAGTCAAAATGAGAAACTATGACAAAGCCTGACTTCAGCCTGAGTTATGTGGAACGGGAGGCTCTGTTGCCTCACTACGGAAACAAAGAAACCGTTTCACAGCGAAACACAGGAAGAAGAAAAAAAACAAACATCCTCTCACCAGCAGCAGCAGATCGCCTTTCTTTGACAGCGGAGACGTATTCCTCTAACGGAGCGCTGAGAACCTCACTGCCCGTCTCAGCTCTGGATGGGCGGGCCTTTTGTGAAATGAGTAACAGCTGCTGGCAATTGGACAAACATGAGAGGAGGAGGGGGCGGGGAGCCCACTGCAGCTATAAAGTTAGTTAGACATGAACAGGCAGCTCTGAGGGACTGAATCACAGAGATAATGAGCCACAAACACATTCAGGAAAAACCCAAACTTCTCCATTAAGTTAGTTCAGCTCTGTCCACTAAAAACTGAAAGAAACAACCTGGTACAGCAGGCGCAGCTCTGATAGGCTGCATGGATTGAAGGAAGTGAGAGTTGAGGTGTGATGGAGAACAACAGAAGAAGAAGGAGGAAGTTTGTCCGCTGAGCGGGTATTTCTTGATTTATAGGTGGAAACAGGAGGAATACTGAGGTTACAAAAAGTTTAAGTTTTGTTAGTTTGCAGATACTTCTTCAGTTCAGTAGAAGGTGATAAATCACTTCAGATTTAAAGGGCAGCAAGCATAATTTGGATTCCAGTGGGAACAGATGAGGCGCCCGCGTCTCCTCGTGATTTATGGACTGGGAGAGATGCTCGGAGGAACGGGGGACAAAAATGAGACAAGCAAAGAATTGTTTTTAAAAGTGAACAGAGACGAGGAACAAACTGTGATTCCAAACCGTTTGCTTTTTATTCTCTTTCTGCAGATCAGTCATCAGTCATCGTTCAAGTCACAGTTTTGTTTTCTTTAAATCAACCGCTGTGAAAAACACCAAAACAAGAATTGGAAATAAACTAAAACATTCAGGAGATCTACGTTCGGCCAGAAATGTTTACAGATGTAGAAAGATGTCAGACAAAGGAAAACAAAGCGACTAAATTGGGACGACTTAGCTGGAACAACGAGAGGAGTAGTGGTGAACTCGTCACACTCCGAGGGTCGGGAAAGTGTGAGAAACTTCTGCCCACTCTGCTTCCCTACTGGAGCAGAGCTGCTTCAGACCAACTACCTGAACCAGTGGGTCTCTGGAAGCAACCAGGTGAAACGGTTAGCCCTCCGATCCACCGATACAGACCCAGCCTCTGTTCTACAACAGCAAAATATTTCGCATAATGTTGTTCCATCAAGTTCCCTAAAATTAAAATCTGAATAAACTTTTACAAAATGGAACAATTTGAAAGACATTTTCAGAAAAAAGTAATAAAAAAAAAAAAGAGGATAATTTGACGTGTTTAACAAGATGATTCTGTGGAGCAGCGACACCGCAGCACGAGTGCAGCAATAAATAACGGTAAAATAATGAATAAATATTGTGATTTGGAGACTTTTGGACTTTCCCATCGGGTCGTTTTCTCTCTCACACATACTGTTGGACCTAAACAATAGGACTCACTTACTGGAATCGAATCAACGCAGATTTCCTGCGAGAAAGAAATGGGGAATAATTCAAACCGATTCCCCGACCCAGTAAGGCGCGGAGCCGGTTCTGTTCCTCTGTGGAGCCGGTTGTATTTTGTCACAGTGGAGCTTCAGGATCAACATGTGCTGCTCCCGCTCAGATCCAACCAACCCACCCTGCTCTGTCGCAGCTCTGCTTTCCTAATCCTCTACTCATTCTCTCTGGCATTCCTTCTTCCCTACATCCCCCCTCACCAGTTCCTTGTCTTCCACTTTTCCACATTCAGAAACCCTCAGAACCGCTCTGCAATCATCCAACCTCAGACATTCTTCCCCACTTGTTTTTGCCCAAGCGCCTCACTGCTCTCTTTACTAACGTCCTGCATCCTTCTAGTTTCAGTCTGCAAACAGTTTCATTAAACCCAAAACAGAGCTGCACCCAGGCCCGCTTGGTTAAAGCTCTGTAATTAGCACTTCGCCTTCGGGGGGAGGGGGTGGTGAAATGACGATTAAAAACACGAATCAGTGATTACTCGACTCGTTTCAGGCATAGAGCTCATGCTTGACGTGACGCTGATGGGAAGGGCCCCTGCTGGGTCCGGCTGCACACCAGCAGGCTCCGGGAACAATCTGGAAGTCTTCTCTGGTCCGTCCCCGTAGGGAACGTGAACATTCCTGCTCAGGAACGACTGAGAAGAGTCTATGAGGAAAGTCCGTGTACAGCACTTTGATCTAGAGCCACCTGGTCCGTGGCAGATAAATGAAGGCAAAACAACACCCTCTTTTATACCCTGGGGGGCCTGGGGTAAAGGAGGCGCTTACAGAGAAATCCAGGACATTTTGCCTTCTTTTTTTTTTTTTTTACAATGAGGTAGGTCACATTTTAAGCCTTCCACAGGTTCAGTCTTGCAGGTAGAAAATACCTCCACCAGCTGAAAGAGGGTGGGGATGGACCAGATGCTCCTGTCAGTCACTTCTCCAACAGATGCTTCCTCTGCTGCTCCCACAGAGCCTCCAGGTGGTCCGCCCTCTTCACAGCAGCCTATCAGAGCAAAGCAGAGGACGAGCCGAGTCAAGAAGAGCCGAGTCAAAAAGAGTCAAGAAGACTCTTGCCTTTGGGATGCTATTTCTTGACATATCATCAAGAAATGTTATCCTGCTAATCCAGTTTCTCATAAAACCTGCAGCTCTGTTCATTTCTGCAGCAGCAGAGCACAGAGGAAGTTAAAGCTGCAGATCTGTTCTGACGGGCCTGACTGTCATCAGTCAGACATAAGAGTCACCAAAAGTTGTGACAAAAAGTCACGCTTCCTGATAAATGAATCAGATTGTTACATTATTATTTTTTTATATTTAAGCTTAAAGGTAAAAAAAAAAAAAAAGAAAGAAAAAAGCAGAAATTAGAGCATTTTTTATGAATCAACAGACCAGCAAAAATTATAAGCACTGCAAGTTTAAACAATCAACATTTGTTTTTTTACAACTTTAGTTTTTTGGGTTTTTTTAAAATTGCCAATCAAACAGACTGAGGATTAGAAAGTGTGTTTCCATAGTAAACGTGACGTGGGGAGCTGCTTGGTTTGTGAGAGCGAGCCGTGTGTTTTCATGGATGCAGAGCAGGAAACCGGAAACTTGTGACAGGAAGTCACTCAGGACGCGTTTAAAAACCAGCCAAGGCTCAGAGAGAATAAAACACTGTACCTCACCTCATACTGCTTACGGAGATTATTCACAGTTTCTTCCTTCTTCAAGATGGCCGACTTTACCCTGGCAAACCAAGACAGAGGAATAAATAATAATAATAAAAATGAGCAAAATTTCTCTGAAAAAAAAAAAGAGAAAAACCCACCAGAGCCACACATTTTTCTGCTTTTCACACCAAAGAGGTTCAAATCTTAATTGAAATCAGCTTATAAGACGCATTGTGGCTGGTTTGAGTTTGCTCTAAAACAGACATTTAGTTAAACTAGTCAGGACCTGGCATCAATAACTGAACCGTTTAACTTTCAAACCGAATGAACCAGAGAATCTGCATGTCGCTGCTGAGAAGTCAGAATATGAAGTAGATGTTTAATTTTTGTTATAAACACAGAATGAACCGATTCGTATCTTTTTTAATTGTCTAACAACATTTTTAAAAAATTATTTCCCAAAACTATTCTCAGCATTATATATACAGTATGTTTCTTTATAGAGCAGAATATACTGCCCTCTGCTGGTAACTGCATGCAGCCCAGTTTATCTGCTCAAAATAGGAAAAAGGGTGAAGTTCTTGTTTATGGACGGATTTTGCCTGTTGGTTTGAAAACACATTGAAGGCAGTTTTTTATTGTCATAAAAACACAGTGACTCATAGGGCGTCAGTCCAACATGCCCCACCCTGCAAATGGATTCTGCAGAGTAGACATGGAAACTTTCCATATGACGCAAAACTTGGATCATGTTAGCACTGCAACACGTAGTGACTCTACTTCACCAGGGAAGTTATCTATGTTTATAGCTGGTGTGCCGCTGTGTGGACGAACAGAGAAAGTAACTGCAGGTGTTGCACAGAGATCTGTCTTTGGAGTACAAAACCTTTAAACTAGGTTTAACTTCATAAAAACACTCTTTATTATGAACCTGCACTGGCTAAACTACCCGGTCACAAGATAATTTTACATTTCTGAAACCATCACAATCTTTTTTGAAGCAAACACGGCGATAAGAAAGTCATAAAATTTTATGACTTTCTCACAAGAGTTTTTTGTTATTTTCTCCACATTTTCAGAGCCATCTCTACTTTTAAAGGTGATTTTTTTAAACTTGTTGCAGTGTTGCATGTTTTGATCTTCGTATTCAGTTTTTAGGACAACTCTAACATCTCTCTAGGGACACATAATTAAAAACAGCCCTTTAGTATACTTAACTATAATGCACTGTCGCGACTAAATTAAATATCAATGTTAATAACAATAATGATATCATCATCTCACCGTTGGTGGACTTCGGCCAGCTCCTCCTCCTTCTCGCGGGTGATCCTCTCCAGCTCCAACCGCAGCCTCGCTCTGACCTCTGACACCTCCACTTTCAGCCTGCGGTTCTCTTCCTCCGTCATCACCAGGCGGTCTGCGAACTCCTGCCGTATCACTTCGGCCAGGCTGCGGCGCTCCTCGGCCAGCTTGTCTCTGGTCTGCGTGACGTCTTGGACCTCCTGTTCTTTCTGTCTGAGCGAGGCCTGCAGTCGGATCAGCTCTCCCTGCGCCTCCACCTGCTGCTTCCTCGCCTCCTGCTGTTTCTCCACGGCGGCCCTCTCTGAGCGCTCCAGCTCCCTCAGCTCGGCATCATACTTCTCCTTCAGGCGCCTTATCCTGAAAGAAGACAGCGTTAAAAAGATGATGATCCAGGTGACTAACTTCTCAGTTTATTTCTTAGTTATTTTTATTTTCTGTATTTATTCTTGTTAGTTTAATTGTAAGCATTTTAGCTTTTCTCTGGAGCTGCAGTTTATTTGAGGGAAACATAATTCTGATGTTTGCCTTTGTTTTTTATTTCTTACATTTTTATTTCTTACATTTGTAGTTTCCAGAAGACTTAGGCCAGATTCAGAACTAAACAGAACTAAGTCTAATGTTTAAAATGGAGCGCTGTATAAATGTGTAAAAAAAAAAAGAGGCAAAATGCCAGGTTGAACCTTTGTATATGTTTGTGTAAGACAATTCTAGGAAAATAAATAAAAAGTTTGAAAAAAATGATTTTTCTTTCAGGTTGTACAGTTAATTTGCAAAACGCAATTATAGGATGGAAAAGCAGCATTTTATTTGCTTTTACATGAAGTCTCTGTATCCTGCCATGCTAAAAATTCAATATTAGAAGCTTTAACTGAATTGATTTGGCTCCTTACTAGCACAAAGACAAACAAAACCCCAGTAATATTATGCACTACAAAACCTTACCAAGTAATTCTGGTCTGGTTTCTAGTGCAAATATCTTACTACACTTGAAATAAGACAAACTAACTTAAGAGTAACTTTTCAGCAAGATGTAGAGGCTTGTTTTAAGTAAATAATTCCCTAATATTGATGGAAAAAAGTACCAGTTCCATTGGCAGATAAATTAACTTATAACACAAGAAAACGGTCTTGTAATAAGTTAAATAATCTGCCAATGGAACTAGGACTTTTTCATCAATATTAAGGAATTATTTACTTAAAACAAGCCTCTACATCTTGCTGAAAGTTACTTGTAACTTATTTTTTTCTTATTTCAAGTGTAGTAAGATATTTGTACTCTAAACTAGACAAAAAATACTTGGTGAGATTTTGCAGTGTGTCTTTTGTTACAAATATGTTGCACATGCTAAAATATCTGAATGCTTTAAGTCTAACTGTAAGAACAGCAAAATATCGCTTATAAAATGCAAAAATAAAGGTTTTTGTAACAGATCTTCATCACACACTTGTTGTCTGCAGCCCGCTCACACTCCTCCTTGTCCTTGCTCGTCTCCTCCTCCAGAGTCCAGATGGCGATCTGGATCTCTTTGTCTCGTTCTCGCCGCAGCTCTTCCTTCAGCTCGCGCTCATGGCTCAGCATCCAGGCTTCCTGCAGAGGAGAAGCAGGAGAAGCACAGACTCAGCCTCAGGTCAGACAGGATAAAACAGTAGCTGCAGAAAGGAAGCTGTTCAGAAATCTTGTATTTAAGTCGCCATTTTTTCATAGTGCTAGGAGAACATCTATTTTCAGAAAATAGGCTGAGATTAAACATTTGCAGACATTCACCTCTTTCTTCTTGTAGTTTTCTTCCCACGTCTGCTTCTCAACATCCAAACGTTCCTGCAGTATCTTCATCTCCATCTGAAACACAAACACCCCCCGTGAGCGTCTGCGCTCCTCAGACGTCGTGATGCAGATGAGAATCAGGCTCCCTCCGTCCTCACCTGGTGCCTCCTCTCCTGCTCCTCCCGGCTCCTATCCATCTCCTCTCTGAGGGCTCGACCAGCCAGCGAGCTGTTCTCCTCCAGCTGCCGCCGCAGCTCCTCCAGCTCGCCTCGCTGCCTGCAGCCAAACACAGACAGCTCAGAGAAGGAGCATCTCTTCAGGAACAGATTACTGTCAAGAACTAACCCTGAATGTGTCACATATCCTATGTTGTTACTGTAACTTTAAATATCTTTAAGACTTTAATTTGATATGAAAGTGAGGCAAGCAGGGCTGCAACTAACTAGTACTTTCTAAAATAAATATTAAGGAGTTATTGACTTAAAATAAGCTCCTATGTCTTGCTGAAAAGTTACTTGTAGGTTGATTTTGTCTTACTTCAAATGTCCTAAGGTATTTGCACTGGAAACTAGATCAAAAATACTGGGTAAGATTTAGTGTTTTTACTTTAGCCTGCGATGCTGCTGTGGACGACCTGCGGCCTCACCTGGCGGCCAGCTCGGCCAGCCTTTCCTTCTCATCGGCTACTTCTTTGTAGAGCCGCCTCCTCTGCTGCTGCAGAGACAGCTCCTCCTCCTGAAGCTGCTTCTCATACCTGACATCAGATTCAAACCCAAAGTCAGTGCGGCGTGAAACAAGCTGCCAAACTTTCATTTCAATAACAAACCACCATTCATGAATGAAAGAAAGGAAAACTATGTGGTGCGTTGAGAACCAGCGACAGCCATGCCCATTTTACAGCGAGATATTTTACTGAATAGTTTACCAAAAGTGATGTGATGACGTCACTCACCTCTGCTTGGCCAGCTCCCTCTCCCTCTGACACTGCTCCTCCTTCTCCGTCTCCAGCTGCTGTCGCAGCTCCTCACTCTGCCGCACGTATCTCTGAGCCGCTCGCTCGTCGGCCTGCAGCAGCTCCGCTTCGTGCAACGTCCGCAGCTTCTTCAGCTCCTGTTTGTGCTTTGAAATGAGCTTCTGGATCTCCGGCTCCAGCCCTGACAGGGGACGAAGGAGAAGAGGAGAGAGGTTTATGGTCAATAGAAATTCCTGATATTTACTCCACACTTGATGAGACTCGATAGGAAAAACATGCTTCTAAGAGGAACTGTAGTAAGTTTTTTTTTTATTGGCAGCAAGAAACAACAAATGACCAAGAAGAAAGGCAAAAATCAAGACAGTTTCATTCTGGATACAAATGGTTTGTGCTTCTCTTACTTCTATGTCATAACCACTGGCTAAACTAATGTGAACAATGTTGACTTTAGGCAAAACGGTTATTTGTTTTAAAGAACTTCTAACGTGAAACATTTAATCTCAGGTTTTCTTTTCAATCGACTCTACCTTTGATTGTGATCTCTTTGATCTTTTTGGTTTTCTCATCGATCCATTTCTCTCTGCGGATCTTTTCCGTGGCGCTCATCAGGTCCTTTAACTTTTTAATCTCCTGCAGAAACGAGGCGTCAGAGTAACTAACCAGAGAAATAAAATCTGAGTCTAACAAAGACACGAAGGCAGGAATGATGTTAGTAAGACAGGAAGTGAGGTATCTGAGAGGAAACAACGGCAAAAAGAAAATAAACTGGAAAGCATGAATGTGATTAATTTTAAGAAGTCACTCATAGGACTCACATGCAGGCAGACTGTCCATGAGAAGTGATGTCAGACATATTGATGACATGAGAAATGAATGGAAAAAAAAAAAAAAAAAAAAAAAAAACAGGCATGAGCCAAAAGTTCCACAGATTCAGAGAAGAAAATCCTGTTACCTCACACAAGGGGCCAAGAATTTGCCACACCTACAAGGTGAAAAAGAACAGGTAAACCCACAAGAAAGAAGAGAGGGGAAGGGAAGAAAGGCACAAGGGATGAGAGGAGAGTCTTAAACAGAAGCAGAACCACAAGAAAGCAGGTTACAGTCAGCGGAAGAGGCAGAGCACAGAATGGCTTGCAGTGGAAACACCTCTGAGTCTCACTCACCATTTCATGCTGCTGCTGCATATGTGCAATCTTCTTAGTGTACTTCTGGTCCACCTGCTTCAGCTCAGCCACCACGCCTTCACAGCGCTCACTCAGAGCTTTTTTATCATTGATCAGCTAAGGACAGACAGAAAACCTCAGATCAAACAGTAAAACAGCAGGTGTTTTTTTGTTTGTTTGTTAGGTTGTTTTTCTTAAGTTTGGTGCTCACCTGGTCTATGAAGGTCAGGTGTCTCTGGATGGTGGCTTCATATTGTTCCTTCTGCAGCTGGAAGTTTCTGCTCAGCTCTTTCTCTGTCTCCTTCACATGTCTTACTGTCAGCTCCCTCTGTTGAGCCTGCAGTGGTAAACCCCCCCCCCCAAAAAAAACACATCCGAAGATGTAAGTGTGTAAACTAGCAGGAGTAGAAAAAAAGTTCGTGCATTGTCGGCTTCCACACCAATGCAGCCTGCAGCATGTTGACGGTACGTTTCTTCTCCTCCAGCTCCAGTTTGATCCTCATCATGGAGCTGCTGACTTCAGCAGCGGTGGCCGACACGTGATCGATGCCGACCAGCTCCTCCTCAGACAAGACGGCCTGGGAACAACAACAACAAACATCAACAATGAGATCAACAGACGATGGTCTACAGTTCTAGTTTAAAACACAAATGAACTGCAGAAATTATAAGATCAGGTCTTCTTTTTTTTAAATCAGTGAACACACCACAACTTAGTGCTACCAGATTAACTAATAGTTACTGACTGAAGAAGACAAAAAGTGAGTTATTTTCAGTATTAGCCAGGTTTTGAAATCAGGAAGCTCACTAATGTAGGAAGGAAATTATTTATGGTGAAACATGTCTAGAGTTTATTCAAGATGAGAGAGGGAGCGAAATCCCTTCAGCAGATAACAGGAAGGCTCAAAATATTAGAAAGGTCAAACTAAGGACTAGGTTTGTAAATTACAGATGCTTAGTTTTTATTGTGTAGCATTGTTCACCATGCTCTCCTTGGTGAAATAAACTTGAATTGAATCAAAGTTTCTCTTGTTTTATGCTTTTGAGATTTCAAACTGCGTCCTTCATGGACCCTGGAACATGAAGACTTCATGAAATCGAAGAGTAAATGTAAAGATATAAATTTAAGAATACACAGTGGTCCTGTTTAATCATGCTAATCACTAGTATAAAACACTAAACACAATTAAAAAATACCAAACCATTAAGTCCTGCTTTTAAAATGGTGTAATTCTGTTTTACAGAGACTTCCATCACACATAGAAATGGTTCTGCTGTTCTCATTATGAGAAACTGGAATTGTCCGAAGGAAATATCGGCAGGTTAAAGCTTTGAATGAATAAGATACAGGAAAGCAGCCACAAATTTATAATCATCTCTACTAGTTAAATGAAAAAATATGAAAATAAATAATTGTCCACCTCTCTATGTGACCCAGAGGTGACCGACCGTGGCCGCTCCTGCTCTGACTTCTCCATCTCATCCAGGAAGCTCATAATGCTCTGCAGCTTGGCCTCAGAGAGCAGAGCGCCCCCGTCTGGCAGCACAGGATGCTGATTCAGCTGGCCGTGGCGCTCCAGGTTATCCGTGGTCAGAGAGTCCCCATCCTTTGATGAGGTTCAGATGTGAGCCGGTCGATTTGTTACAGTTTCAGCAAAAAAAAAGTGGATAAAAAAGCAACACTGACCTCATCTATCCAGGCATACTTCTCCTTCTGATAACACCTGGGCTCTGACAGTTTCTCCGGCTCCTCCTCCAACAGCTTCAGGGTGTCCAGCAGCTCATTCAGGGTGGTTTTGGACTGAGGTCGGCTGGACGGAGCTCCCTGACGCTGGTCCTCCACACTCACTGACCTCTGCAGGAGGTCCTGCAGCACACACGTACCGGACAAGCTCAAAAATGTTACCAAATAGAAAAACTATGAGAAAATACTAAACAGGAAATATCCCGTTCCTTACCTGGGAACTTCTGTGATGTGAGAAAACGGGGGAAACTGCTCTGAACCCAAGATCCGCTCCGTCATTTACAACATTTAGATTAAAGTCTGGAGAAACAAACAAAGCCAGTTTCAATCCTCTGAAACCAAACGTGCTTTGACCAATACACTGACGTTAACCAACTGGTCACACCTGTGTTCTTAGATTTGTTGTCTGTGGGAGACTTTGGGTTGTTGTTGCTGCTCAGTGGGGCTAGACTGTTGTTGGTCGGTGGGATCCTGAGAAGTTTCTTCCGTCCTCCTGCTCCAGCTTTCCTCTGGTTTTCAAGCTCCACTTCGGATGTCTGTTCCTCTGCTGTCCGGCGTGCTGGTTTCTGCTGCAGCTCCTGTAAGACACCACCAGAGGGAGACAAAAAACAATACACAGACCATGGGCTAAAGCACGGGTGTCAAACTCCAGTCCTGCAGTTTTTAGATGTGCCACAGGTACAAAACGCTGGAATGAAATGGCTTAATTACCTCCTCCTTGTGTAGATCAGTTCTCCAGAGCCTTAATGACCTAATTATTCTATTCAGGTGTGGTGCAGCAGAGGCACATCTAAAAGTTGAGGACTGGAGTTTGACACCCCTGGGCTATAGTTATCCTTAAATAAACAACATCAGATGTTTTCAGTTGAAGCAGAGCAAGAAGAATGATCCTTATTATCTGTGCTGAGTTTTCCCACTCAGGATGGAACAATTAAAGACCTGGAGGTCCAGATGGTTTATGAGAAAAGAAGATGGGGGGAAAAAAAAAAAAAAACTCACCTGAGAGCACTGGGACCCTTTGTTACTGGATAAAGCTGGAGAAATGGCTCTGAAACTCAGCTCTGCAAAATCAGCTGGGATGTTTAAATTGGAGTCTGTTGAAACACGTAACCAATCAACCATTTTAATGCAACGGCAAAAATCTATGCCTAAATAAGGATGAATTATTTAAAAACACAAGGAGTGACAGCCAGGACCTACAGACCTGTGTTCTTAGTCTTGGTGTCGGTGGGCGACATCGGGGAACTGTTGTTGTTCGGTGAGGTTGGGCTTTTGTTGGCGATGGAAATCTTGGGCTGCTTCTTTCGTCCCACAGCCCCCGTTTGCCCCCACAGGTTTTCCAGCTCTGACTCTGCTGCTTGCTGCACCTCTGAAGTTCGCTGTGCTCTTTTCTGCTGCAGCTCCTGTAGCGCACCACCAGAGGGAGACAAAAGACGGGGTTGTAAACGTAATTCCTTGATCAAATTCAACAATTAAGAAATACTTGTAATTAAGCACGTGTTATCTAGGCATCATAATAAAATCTGTTTTATATTTACCGTCAGTGATCTACACAAACACACTGCAAAAACGCAAAATATTACTTGCAAAGTATTTTTGGTCTAGTTTCTAGTGCAAATATGTTAGTACAGTACATTTGAAATAAGATAAAGCTAACTTCCAAATAACTTTTCAGCAAGAAATGTGAGCTTGTTTTAAGAAAATAATTCCTGACTATTGATGAAAATCTAAGTCAAATAATCTGCTGGTAGAACAAGACATTTTCCCATATTATAAGTTAAAATGTTCCACTGACTTGTTATTTCACTTGTCTCTAATACTTATTTATAAATATTGAGGAATTATTGACTTAAAACAAGTTCCTATATTTTGCTGAAGTTACTTGCAAGTTATTTCAAGTTTACTAATTTATTTTCACTAGAAACTAGACCAAAAACACTTGGTAGTGTTTTGCATCTTTGCAGCGTATTTGCAATCAATTAAAAACAAGAAAGTTCTTCAAATTTGTCATATTAGTGATAATTGTGTGTAGCTGCCGAACTGTAACATTGAAAAAAAATGTATACACCTTTTTCACATTCTGTCATGTAACAAGCATAAACTTCAATGCACTTTTATATAATGTAATAAGTATTATTTTTCTTCCACCTCACATTATGTGCTACTTTTTTAGTCTGTCTCATAAAATGCTTAATGCTGGAAAAACTCCCCCTTAACTGAAGTTTTATCACGTTGAAATCAGCCGAAGTGAATCGGTGCAGTAAAGGTTTGCACCTGAATGGCAGCGAGACGAGCAAGTCGAGCTTTCTCCTCACGAATCCGCTTCCTTTCTTCCCCTCTCCTGTGCTGCTGCAGATGATCACCTTCCTTTTTCTTCTCCTCCCACTCCTGCAGATAAAAAAGTGTTTTAATGCAACGAGAAGAGAAACACTGCTAAGACCACAGAAGGACTAATAAAGACCTTTCTTTTATTGGCGAGGATTTGCTCAAGGGCCACCTGGTGGCCCTGCTTCCTCCTGCTGAGACGTCTGTACCAGCGCTGGATAGCGACCGCGGCTTGGTTCACCTGCTGGATAAACCTTCACGTAGACAACACATAAAAGCTGTGAGCCACACGTCAGAGCACCTGCAGGAAAACGTTCCCACAGACGGGACTGACCTTTCCGCCTCCTGCTCTGTGACTTCCCTCCTCCGCGGCGGGACCGGGCTGCAGCGCTGAGCAGACACCGGAGATCTGTTGTTGGAGGTGGAGGACGAGGAAGAGAAATTCTTCTGAGACTTTGTGACAGAACCGTTCTCTAGCTGCACCTCGTCGTTCGCCGTGGCCTTTAGGATGTTGCTGAAAGAAAGACAAGAAAGCATCTGTAAGTCAAGAGAAATCTGAAAGCCACACGCTTTCGTTTCTTGTTTTTAAAATGAAAAATCTGTTGTTTCCACAAAAGCAGAACTGAGACGTACTTGAAGGAGGGCTTCTGGTTTGAGCTCTTCGGTGTGAGAGGCTTCTCAGAGTAGTTGTTGTGTAAAATGGTGGTGACCGAGTTGCCCACAGCTCCTTTGTTGCTCCTGAAAAAAAGATAAACAACTAAATTTAGCTATAATTCAAGGAATATTGATTTAAAATACTTCCACTTCATCCACTGGTAAACTGTAATCCAGGACTTTGTTTCACCGCGGCATAAACACGATTCATTTATGTTAGCCACCAACTGCAAGGGTGGACAAGGACAAAGATTTTGCCTTGACAAGCAGAGCTCAGGACGGTAAGGGAGACAAACTCACCAGGTGAAAGATGCAAACTGGTTGTTTGAGAGGCTTTCCCTCTGGAGCTGGGTAAAACAATGTTGGAAGTTTACCCTGAACTGTTGGCTGGATGAGACTTTTACTTTTTTAAATTTTAATACAGCTGCGTTCATTTATATGGGCATCAATTCACAACAAATAACTTTGATACACACTCCAAGAAAAAAGCTCCAGTGAATGTCCAACCAAGATGATGATCCAAACGAGCAAAGAATGATTTGACGAGACATGAAATCAAACATCTTCCATCTCAGTCTTCTGACAAATCTTGGAGAAAAGCTTGGAAAGCTAAAGAGGCGGGAGCAGGAAAACAAAGATCCCTCTACTGGCTTCATCTTTGTCAAATGTTAGAGAAGACATATTCTTCTGTACTAGTGAAGAAAGAAGAGCTATACGAAGTATTAACAGAAAGGGGAACCAATTTGTGCCTCGTTTTGGTTGCTTTTTTTTTTTTTTAAAGAATGTCACAAGTGTGCTTTAGTCTTTGTTGAACTGAAAGTGTTTGTTGTGATGCAGATTGTTTGCATTTTCTTTTCTTTTTTTCTCTTCTGTCAACTCTTGAGTTGGGGATAAATAAAGTTGCTTGGTTGTTTTGACTATAAAAAATTTAACTTGCAAGTTTTTATTTTAAAAAGTAAAACTGTGTAATTGTGTGGGAGTGCACTCCTAAAGGCAGCGCTATCGGGTGCCATGATCAGCAGTTATGAAACATGAGAAGCAGCCCTAGATCCACAGCCAAGCACTGCAAGTTTGATACCCAAGCTGCAGTGTGTGTGTTTGTTTGTGTGTGCTTGTGTTGCCCACCTGTTGTTGGCGGTGAAGGTGGCAGCCAGAGGGATGCCAGGCTCTTTCTTCTTCAGGCTGGTTGGAGAGTCCATGCTGCCGGTGCTGCGGGAGCTCGCATGCAGCGGGAAGATTCTGGGCTGATCGTCCTTTAAATGGAAGAGCATTTTGTTTGCATTGCATAGCTGCAAAACAGCTGGCAACATCTTTTATTTTGACACCATAAACTAGTTTTGTTCACGAAGGTGGAACTGACTGGGCAACGTAAGACCTGCCAGCGTGTGTTTGATTGTAAATACCAGGATGTTCCATGTGGTTCTCTCTGGGGAGGCTTTACTGAGGCTCGCCAGTTTCTTTCGCCCATCGGAGCTGCTGTCGAACAGAGTCAGGTAGTCCCCACTCTGTTCCTGACTGAAAAAAAAAGAAAAACAAACACACACACACAAACCAGACACGTTTATTCCAGAAGCTGAACAAATGTAATTTAATCTCAGCGACTCTTTAAAGAGGATGACACGGCAGCTTTAGGCCAACGCGGGTTTCGGTTTTGTCTTTAGATGTGAGTCACTGCAGCTCGTCTGGTAGATTTTCTGACAGCTTGGATCATAGCAGCTTTTTGTGATTAACTGTCGTCATGGCAGCTGGATAAAAGGGACCCCTCCCATTCTGTTCTTCTGGAATTTAGTGTGCTGCAGCTGACTGTCTGTTCGGGAGAAACTCTGTGATGGATTCCAAGTAAATGTGTCCATATGTTGATCCTGAGGACCTGGAGCCTCTCGGGCTACGATGAACAGATGCAGGGTGACCCCCTAGTCTGGCTGAATCTGTCTTAACTGAATTCATGGGTCTTTGGGAGGAGGCGGGGGCGCAACCAGCTGGCTCAGTGAAAAGCTATCTGACTCCACTATTCAGGCAGCACATTCCTCCAGTTTGTGCTGGACGATAAGGGATAGATGCAGCAGGGAGGGGGTGTTGAGTGACCCGCCGAGAGCCTAAAGAGACTCAATGGACTCCGGGGGGGCATTTTCAGAGTCTCTACATTTAAAGCCCCCTCCTCCAGCTGAACCAGAGAGAGAGGAGGAGGCTCCTGGCAGCTGCCGGACAATAGAATGTGAACGTGAACACACTCTTCTCTTTTTACTAGCTTCTGGCAGAGGGGGTAACCTGACCCGAGAAGTCCTGGCCCTCCCCCCTCTAACACGGAACAAAGAAGGCCCGGAAACCCTCCAAGACCCCAGCAGCAAACGCCCGACTTCTCCCCACGCTTTAACTTAGGAGCACAACTCCTATTGTCTGAAACGATGAAGTTTCAGGGCTGCCAGCTGTCGCTCAGGCTTCAGCCTAAAGAGCTCCACAACAGAGCTGAGGGTCTGACACAATCACAGCTCACAGACTGTTTGTGATACCTGAAAAGTCCAAATTCTCTCCTGATATATACACAAAGCGATTCCTTCAAATTTTGCAATTTGTTGCTTTAGAGCACATGTGTTAAAGTCAAGGTCCAGGGGCTAATTCTGGCCCGCCAAAGCTTTATATGTGACCTGTAACACTCCAGATGCCAAATTACATCAATCAGTCCCTCCAGCAATTGTGGAAATTCCTGTAGAATCAACAAATCCCTGCATTTTTCACATGAATGCATAATTGTGAGTCTACTGCAAATTTTCCACCAACATGGTCAAGCCAACTGGGCTTATTTGAGGCCAACCCCCACCTGCAGGGGGCAGTATTCCTTAATTTTATGACATTGCTCCCTCAGCCTTATTCAATCTCAAGTTATAGCGACCAACATTGCGAGTAACAAAAAGTCACCTTTAACATCGTACACAAGTGCAAATATTGCAAAATTCCTTGCAAATATTTCTAAGTTAGCACCATATAATATTTGATTTTGACTAAAAAAAAAAAAATTACAAAAATAATTGCAAAATCTTGGAGAGACTGATCAATGGGAAAAGATGTTCAATATTTAATTTTAATGACTTATTAGATGCAGACACAGCTATTTATTAATATTTTAACAGTTTGTTCAGGGGTTTTTATCAATACATTTGGGCACAACAGGCCCTTATGAACATTCATGATCTTGATATGTCCCAAATGATTATGACAGCCCTGCTTTAGAGGCAGATTGGAGCTGGCTCAGCCTGAGGCTCTGCAGACATGAATCAGCACATCCTGTTGTGATCACACTCCACTGTGTCAATGATAAAAAAACTGGTTTGACTCAAAGAAATAAGAGAAATTGAAATGAAAATAGACACTCCTGCTCCAGAATGTGTGTGTGTGTGTGTGTGTGTGTGTGTGTGTGTGTGTGTGTGTGTGTGTGTGTGTGTGTGTGTGTGTGTGTGTGTGTGTGTGTGTGTGTGTGTGTGTGTGTGTGTGTGTGTGTGTGGGTGTGTGTGTGTGTGTGTCTTCACCTTAAGCTAAGGTTGGCCTGCTGGTTGACCTGAGTGGTGCTGTTGGATCGCCTAAGGTTCTTGATGGAACGGCAGCTCCCGGAGTTGGTGCCGCTCTGTGGGTAGAGAAGCTTTGTTGGGAATGGCCAGGAGGAATCAATAAGAACAAAAACAAACTGTTCTTAGCAGAAGCCCACCAGCGTGTTGCGCTTCCCTCTGCCATCAGCAGCCACCGACACGGACACAGACCGAGAGAAGTGCTTCCCTGGAGATGCGCTGCTGGGCCGTTTGGACACAGAGAGCCGGGAGCCCAACAGGCTGAGGTCCACAGCGTCTCCAGAAGAACATGACGGGACAGACGAGGGGCTGCGTGTCGTATGCATGCTTCTAAAATCTGGAAAACATTGCAGAAAGGCATTTTGGAGGGTATTAAATAATAAACAATAGAGATATAGACACTATATATCAAGCAGGTTGCCAGTAGTTAAATGTAATGTTCAAAAGTTGTGACATTTTAATATTTACTACTTTGCTTTGGTAACAAAATCCTAGCTGAACATAAATGTCAAAAAAGTAAAACTTCAGAGTAGTGAAAAGAGTTTTGGCTGAGTTTCTGTGTTGGAGCAAGAATTTAAGTTTCTGTCCAGCTTTTAGTTAGTTCAGACCTCTAAGATCAAATTTAGGGGCACCAAACGTTGTCACCGCAAAGTTGTCAAGGAAACAGTTAATATGCCCCTTTGGAAAAATAAATTACAAAAGCTTTACTTGAATTTCAAAGTGTTATTATTTCAGAAACATTTTGTGTCTTAGCTACAAAGCACTTCCTCATTTTTCCTAAGTCTTTTTAATACAGCGGAGAGACAAGATGACTTCATGAAAGAATCATGAAGGTGGTTTTCATTGCAATTTTCTTCCCAATAGGTGTTTGTTGTGATAGAGGGAATCCTCCTGCATCAATACAAAAATATGAGCATTAATGACAGCAGGTGGCAAACAGTTTCCTTATCAACCAGGTAAGGAAACAGTTACCATTAGCTACCATCTAATCGGAGCTTGTAGGTGTTGAATATCTACTTAGGAAGATGACTGGAGTGGCACACCTTTTCATCACTAGAGGCTCTTTATTCTCCTGCGCCAGGTCGTATGACCAGCTGGATTCCAGTCTGTAACCTTCCAAATTGTTGCGTGTAAATAAAAACAACTATTATTGCAACTAAAATGAATACTCTGCGTCTGCAAAAGTTCTGTGGTGAAAGCAAAAAAGTGAGACAAATTTGAGTTCATTGCAATTGTCAACAGTTGTATCACAGTTAAATAGATAGATGATCTATACAGATATAGATTTTAGGTGGTTGTGTTTAAGTACAATGTAACGGATGAATTATGAGATCAAATTTGTTTGAGAGTGTGAAACATTAAGTGACAAAAAGCTGTTGTGTCTAAAGTTTAAATCAATTAAAAAAAACAACATAATAATTAGAAACAAAAATTTGTTTGGGTGAATAAACTGCTCAGTAGAAAACTCAAGTTAAACTGCTTAGTTAAACTCAAGTTAATAAATAACTTGAGTTTAACGAGCCTCAATAGAAAAATGTATTTCAAAAAGCGATCATCATTTCTAAAAACAAAATGTGCTTAGGTGTCTTTCAGTTGTTACACTGGCATAATTTTATTTATCAAAATAAAATGTTTGCAAACTGCTTCATCAATATTCAGTTTAGTTCAAGTGAGTAATAGTTTTTAAATTCCAAAGGGTAATTAGGTTTTTTTTGGTCATTACAACTAAGTATCTTCAGAGTTATATTGTGAAGAGGATGTTCAAGGTTGTCCATTATGATTTTTTTTATTATCTTATTTTTATATTGTTGACATTCAAGACGAGTACTCTAGTGTCTACTGTAGTTCATCTCTGAAACACCCAACAATTCCAGAATCATCTATTTCTGCTGCTGACTTGCACTGAAATAATATTCAGAGTTAAATTTTAACAGCTTGTTTGATGAAGTCAGTTCAACATGTTGTTTACATGAGGACTCAGTGAGTTGAACCACAGAAGAACAGCAACCTGTTGGTCCCCCCCGCAACACCCGACAACAAATCCACTCACTAAATTCCCAGCCACTGCAAGAACATGGAATCCTTTGATTACGTTTTCAAATAGTTTACTGTGTCAGCTATAAATCTACAATCTGATTTGCGACCTAAATAACTGAAGGTATTTATTGTGTACTACCACTGAAGGCCGATAATACTTACTAAAAAGCTACTTTTTGGTAGTTATTAACTACAAACTTTGACCCATTAAATAACAGGAACAGTTTTTTTGTAAAGAAACATTTAGTTAATAGTGTTGCAGATTAATTCAAACTCTGCGGCAGATTTATGCTATGATACTCTATGTCTGCAAACTGCTGTGCAAAGAGGTCCTAAAACTAAAAGCATGTTTAAGATGCTTTGAAAGACTCCAAGATTTTAAATGACAATAAAGTTTGTTGTCCATCAGTCTCTTTTATGTTTAATATTACAACATTTATACTATGTCATATTTAGTGCAAAACAAACAAAAGTCAGCACACGATATAATACAGTGAGCATAAAGTATATTACTTTAATCACATTAGCCACTTGACATCATCTATATAACAACACTTTAAGAAAATTTCCGTTCTTGTTTCTAGAGGTCAAATAATAATACTGGCAGAGGAAAGGATAGAAATTATGTAACTGAATGCTCCTTTAGTCTGCTGCTATGTATTCTTATTCTAAAAAACTTTACCTGACGTTCCTAGCAGCAACAAACCATCTTTTTACCTGCTATTGCAGGATGCAGTTTCAATAATTCCTGTTGGTAGATGTACGCAAGCTATTCAACTATAATTTTCATTCATGTTAACAACAAAAATAAAATGTCATTAAAGTTTTGCTCCAACAAAAATGTATTTGATTTGATCAGCAGATTTTAAGAACTGCACTTCTAAAGCATAAGTCTTTAAATTTATGTCATCTAATACCTCCGTAACATTTGTCATCAGAAATATGACAACGTCTAATTTCAGTTTCAGACTTCAACCATACTGTCTGCCATCAAAAAATAATGGAAAGCCATTTTGTTTCTCAGCTGGATTTAGTATATTCTACAGTAACACACATTACATTTAGGTTGAATAAAGAGGCTATCACAAGTTAAATACTTCACATTTCTTTAACCACTAATAAAGCAGATCATTTATCAAAGATTTATTTAATGTTCCCTGGTAATATCTTAACAAAAAAGAAAACTACTTTCTGTGATTATAGGTTTTAACTTTTCATAAGCTTTAGGACTACTAAAAAGGCTGCAGCTTTATGGTGGAAGATCCTGAAAATGCTGCAAATAAACCCAATAACTGGTTTTGTACAAGAAGTACTGAATAAAAATATACGTAACTGTGAATCTGACTTCTGTATCAACGTTTCTGGGAGATCCTAAGCACCTGCCTAATTTCCTTTTGGCTTGGCCTACCTCTGAATCAAACACAAAATTACACGCAACACTCGCAAGTTAACATAACCCAAATTTAGATGTTATCACAAAAGGGTACATGCGCCGTAAGGTTATGATAATATTTAAACCATTCGTAAAAATTGTGATTTCAGAACTAGAGATTCAGTTAAAATGATACCAGCGCAAACATGTCTTATTAGAAAAGTGCTAAAAACGGTGTTTTTTAAATGAAGTCTGGTGGGAGCGTTTCAAGCTAACTGTTCCTCTAACGGCCGTAAAGCCAAACACAAACCCGTTTCTCCTCTGGAGGAAAGACTCACTTCACGGACGGGATGGCGGCATGGCTGATAATCTGCAGTGTGCCCCCACGGCCGTGACTTTTATTTCCAAAACAATCCTCCGATAAACTGCGAAAGTCCTCCGTGGACTGTGGAGCAAATAACGCCTATCATCATCTCTGTGGTAACAACGCGAATAAATCCCCGCCCCCCTCGCCGTCTGTCATTGGTGGAAACGGAAACGTCGTATGCGTGTTCTTTCATCTGATTGGTCGCAGGAAAGTGTCAACCTAATGTATGGATGATAGGGGGCGTGTCTTCCCCAACGGTTTGGTTGACTTTTAAACCAACACTTTCTCAAACTGAGCGTTTGCAAACAATCACACGAGACAAACTTTTATTTATGATTTTATTAACTGACCTTGTAGAACATAATTAAGAGATAAAAAAAAATAATTAAAAGATGCTGAAATATATACACAACGGAAAGGAGAAGGTAATCACAATCAGGTCCACTTATTTAAAACAAATAAATACGTCTCATTCCAGATTTTCTATCTCCTTTTAAACTCCACAGCAGCTCTCCATACATCAGCTCCTTTCCCCAGCAGGATGTCTTCTGGTAATTCCTCCAGTCCCTGCAGAGGCGGAAGGTTTTTCTGCTCCAAATGGCTCTCTAAGGTGCACCTGATGCTGCAAACAGCAGGGAGGGGGAACATGGAGAAAACAACTGTCAGCTCTGGATCTATTGTTTTCACCCCATGCATTCCCTTTGAGCCCCGGCCCAGCTGCTGCTTTAACAAGAGTGAGCCGTGGTAGAGGGGGTACAATTTAAGCTTCTTTCTGCTGACAGATGGCTGCCTGGAGGGGTCAAGCTCCGATCCTGGAAGTCAAAAGGCTCTAAGTCCCTGAGGGACTGGGAGAGTGCCAGCTAAGACTGCCACACATTGCTCTGATTAAAGCTGTCAGGATTCCCCAGATTCCTTTAGATCATGGTGGTAATCTTTAACTGACAACAGGCACACTTCCTGAAAAAAATCCTCCCAAATCTGGTAAACCAAAATCATAACTCTAAATTCTTTAGGGATGGTTTTATGATTTGGTGGCAACCTCCTCCCAAAACCAAAAACACACACACATTGTAAATTACATTTCACAGAAGGAGAAGAAATGTTAATCGTTTTATCTTACTCCCACTGAGGCTGGTAACGCTCTTCAGGCACGGCACCGCTCGTCTTCAGCAGCAGGATTTCATGCAGCTCCAAAGCAAAAGTTTCAACATCTGTGACAGTGAAGAAAGCCTTCATCCTTCTCCTCTCCTCCTCCGACAGCTTCTGCTGGAACTCTGAAGGCAGTTTTTGAAACGGATCCTGGAACCAACATTCAGAAAAGTTATTACAACCCAAAACCATGTGGTTTGGATCTGTCTGGAATCACAAGTAAAACATTTAGGTGCTTCCACAGAACTTCACAAGGTTTTTGAAATTGTTTTGTGAAAACGATTTTTATAGATGAAACCATCTGACAGGCTTACAATCCTTAAGTCTATGAGAGAGATATAAATTTATCAAAACAAATAATGGTCCACCCATTATTTTTAAAAATACTGTTTTATCATAAAGCATATACTATTTGTTTGTCAATGTAAACTGTTTAGAAAAAAAAGAAAAATACATTTTTAAAACAATAGTAATAACAATAAGAACACTACAGTCTACACTACAAGATTTTAATTAAAGAAATAAGTAAACTTCAATAGGCTGCTTCATTAGTTCTACAAAAGTACAAATAAATACAATTTCTCTTTCTACAGTTTCTTTTCTTGAATTTTCTTAATCTATTTAGTTTTATTCATTTCTAATATTTCTGAACCTTGAAGCTTTCAAATTATTAATGCAATTTACTTTTTAAACCTACATTTTAACCACAAAAGCTGTAAATTTTTTATACAAAATTTACAAACTAATTTTAAAAACTTGCATTACCACAGCGGTTGTACAACTGAAGCTTTCTGGGTTTTTTCAGACTTACTTGCTTCCTGCTGAGCATGAGCTCTGATTTCCAAGAATTGAGAAGCTGCCAGGTGAAGATGCTGTGCTTCACTTTGCTTTCCACGAGACCCTGAAGGAGAAAGATTCCCCCCAAAAGCTTTAAAATTAATCAGAAATGTGAATTTTTGATTGCTCTAATTAATATAGATTATTTCATTAATTATTGTGAAGTGCATAAAAAATTTTTGACATCCTGTTTTTATCAAACTAATTTGAATTAAATATTACTTATTGTTTTTCAGTTGATACTCCTTTAACATTATCTTTTGAGAGACATTTGTCTCATTCCCAGTCAGAAACAAACGTCTTGGTTTTATATCTAATTCTTCAGGAGTATGAATACTTTTAGGTCTAACTACTTGTTTATTTTTAGTCTTAATGTTCTTGAGTCTATTCTGTAGAGTGAAGTGTAGAAAATTGTTTTCTTTAAAAAGTGCTTATCTAGAGTTGATTTCATGTCCAGTCTTAAATTTAAAGTGTTCATGTACAAATATAAACAGATATCCTCCACACTTTCTAAACATTTTGGGAATAGATTTCAAATGTTCCGATTATTAAGTAGGGAGAAAATTAGTTTTGCACAACATGAGCTGTTTATTTTATTGGCTACATATTACAAAGATCTGAAGACAAAGTCAAATGCATTTTTACAGGATTAATTTTCAGAACAATATTTGGAATATTTAGTGCAGGACAACTTCAATAAGTATAAATCTGATATCTCTGCTGCAACAGAGGATGGTTCATACCTTGGCGACAGTGTTGGAGATCTGCGGACCCATCTTCAGGGAATCTGTGAGGTAAGACAGCAGCTGACCCTCTGGATCTCCACCTCCCTTTCCCAGGAAGCGAAGGCCGATCTCAATCACGAACACAGCATCACAAACATCAGTGTACGAGCGCAGGACAGTAGTTGTGGCGCTGCTCACCGAGCCCTTCAGGGCTTCCTGTGACAGAAACACAGAGGCTATGAGCAGAACAGAGGAGAGCAGCAGATGGAGGGAATGTGACCTCCGACAGTCTGAACTCGCAGAAATCCATCAAGGAAGTCTACTGAAAACATTCTGCAGCTGGCATTACTCAGTTCCAGGAAAAAGAAAAAAAGACCAACGCTGTAAAAAATGAGTCAGTGAATAAAACTTACCTGATGAATCTTCTCTCTCACTTCAGCCAGAACCACAGAGAAATCCTGCAAACTTCTGTTAAGGTACCTGGAAGTGTCCTGATTGAGAGAGAGAAAATATTCAGATTAGCAGAAAGTTCACTGTTTTGCAATTTGCATTAAGGCTATATACAGTATTTACTGCCTGGATGAGCGGTTTTCCAGCCAGGAAGCGGCGAGCCAGTTGGGTTTGGATGACCCGCAGGTCGTAGCTGCTGCCCGTCTGCCCGCCTTTCTGCAGAGTGTAGTTGCAGTTTGCTAAAATGAGCGGCAGCAGCTCTCGCTCAGGGTGGCACAGAGTCAGCTGGGTCTCAGATATCCTCTCTAGTGGAACGCTGTAGTCACTGTGAAGATAACAGGACAGGCAGGAAAACAGCGTTTCAGATGTTATGGATGAATCTAATATCTACATGAATAAAATAAACATCACTTCCTAGAGTCATCCCTTCATGTAGAGCAGGGGTGTCCAAACATTTTGTCACGTGGGCCAAGGAAATAAAAAAACTAATGAAATGTTTTTTTTTGGTTACTCAACAATAAACTAAATGTGCAAAATTTTAACAAAACAAGGCATCTAGTTTTTTAATTCTCTTGGGCTTGATTGAACAAATTTATTCTGAGTTACAAGAACAGAATTTGGGTCACTTTCTTTCAAAAAGCTTCCTATATTTAGCCAAGTTTAACAAGTTTAGATAAAAGCTGATTTTTTTGGAGGCAAAGTCGGCTTTTCAGCAAAAGTCTTTGCTCTGACTGGTTCTACTTATGATAAAAGCTTGATTATTAAAAAAAAGTGAATATTTTGTACTGAACTTAACATTTTCCATTGTAATAACTTCACCCTTATTACAAACAAAAATAAAAATCTGAATCTGTAATGGACGGGCCAAATTTGTATCATTCTTGAACCCCCAGTTGGGAGCCTCGCAAAAACAGTAACAGCGCGACCCCAGATGTCGAGAGTACGCTAGGTCTTGCCTCTGGTTGGGCCATTCTTTTTTTTTTTTTTTTTTTTTTTTTTTTCTTTTTTTCTTTTTTTCTCCGAAGAGTTTTTGCGGCGCTAGTGGCTCGTATTTTTTTGTACAGTAGGCAGACAGGAAGGAGGGTGAGGAGAGGGGGGAAGACATGCGGTAAAGGTCGTCGGGACCGGGAGACGAACCCGCGACGTCCACTTCAAGGACTAAGGCCTCCAAACGTGGGGCGTGCTGACCCCCTGCGCCACCACAGCACGTGGTTGGGCCATTCTAACATATGAGTACGTTGTGATCTAAATCATCCCATTGGGCCTCCAAATGAAATGACCTCAGGTTGCTGTTGGTGCAGAACTGACCTGTCCTTCTGGCCGCTCATTTTCCTGGCCTCCCTCACCAGGGAGTTGTGAGTCTCCAACAGGAAGTCAACCAGAGTTTGGAGACATGAACCAGGGCCGCGTCGGCTTGGCCTCAGATACTCACTGGAGCTCTCCTCTGTCAGCTCCTTCTCACAAAGATTTACGTCCGCCCCCAAATCTGCAGCTAAACGCACAAATGCAAACACAGATGAACCAGCAAATGCAGGAACATCAGCACTTTTTTGTTACTGTTTATCAAATAATGTTCATCAGACTTTTCTATGCAGAAAATAAAATAAATGACACATTTGAGTCATGCAGATTATCACAAAGTATTGGAAAACTCAGTGAACAAAATTAGACATGTGTTGCTTTTTTAACAATAAAATGTGTAAACTTTTTAACAAGAAAACAAACAAATACAAAATGCAGTAAAGTTCTTCTAAAATCATTGGTATCACATGATTCCCGTAAATTCTACATAAATCAAAATATGTTAAAAAAAAAATACATATTTTAAAAACTGAATCCTGCACCATAATTTGGTCTAAAATAAGAGTTGAAATGTTTACGCCCTCATCTCTAAACCTTTTAGTTTCACCTCAGTAGTCATCAAGACCTTCTCTATTTTCACAAAGCTGTGAGTTTAGGAAAATAAGGACAAACATGTTGGAAGTGTGTTTCCACATCAGGTTTCCACATCATATTGCCGATTATACGCCAAGCCCCAACATTCCCATAATATTATGAAAGCAAACACTGAAGACTTAAAACTGTTTACCTCAAACACAAGAAGATAACCAGACAGTTAAATTAAACCCTTATCAAATATAAACCCTAAATTATCCGGATTAATCTGGATAATTTAGCAGCCTGCAGCTAAAGTCTGGTTGGGTTTTTTTTATACGCAAGTTCTTTGTTGAAAACTAGCAGGATCTTCTGTGAAACTGTTTTTACACCAGGCTAACTATAACTTATATTATTGACATAGTAATTCTATAGTGTAGCAACAACATTTGAATAGCTGCAGTTGCTCTGCAGACTGAAATGTAAAAGGCTGCACCCTTACAGTTATTTGCCACCTCGGCTCTGAGCAGGTTCCACACGCTGATGAATTTGTCCACCCTCTCAACCAACACCTTCTGGAACCCTGATGAGGATGATGAGAGAAGGCTGTTTGTACATGCATTCCTGCATTTTGCTGCACCTGCCGAGGCAAAGAGGAAATGCTGGTTTACCTGCAGGGATTTGCTGTAGAGCCTGCGCGACGGTCTGAGAAGCCGAGCTCGCCGACGTCAGAGGAAACACCCTTAGAAGGTCCGACTGAAGAGCAGCCAGTTCAGGCAAGTGATGGAGCTGCCGCACACAGTGTACCTGACACACACACCCACACACACACACACACACACACACACACACACACACACGCACACACACAGAGAGTCTGCTTGAGCTTCAAAAAGGGTTGAACAAATACCAAAAATGTAAATGTATTTTTTACACTAGAGTGAAGTCCTCCACCCTTTCCACCTTCTTCTACCACAAACGTTTTTTCAGTTTGTGCTGTTATCATTTTAAAGATATTAATAAATGTTTCCAGTGTTCATCAGATGTCAAGCAGCCAGTCCACATTTACAAAAAAATAATTTTGTGTCAATCAATTGTGCACAAACATAGGAAAGAAGTATTTATATCAGTTTTGTTTCATTCTGTTCATGTGTGTGGGAGAAGTTGATCTCTGGTGACCACAGGAATTTTTTTATTTTTTTATTTTTTTATCTTAAAAACTATAATTGCACAATCAAATTTTTAAAAGGCACAAAACATTACTAATGTAGTTCAGTTTGACTGGCAACATATTTTATTTGATTTTGACTGACTGGTTGACCTTTGATAACCTCTGGAAACACTGATTAATATCTTTCAAATAATAGAAGCAAAAAAGCTCATTTCTTCACTGCAGAAACATTTAACACCAATTTGGTTTAATTTGAAGAAGTGGGGGATGCCAATTTTACTCGGGTACGTTACCCTAAATAAGGACATTAAAATCCAATCCAAATGGGTTAATCAATGTGTCAGCTAAGTGTTACATCACCACCAGAGTCAGTTCATGAACACAAAAAAGAAGCTAAAAGTAAAATTTTTGGGGGTTGATATTTGTCAGCTTTGTCCCTAAAAAAACAAATGATGGCAACATGGTGCCCATCCGGCAGCGAAGCGTTCGGTACCTTCTTCATAAACAAGCTGAGCAGCGGCAAAGAGTCGTGTCCTGACATCTCTCCCACCAACTGAGAGAAGCGCTCCACCGTCATCGTCTCACGCAGACTCCAGAAGGACGAGCGATCCGTCGGGCAGTTAGAGGGCAAGGACAGCATCCTCCCAGGATCGGCAGACAGCAGAGTCATCAGGGGGCTTCCAGAGAGTCCGTCATCTGAGCTGATTCTCTCCTGAGCTTCCTCAAGATTCCTCTGCAGATCCTAAAGCAGGAAAGAAGAAAGGCTTTCCATCACTCATCGTCCAGAGTTTAAAACATGAAAACACTTTCAGACACAAGTTTCCAGAGTTTTGGGGGGTTTTTTTTAAGCACACCTTTACAAAATGAAAAACCTTTTTATAAAAAATTTGAACATGGGAACAGCAAGAATCAGAGACATTATAGGGACAAATTTACAGATTGGTTCATGTGTGGATGAGACAATTTACAGAAAACTACAGCAAATAAACAATTGGAAATGGAAACATTTTTATGTTTACTCTATGGGGCTGCAACGATTAAACAAATTAATCGTGATTAATCAATTATTAAAATAATCATCAACTAATTTGGGAATTGATTATTTCATAAATGGAGTAAAAAGACAAAAAAAATGCTAAAAGAGCAACACATCCAGAGCAGTAATTAAGCCAAAATTCCACAAAAAATATCGACATTTTGGTTTTAAGATTAAAAAAACCTTCTTTGTCTGTAAATATGTTCTGTCCAAAACTCATCAAGTAGCCGAGTTTTAGCTTCATCTGGTTCAAATTCAGTAAAAATCTCATATTAAGCACCTTTTGCTTTCCAGTTATTAATTGGTTAATCTAAAACATAAAACATTAGCCACACATTGTACTGATGTTAGGTCAAGCCAAAAGGGCATTTCATATGTTAATGTTAGGAGAATTTTATTTCTCCTAATAATAATGCCTCATTTACTACCAATGTTCCCTAAATGAATGCTCTGTTATTGCATGCTAGGAAATAAAATGTTTATTTTTTTATTTAAAAATATAATTGAATTATTGTTTATTTGTATTTTTTATGTATTTCTAGTATTGCAAAAAATAAGCTTAAGTGGTTAAATATAAAATATGCAGAAAGTGCCATTATTTTATCTGATTAACTGATTAATGGTCAAAATAATCAGTAGAATAACTGATTTCTAAAATAATGGTTAGGTGCAGCCCTACTCCCCCATTTTTTCCCACTTATTCAGATCTGGAAAATATTTAAATCAAATTCTACATTTTCCAGACTGCATAACAACCTTTGGATTTCTAACTTGTTTATTGCTAAAACACCGTAAAGCCTTTTTACCTGAAGCACTGGGTTGATGGCAGAATCACAGACGAGTTCCTCCCAACGCCGCCGTTCCTGTCTGGAGGACAGATCCGGTCTCGCTCCCCTGGAAGCTTCATCAAATATCGGCACGTTTAAAGACACGTTTTGAGTTCACGACCTAAACGCCAATGAAAGGTCGTTGTAAAGATGGCTCTACCTTCAGGGAATCTCGTCAGGATGAGATGAACCATAACTGCTGTGTTGTCCCTGTTCTGGTCCAGAGTTTTTCCCAACACTTTCATGTCCCTTTCCAGGTGGTCCCACAGAAATTGGAAAACATCCAGCGGACGGGGATGGATCATGTCACTGACTCTCTGACATAATAGGACATAGGTTGTCCTGTCTTAATATGGAGGAATATTTTCAAAATGTAATGAGAAATATGAGATCCAGTCTCACTCTTTGGTTCTTCATGGCTCCTTGAAGCATAGCGAGGTGCATCAGCAGCCGCAGGATGCCGGACTGAGCCGACGTCATCCGTCTTTCAGGGGCTTCGGACCTCCGATGAGCCTCACCAAGGACGTGTCCTGTCCTGGTCTGATCCCTGACATTTACGGCAAAAGAAATGGATTAAACAAAAACGTGCAAGTGAAGCCGCTCAGAAAGCTGAGTCAACAGAAGGTCTCACCTCTGCTGGATGTGCTGAGTAAAACCTTCCACTGGGACGTGTCTTTCTCCACCAATGGGAAGCCCACAGTCAGGACAGAATGATCTAACCACTGGCTTTCCACACTATGAGACAACACAGGATTAATGACAGTCTCACTGACGCTCATTTTAGGCTGTTAATAGTTTATGAGGGATTAAAACAAACAATGAATGCCTACCTCTCCCACAAAGCACACATGTCCTTTTGCACAGGCTAAAAATAAAGGAAAACATCACATTTAAGAACTTCAATAGTGATGCAGTTGATATGCAGAGTATTATTCTATATTTAGCTTTACCAATGTTCCTACTAATCTTGACAATCCCTCAACTCAGTAGTGACAACAGTATTTATAGCCCTCCAGCTTCTTCACATTTTGTCAAGTCACAACCACAACATTCAATGTGTTTTGTTGGGATTTAGTGTTTTCCTTCAGCGGAGACAGGAAAGCTGCTCAGAGTGGATGCGACAATTCAGAAAAAAAGCTGCAGAAAACCTTGGAGAATCCTGAGTTTTTTTATTTATTTCTACGTCTGCCTTTATTTAATCATTTGAACACAACACTCACTGACTCTTCCTTACTGTTAATACACGTTTCTTGTTTTCTCCCATGATTCTAGTTTCCTCTTGTTTATGCAACAACTTTCAAGCTGTCAGGGTTTTTTCTCCCTTTTTACTGTAACCACTATTTTAATAATACTATATAATCTGAAAACTGATGTGAATTCATTTTTATTAACTTGATATGACATCATGATGTTTACACTTACTGTACATCTGGAGTTTCTTCTCGCTTAACCACAGTCTGGCGTCAGTCGTGTGATCATCTGGCATAGTCGGAAGGTACAGGTTCTGGATGAAGAACAAAAATGAAAACTAATAATGATGATGAAGGTAGTAAATAACAGAGGTTATTCTGGATTTTAAAAATATAAAAAGAGGTTTTGGTCTTATAAAAGCATGCGTAGATATGCATATTTTGTGTCAAATAAGAATTTGTTCATTAGTAACTACGAAAAGTGACATGAATCTGCAAAATTGAGTTTCTTTTTATACAGATAAACAAGCTTCTCACTGGGACGTTCTCAGGCTGAAAGGCGATCAGATGAAGTGGAACCAGAAGGGGATTTCCACAGAGGAGCACAGAGTCCAGATGGACCAGCAGCTCCAGGAGAGTTTGTCTCAGACTCGACAGATTTGAGCTGATGTGAAAATTGGACCCTGTTTGGCCGATACGATTCATCAGAAGAGCCGAGCAGAACTCCCTCAGCTCATTCCGGTTGATGTTTCTGAGGAGAGCTTTCAGTCTTCCTATCTCCTGTAAGATCGTAAAAAAAAAAAGGCTGTTAGAAATATTTGAGTGCAGGCATTTCATTAACAATTTAAATAACTAAGAATTGGAAAGTCAACAGAACATTTTGAACATTCTCTTAAAACAAGCTAGACAAGCCAAACAGCTTTTCCTTTTAATCTTAAACCTTGAATAATTTCAGAATTTTTTAGTCTTTTAAACTTCTTATGCAAAGCGTCAAACAACATAGATGAACTTTAGACAGGGTGTACCTGTGTGGAAGGATGTAAGCTGGCATCAGGTGATCTGTACCTGCAGGTGACCCGTCTAAACAGAGCCAGAGCCACGAGGCTGACCTGAGATCCTCTCAGCTTCTGCAGGCAGAAAGCAGAAGGAAAAAGATACTTTATTTATCCCAAAGAGGGAAATTCATATATGCAGCAGTAATGCAATAAATAGTCGTAAAACTAATATACACAAATACATGTACATTAATATGATTTTTAAACATAACTGCATACAGACTTCATATTTAACTTCAATGTGGCTTTAACATGGAATTGCACAAAAAATAAGTTAAAGTCACAACACACAAAAAAAAACATTATCAATATCTGATGATTGCAGCCAACATGTAACCACTTTGTGCTGCTTATGCTGTCAAATGCATCTACTACTAACCCTCACTATCATCTGTTTCACTCACATCGGATGCCGTGGTAATCAGTTCAGTGACTTCTTTCCAAAAGTTAAAATGATTAAGATTTGCTGGCCTCTAGTGGCTATCAGGAGACATAAAGCTACATCAGTCAGCAGTAGCTTCAGCCCTGGAGTAGCTCTCACCTGCAACTCGGTCACAAAGCTGTCGGACCGGTTCTCCAGGAGAACCTGACCCACAGCGTTTCTCAGATCTCTGTAAGACATCCCACAGCAAAGGAAGTGGTCTACGTTTGTTGGAATCATTCTCTGAGAGAGAAAAAACATTTGTGTTCTTTAAATTAATTCCTTAGCAGCACAGTTACAACCTAAAGCATCATTAGAAGTCATTATGAAATAGTCCACAAAAAATAAAAAATAAAGATGTATCAAAGTGTTGCACCTGGAGCTGCAGAAGAAGTGGAGGGAAGATCCACCTGCAGGCCGGGCTGTTCATCAGGGACACGATGAAGTCCATCCCTGAGCACCTGTCCAGGGCTCGCAGCAGGTAAACTCTGAGCCAATCATTGCTGCCGTACTCAAATAACCCTCTCACCTGACGCAGGTATTCTGTATCCATCGCTGGTCCACCTTTTTTATCAGAAAAAAACAAAACAAAAAGAAAACATGCATATTCGTCCCCACAGTTCTAGCATATTATATATGTGCAACTATGCAACAGTTTTAAAGTCACATCACCTTGAGCTATAGCTTTCTCGAGCAGCTTGGCAGCAGTGCTCAGGCAGATTTTCAGTCTGGCGATGTTAAGGAGAAACTCTGCTGGGTCCTCTTGTCTGTCGGGAATTTGTTTCCTCACAATCCTGCTCAGAAATCCGACTTCTGCTTGATGCTCTGCAGCAGGATCCACTTCTCTGGCTGCTGAGCACAGCAGGGAATCCTGAGAGGAAGGACAGAAGCAGTTCATATTTGTGACAGCAATCAAACTGTCATCAGTACAAAGTTTCAATTTGTTTGTGAACAAATATCAGCAACACAATAACAAAGCCTGAAAGCTGGGGAACCTGGAAGCAGTTGGCAAACAGCAGGTAGAGTTCTGTGCAGTCCTCCTGGTCCCAAAGGTTGTTCTCCAGATTCCTCAGGTAGTTCTGGATGTGAGTCTTCACCTGGTCAAAACTAAGATATGTACTTTGGTTAAACTTCCATTAAAATATGCTTTTATATGTTTGTTAAAAGCATCACTTTGTTATGAGTTTGGTTTGTGACAGATAATTGGGGGAAAACCCCCCTGATATTTCCACCTCCTCCCAGGGCTGAAATGCACCGCTTGGCAGAAAAAAATCAGCAGAGCCAGGAGGGGGGTCTTAGCGCTGCCAATTATGCTTGTGTACACGTTGTTCTGTGCTAAACTACAGTTTCTCCCCATCAACAAAGCCTCCCACAGCCGCTGAAGCTAGTTAGTATCACCATCAATGATGGCAGAGAAACGGTCTTTCTGAAACGGTAAATTGTTTCTCCACCATTAGCACACTGAGCAGCGCATACACAAATTGATTGATTGACAGCGCTAAGACACTCCTCCTCGTTCTGACTGGACGTTTTTCTGCAGACTGCAATAGCAGCACAGGGAAGAAGTGGAGGAGCTTGATTTTTTTTGACAGATTATCTGTCTCATACAATGCTGTCATGACATGGTGACAGTTTTAACAAATACATAAAAACTATTTTTTTTATGACAGCTACATACTGCAGCTTTAATTGGTTTGTGTTTTACTACAGCATGAGAAGTTGTTCACGCCTTCTCTCTCACCTGTACTGGAGCAGGAGCTTTGGCAGCACCGATCGGACCATTGGACTGTTATCCACACACTCCAGGAAGGGAGTGAGCTCCCTGGTGCGGTAAACGTCTCCTGCAACAACAGCAGAAAGACACCTTGGTATTTGCAAATGACCTGGTGTGTGTTCACTGACACTAACTCGTTCAGTCACTGACCGTTAGCAGAGACGAGCAAAGAGAACAGCAGCTCCACCACGCCCTCTTTTGGCTTCTGCCCCTCTGACAAACAGAATCTGGACACGACCTCCAGGAAGAAGGAGTTACAACAGTGTCTGATGGCTGCCTGCTGTTCAAGTGCCACCCTGAATTACAATTAAGACAGAAAAAAGATAAATATAGACGATGGTTGGGAATTTCTGGGGTCGTTGTGGCTTTTCTTTATAAAGAAGCACCTAGTCTTGTACTGGTTGGCAACTAAAGTGAGCCAACGGCAAAAACTGGTGATAAATTTACACTCACTGATAGATGCAAAAAGCTTGCTAGCAAGGGAATATTAGCGGCTAGTTAGAGGTAGGCTAACTTTTGAGTTATGCAATGAAACGTCTGAGGGCGACTGAAACCTTTTCCTGACAGAAAAGTCCCATAAAAAAAAGGATTCAATTGTCCTGCCAATACAATATTTAAGACACGTGATTAAGGAATTAATCCCAATTCACATTTTTTATAAACGTAAGACATTTAAGGCCTTAATTACAGATACATAAATTTAAGACTTTAAAAGATGTGAGGAAACCCTGATAAAGGTAATGAGGTAGATAGTATTGGTTCAGGTTGGATCAGCACTTTTCAGAACAGTTATTCTGTAATTTATTTCCATCAGTAAAATTCTGGCAGAACAGGACATTTGAGGGATTTTGTATTACTCTTTTCAACTCACTTGACGCTGCGGGAAACAGTTGCCGTGAAGTTGTTTGGCAATTCTGTCCTGCATTTCGGGCAGTAATGTCGGTTCTGCTGAACGCTTTTCTGAAGACAAGGCAGACAGATGACGTGCTGGCAGGGCAGGACGGACGGCTCAGTGAACTCCAGCAGGCAAACTGGGCAGGAGATTCCAAACCTTCAACAAAAAAGGCCATTCATATCTTTACTGTCCATAGTAGTCTTATATCCAATAACAAGGTAAAATCTCCTAAATTAGAGATGATGACGAAACAAACAAAAGACAAAATCTGACCTGAGGTCCCTGCTGATGCACTCATCATGGAAGGAATTGAGTATCCGGATCAGCTGCTCCAGCGTGTTTACACTTCTAACATCAGGAGACTCCTGCATCAGCTGTTGGGTAAAAAACAGACTTTGTAAACAAAATCATCTGATTTTATTTTATCTACTGAAACTTTGAAATGTCTCCGTCAGGCAGCAAATGCATATGATTGTCAATATGACAGAAAACTCATTAGTTTAGACTATATCTCCTAACTCAGTTTAGGATTTAAACCAGTTTTAAAAACATCAGGACCAATAGAGATGCTAAACAACTCTCTGACGTACGTTCAGATGAAGGTTGCAGTGTTTCAGAGACAGTTCTTTAAGCTTCAAGTCATCTTGTTTCATTTTAAAAGTGATCTGCTGGATAAAAGATGCAACAACAAGCATCCCATGCCACAATGACCTGAAATGAAAGAAGATCTTGGATTAAATAAATCAAACAAAAACAAACACCGTTCCTCAGATGAGAATTCAACTTTTTTCCAGACTCAAAACTCCAGTTCTTTGTCATTTTTTTCCATTTTATAGAATAAATATAAAAGTTTACTAAGATATTTAGAAGATGTTTCTACAGCGATTGGACTACAAATATGAGACCGTGATAATGTCTGGTAATCAGAAAATGTTTTTAAATTACATTTTATTTTCACATATTTCTCCAGAAGAGGCATATATTATAAATAAAGTTTCCAGAATATGTCAGATGTTAAACAGTGGAGTCATAGACACACAGAATCAATTTTTTAAACTTTTTTAGACACCTGATGGAGGCCAGATGCTGAAAACAGGCAGCACTACAGAGAGCGCTGTATTTCTGGCTGAAGGCTCTGTCCAGACACGGCTGAAGTAACTCCACCCTGTCCACAAACGACCTGCATTCATCGAGGGACGTCAAAGTCAAAAGTTTGATCTGTTCAACACAGATCCCGAGGGCCAAAACATCCTCCACCTGCAGAATGAAAAACACATTACAATAACCCTCAGGTTATCAAACAAAGCTTCAACATTGTTCTTCAAGTCAGAGATAAAGAAGATCAGTGTCACCATTTCTTTCTGCTCGCTCTTCATCGGTCCCCGCTGAAGAACATCTGCAGCTAGCTGTGGCTGCAGGAGGAACATGTGGCTGAGCATGTCCAATCTTGCTGCAAAATGCTTTGCAGCTGCCATGATCCAAGCAGGAGAGAGATCCGGAGCAGCTCCCATGGACGTCTGAAGCTCAGTCAAACAGCCCTGCATAGCTCTGATAAACACCTGTGCACGATATGTATGATAAGTACAGGTAAAAATGTCCTTGTCAAAGCAAATATCCTTTTCAGACAAAGACTTTGTGTTGTTAAGCCACTTCACAGTGATCTATGACAGAAAGAAGGCTGCTAAACTTAATAGATGAGACACAAAAAATTTTATCACCTTAGTAAAAAAATTTAGAAACAAGTTGGATTTTCTTTCCTCTTTCTAAATGACTTGACTCTCAGAGTCAATATAGTTGAGAGGTTGTTTCATTAATCCCTGACACAATTTCTCTTTAACTCAGCTTGCTTTGACAACAGATAATCAAAAACCTGTAAAAAAAAAAAAAGCTTCATACCAAGCTTGAAAATAAACCCCTGCAGAACTAGTGATCAAAGCTGCTACTTGGATGGAAAATAGAAAGTAGTTATATTGTGTGACAAAACTGTTTAAAACATGTTTAACTTAGCTGTGTTTCCACTGACCTTATAATTGCACAAACTGGAATTACGAAAATAAAGGCACTTCATGGGAAAATGCCAATTAAAAATTAAATTAACAATAAATAAAATAAAAATAAATTAAAATTGGCTGCATTAAAATTGGTGGATTTTGCAAAACACTTTTTCCCATCACACGAGTCACGTGATGGGAACATTTTTTTACTACTGGCGGAAAAGACAAGACGACAGGAAGTAGTAGGAGGATGGTGGGAGCATGGCATGTTTTGTAACGACTTATTGCATTAACAAACTTAGTCACATGTTATTTTAATTGTGTTTCTTTTTTTAATGGAAATACCGCAATTGTGAAATCATGCTTTTTCAACCTTAGTGGAACATCAATAAAGTTTTACGTACATTCGTAATGGAAATGCAGTTTGTGATTTTTCTTTTGGCTTAAATCAAGATACGACATCTTAATGACTGAAAATCACTGAACCTTGAGTTCGTCCTTGGACTTTATCTTCAAAGAGAGCAGCAGGAAGTCCTGCAGGAACAGAAGACCATATTCCCATCGCTCCTCCTCAGAAAGCTGCTGGAGGTGACGGCCCGGTCCGCTGCTGGAGAAGCTGCTCACAAACTGGAGAATCCTCTCTGTGCTTCCTTCTTTAGATACTATGGAGCACATACAAATCAGATCACAAAATATTTCTAAATATCTGATTAAGTGCTGGTTTCAAACCTGGCATGAACTCGGACTCCTCCCACAGGTTGTCGAGGTTCATTTTAATGATCCAGCTGAACGGAGCCGAGCACGACTGCTGCTCACTGTCCAACAGGAAGTAGTGCTGCACCAGAACCTCCTGGTCTGAATCGCTGGGAAATGCAATCAAAGAAATGTTTTTTATTTTAACAATAAATTCCTCTAGTTAAATAAAGCAGGACGGTCACAGAAGACCAGAATGAGTAAGGACCTTAGTGTACCCTGTAAAAGGCAAATCATCCAGTTGATACCTTGGATTTGATGGAGGTGCCAGGTGTAAAACCTGCAAGTCTGCCAAGATGTCCATCCAGAGTTTCATGAGACCCGGACTGAGTCTGTCAGCAGAGAGCAGGTCCAGATTGGAGTACCGATCTATCACCTCCAAGATGCTGGCTAGCACCGGTGTCACGGTGGACTGAAGGCAGCGCCACAGGGTGTGCCTTCACACACACAGAAAATATGCAGGTCATTAAAGTAAATACTTAACATTACACTTTAAACCTCAAAGTTTTACCAACAATATTATATCAGCATAAATAAAAGATGAAATGTACTTACCAGAAAAACCTTAAGAGGCTTTGAAATTTCTAGTCTCATTTTACTATAAAGAGTATATGTTTTGCATAAAATGCTAATAAATTACTGACATTTCCACCAAATTCCTAATAAAAAACATTGCAAACTTGAGAACTTATTTGCATAAAATAAACAAAAAAACAAGGCCATCTTTAGTTTAAAGCAATAAAAAACTAATGTCTTTTCACTTAGGAGTTCAGAAATCACCATTTGGTGGATTATATGGTTTTGGGTAAAACTGATCACCTAATCAATGTCTTACTGAGTATAATGATGTGTCCTTGTGAACAAACTTCACAGAAAACGCTGTCAATCATGTAGAGATGCTAGTTTCAGCACAACATAACTGTAGTGCATCATTTCCTGCTCTTCAGGTTGGGCTTCAGGAGTGGAAATAATAGTTTTAATTCAATTCAATTCAATAATACTTTTTTAATCCCAAAGGGAAATTAAATGTTGTTGTAACTCTAATTATTCAAGATTCTTTAAAGAGTTATTGAAGATGGTGATCGATGTGGGCAGGAAGGATATCCTGAAGCCGTCTATATTTCAGCAAATTTGAAGAGGCCTCTGGCTGAAGATACTCTGTTTTTGTATGTTAGTTTTATTAAGAGGATAATCAGGGTTGCCCTTTCTTTATTTTATGTGAAATACTTCCCTGCAACAATCTGCAAATGTTTTTCTTATTAGGCATTAGTATCTATCTGCTGGTTTCATTTTTAGTTTAACCGATTCACAGTTTTGAGCAAAGAAATATTAACCCTCTGATGCATGAATTATGATCCTTTGTGTCAGAATTTTTTTTCCATTTTTTAAAATTCTTTTCTTAAGGCATAAAAAAGGTAGGAATTTTTTTTTGTAAAAATAATTTTTTTTTTTTTTTTTTTTATGTGATCAATTGTAATTTTGTCCAAATACAAAGTTGTTTTTTGAAAAATACATTAGTAGTATTGTTCCTTAGGGGTTATCTGATGTCACAATATTTTTTTTACTTGCAAGAGTCGTCTACAGTAGAAGGAGGGACAGGGTCGGTTCTCATGCTTTTTTGTCGGCCATATTGTATTTAACAAAAATAATTTCTTGCATTTGCAGCTGATGGCCAGTAGTTGATGGTATATTTTATGATGCATTAGTGTCCACTTCAGTGGTCTGTGTGCATTTATAACATAAAAATCCACAGGAAGCACAAGGAAATGGCTTTTAGATAGCTGTCCACTGTAGTGACCACTATGCATGAAAGGGTTAACACACAGAATTTTGTCTTTGTTTTTCTATTTTGTGATGCTTGAGACATTACCTCAGAGTTCCTCCTTCCTGCAGAGCCTGGCGTTTCTTTGCCTCTCTGCTGACCCACTCTTTAGGAGCGCCCATCACTTCTTCTCTCTGGGCCAGTGTCTCAGCCAGCCGACTCAGCAGGACCCTCTGGAAGCGAGCTTCAGGAAACACCAGAGTTGGATCAGACCCAACAAGCAAAAAAACCTCGGATCATTTTGTTTTGTTGGCCAGTCAGTGTGAGCAATAAATCCATCAGAAGTGTACCTGATGTGGGGTTTTGATCGGTTGACAGGTGCGCCAGCAGGATGTGCATACGCTGCAGGCCTCTTGATGTCAGATTGTCGGGATCTCTCAGTAAACCCACAGCTTTTTGGATACAAGAACGGACTAAAGACGGGCTGTGAAGGTGTGCTCTCTCCACCTGCACAGAGAAGCAGATTTAAAATAATCATTAAAAAATACCAACTATGTTTTTACTTTAAACCACTTAGATAAAATCTTACTTTTCTGTCGTCTTCTGAGTCGTTTATTAAACTCATTCCTTCACTGATGTTCTGATTTTCTGTTCAAAATTTAAAAAAAAGACTTTTATTTACATTGTATTTCAGTCTAAATGAAGTAATGTGCTAAAGTGGAAAAGTAATGATGCGTGGACTATGACACCTTTCAAAAATAAACATTTTAAAAATCTGTTTCATGTTCAGACTAGACAGAGAACATCTATCAGCATCAATATTAAAACCTCGTCAAAGATTCAAAAATTTATTTTAACTGGGAAATCCCTTACTTCACCGCACAATTCAATATCGATTACAAATTAATCTATTTCTCCACCATTGTCCCTGATTGATTTGTTATTTTGTGCATTTCTAGTGAATTCTGCCTGAAATTGGTGTCACTGGATTTTACTTAGGAGCATCGGGGTAAAGAAAAGTGAAAATGCTGAAGGAGTTTCAGTACTTTCAAGAGGCACTGCAAGTTTTTACGATTCTAAAAGCTGTGAATAGTTGTCCCTAAAATTTAATTTTCTATAAGATTTTTAGAATCTCAGTGTTATTAAATGTAAAATATGACACACATAATGGAAAGGCTGAATGTAAATGCTCCGAACAGGAGTAAAGTATTTAAAAGTGACAACAGCTTAAAAGCCTTTTGCAAAACTCCACAGCCTCGAATTTCAGTGAAATATAATCTTAGTTGCATCACATTTACACTTTGTGCTTAAAATAAACACAAGACTACTAAAACTAAATTCAAGATTTTTGCAGAAATGTCTTTTGTTTGAGCATGTCGTTCTCACCTACCCAAACACAATTAAGAATTTTAATAACAGTTTTCATAGTGGTCTTAGTCTTTGAAAATTATGAATTATTTTTTAAAATAAGACTTTAAAATATTTAGCTGTTATAATACATAACAATTCTTGATCTGGTTTTTAATTTCATTTGTAATATAAAATGATGACTAAAGCCCACACAAGGTAAGTGTTTTGTACCTTGCAGCGCAGGCTTGAGCAAGGTGCTGATGAGCGTTCCACAGAAATCCGACAGATTCAGACTCATGTCCTCTGAATCCCTCAGGTCATCGATGTGAACTGAATGCCAGAATCCTTTGAAAGAATTGCAAAAAATAAGCTTTCAGTGTGTTATTAACAACACAGTAAGCACACTGTATCCACACCCTCCTTCCTTTTGGTCCTCACCTCCTTGGAAACCAATGTATCGAGACTGGCTTGGAATCCTTGAGACCTTCACAATGAAGATCACCCAACACATCTGAACGTCCATTGAAGCCATGTAATTCATGGTGCAGTACCTATTGGCATTAATACTCGTTAACACACCTGGCAAGTCAAACATCCACTCTACTTAGTAAAGAGGAGGCCTGTACTTTGCTGATGCGATGAGCTCGTCGCTGCACTGGGACTCCTCCAGGTCCATCTGGACGATCAGAAGGTGAAGCGAGCTGCCAGCGTTTTGGAGGAACGTCCTGACACATACAAACACAGAAAAACTATTTATGCTATTTTACATAAAAAGAAACAAACTGAGGTTAAGTCTTGAATTCACCCAGTTATTTTGAGAATATGTAAGATCTACTAAGCTTTTTAGAATGAGACATAAACAATACATCTAACACTCAAGACATACATTTATAAATAGTTTAGCCTGGGTTTATAAAACATAACAGGCAGGTATCAGACAATCATTTTATTTTTGGTTATGGTATCTTCAGATTTTTGCTAATAGTTTGATCACATGCATAAAAATATGCAAAGATGCATGAGTCAATGAGGGAAAGGAGGCAGCAGTCTGTTTTACCGTATTTTATTGCAGAAAGAGACTTCAGTGTCAAACTGGTGGAGTGACAACAACAGGATCCTGTCTGTATTCAGTCCTAGCGCAGGGGCTACACCCCTTACATCTAATTTTGTCAGCAAGCTGGAAAATGTTGTGATCTATAAAAAAAGAACATAGAGCGAAGTGCAGTCAGGAGTTTTTGTGACGTCTAAAGGGAAGAGTGAAGTTGGAGAAGAGTTTTCAGCCTTACCTCCAGGAACTTGCTGGAGTCCTGGTGTGTGTTCAAACAAGCTCCCAGAAAATCTCGGAGTGAGTGGTGATGTTGCTGCTGGAAGTACAATCTCTGAAGTTTCTCTTTGTCCTGATTAGATAAATCTGAGTATTTGAGCCTCACAACAGCATCGGGGGTGGCACAGTTTAACAACAAACTTTTCGCCAAGCTGAAGACCTCTTCCTCATTTTCTCTGGGAGACTCGTCATTTTCTGTCTCCATCAGCTCTTCATTTTCCAACATGTTTCTATCATCAATAACTTCACTGGTTTCATCATTCTTATCCATTATCTCAGTTTCTTGCTCAATGTCCATGGCATCAACAAACTCATTGTGCTCCGTCTCAGCCACTTGGTCCTGGTCATCTGGCTCAAGTGTTTTTGGTTTGTCCTCTTCCTCCTGTTCTACTCCCGTGTCAGAAGCAGTTTGTTGTCTCTTTTCTAGTGCTTGCAACAAAGCACTGGCACATGCATCACCATGGAAGCCAATGAAAATGTCAGAGGGCTTGAAATCATCATTGGCCTCTCCAGAAAATGCCTTTACCCACTCTCTCAGTTTGTTGAGAACGCGGTGCTGCCATGCCTCCAGATCGGTGCTCCGATCCACTCTGTGTTTTTCCAGCCTGTTGATGAGGGGAACTGGGAAGTGCTCGTATACCTTCTTCTGGTCTTCTACCACGACCAACCGGAAGTTTGTATGAACACGGCATTTGACTCTGTGGGAGCCAAGACCCAGATCAACATACTGCTGCTTACTGAGGTAAACGTAGTACTGGTTCAAGGCATCGTAAAGGCTTTCATAGAGATTCTGCATGTTAAGGAGGACAACAGTTCTTCCGGTCTCCATGCAGGTTTTTACTCGGTTGACATTCCGGCATATTTGGGCGTATTCCTGGTCTTTTGGGAATCCTGAGCCAAAGATGATTTCGGGTGGTGGATAGTCTCCTTTTGCAAAGACCTGTTGCTGAAGGATATGCAGAGCTGCATTGTTTGTGGTCAGTAACAAGAGATAGCGGCTCTCCTCTTTGATCCCATGATCAAGATTCCTTAATATCATCTGCAAGGTTCTTGGTCTGGGAATTTCAGTTAGATCTTGCAGAACATCTTGGAAAAATATGACTGGGTCAAAGCAGTCCGGCTGTCCACTGAAGTTACGTAGGATGACCTCTACAAGTTGCTCACCATTTGGCTCTTGTTGTGTGGCCTTCACTGCAGCAAACACCATTTTGACCAGGCTGTAGTAATCCCTCAGGCCAAAGAACTGATTCTTCGAGGTCGCATTGCAGATATTTAAGAAGGCCTTGGCCAATGATGGGAAGAGATGTTTTATTTTCAGGAGAATTTGCTTGGAAGATGAACAAATGCCTTTGGCAGTCTCCACAAGTTCATCCTCACTTGGGTCCCACCTGGACACGAATATTCCTCGGTTCATCTTTGCTGGGTCAAGAGCCCAATTGGAGATGCCAACAAACCCAACTTTCATGTGTGGATCTGGCTTGTCATTGTCAATGCATCCATCCTCCAGCAGAGGATGAAGTGTCTTTAGCGGCATCTGTGGAGAATCTTCTGCTAGTCCTATCTCATCTAACACCACTACTGAGACATACTCGTCCATATTTTTGTCCTTTTGGAAACGAGCACAGTTCCTGAATGTTCCTATGATGCCTTCTGGACTTGAGTGAGGGCTGCATTGGAAAGAGACCATGTGGACTTGTTTCAGTTTCTTAAATAGCTCACAGTGGGAGTTCTGGCCCTGCATAGCATCAGCGACAACAGTTTTAGCAAGAGACTTGGAGCTGCCTGGTTTACCGACCAGAAACAGTGGGATCCTCAGTTCTATGCAGACCACCATGAGAAACACGTTTTCTTTGAGTGCAATGTTTTTGGCAATGGTCTCCCTTGTCTGAACATTTTTGAGGAAGAGGTCTTGACAGGATGAAATCTCCGCTTGCAATGCTGGAACACAGTTCACAGGTCTTGGAAAGTACCTGCAAATTTCTTCCAGGTAGTCCTCTTTGGCTACAAGAGATGGGTAGTAGCATACTCCAACAGCTAAGATCAAGCACTTCAGGGTTCTTTGATCATCACTGAGATTAGCTATGTCAGTGAAAATGTCTTGACTGTGTTGGTAAAACCAAACTAACACTTTCATGGACCTCTCTACATCTCTCAGACTTACAAAACTACATTCATTTTTCCGACTTCTCATATATTTCTGGGAGGCAGCCAGTACATTTGAAATGATATTGTTGCATGATGCTGGCAAACGGTGATCGAAAACTTTCTTCTGGACAATCTGTTCGATGTAGGAAAGCTCAGTTAAATCACTCAACTGGCCAAAGTCCCACACCAAAGACACCATACTTGGAGGCAGAGGGTGAACTCTGTACACCAGCTGCCTCAAAGGGACTTTGCCGAGTCGGTCTTCAGTTTCGTTTGCCTTCACTCGGTACCCCAGTCCTGCACGTTCCAAACGTTCCACCATTTCAAGTGAGTGTTTCCTGTACGGATTGCAGGCAGCTATTATTTTTAGGCCACTTTCTGGCCTTAGACGTTCTCCTTTCATTGTTTGGTCACACAGAATTTCCTTGATGGCAAAAATGGCCTCTGTGGTGTTGGCTTCATCAAAGAACAAAATGGTGTCAAGGTTGTGCTGCTGCTGATTTTTGTGGGCAAGAACCTCAGCCTCCCGCACCTTTCTATAGATCATTTCTGCTGTGGTTCCACCATGTACTTTAACAAGAACCATGTTCTCTACTGGTCTTTCCTCTCTTTGCAACGTACATAGGAAACGGACCAGTCTGGTTTTTCCACAGCCAGTTTCACCCATGATCACAACTGGAATCCCACATCGGAACCTCATGTGTATGGCCAACATCTTCATCACATTGTCTGCAGTGAGCTCATAGGTTGGGTCTGGATCAAAGTTTCTGTCCATGATTCCTCTGGTTGCACCAACAACACAAGAAATCCTTTTGATTTTGTCTGACCGGGGCAGCTGGTCAAAGTCCTCAGTAAGCGAAATCCTTTGCAGTTGCAAGCCATTGAAAAGTTCCAGTGACATTACGCTCTCTATGAGAACCTTATTGCTGTGAGGATCAACTGCCCTGAGTGTGTTTCGCCTTTCACACATCTGCACATTAAAGCCAAGGAAAGACATTGAAGAATGGTCAGCGTTGAAGAAAATGTATGGATGTGATTCATTCTCCCATCGTTTTCGAATTGACAGGCGAGTAAGAAGGTCGTCTTCTGGATTGCTTTCGATGTGAAGAGTGGGACTTTCATCAGATGTGTTTAGAGACGGTGAGGCAAAATCTCTTGCCATGTGAATCATAAACTTTACAATGAAGTCCTTAAAGCCTGGCAGATGATCAGCAAGAAAGTCTGGATCACAGAAAACAGAGACTTCACAGTCTTTCAGTTGCACATTGAGGAACCAGGAGAAGTTCTTCAGTTCGCCCCAAGATGGATTTTCCATGCCACAGTGAAGCAGCAAGAGACGAAGGCAGTCTCTGGGATTCCCAACTTTGGATCCTTTCTGATAGTAAAATCGATCCAGACGCTGATTCTGGAAGTAGAGTCTTAAGTATTGATAGGGCCTTTGAATTCCCTCGCTGAAAAACTCCTGTTCGTCTACAAGTGGATCAAATCTGTTGTGCCCAATGAGCCTTGGACTGCCCAACAGCTGCATAACTTCTTTTGGAGCTTTGCAATGAATGGTGGGCAGAATTTCCAGAAGTCCGACCCTCACCTAAAAAATCAAATTGATGACATAAATAAATAATATGCAATAGTCTATGTTAAAAGGACAAAAACATTGAATAGATCTGAAACACATATTTTGCAAATGAAACTGCAAATTTGATTCTGTAATTATTAGAGATACGCTGATCCGATATTAATATTTGTATTGGTTCCGAAATTGAAAAATAATTCTAGATCGGATTCTAGATTGAATATTGGCGACAATGTGCTCAATCTAATCCAAGATGTATTCCTAGTAATTATATAACAGCATTTAAGTTTATAGTCTATGACAGAAATGTTCTGCAGGAACAGGCTTCAGATTGCATCTATTGCAAGATACTAAAAACAATTTCTACCTCTTTTGCCTGGTTTTGATGGTATGTGATTGCTTTCAGAACTTCCACTGTGATCAGATGAGCCTTATTCTTTCTCCACAACATGCCATGGCTGTCGCTCAAACAGCCCAGAACCAACAGACGGAACAGAAGCTCCTCCAAACCTGAGCGAACCTGAAAAAAGTTGGATTCTTGTGGACTTTCAGCCAACAACAAAACGAGCTGTCTGACTGTGTAAAATATGGTTACTCACGCCAGCTGAGTCGATATGAAGGAGAACAGGGTCCTGCTCTCTGAGCTGGGACAGTCTCTCTGTCAGAGTGATAACCAACGAGTCAACGTCCACGCTCGCCTCAATCAGACGGATCCTCACATGTTTTGCTCTTGGAGATTTCTGCTGGAACTTCTCAAACAAACGCTTCACGTAAAGGGACTTTCCTGTCATGTGGAAAAAACTGATGTCAATATATTTTTTATTAACCCTTTTAACTGAAGCTTTTTCACTGCTGGAAGCAGAAAGAAAACATTGCTCACCAACTGAAGGGCGTACAGATGACACCATCCAGACAGAGAGCTGATCTGGAGAAACCAGTGCGACTGGGTCTTGGGACAAGGTGCTTAAAGTGAAGTGATGATGAAGGTATTTTCTAGCACTCTGCTCTGTTAGATTCATGCCAGTTTGCACTTTGTAGTTGCTGAAGTAAGAAGGGACACATCTGTGCTGGTGCACAACAGGACTGACTATCACCAAACGATAATGCGGGCTGGCAGTTTTCTCTAGACCTTCGTAGAGCTCCACCAAGGCTTCGCTGGCTTCATATCCCAGCACACCAGGATTAACCAGAGAATAGATCTTCTGACAATTTTCTCTAGAGACTTGGCAGAGAGCTCTGCGCAGAAAGATCTCCACCTCTTCTCTGGTGGTTTGCTCCCTGCAGACCAGGACCTCGTCAGAAGATGGCAGAGGTTGCTCTGGACTCTCCATGTAAAAAGACAGAGTGGTGGTGAAAACTTCAGCGCTCGGACAGAGGACAAGGTTTGGCTTCCCCATCTGGAGTCCCGGTGGGAGATTCCTGATCATGTGGAGTGGATTTGTTTCAGACAAGCACTCCAGGAGCTGAGCAAGGGTCAGGATGTCCAGGGATTCCTCAAGATACTGGGACATGTTTCCATTGAACCGCCTCCAGAGATTATCAAGCTTGCCCTCATTTACATCATCATCTTCTTCTTCATCTGTTGAAAACTGCATTAAATCATGATCCTCTTCCAGGTCTTCTTCTGCATGCTTGGATGCAGCTGCTGTGACGTCCATGATAGCTTCACAAAACTCTTCATCGTCAGAGGATTCATCATCCTGTGAGCTCATACTCACTGCGTTTGTGTAAGCAACCCTAACATCATTCACCGTGCACTGAGGCTTTATGGGAAAAAGCAGGTGCCACAGCTGCTGAGGAACCGACGTCTGACTTTGACACACCTTGTGTATCCAGTGGCACAGGTACACCAGCTGCTCTGAGGTGAAGTGGTTCAACAAACTGAACCTGGAACGCATCTCGCCAATGAAGGCGCACCATTCTTTGTGGCATGAATCCATCGACTGAGCCAGTTTCCGAAGCTGCTCTGTCACCTCTCCGCTGTACAGCGTCTGCTCGCCGCTGAGGGACAGGAAGGTGATGCTGATGCACGGCTGCTGCTGTGGGCAGCAGTGGACTTCAGCAGACCAGTCCCTGAAGAGCATGTTGCCAGATGTTTGCATTTGAAGCAGGATCGATCCAACTCTCTGAACTCCCTGGAAAACCTGAAAAACACAACATCGTGTGTAGAAACGTCATAAACATTGGACAGATGTGTGGAAATACACCATTTACATTTTCAAAAAGTAAGTAAAAGTAACATGGAAATAATTAAAGCGTAATTTTTCTTATTTGTAATCTTGGAGGTGTCATATCATACACATATTTCATACTATAAGCAAACATGTTTTCTTTACATTTCAATTTGTGAAACACAATAAATACAATTTTGTTGTCTAAAAAAAATACAAAATTGCTTTTTGGAGGAAAATATTTGTTTAGAATAATCAAGTGATGAATCAATGTGATGCATGTTTGCATCACATTGATTCAGCTGATTCAGCTGATTTAGCTGATTCAGCTGATTGATTCAGACTGAGCTGAACATGTTATGTTGGTCTGAACTAATTAAATCAAAATGTAATAATTCATTTAAAACAAGCAGAAAATAGGTCAGAGTTTGTGTTTTATTGATTTTATTCACTAGTGAAGATCTAATTGTAACGCTGAAAGTCTCTTACCTCTGTGAATCTGTTGACCTGTTCTCTGCCGTGTTCCCCTTTAGACGACATCAGCATTAGTTTGTTCTGAAGCTCCAGCAGATCTTCAAGCTTGTAGCTTTTCACCTCATTTCCTGCTTTTACTGTCACCAGAACCATATTTTGTAGACATCTCTGAAAATGGATAAAATCAGTCAGAAAATGTCTCAAATCCAGCTTGAAAGGGTTTTAACTACGACTGGCCCTTTACCTTCTCTGTTTTTTCACTAGACCAGCTGACGTGATAAACTCCATGTGTGTTGATGGAGGAAGCGAGCGAGAGCGAAGACTGCTCCACAGAGCCGTGCGTCTCCTTCAGAGCCTTCAGCCAGCTTAGCAATCGAGTCGACTCTCTCTGAAAGACAAATCCAGTACCGTCAACATTACAGCTAACCCCGAACATGAACTTAACCAGCCTGTTTCCAGTGCTGTGCAAAAGTTTCAAACCAACCCCATTTATGTCCATTTTAAATCTGTCACCAGAGACTTTTATGGGTATGCTTTTAAAGAATATTAAATGAAAGGACTTCAAGCTTTTTTTGTTTTGTTTACTTTTTTTAAAGTAAACAAAACTTTAGTTGGCTGCTATGTCAAGATGCTATGCTAGTTGTTTTCTTTAGCTCACTTTTCCAATCAAATACTTTCAGAACGATAACTTTAATTAAAGGTGACTGAGTATGCTTCTTTTAACAGGTTAGGATAAGCCTATACAAAACATGTTCATTACATTTTTGTACAAAATCCTTCTCGGATAATGAGATTTCAGTTTGCTCAGCTTGACCTCCTTTCAGAATGAGCTGTTTTAGGGCCTTTGGTTACTTTAAGTCCAAATAAGCTGCCATATTCCCCAACTCAACGCTAACACTCGCATGTGAAAATGACTGCAAACAGATGTGCAATAACACAACTGTACATCTTTGAAAAGCATACGTAATGCGTCCTGCACAGCCAACAAGAATGCAGCAAGTGATTTCTGGAAGCTTAGTTGACAACAAAACACTTGTTTTTTCCAGCAGCCTTTGTACAAATCAGTTTGCCAAATGTCCTGGAACTCAGCTTTGGTTGCTAGGTGATGGACAGGGCTTTGAACGGGTTGCTAGGTAACCCCTCCAAAGCCCGTCAAATGTGACTTAACAACTTGGAAGGTTTTGAAACAGCTCATTTTCCAGACACCAAACAACCTAAAGTTACTACCACAAAACCGGCGGGTGTTTGTGAAGCAATGAGAATTTTGTATAATGGACCTCTTTAAAAAAACAACAGACTTTACAAATTGCTAAAGAAAATTAAGATCTGTGAAGTGAAAATCTAACAAGATTTGGATCAAGAAGTGACTCGGTCGAAAAAAGTATCTCAGTACCAGCTTGTCAGGGAGCTTCTCGTCTCTGCTCTGGGCGTCCCACACCTGCTGAGCACACGCCATGAACTCCTGGAAGCCGGTCTGAGGGGAGAGGGAGTAGAGCAGGGGGCCGTATCCCGTCACCGCATCATGAAAGCAGGCCACCTGGTCAATCTCCGTGTCGTTTTCTCCAGCAGATATCGAAGCTAGCTCAACATAAACTTTGACATCGCTCATCGCTGGAAAATGGACACAACAGAGAGAAGTACCACTTATAGTTGCTTCTTGCAGGATTAGTCTGAAAAATGTCAGAAATTGTGTTTGTTATGGTGTCAACCTACTTCTGAGGTTCTCTCTGACCCAGCTGATCAGAGGTTGGCTGTTAAGAAACTCTACCAAACATGCAGTGTGTTCCCTGGTGACGGCAGAGAGCTGCTGCCTGGCATGAGACATGTCGTCAGTGAGAGACTTCAGGACCCGCTCCTTAAAGCTGTCTTCATCCTGAAGAGGAGGCAAGGATATAAATGAGTCGTTTAACTGCAAACCTCCATTTGTTGAATAAAAAAACTATACAAAATTACGATGGCTGACTTCATTTTGGTGTAACAGATAGTTGTAAAACAATAAAAGCAAACTAAACCATACACACCAAATAAGGCCTTGCATGTAAATTTTCACTACATAAACATTAAAACCATCAATCTTTAAAAATGGCACAGTAGAGTATTAAAAGTGAAAAAGTCGATATATTTTTCTAGGATAAATGACGACAAAAACAGGTTAGCCTTAAATAACCATAAAAAACATTCATTAATATGCAGGATTTCAAAACGAGGTCCCAAATGTAAAAGATAATAAACTATTTTGCAAGGTTTGCATACATTCTTATTCAAGAAATTTCCAGACTGAATTTAGACAATAATTACAAATTTATAGCAGATATTATTTTACACAGCAACAGTGAAGCAGGGATTAAAAATAATCTATAGTTGATGTTCAGACCTGGGAAGTGGTTGGATTTAGTCTCCAACATTTCCTAAAGGTTTGGGAGTCTTGTTTTTGTTTAATGAAACCATAAAACTTTGACAGTTTGTTCTATAGGTTAAACTTTATATTTAATGAACCTCTTATTGAAAGAACTGGGATCTCTGATTGCAAAACAAAACAAAAAAAAATCAACACAGCAAATTTACAGTTAAATTTCATGTGGAGCATTTGGTTTGTTACCAGTTGCCTGAGGGAGCTAATTTTGCTGAAGTTTCCGGAAAGCCCCATCCTCTGGGCGATTCTCAGGACTGCGCTGGCTGCAGCCGCTGCATCGTGCAGCTGCCTGTACTCCTGGATCTGACGCAGCCTCGTCTGGACCCAGTTCTTCTCAGCTGTGACTCCTCCTGCTGTAGAAATGACCTCTGACATGAGATCCAGCTCCTTCTCCAGCAGCTTTCCATCCCCCTGATCACCAGAGTCCTCTAGCATCTGGTCGAGCTTCCTAAACCTGATGTTTGCCTCAGCGATTCTGACTCCAAGGTGTAAGAACTCCTCCAGCAGAGGCATCCAGATGCTCTCAGAGATCTGAGTTAGAGTCAGCTGAACGGGAGGCGAGGTGGGGAATCTCGATGCCGCTACGGATGCTGCTCGTTTGACCCACGAGGAAAGAATCAGGTTGCTGTGATGCAGTTTGTGCATCTCTGAGGACATTTTCAAGACATTCATACTGATTTTATACCACAGGACTGGAGGAGGACCAATATTCTGCAGCTTTCTTTCTGCATCAACGACCTGAACAAGCACCAGTTTGTTCAGACTCACAGCATGGAGATCTGCGCTGTGCTGCGCTTCGAGAGTCGACACCTCAGGAACTGATGAATTATAAAAAACACGATGTCAAAAGTTGAATTAAAGATGACAATAACATACAAATGATGAGACATGATTTACTGACCTGTGATGCTTTCCGTAGCCTTCGCCAACATCTTTATCAGTGTATCTATCTCCTGTCTCCGCTGCATGAAAGCATTCAGGTCCTTCTCTCTCTGAGTCAAAATGTCAGCATCTGCTGAAGACGTCTCAGACTTGGTGTTCTTCTTGTCTGTGGAAGAGATTTTTCCTGAATTAATATTCTGTTTGGACGAAAGTTTAATTTGCCATTTACTGACAGACGCTTACATTGCTGGTAAAGTCGCTTGAACTGCTCTCGGTATTTCAGACACGTCTGCAAGTCTCCCAGAGATACACTTCCTTCAAGCAAGGACGCCACCAGAAGATGGACAGCTTCCACACAGCTGTGGACAACCTGTCCTGCCGTGTCGTCCACCTGGATAAAGTTCCAAGTACCTTAGAAACAAAACGACGAGGCTACTGTAAAAAACATGACGACGCAGAGCGTAAAACTTTGACAAAAAATAAAAGAAAATGTTGTGCGATTCAAGTAAATGTCCCACAGTTGGAGAGCAGGAAGTTCACAGCTGACTGAGGATCCAGCAGCTGGACCACCATGTTGTCTCTGAACCGGGCTGCAGACTCGACCACAACAGCAGACTTGACTCTAGGAGGAAGATCTTTCACCTTCAAGGTCAGACTTCTCATCAAGTCTCCTTCTTTTCCTCTCTGTGAACAGAATGAATACGACTTAACCGCTGTTAAAGTGTCTAACTTTTATAATAAATGTGTTTTTTTTGCATATTTGTTAAAACTGTCAATTTGTTGTGAGCTTCTCTTCCTCCCTCTGCTCCCCGTATGCAGAAATACCCTTCTTGATCAAAAGCAACCAATCAGAGCCAGCAGGAGCGTCTTAGTGTTGTCAATCACGTTTGTGTACACATCGCTCACACTCTCCCTGTTGCTCTCTGCTCCACTACAGCTGGTTCACCACAAAGGAGCCTGCAATGAATGCTAAGGCTAGTTAGCATGGTCAACGATGAAGGTATATTAGCAGTTTTTCTGGAAGTTGTTTCTCCACCATTAGCTCACTTAGCAGCATGTACACGAGGTTGATTGACTGTGCTAAGACCCTCCTCCTGCCTCTGATTGGTTGTTTCTAACAAGGAGTGGCGCGTTTCTGCACATCACATAGCAGCTAAAGTTTATCTTTTCACAGATTAACTGTCTCATATACTCTTACGACATAGCGGAAGTTTTAACAAATATGTAAAAAACTGATTTTTAAAATAAAAGTTACGCACTGTGGTTTTAAATAGTGTTACATAAACAAACAGTTACTTTGTGCAGGGTAAATGTAAATGTCTAAAAGACCCAGCAAACTGGGCTTGTGGTTTTTGTTTCACTTTCTGCTTTTCAGGTGGAAGATAATGGATAATAAAACAGGAACAAACATCTCTGTTTGTTCCTGTTTTAAATACAGGTTTAAATACAGTTTTTACCCAAAGAAAGTTACTGAACAGAATAACTGTTGCAAATGGCTGTTCTCTAATTTAGTGGGAATTGTGCAGTAAGCAAAAACTGTTGGGATGTCTGAATGCCCCTTATGTCCTAATTATACTGGTAATTATTTGCCCGTATTATGTAACTTTTAAAAGAAAACATTTTGCTGTACTTTATTCAATATTTCTGTCATTTTCCAAGGAAAAACAAATATTTGCAGCTCCACAAACTGAATAAATCACGATTGATCTCTATCCAGTTCCATACCTGACAGATAGTCTTGATGGCCGAGTGAAACATCTCGTGGAAACAGTTCTGGACAACATGGTGGCTTTTGCCCAAAGCAGCCGCATGTGAATCCAGGCACCAGATCAGCACTTTATCCTCATCGCTGACCTGCACAGAGAGACATCTCAGGTGAGCAAATTGTTCTCATTTTAAATAGTAAAGAGCATTTCCCCACTGTGGACATGCTTACCTCATTTATCCTCTTCTTCAGATCTTTCTGAAGCCGTGTCGCCCAGTTAGAGGAAACGTCTTCAGAAAAACATTCGACCTTCAGCAGTGCGTCCCACAGCTGCTCAATTAGCACAGAAATGATGATTCAGATAAATAAACAGGTTCAGCAATGTGAAAATGAGTTTACTCTAAACATTAAATTGTATGGAAGCAGTTAAATATGCCCTTGTATTTTTACCCATTAATTTTATTTTGTTTGTCATAGAAATAAACTATTTCTAAACTTTTTACTGTATTTACTATTTACGGTTATTTAATGTGTAATTGGTGAGGTTATAATTATCTTACAAATAAAGTATTGGACTAACTGCTTGCTAATTTACAGACCCAGTTCCTGGCTGTGGTTTTCCATTAAAAAAGAAGAAAATTAATTACATTTATTTATGTGGAATGGATGTTGGATAATGAAAAATACTGAAACTGTTTTGATTTAGTAAAGATTATATTTTCAAGTGTACAAAAGAAAAAAAATGAGCTAAAATCAGTTCTTTAAAGTTGTCAGCGCGATATCCTGTAATTACTTTTAGTTGAGGTTATAAACATCTGTCCCATTATCTGCCTGAGTTTTCTACATTTATTGATTTTCAGATGTGTTTTTGAAAATAGTCTGAAGTTCCATTATTAATTTATCCAGAAAGTATGTATAAGAAAAAAAGTATCTTGTTTTGTTTTGTTCATTTTAGGTGCTTTTCAAAATCTGATTGTAAAGAAATCAGTCAAACATCCGATCAGTGCCAGTTTACAGTCTTTAATATTCAAATTTCTAAATATTTAATTGTAACAAAATAATATATCACTATTGTAATTTTGATCAGCTATATACCTCAATTTCCTTTGGATAGATGAGTGTTTTTGTAGATACAAGTGGTTTCTGCAGCAGTTCATCTCTCCACTCACTGATCCGCTGCTGCACAGCAAACAACTTCTCCACAACTCTCTGCTTAGACGCCTTTTCACCTTCTTCAGACTAAACCAGAGGGAATTAATCACAGTTAGAAGATTGGCACTTAGGAGGAAATACAAGTAAAATATGGATACCTCTCCTCTCAGCTTCATCTCAAGTATCTCAGCCAGTTTCAGCACCAGCTGGAGGGACTGGACCACCGTTTGGTACCATGGAACAATCCGGGCGATCTCACATGTGCACTTCAACACACTGATGCTGCTCTCAAACGCTGACTGCAGGCTCCCAGATTTAGCCAGTCTAATAACAGAAACAAAAATAAATTTACACACAGTCCAGGGTTATAAAACCTGAGGGTCTGATGAATATTTCTGTACCTGTCCTTCTGTTTATCTGCCTCCATGAGGATGTGGCTCAAAGATTTATCAGCCAGCTGCATGCAGACAAGATTATCAAACAAAGATTATCAATATACAATTTCACCATCAAGGCTCAAATTTTATATTTTCTTCCTACCTTCACATTTACTTCACATTGTTTGAGATCCATTTTCTCTCTACGTGTTCGCAGCCGGTACAACAGACTCTGGATCAGGTGTTCTGCTCCAACTCCAGTCAGGCGGGAAAATTCAGGAAGATCATCAAACGGGATCAGAGCCAACCAGCTCGTCAAGAGCAGAGGCATCTCTGCTGCAACTGCTGGTAAGTTTTTCTGGATCAATGAGAGCATTTTCCTGCAACAGAGCAGAATATGTCAAAAGAGATCAAGAAAAGAAATATAGTTAACGTGGATCTGACAAAAGGTCTCACCTCCTTTTGTCAGAGTAGGACGTCACATTTTCTCTGAATCTGATAAAGCCGATGTCTTTAAGTCCTGACCAGTCGTCCTCTTCAACATTTGGACCCACTTTAGTGGCATCAGCTCCCGGCTGTCTGAGCCTGAAGAGCAGAGGAGGGAGAAGGACGAGCTCTGCCAGAGCCTGCTGGGCACAGAGGTTCATCAAACCCATCACCGTGCTGAAGGACGAAATAATTGGATAAACAATATTAGTTCACTAATTAATAAAGCAAAAATAGCAACATTTATCATCTCTCCAAAAGTGTAAAAAGAAAAATCTTACTGCTCTCCAAAAGTTTAAATATTACAAAAACAAAACCTACAACTGAGGATTTCCTAATGATGCGCTCAGCTCCTCCAGGCTCTTTGTGTCCATCGCGGCCTCTGAGGTCACCAGCAGACACAACTCTGCCCAGCCTTTCACTCCCAGGTTGATGCTACAGTATCTTGCAACCATGAAGACAGACAGACCCAGAACCAGAGGACTGGAGCTCCTGCATTTTTCTGGCAATTTCTCCTTTGGCTCTCCTTTTAAAATCTGCACCAAAGTCTCTGAAATCAGCTCTGGTGCCTGCAGATACAAATGTTTGTTACTGATGGAATGTTAGAAGTACAAACTATAATATTTTATGCTTTTTTTCTGCAGAGCTGACCTTGACTAACGGGGGTTTGGAATTGTCCTGGTATGAAATTCGACCTTGAGCTGAAATGAAACTCCATGTAAAATGCCTCAACTGCTCACACAATGTTGTAGTGCTTTGTCTGTCTGATGGAGTCCATTTCTGGAAGATGTGGTTCAGAAGAGTTGATGCTGAAGTCTGCCACGCATCGGAAATTTCATCGCCTCTAGATTTCTTCCATCCAACCCACTGTAGGCTAGTTTTCCAAACATTCCGTCCATCATCGCGGCAGATGAAGCCTTCATAAAGGTGCATTTCTAGGTAAACACACAGAGAGCTGTCATTAGTTTATACGAGTCCACTAACACCAACATGAATAATTTATTTTGGTTACATCAAGTTTCTGTGTTTACCTTTTATTGTTGTGTCCACTGGAATTTGAAGAGTTCGATAGGCTGCTCCAATAACTTCCTTGCTTCGTTGTTTAACACCGTAGCAGTATCTCACCTGGAGACCTCTGGTCAGTGTGTTTTCCTCAACAGAGAGTTGTGCTTCTACCAGGTAGCCTTCCTGCTTCAAACCACTGAACGTAAAACATTTCAGGTTTTAGTTCAAGTTTTATTACACAATCCCATGACATTGGCATCAAACATAATTATTATGTTTCTGCAAGTACTTAGTTTGCCATAAAAATAACAATGGGTCATCAGATAAGTTCTCTTTCACTTGACAAAAGTTGGAGACAGCAAATTGTCAATATAAACAAATGTATCAGCAGTATGTATCTTTCTGGATTAAGAAGAAAGAGTAAGTTTCTAGAACTCCACAATTTTTACCTGGTTGCTCTTAAGTATGCAAGGGGATGAGCAAATGATTTACAAAACAGGGAAGCTAAAGCCTGAACTTACAACCTAAGTCAAGTCAAGTTTATTTGTGTAGCACAAGGCAGCTCAAAGTGCTTTGCATCATAAAGACATCATACAGTCATCAGTTTAAGAAGCAAGCAATAAATATTACATTTTGTCAAATGCCATCAACAAAATCATCAAGTAAATACACTTTAAAGGTTGGTTGAGTAGTCAATAGTTTTATGTGGTTCGCAACAAGTAAACAAGCAGAAAAGATTGTTGCAGTGATTTTGATTGCAAAGCGGCTAAGTGATCCTTAAAATAGCAGTAAAATTGTTCAGGCAAACTAGGAGGTTTCTGTAATGCTAAGGGGAACTGCCCAAAAACCTAAAAGCTAAAAAGATGATAGGGTGTAGATTAGCATCTAAAGAATCTACAGTAAACACCTGTAATTATGGGGAAAACTGCAACTCTTAATCTTAATCTGTAAATGTTACTGTTCATTTCAGCTGCAGAATGTAGCTTTCATAAAAAAAAAATTTATACATTTGTTGAACTATCACCATGTCATGACAGTACGGTATGAGACAGATAATCTGTGTAAAAATTGAGCTCCTCTGCCTTCTCCCAGTGCTAACAAGACTGACACGAGATTGTCAATCGCCATCTTGTGTGGCACCGATCATCCTCACATCCTCTCCTATCCCGCTCTGTGCTACGCTGCAGCTAGCATGTTGTGAATGTCAGGCTAGTTAGAATGGGCACCAATGACAGAAGCTTAATAGTTTTCCTGCTACGATAAGTTGACAACGCTAAAACCCACCTCCTGGATCTGATTGGTTGTTTTTGAGTGTTGCGTTTCTTCAGATGCCAATAGCAGCACAAGGAGGAGGTGAAGAAGCTGATCTTTTTACAGAGTATCTGTCTCATAATATGTAAAAGACATATTCTTCATAAAAGTTACATACTGCAGCTTTAATACTAGATCAAAGTCTAACATGCGAATCAGGTGTGTGCATCATTGAGAATAATACTCACACAAAATGTGTTATTTTAAAGGGCAAATTCCCTCCTCCTTCAAAACACATTAGGAGTGTGTCGTGTTCTTGGTTGAATCTGAACTTCTTGTCCAGAACAGCGTACATGTGCAGTGTGAACATGGGAACTCCAGGAGGAGGCCTGACTGGGCTCCTATCCCTGTGAAGAAAAAAATAGTTTATTTTTACTTTTTAGGCTCTGCATCAAAGATGAACAAAGATGCTGAATTCAGCCACACCTTGTGCTTAGAGTTTGGTCAGCGGCTTTTTTTGAGGCCGTCAAACTGGACTGTTTCTCTCCTCCTCCCCCACCAGAGACCGCTGTGGCGTATGACTTTGGTTGGCCGTCTTTATCAGACTGAGATGTTGCTGCTTCAGCAGAAGAGCCTCCAGGTTGATCGTTCTCATTTTTAGCCATTGACTCTGTTGTGCTGCCTTTGACTGGATCGTCTTTTGGGCCCGGAGTAGCGCTGCTTTGCTGCAGCTCGGGTTCAGTCTCTGCAGGACCAGCGGAGGCTGGTTGAATGTCTTTACGCTGCGTGTCATCTTGTTTGGAATCGAGGAAGTCTGTCTGTGTTTCCTGGTCCTTCTGAAACACAACTGCAGTCTGTGTGAATTTATGTCTGCCTTTATGCGTTTTTGTTTGTGTCTGAGCTTCCACCATCTGTGCATCTTTCTGGGATTTTTCAGCATTTTCTTCTTTTTGCACGTTTTGTCCAGCCTGGAGAGACTGTTCATTGACAAACAAGCCTTCCTCAGTTTGGGTACTTGTGGTCTCACCTGCCTTATTCTCATCTTTTTCTGTGCTTTTGCTTTTCACATCTGAGAAGCCCTTTTTTCTCCCTTGGGATTTTTCAGCATTTTCTTCTTTTGGCAGGCTTTCCCCAGCCTGGAGAGACTGTTCTGTCACAGCCAAGCCTTCCTCGGTTTGGCTACTTGTGGTCTCAACAACCTCATTCTCATCTTTTTCTGCAATTTCACATTTTAAATTTGAGACTGTCTTTTTTCTCCTCTGATGTCTTCTTTGTCTTCTTTTCTTTTCCTGAATATTCTTGGTGGGATTTACAGATTCGTGTTGCTGAAATATACATTTAAATGGTTTTAAATAGTTCTTATATGCAGAAAAATAACAGAATAAACACATATTACATCTGCAGTTCTACCTCAGTTCTCCTTCGGGGTCTTTTGGTTGCAACATCATCATTTTTTCTGGATTTCTCCTCTGATTCAGCGGTGCTGTGGAGGTTTGCTGCCCCGTCCGCCATCTGTGGGGACGACTTTCCACGGACAGCCTCCCTTACTCTGATATCTACACCATAGAAAAAGTTAAATGTCTGCATCTACTCATTATGGGTATGAAAATGATATTATTTTGGTCCTTTAATAATACATTGGAACCATCCTTTTCCAGACTCTTTTAAATATGACTTCAACATGCAGCTACCCACATTGACCAGAAAAACACCTTCTGGAGAAAATCTGGTCTGATGAGTTGGACAATGTTTGAATTGAGGAGACTTTTAAACCTAATCAAGCCTGATTCATGCTGGATTCATGCTTTTTGATGCCTAATAATAATATGCAGATTCTCAGCAACTTACTTTAAGACATTTAACCAATCTGTGATGACATATGCACATAATTGAGCCTGCAATTATAACCCTACAGTGGACTAGATGAAATTCATGATAAATTTAAACCTAATTATTGTTTCTGATGTTGACTTCACCGCAGTATGAAAAGTAGGTTTATTACTTTACTAAAGGTCAGAAAAGTTAATAACAAATGTGTGCATGTAGGGTGAACTGTGATTCTGAATTAACTGTAAGAAAATTAGATCATTTGGTTTAAAGGTTTTTGCTTTAAGTCGTAATTCAAAGTCTTTGACAAACTCCATCACAGCTCTAAATGGAAAATATTTAAGATAATGATTAAGACTTATTTTCCACCTATAATTAATGATAACCTGCTTTACTTGAATAAAAAACAGAAAATGATACTCATAATTTTACAGCCATATAATGAGTATTGAACCGATTATGGGGAGAAACTATAAAAACTCCAGACTTTAAAGTTTGTTATTTAAGCTATAGCTAAATGCTAGTGTTGACTTTTCGTGACAATGTTTTAAAGTTAAACACAAACTGACATAGGATGTTTACCATCAATGCTGTCTGTCGTTTTATTAGTAATACAACCAAATCTGAGACAAAATAAAAACTATATCAGATGTTAAGTCATACTTTGCTTACCTATGCGTCTGTCAGCCGCAGGTCGAGTATAAACAGAAATGCTCTGTGATCGTTTATTGCAGACTCTAAGGTCAAGGGAAGGAACAGTCCGCAAATGTGTCGTCTGTCCTACAAACGGGTCATTTTCTCCACCCGTCACTTCATAGGTTTACTTAAGATAAACCAGTTTAATACAACAACACTTGTTTACAACAAATTATACTCGTGTATGGATAAATTGGGCGATAATGCCTCGCTTTACGTGATTTTCTGTTGTTGTTCGATACGGGATTTTCTGACAGTCCCTAGAACACTTGAACGTCTCTTCAGTTTCGTTTCTGCTTTGGTCTCGTCGAAGAAGAAACTTAGGATGTTTTGAAGTTTTCAATTTCGATTTTCGCAAGAAAAACTGATAAATTACCGGCTATCTTGCTTTTTACGGCATTGTCTATCAGTTTTATATTTTAAAACTTTTCTATTCAAGTCGAATACAAACACAATGTAGAAAATTCTTAAAGAAAGAATATCAGAAACTAACTTTATTTATTTATTTATTAACAAAAACAGACGTCTGGGAATAGCCAGTTTACAAGTTCTTAAAAGCATGCTTTTTTCCCCCAGAATTAAACAAAATCCCACAGAAAAAAGATATATGCCTTTATATATATATATATATATATATATATATATATATATATATTTTTTTTTTTTTTTTTTTTTTTTTTTTTAAAGAAATATCACATTTTTAATGACTCTCAAAGATAAACAAAACAAGAGGAAAGTATCATATATTCCTCAAAGTAGGGAACATTATCTATCCACTTCAAGAAAATAAGTAAGTAATGTACTAAAAAAAATAAAAGTAAATCAACATAAATCCATAGTATTAAAGTTTTTAATCTTATATCCAAGTAGAATTTGACAATTCACATAATTCTAAATTTAAATTTATGTTGCATTTATGACACCCTATAAAATCATATAAGGTCACAAATTCTAAATAGTCTAATAAAACAGAAGAAGTGATTATTTAAAACTTTTTGTGAAATGTAATTTTTATAATTACATTTCCAGTGAGGAAGAAATTATTACACTACATAATTTATCCCCCATAACTTGTGCTAAATGACAGTCTTTTCACATCAGGTACATGTTAAAGATTTTGAAGTTTATCCTCCACACTGTGGATCTGAGAGTGATCACTATGGTGAGATCTTAAGAGCTGTCTGAGGACTTTTGAAAAAAGATAATATCAACTTATGAGTCTGAATTTAGTCTGTAAGTAGAGGGAGTTCAAAACATCTGCCAGCTTCCCTAAGTCTGCTTGGTCAAAGAAGCAAGTTGATCCAGAAAGCAGACCACAATATGCTAAAGGAAGCAAACTCTCATGTCAGATGATATGAAAGTGACTGTACAAGAAACCTCTACTCTCAAAGAAAAGTCTAAAAACCTGAATGAAGTTTGCTAGACCAAAATTATACTGTTTGGCCAGGTGGAGGTAAAATAAAATTTTTGGGACACCAGAAGAGACGCCATATCTGATGTACTCTAATTACAGCATTTACAAAAACAACCTCATACCAAATGAGAAGCAGGCGGTGGTGTCATGGTTTGGAGATGTTTCTCTGCAGTACATGACCAATTCACCATCTTAATGAATTCTACCATGAATCAGGGGACGCTTGAAGATAATGTGAGACGAAAGAACAAATTAAAAAAGATGGATGACTTGAAACCCCCAAACATCTCAGAGCTGATGATGAGGGGTGAGGTAAACGTTCCTCAGACCTCAATAAAAAAGGTTATTTCACTCAAAGGGAGTAAGACTAGGGTGAAGTTAGCCCTTTTTTTTGACTTGTTAAAGAAGTCAACAATTCTTTGCAGTTCACCTGTAATAACATCATATAAATAATAAAATTGCAGATCAATCTGTGAATATTAGTTTATAAAGGACAGAATAATTAATGCAACACAGACTCACAGCTACAAAGACTAAGAAAACTCAATGACCATGAAAATAATTAAGGTTAAGAAACTGCTGAAATAGTTTCTCATTGGTAAACTGCACCTCTGAAGTGAACATTTTGATGTCATCATTGCTGTGAGCCAACGGGTTTCTGGACTCTGCGAACTACGACCCTGCTCCTCCTCCCAGCGGGTCGGCCTGCTCCTTTTGCTGCACCCTCCTCTCTTGTCCACCATCTGGGCGTTTGCAGATCTTTACTTTGCGCTGCAGGTTTCCTTCCGGACCGAGCATCGTCCACGAACGACTCGACGTCTCCAAACCTGGCAGTGAGCCCGACGAGACGCTCCTTCAGGGAGTTGAACTCTTTGTAGAGATCTCCCAGAGCTTCTGACAGCGGCTGAATCCTGCAGGAACGCAAACAGGTTTATCCCTCTAGACACAATTAAAGTAAAATCTACCACCGCTTAGAGATTATAAGCAAATGAACAGACCAGTAAAATATAGCAGAGTTAAACTTAAACAGACAGCTATAAAATATTTGGCAGATTTTCCCACGTATAGCTGCCAAAACAACATTACAACCCAAAAGAGTGGATCTCTACATTTGAACTCTGGCAATGGCTGAATGTTATCATTTAAAGAGCTCACAGATGGTTTTCTTTGAAATCTGGAACTTTTCTTTGGATTTATTCTTTTTTGTGGAGAAGAAAAGAGGATGTGTTAAATGTCAGACCTAATAAAAAAATTCTACTTATAGAAGATGAAGAGTTTGTGAACTGCTGAGACTAAAAGATGAATGATCCCACAGCAGATCATCAGCTGTGTGTGGGAACTAAATCCTGCCTTCTATCCATCAAATTGTCATTTTAGAGAGATTCAGCTTATGAAGATGGGTAAAACAATTATTGTGATAGCTTGATATTCATTTAAAAAAATTATAATTAAATTGTGTATCAGAGTTTAGTAGATAACAAACAAGGTACATGATTAAAAAATGTTTTGAAAAGGAACTTAAAGCCACCAGAAAACCTGGAGAACTTTGGATCAAGACTAAAAGATTAGGAGAGAATATGCTTGTTTGGAAGGAAAATACACATAAACAAGAACTGAACTTTTGCACAGTCCAGCTGAAGTAGCCACAAAGCTCGGAGCTTCCTGACCTTCCGTAGTCGGGCAGCACGGTGTTGTGGTCATGCAGCAGCAGATCTTTGACCTGCGTCATGATGGCGTATTTCCAGTTGTCTAGAACCAGCGTGAGGTTTGCACATCCTTTGCTGTTCGTCTTCTCAGCTGCAGGTCAACAAATCAATTAGACAAATTTCATTGAACTGTTTGTGTTAGAGTCTCAGAAATAAAACTCAAATAGCAGAAATTCTCTGAATGTTTTTAAAGTTTTTCTTGTCTTTTAGACTTGCTTTCTTTCTTTCTTTCCTTTTTTTTTTTTTTTTTACAAAATCCAGGTAGAGTAGCAGCAGTTTTATACATTATCCAAAAACTCTGAAATACAGTTAAACTTGTCTACGAAAATATGTTTTACCTATTAAGCAAATTTTAATAAGTCACTAGAATAAGTGACTTAAATAAGTCACGGAAAACTGTCTTACGTTTATCTGAAGATAAAGCGTTTATAACTTACAATAGATTCTCTCAAAAATGCGCTTAAAAACTATTTGCTAAAAATAATAAAATATAAAAGAAAACAATGGAAGCAGAATAAAGTATTGTTGGAGTTAATTCATTTTGTCTCTGTGCTCCACCAGGTCCAGGTTTACCAGTTTCAGGACCCGACCAGAACCCCTCAGTGTAAATTACCTTGAGAAATAATGAGATTTGGTTATATATATATATATATATATATATATATATATATATAAACAGGCTTTCATGCTGAAAAATGATCAAATGTTACAAGCCATACATGTCATACAAATAGAACAGAAACAGAATCACATTCACCGTCCAGCGCTGGGCCACACTTAGCAAACCTTATGGACGGAACCAAGTGAGGCAAAGACTGTAGAGCAAGTTTAGCCAAGTAGTCTAATCAGTTTCAGTTTGTTTATGCAGACACACATAAACATGGTAATGTAGGCTGCAGCGTGTGCGTGTAAGTAGTTAAAAGAGGCTAAAAGAGATAGAGGGAAAGATAGAACCTACAACAATATACTACAAATATACAACAATATCCTACAAAGAGCAGTAAAATAAAAACAAAAATAACAACAAATGACCAACTCATGCTGTTAGCCACTGCAAGTGTTTTTAAAAGAAATCTACAAACAGAAACCAGCTCCTTAATTTCATAACTTAGTAAAAGTTCGGACCGAGATGAGAAATAAGATTTAAGGCATCATAGTAAATACAGAAATATTTATCCCACTAATTTAAAGCTATTTTCATTCAACTAAAAAGTTATTTTTTTAGACAGGCATCTCTTAAAAACAAAACAAAACAAAAAGAACATCCGATTTTTTTTAAATGTGGTTTTTGTGGGCATTACAGCAACAAAACTTGTTTACCAGCTTATCGCATGTTTCACTTCTATTTCAATGATTTATCTTTGCCATCATCCTAACTTAGCTGCCTTCATTGATTCTTTTTCAGATTCAAGTTGCCACTCTAAAATATTACTTCAAACCATAATCTGCCAGGGTTACAAACAATTACAGGCTCAAGCATAATAGCCAACAGTCCAGATAATTATCAAGGACATAAAAATGTTTAAAACCAATCATAACGAATATTTGAAAAATAGGAATTCATCTGTAAAAATATGCCGTAGTATGCTTCTTTTCTGTCATCAGATGTGTTATCAGATTTTTCAGTAAAACATCACTAATTAGTTTTTTTAAAGTTTTTTTTTTTAATTATGGACTTGCCTTCATCGCCGTGATCCAGTCCTGGTTTCTGTTTCTGAGCGACTGCCAGAGTCACGGACAAGACGAGCAAAACTCCAGCCGACTTCATTCCTGTTTGAAACAAAACCTCCTTTAATTTCTGATCATGAAAGCATCAGTCTCAGAGTTTAAAGTCAGTGTAGAAAACCCACTGGAACAATGCCGTGGTCATAAAGAAAACACCTGTTTTATATCTGGGAAGGAGGGAGGACCTTCAGTCTCCTCCCCTCCGTCAGAATGAGCTTCATGTGGGAGTTTCTGGTGGAAGTGTTTGAAGTTTCAGGTCAACATTCCTGTTCTTCATCTGCTGCACATCTGCAGATCAATTATAATAAATATTCTAAGAGTTAAACACAGCAAATTGATCCTCTGTCCCATTTCGACTGAGAATTTAGCATTGGACGCTTGATGCATTAGAAAACAGATTATATTTAGTAGATGTTGACTTTTAGAGAACTTGACACACAGGCAGTGATTTACTGCTGTAGCAGTTCTGCTTTAAAGCTTTTCTTCTGGTGAATGAATTCCTGGCTGCAGGAATTTGCTCCCATTCAGACAAAACAGCAAAACGACGACAGCAGGCGATGAACGACGAGGTCTGGAGCCAATATTTCATTCAGAATCAAGCCAGTTGAAGCTGGATGAAACACGCTCAGTGATTCATTGATGTTTTTTTAAACTGGGTGTTAAATCAGTAAGAAACTCACTGGCAAAAAAAATAAACAAGTTAAGGAACTGAGGAGAAACTGACTTAGATATAATCTGGTAGCAGACCAGTGATGATACATAGTAAGAGTATTCCATTCCCTTTAACTTTTTGCATTTTATCATGTTGTAACATCCAACTTCAATATGTTTATATGCAGGAACAAACACAAAGTAGAGAATTACTGCAAACTTACAGTTACTGTAAAGAAAATGATACTTTCCAAAAACAAGATGAGAAAGGTTTGGTCCAGTTTATTCTGATACCAGCTGCCTTCATAACTCAACCAAATAGCGTCTAGCTGTATGTAATTTAACAACAGCAGGACGGGTAAAACGATGAATGGAGATAAATACAGTTCAGTTCTGGTAGAAAACCAGTGGAGGCTACAAAAGACTTGAGGTAAAGGTTTACCTTCCAGCAGGACGAAGACCCTAAACATGCAGTCAGAGCTGCAGCAGAACGGTTTGGATCAGCGGTGTCCAAACATCGATGTGTCTCTGCTCCAGCCGAATAACTTCCTCATTATGTCATCAACCTCTGCAGATGCCTGCTAATGTGCAGCAGAGCATCTAAAATATGCGGGACATCGACTCTTGAGGACTAGAGTTAGCCAGCCCTGGTTAAGACTGAAGCATATGATGTGTTAGAATGGCCCAGTCAAAGTACAGAACAAAGCCAGAATGAGGATATGGAGCAAAGTTTGAAAAGAAGCTGAATATTTGTGGGAAAACATTCTTTAAAATACCATCCATAAAATAGATTAGTGGCTATAAAATGGCAAATGTTGAATCCTTGCCATGTTTCTGAAGGATAAAGTATCTAAATTGTTTTAGTGGCGTACAGGGAAGTCAAAGGGAAGAAGTATTTTTCTAGGACAGAATTAGAAACAAAGGGTAGAAGCTTGTAAATTCCCTCACAAATATTTTGTCAGGTAACATTTTTATCATCACCATATAATATGTGGTGCTTACTGAGTGTGTATTATGTGTATATTGTTGGATATTAGTTAATCAATTACCATTCGAACATTTCGAATGTGTAGTTTAATAAGTGCTGTTTGTCTTCTCAAAGCAAATAGAGTAATATTTCTTTAAGGTTCATTGTGACAAAAACAAAAACAAGACAGTGTTGTATAACTTGATGTACTCTGATGTAGTACCTGGGTTTCCCCCAGTTGTATTATAAGCCTGGCGGGCCACCAGGCTTTACTTGTGCCCCCACCAGGCTTAACATTGCTCATTTATTTACATATTCTTAGTGTTTACATTTTTTAAGACTTTATAGTTGGTGTTCAGATATTAATCTTCCAATAACACATAATTATCAAGTGATATTTTCAAATTTCCTGTCAACTTAAAACATTTTTTAGCTCAAAAACACAAAGAACCGCTGGATGAATGACTGCCTAGCGCCCCAACTACTGGGCTTAGCAAGTTTCCTGAGGGAGACCTTGAGTACCATAGAGATAACATAAATGTACTCTGATTTCAACAGAAACTTCTTTAAAGCTGTTATTTTCCAAGTTCTATATGTTTGTATTAAAATAAATTAATTATGATCAATTGAGATGCATTTAAACAGATTTGCTTTTACATTTTTGTTCTTCCTCACCAAGCCTAAATAAAAGAAAAGATGAACAACACTCCTGATTGTGTTCTTTGTTTCTTTTATTGTTTTGCTTCAAATCCAAGTCAACAGCATACAATTTTCAGGGTCCTCGGTCAGCTCAGTGGAAAGTGAGGACGGGCTGCAGCTCCAAGAGCTTGCTTGCTCAGCAAACAGCCCCCAGATTAATACAAAAGGAAAAAGGTCAGAGCCGCCCCTTAGTGTGACATCAGAGCAATCACACCAAATTAAATCCACACGAGGGGGCAAAAGGAGCAAAAAGCATCAAACTAATCTAAAACTATAAGTATTCTCTTAATTGATGAGGGCAAGTTTACAGAGAAGCCCACATCTGATAAATTAGTAAACATGAGCCGCTCGTGACTCGCCCTCTGGACTAGAGAGGTTCACTGAAAACGTTCCCAGGTTGGATCATCACTGCAGTGACGCAGCACACATTCATGAATGAAAATCAAACTAACCTGAAAATCGTGGAGAAAAAAGGGACTGAGTGAGATTCTGGATGCTTCTGCTAGTTTAGCACTGCTGTGATCTGATTGTTTGTCGGTAAATACTCCATCTAATCTTCTCTTTGTTATTTTACAGAGGCACTTTTTAACTCCACACATATTGTTTACCCTTTAAATGGCTTTAAAGAACAGATGGACACCAAAATGTTGCAGTTCCGCTGAATGTGAGCCTGAAACGCTCAGAGCACCTGTGGCCAACTTTAAAAAAAAAAAAAGAAAATCATCTCACTCATATTGGTCCCAATGTTATTAGTCCTGTAGGAAAAAGAAACCAATTTCAATCGACCCAAATGCCCAAACTGAATATGTTAAAAAGAGTTAGCCATGATACTTTTAAAAGAGAATTAGTCTGTCTACTGAATTTGCTTTTAATCTGATGTTCACTGCAAAAACACAAAATCTTACCAAGTATTTCTGGTCCATTTTCTAGTGCAAATATCTCAGTAAACTAAAAATAAGATAAAACTAACTTACAAGTAACTTTTTAGCACAGTATCGGAGTTTGTCTTAAATAAATAATGCTTTAATATTTAGGAAAAAGTACTAGTTATACGACAGTGGAACAAGACATTTTGACTTATGGAAAAAATGTCTCATTTCACTTACAACTAGCACTTTTTAATCAACATTAAGGAATTATTGACTGGAAACAAGCTCATATTTCTTGCTGAGAAGTTACTTTTTAGTTTTATGCTACTTAAAGTGTACCAAGTGTTTGCACTAGAAACTACATCAAAAATACTTCGTAAGATTTTGTGCGTTTGCAGTTTAATTTGTTGCACTTCCTCAATCAGATATTTTAATATGTCTGAGCAGGAGAAGCAAAAGTAGATTGAATAAATTCACCATTTAAACATTTGCTTTACCTGGTAGAAGTTAAAATGTCAGCTGAGGAAAAGTTTAGTTTTTCTTTAGAGAAGCATCCTTTGATAGCTCTGACGTATAACTGATTGAGAGGCCTTTTGGTGCCATTTAATGTTTTAATTTTATGGTTTGATTTCCCGGCAGTCTCCTGAAGGTTTGTTGTTGGAAGAAGACTCGGTAGTTTTCAAACGCCGGTGTTTCTTGACCATCACGATCCATCTTGTAAATTTACACCCGAGACAATAGTTTCAGGTCTTCCCTCCTCTGGAGGAAAGTCTTTGAAGTCTCTGTGATGGTTAGAAACCTTCAGGGGTCAATCAGAGGAACAGGGGTCACGTTCAGCACCAGCTGGAGCATAAAAGCAAAGAAGAGGAGGAGGCTCTAATAGGGAGGTGAGCACCAGTTGTTTCTAGAGCACCCCATAGCATATGGAAATGAAATTAGAACAACCGATTGAATAAGCTACATCTTCTGCTGCTCAAGTTCAAAACCAATACATTTAAAATGAACCGGATCTGCCTTCTGCAATCATGGGAGGCTGCTTCTTTAAACTGGGGACTAAATTTAACACAAAAAAATTATAAAACTCTGAGCTGTAAACTGGGGTTTACCCAGCAGCTTAGAGCCTGATGAGGTCGGAGCTTTGAGGAGTGATTGTACTGTAAAGGGCTTTCCAGAGACCAAGAGCTGTAAAAGTGTCCGATCAGAAGAATCAAAGTTTAAGTTACACGCTACTATCTGGTAATAAAAAAAGAAACTCAATTAAATAACAGCATCATCCATCAAAGGTATTTATACACAGCAAGATTTTCCAGAAGTCACTGTGAGAGCAAAAAGAGGGTAAGGGGGGGCACTGATGTGAAGAAAGATCTGAAAGTTGGGGTCTTTGCTGTCCTCCTGAGTCACAGCAGGTTTTATTTGAGTTATTAGGGGAAATATTTAACAGTTTAGGCCCAAAACAGATGAGAGCTGCTGAAAAGAGGGATAATAACAAACAAGATTAAATCATGTCTGGTTCAATTTTTCTTTTTTTCAGATTTGTGGATTTAAACAAGTGCATCCTTCTGCGCCTTCAGCAACCAGGGGAAGACCGAGGCGTCACTGCGAGTTGGACAAAATAACGAAGGAGGGGTCTGAATCTTGCAACTGGATCTGGTGAAGTTAGGACGTTCAGGGTGGAAGTTCTGTGGAGGGTCTTAACTGCGGGGCAGGCTGCAGATTTCACAGTGCTCTGTGCCGGGCTGGTTCATGAAGGTGCAGTGGAGGCAGGACCACATGGCTGAGGAGGACGCCGGCGCCGCGGGGCCGCCCATGGCTTCGTAACCCAGAGAGCTGGACGGCTGCCCGCCCACCGTGCCTGAGGAGGGCAGGAACAGGTTACCATGACGATACCATGGCGCAGAGTTTGCAGGGCATCAATGAGTAAGCGTCAATTGAATTTTAAGCCAGGAAAAGTAACGTTTATAAAAATATGCTGAAAGAACAGCAACAATTTAAACTGTAATAATGTTGCAGTAGTTATGGGGTTTGCACACTTTTCCCAACGTAAAATTCAAGCACTTTCAAGGTAAGTTTTCAAACCTTTCCAGCACCACACTTTAGAAATAAAATAATACAAATGATCTAAAAAAAAAACAAAAACCGACAGTTTCAATTCACTATTATATGGTATCATCCATCACTGTTACTAGCCTTGTGATAGTATCTACATTCTACAGCAGGGACAAGGTAAGATTAAAATATAGTAACATTTTATGTTTTAAAACGTCTCTCTACATTGTTAAAGATCAAAACAAACTTAATCAAAAATCCCCTGATTTCTATAATGTTACTTAATGTATAAATTTAAGATAACCTTTTATTTAATTGAGCCAGTAGGAATTAAATGCTTAAACTCAATATGGAAAGAAAGTCATACACAAAATAAAATCTCAAAAAAAATCTACTTGCTACGTTTTCTAGAATTTATAAAAATAGAAATAATTTTGATAATTGCTACTGACCTAAAAGCAAGACAAGTTTGGTCTGATTTAACTTCAGACAGCAAGACAAAAATGTGTCTGTCTTTTCATTAGGCGTATGTAAAGATTTGGTTTCAACTATAAATAACGTTGACCAAATTTATATGCTAGTTTTAGTGAAACTATAGGTTACACTTTATAACAAAAATGTGCAGTTTGAATAATAAGCACTTTCAAGGACTTTATACAGAAACCAAACACTTTCCAAACCTTGAAAACACTTAATTGAAACTCAAACATTTTTAAGAGATTTCAAGCCATATGAACAGTGAATTTAACATAAAAAAAAAGAATGAGTAGAAGAGAAAAGAAACATATTTAGTAAATGTTAATGCAACTTACTGCAAAGCTGCTCTATGGTGGCCCACTGCTCAGACTTCTTCCAGGTCTGTGCCAGCTCCTCATTGGACGTCTTCACTGCGTCCAGAAGAAGGCCAATACTGTCCTGCAATAAAGATAAAAGAAACTCATCTCCAGTGATTCAGAACACCAGAAAAAAGAGTTTTATGTTCTTCTCTTTGAGTTTCCAACAGGAAATGCAAATGTGATAAAACGTTTTACTGCATGTTTTCCAAAAGTTTTTCCAAATTACCCCAAAGATGCTAATGGGGTTTATTTCCAGATGCGAGGAAAATCTGGCTTCAACCAAGCCCCACGTCACAAAATAAAAACAGCTGGAAAACGGGAAGAGTGGGCTTTGGAGCATCGACTCACCCTCAGAGGCATGACTTCGTTGGTGACGAGGAAGAGGAGCAGATGGAAGTCTGACACGATATCCAGGAATGACGCGGAGGAGCACTGGGACAGGTACGTGGCTAAACTGTGAAAATCCTGCAAGCAAACATTCAAATTCACTAAGAAGTTTCCTTCTAGGGCTTTTGAACCTTTCATGAGATGAAGTCACCAGACATCAGAACTGGCTGAGAAAGCAGAAAGCACTCACTTGTGTCTCTCCAAGGATGTCGCGGTTTTCAATTGGGAAGCGTTGTGTGGAGGTGAAGGTGTACTGAGGGTCCTTTGGGAAAGTTGTGGTTATCTAAAGAAAATATGTTTATTTAAACCATGTCAAAGACATGCAGTAATACACATAAAACAATAACACAAACACAAAGTGAGAAACAGAAAAGTGTCAAACTCACATCTATGATAAGGTACTCAACAGGAAGAGGTCGCGCTAGAAACGTGACATCGTTCCCAAATTTATCTTTGTCCTGTTGGGGGGGAAAAAAAGACAGAAAGATAAACGGAAACAAATTTACCATCTAAAATAAAACAAATCCTACCGCGTCTTCTGCAGTGGTTTGCTTGGCACCGATTAATGAGTCTCACCTTGTAGAAGACGTCTGGTACGTACTGCTCAGGGCTGGACTCCTTGGCGTAGCCGAGCTCAGGAGCGTCTTTGCAGGGCAGCAGACACTCGTCTCTCACCAGAGCCATGCACTGATTGGACACCTGGTAACCTTCAAAGTGGACCTGATTATCTGGACCACCTGCACACAGAACATGCATATAAAGAAAGGTCAATATTTTCAGAAGTGCTACCAAACATTTGTAATTCTCCTTACTCAAAACCACAAGATTCAAATTTCCTCAAAGCCAGTTTTATACAACAATTTTTTTTAATACAAGCAAAAAACACCAGACCAAAGCCAACATGTTGCAAAAAAGTTGTTCACTCTTCTGTCTAAAAGCTTTTCAGCTGTAACTTAGTAAAAAAAAAAAAGGCTTTGGATACAGAAAAAGAAGAAAATGTATACACATTGTATTACTATACACAAAATCTAGGTAATTATCACAATGCAGGTTTGTTCCCAGGGGTTCATTCAAACAGACGAGAGGAGCTCGCTGCTGGCTCTGGACTAACTTTATTCAGCATGTTTGAGTTAATTGTTTATTCTTTATCCATGAACAAAACACTGTAGTTCAAAGCTGTTGAAGGTTGATTTCTACTGGGGAAAGTAATTTGTTATTTTAAATTACTGTGCTCTTTTCAGGACATTTATTACTACTTTAACTTTCCGTGAACCATCAATCGTTAGCTTAGGAAAGGATCGGCTAAGCGAGTTTATAAAGCAAAACAGAGTAAGACTAAAAATGTGCCAAATACGTGAAACAATCGGAGCCAACTTTCAGCTTTTCTCAGCATAAAGGAGTAGCTAAAAGAGACCAAATGGAAAATGTTGCAGAGGGAGAAGTGACTCCAAAAGATAACAAAGTTACTCCACAGAAGGTTTAGAAATGTTTCTTAAAAAAAAAATATTTGAAAATTGATCTGCTCTGCTTGTTGAGTCATATCTAACAAGAAGAGTAAGAAACTGGGATGAGTAGTTTACATTTACACCATTTTCATGGCCATCAACATCAGTACTAAATGGTGAAATCATATTGCGTAAAATGATAAATAACAATCCATCTCTGACTGACCTAGCTTTAACGTTTCTATAACCTGTAATTAATTAGCAGCAATCCACATATTAAATTTTTTGTCATACTTAAATATCACAAAGTTGAAAAAAATGGTAGGATTTAAAAATTATTTACCACTATTTAAAGGAAAAGTTAAGACGATGAATAAAAATAATCTAACCTGTCGCAACAACGGTCACAAACTTGGATCCAAAGTACCCGTCTCGAGACAACCTGCAGGGGTTTGAGTATTGGTTCTGGAAATATCCGGACGTGATGCACTCCTCAGCGCTCAGGTAAAAGGAGTCCTGTCAGATGTATGAGAACATTTTGATCAAACAGGAATACAGCAGCATCAGTCAGACACTCAGACCACCTTTAACTTGGGCCCATTCTCACCTGGTTTCTTGTGTAGCGGACAGTTCCTATCCTTGTGTCCTCAGACAACAGATCAGTAAAGATCCAGCCCACCTACGAAACACAGAGGAAAAACTGTAACATTACCTTTGTTTTGGTAAACTAAACTAACAAAAGATATTCAGGTATGAAAATAATCACATTTCTGTTTCATTTTGACCAATATGTTACCAAACCATTCTCAATGTGTAGGTTCACAAACATGAAAAACTGACTCAAGTTATTGACGCAGACAAAAAACATCCACAGCTTCAGTCTATTAAGCTGCATAAAAATCCCTCATCCTCAGTGCATAAATTTAACTCACATTGTGTGCAGGAACTCTGAAATACAAAGGAGAAACATGTTGCAACTGCAGCTTCCCAACACATCATCAGGTTTACTGTTTGGAGGAATAAGCATGTGATTCAGCAGACTAAACTCTTCACTGTCTGAGACATCTTAACCCATTTAGAGAAAGCATAAAGGTGCCTTGAGCTCTGAGAGCAACACTTTCAGACACAGACCTGCTGCAGGAAAAACAGACCCACCTTGCAGAGCCCCAGTTTGGCAGCGATTTCATCTACAGCTGCAGCTTTGGGATCCTCCAACAGTTCCAAACTGTTCTGGGTCGCACTCTGAAACATAACAAAAGCAAAGTTAAACCTACTGAAAGGCAAATTAATATAATATGTAAGATTTATTGGGTGAGACTTTCACCTGTGGGGGCTCATAGATGGCCGCCACCTCAGCTCTGATGCCCAGCGGGATGTCTGTGTGCTCGGTGTACCGGCCGTATAGGTAGCCCATCCTCTGACTGCCTGTTTTCCTCCAGAAGTCCAGGAATCGGTCGGCGATGGTGTGGTTCTCAAACATGATGTTGTCTACATGTCTGTATTTCTGGAACAGACATTCAGAGAAGAGAGAATTGCTTTAAGGGCTGCATGTGGACTAGGGTTTAAATATTTGCCTAACATTATTTTAGAGCCTCTTGAAGGTTGGACCTAGTTTTATAATCTCTGAAGTAATGCCATCTTTATACACCCCTCACACTATTTGTATCTGCCCTGCGTTTACTGAGCATTGGAAGATGCTCTCCAGTATCAGCTTTCTATTTGCCAAACACTAGCAATCTGATCTTCAGTTATATCAGGCTTGTTTTGGTTGGGTGTGTTTTTTTTATTTCTGTTTTATTTATTGTTTTTTTGTTGTTGTGTTTTACTTTAAAATACCTTCCAGTTCCAGTGTGAAGAGCTCTGGGCAAAATCAAAAGTTTATTAGTCTTTAACATAGCAAACTTGCACTATTATGCCATCATCTATGTGTTACTTGAAAATGGTTTCAAAACAACAATATTATCATTTACTGAAACAATTTCTGGGACAATTTACCATCCAGTAAAATTTGTTACTGACAAATTTTACTGGATTACTCATGATTTTTTATGTGTCACAACTGTTACTGTATTTGATGCGTTGTTTGCAAACATTTAGATTTAACTAAACTTATAAGATTATTAAGCATCAGGTAACGAAAAGACCTGATCAAGACATCCAATAATGTGATCCCTTTGGCACTGGGTGGGGTGGCACACCTGTCTGTTCAGAGTGATGGCACTGGGCTGGCACTTGGTGCAGATCCCCTCAGGCCAGGGAGGATGACCCTCACATCCCGACTTTATCTTACAGCTGATGTTCTCCAAAGCTGCAAACTTCCCTCTGCGGGAAATCAGGACAGAGTTGGTCTCTCAAGTGGAGATCATGAACATTTCTGCTGGTAAAATGAAAAAAACAACAAACTTCTCACTTGTCAGCGCCACCGGTCAGCTTGCGAAGGTACGCGTGGAATGACATGTGCTTCACCGGTGGGTCGAGGTGGTTCAGGTAGTCTTCATCAAAAGGCTGGAAAAACAGAGACCGCATCCCTCAGGATTAGTCATGTTAACACTTGATCCCATCAGGTTCAGGGAACTGATATAGAATGAAATTACCTCTAGCGGTACACAGTGCACACATTTTCCAAGGGCACCATGACGACATCTGAAAGAAGAATCAGGATTTATGAATTTTCTCCATTTCTGCTTTTGGTTTTAATCAGAGGTGCCCAAAGTGGATCCTCCAGGGCCGGCATTCTGCATGTTTTAGTTCTCTCCCTAGTTTAACGCACCTGGATCCAATGATGGCTCGTTAGAAGGCCTAAGAAGAACACTGACATGCTGAAAAGGTTGTTGGTACCACCAGGGAGAGAACTAAAACCTGCAGGATGCCGGCTCTCGAGGACCCACTTTGGGCACCCCTGGTTTAAATATTCGCAGCCGGTCGGCTTTCGGTCTTACAGTTGTGGGTCTCTGTTCCTGTAGATCTTGCCGTCTTGTTTGGCCAGATACTGATCGATCTGATCCTCCTGTACCTGTGGTGCCGAGGAGGACCGAGGGATCAACGAGGACGAAGACGAGGACGAAAAAGAGGACGAGATGGATGGCAGGGATGACGATGTGTGTGGGGTCGCCGTGTCCATTACCTCCCCTGAAGAAGAAGAGGAGGAGGACGCAGAGGGGAACAGAAACAACATGTCCCCATGCCTGTAGTAAAAAAGGGATTAAACTTTGAAAGTGGTGAAGCATAAAAAAAACCCAGCAGCATTTTAAAACATTTTCCACAACATTCACAAATGTAATTTCATGATAAACAGTGGGTTCCTGTACTTTTTACTAACATGAAAATATAATAAAAGTAAAGTTTATCTGAAGATTACCATATAAACTCTACAAAACATTTAGAAAAGGAAACTAAATAGGGTTGCAGAATATATTAAACATATTCTGCAACCTCAATGTGCCAAACTCATGCTCATAAAATAGCCAGACCATTTTCATTTGGTTTAACTGCTACATTTTTAACTTTCTATTTATTCACGTGAACTCTGTTAGTTCTTGAAACCAAATGTATACTGATTGCACCGTTTTCTTCTGTAAAACAATTCAGAAGAAAAACAATCGTCAAATTTGTTAATGGTGGCATTTTAGAGGAGAAATCTTTCCATAACTTGAGCTGAGCTGAGAAACGCAAACTCTCGCGATCTTTAGTTTCCTTGAACTTACTTGATCTTTAGCAGGTTGAGGGATTTGTTCTGGGACAGAACCTCTCCGGTCTTGTTGCGGTTTATATAAACTGAGAACCCGTTGGAATTGAACCCAAACTCTTTGGCCACCTGTGGGAGACAATATCTGTTATTACATACACATAAAATGTTCACATTCTTGATGTCTCACTTTCTAAAACAGAGGCATCAAACTCATTTTCATTTTCGCCACATCAAGATCATGAATGACTCAAAGGGCCGGATGTGGCAGAATGTATTGATAAACCTACCCATTAATCTGTTAAAATATTAATAAATAACCATTCCTTAATTTGATGAGTACTTCCTAAAGTTAGAGAATATTGAAAATATTTTCACACTGATGTAATTTGGCAGAATGCGGATAAAAACAGCTCTGATTTCACTGATGATAAAACAATATTTAAAACCTAAATGTTATCTTCAGGGTTCTACGGATGCAGGCTTCTAGAAAGGGGTCTGGAAACCAAGAATCTTGACCCACAAGTATCTCTTTGAACCTACCACAACGGCTCTTAATACTTTTATGCACCTTGTAATGATATAGGATCAACGAATGTTTAAAATGTAGCTGCAATAACAAGGTTTTTCCTTCTTTATTGTGCAATAATTGCATTGAATTGAACGTTATTACATTGAATTTTTGTTTTTTAGGTTTTAAATTAGGAGGGGTTTTTCCCACAACATCTTCCACAAATATCGAGATCACACAGAAAAAAAAATTACTCAACCTTTTTTTAGGTAAGATAAGATTTATTTGTCATCGTCATCAACAGATTACAACGAGATTGAGATTTGCTCGACTCGAGTTAAGATGCAGGTTATGTGTATATACGTAATATACCAAGATAAAAAATAGAATAGTACAAAATGAGAAATAAACTTAGACATCACATTTTACTTTAATTTAAAACCCCCAAAAAGAAATAAAGTGTTTCTTTAAAAAATTACAACAAAATTAGATATTTATCTATATCTTTTTCACCCAACATTTTCTGGAAAACCTTGTTGCTGACTCTTGTTCTACAGTCTAGAGGGCCACATAAAAACATATGTTGTGCCAGATTTGGCCCCTGGGCTTTGAGTTTGACACATTCTACATGTTTTCCGAACAGTAATAAATCATTCCACTAGTTCAGTAAAGACTAAACATCAGCCACTCATTCAAAGCAGATTAGCAGAGAGCTTCCTGGGATGAGAGCCACTCAGCTGGTTAATAGTCGCTCCACTCTGACCCAATCAAACTACAGGAAACTCAGAGCGCAGGAGGGCCTGGTGTATATCCCATTACAGGTAGAACAGCAGAAAGTCAGGCAGAGGCCGACTGGATGATGATTATTTAGGAATTACTGAAGTCTGACAGCTGATGAACCTTTGACACTAAACCTTTTCTAAAAATCTAAAAATCATTTCAAGAAACACCCAAATTGACACTTTAAACTGTCCTAACATGTATTATGAGTTAATTAGAAGCTTTCACAATCAATTTGAATATCTTTACAAGAAAGTGTGCAAGGGGTTCAGTAGATGTCGAAGCTGCAGAACTGACACTGTCTCTGCTCTGCTTCACATTCACAGGTTCGGTTTTGTTTTATCTGGCAGCTGATCGGCAGAAATTGAAACCCGTTCCTCCCATCGATCTGAACGCTGCACCGTCCTGCTGCATCCCAGATACATGCATTTTTGATCAGGCGCTGCAGCAACCCTCTCCAACATCTTGATCTATTTTAGGTTTTACAAAACTAACGCTTCAAACGCAGCTATAATTATTCAACTAGGTGCTTTTGAGAGAAGTTTAAAAAAAGGAAAATGAGAAACGAGCAAACCCAGATTCAGGGCCAAATAAGTCATGTCTGAGTCATGTCTGAGCTAAAAAATAAAAAAAAAAAAAGCAAGAAAGAAAAAAAAAAGCCTGTCCAACCACTGTGATGAAGTGTGGAAATATTCAGCACACAGAGTGGAAATTTTTCCCCACAAGGTACTTGTCAGTACTGGAAGCCTGTAGAGCTCAGAGGAGCAGTGCAGGACAGACCTGCTACGAGGCTTCCTGCTTTAAGAAAAAACAACAACAACAACAAGCGAATACAAAAAATACCAGAAAAGAAAACAAGTGGAGTTTCTTCAATACTTTTTCTTTGTGGGGTTTTATCTTTGTGATAAAAATTAAATCTGTGTTTGCAAAAGACAATAAAAAAAGTAATTTGTGCAAGGACCACACCCGTTTACCATCTACTGAGGTTTTTAATTTTATCCAATCGCTAACATTTACCAGTGACATATGCATTACGCCAGTTTGATGCTATTAAAGCTTACAGAAAACTGCCTGCGCTGTAAAAAACCATCCTCCACTGTGAAGAGAGAGAAGTGCCGAGCCGAACAAGGCGGCTGTTAACGTTAAATCAATATTTGAGAGTGGGGCCAACACAGACTTAGCAGCTTCGTTCACTTTCTCTGCTGGCATTGCTAAAACTACAGACAGATTACAATTCCAAAGCAACGCAAAAAAAATCTACGTCATTGTTCAAAACTTCTTCTGTTTCCAGTTGGAATTCTACCAGCGGAAATTCACTACAATGGGAGAAAGTTCAGACGGAGCAGTGAAGGCAGATGAGAATCAAGTAGAATTGCGTGGGAAAGTCAAGGCCAGGCTACACGAGATCTGACTCTGTTGCTTACGTTATCGCCACCCGCTTTCTTAAGAAGGCTGAAAGCAACAGTCTCATCTGACAAAATAAACATTTGTTTACATTTCCAGCTAAACACAATCTGTTTGGATTAATGTTTCATACTGTGGGTTTAAAAAAAAAATCTTAAAAAGCTGGTTGCATCCTGTCACCAGGCTTTAGATCTTCGATTTGTCTTCCTTTAAACCTGACTATCATGTTAGAGTAGGATTTGAGTAAAACAAAAAGAGAACAGTTGCTGTACGTTTTCCCGACAAAATCCTCAAATCCTAACAAATCTTGTTAGCATTTTTCATATTTATGTAACATAACTGTAAAGAGATAATGCTTGGCATTTTCATCCTTGGAGAACTTCTTTAAGAATCGCCTTCTTAGTGCAAAAGTAACATAATAAGGTTTGATTATTTGTTATAAATTTAATTACACACATGGGAATAACAGCTCTGTAACAAGCTGATGAACATAACTTTTTAAATCATCCATCCATTTTCTAACACCCTTGTCCCTAGTGGGGTCAGGAGGTGCTGGTGCCTATCTCCAGCTAACGTTCGGGTGAGAGGCGGGGTACACCCTGGACAGGTCGCCAGTCTGTCACAGGGCAACACAGAGACAGACGGGACAGAAACCATGCACACACACACTCACACCTAGGGAGAATTTAGAGAGACCAATTAACCTGACCGTAATGTTGTGGACTGTGGGAGGAAGCCGGAGTACCCGGAGAGAACCCAAGCATGCACAGGGAGAACATGCAAACTGTGCAGAAAGACCCCGGGCCGGGAATCGACCCCAGGACGTTCTTGCTGCAAGGCAACAGCTCTACCAACTGCGCCACTGTGCAGCCCACTTTTCTTTTCTTTTAACTTTTTAAATTATATAGTTTAGAATACTTTTGCAGGTGTCGGTTCATGACGACGTCGGAGATGATTCATCACTGCTATGACCACCGACGATTCAACATGATTTTTTTTTTTTACCATCTACTCACAGTAAAATGTTCAATAATGTGATTATATGATCCCAATAAGTAATACCTATCAGCAGGAAGTTTCTCAGTTTCTATGATTTGATCAGTGATTATAATCTGTCATATTTTGGCCCAAACATTACTCAGACTCACAATCCGCAAATAAACTGTAATACAAATCCAGAATTTTCTGTTCATCTCTGTAAATAATTAACCAAAATGTTTTAACTGATGTACGACGGTAGAGTTAATGAAACTGAAATAGTTTATCAACCAGAATGAGCTGGTGAAAAGATGAACATTTTGCTTGGTTTTCTCTTTGTGTAGACAAACTGCTGTGTGATTCTGTGTGCTGTTGCATGTTAATGTTAAATACCTAGGTTTAAAATAGAAAACTCCCCTTTTAAAGCCAATGAAATTATCCATCATGCCTCTAGGTGATATGTGCATTGTGTAAATCAGCTGTGCTCCTGCCCCACTTGTTGCTGTGAAGTGGAACCTAAAAACGCCCACCCATTACTATCAATAAGGTCATGCTTAGAAACAAAACTATATTGCTTGTAAGTCACAAGCAGCATGTCCGCTAAAAAAACAGCTGCAAATAGCCCCGTTTATTAATTGTGTAATATCAGCTTTTTACACTCTGTATTATTTAATAAAGAGCAGAAAAGCTATATGCTACTAACTATGCTTACTTAAATCTTAATAAACGTAGCAAGTGTTCACTCTTGTGTTCAGGTCTACGTTTTGAATCGAAACAAATATTACAACAGCAACCCTGTTAAAAGTTGGATTCTTTTGCAGCAAAAGGAGTAATTGTAGTTTATGCTATAAATAAATGCAGTTTGATTGACTGGAAAGAAATGGAGGGTGGTTTAAAATCACACTGGCTTCATGTAAATGAGTAGAAACAAATAAGGGCTCATCTCTTTTTTGACTTGGAAGAGTAGAGCACACTACACATGTGATTGTTTTATATCTGCACTCTGTACCTTTTTCAGAAAAGTAGCCGCTGTCTCCCTCTTGGTGGAAGGGATTTTCTTCATCCCATCTGGGGACTGCACCCTGATTATCTGCATAATCAAACATAGAGGTTAATTCACTTATTGGTGCAATGTTGACTTTTAGAAAGCATCTGCAATTGTTTATGAACTAAAGCCCCCCCATGTCAGTTTGTCTCCCCTTGGTCGCCAATAAAGCATAGACTTTTCTCCCCCTCACTACACTGGAGTCACAACATTATGACTACAATGACAGTGCAAAAAAAAATGGCGTTAATACTACTAATGGCCATGAAACCACATGTTTGTCACAAACACGATATTGTCCTTAAATTTCACTACTTCTGTTTCTGCTCATGTGCGCTGGCTTAATTTAAACCAACAGATCAGTTAGCCTCTTCTAAATCCACAAGCAGATTCCTGCTAATGTACAACTAAAGGGGCTAAATACATAAAACTGTGACTCGTGTGTTTCTATTATATATATATAAGTATATAAGTATATATATATATATAAGTCTTTGAAGTTTTCATATAAACAGCGGTCATTTCTTTTACTCGGATGTACTAAGAGGAGCTAAGTTTAGGCAGTGAGCTGAGCAGGCCGCAGCCACTCTGTGCTAAGGTTAGCTGACGAAGCTAATTCTGCTGCCTCATCGCTCCGGACTCTAGCCGTTAAACGCACCAAGCCGTCCAGATACTTACAATGTTATCGCCCATGACGCCCGACTCGGAGCTCCAGGTGGACACCGCTGCGCTGCGACACGGTTACTGCAAAAGTCACGAAGCGTCACTGAATAACAGTCAGCGAAACTCCATCACAGAGCTCAAACACCGGTGTTACACACATAAGTGCCCGACGGTTTACGCCAAAACACAGCGTAGCTACGCTTCAGCCGCATCGACGATGCCGCCATCTTGAGCAGGGCAAGTTAGGGCAGTTTGATGACCTGCTAAATAGTCAGGCCATCATATTTGAACGTACATTATTTGTTTCTACTGTAATTAATGTAAAAGTGGAACATTTCTACACCTTTTCATGTCAAAAGTTGATGCTTTCCTGAGTCAAACTAAGTGCCTTTTTAGTCCATTCTTTAACCAAGACAATCTATTATTTTAATAAAGGAAAAAGTCTCAAAATATATTGAGTGTTTATTAAAAAAACATAAAACCATTTAAATAATTAAAATATATGACATTACAAATTAGCTATGGGATCAAAATCACACTTCTGCCACTTTTAGTTGAAGTCTTCGAACTAATTACTTATCAGACCATCGAAAAAATTCTAATAAAATACTTCCCCCCCCCCCCCCCCCCCACTAATCCATAATTAGAAGGCAATGTTTTATTTTTTTTTTTTTAAAAAAGGAAATGTCTCCAAAAATGTTGTGTTTATAACGCAGTACAACGACGTCAGACGTCACCCATAAAGCATCGCGAGAACATCCGCCATATTGTTGGAAATGCAAACCTGTAAACATAAAAGGCTTGTCTGAAGAAAACTCCAAAAAATTAGTGCTATGAAGACAATTCACGTCAAAACGGTATAAGAAATGAAGCATGGCAAAGTTAAGCAGTGCAGATGGATAAAAAAGAAGCACGACGGCAAATGATTGAAAAGAAAATTTCCTTCTCCAGGTGAGTCTGCAGATACAGCCACGCCGACTGGCTCAGCCAGAAGTCAGAAAGCTTCTCTTCATGAATCATGTGTTTGAATGCACTGTCCGCAATTTTAGATGATGCATGTTTTCTTTTTCTGTGGAGTCCAGAGGAAGCTTACTAAAGTCTTAGAATGGGGTGAAGAGGTTTATTTCTTCCTGTTCTTAATGTCCCAACAGCTCCCCTCTCTGATCAAAAATGTAAGGCAATAAATTATTTAAACTGAACACAGAATAGCTGAACAAACAAAAAGCATATCTCAAGTTATTATCATGTCACATATAGTTAGGTAAATAATACAAATTTTAATTAGAATATAATTATTAAGAGAAATTGTTGCCCTTTATAATGCTCATAATCTTTACTCACACCAGCCTTTAAAAACACCCAACCCACCAACCTTCTTGAGATCAAGAAATAAGATGAAAAATTTTATATTTTTTGAACAAAAACAAGTTTCATTTAAAGTTTACCTGACTCTGGATTAAAATCTCACCTTTCATCCCGTTGAACCAGGTAAAAGAAGATGGCTGACGCACAGTGTGATAACAGTGGAATCTCAAAGTCAGCGGAGAGAGCGTCTGTGTTTGGCGAAGAAAACACCAGATCTTCACATGAAGGTGACTATCTTCTGTCCCATGAGGTTTTAGCAATCAGAGAGAAGACGATTTATATTTTTACCCACTAGTTAGTTGCCAAAGTAATGTCAAACTCTTTTTTAAGCCTTTTCTGTTGTATTGTAGAACTAGGCTTTAAACTTGGAAAATAATAAATGTATATAATTGCACATTTTCTGCAGAAACCTGTTTGGGTGAGGATGGGCCTTAAGTTGGGTTTTCCTTGGGGTCCAGGAGAGTAAAAATAAGCATTTGCAGAGATGAGGTGTTATGTAAATTTGAATATTTGTAAGCTAGCTTGTTGTATGAATGCCATGCAGCAAGACGGGAAGAGCTGTAGATTATGAAAGCAATTTGTATGCATTTATTTTCCAGAGAGCTGTTTGTCTGAATAAAACCAAAGAATCACTCCTCTTTTAACTCTGTGACTGTTCCTCTTCTTCCACTTCAGCAGGACTAAACTTTCGTATCTTAAACACAACATTCAAATTCAGTCACTCATTGTTGATTTAAGCAGTTTGTTGTTATCACAACATAAATATTCCTGTCATTGCAAAATCCCAGTTGATCCTCAAATCCATGTGTCTCCTGAAGGTGATCAGCAGATGTTGGTGGTTAAGGAAGAAGTTCCTGATCTGTGGAGCTCTAGTTTGGACCAGCAGAATCCAGTGCTGTTCCAGGTGAAGTGTGAAGACTGGAAAAAGTTTAATGATCCGGATAGAGAGCTGCTTATTGAGCAGAGAGAGCCCGACAACACCGATTTTAAATTCACTGTTGTTAAGGTGAAGATTGAAGAGGACGATGAGAACCTTCTGTCATCAGAGCGTCAACACATCAAATCGGAAGACAACAGGAAGGCAGAATCTCCAACCAGCTGCTCACCTGAACAGATGGGAACAGAAACTGGCAGAGAGGACAGCAGAGGACCAGAAGCAGACAGAAATACTGAGTGGTTAAATCCAAACACTGACAAAAATGCTTCCACCTCTTCAGAGACTGAAGTCAGTGGTGAGGATGATGATGATGATGATGATGATGGATGTGATGATACTCCGTCAGGTTCTGGATCGGAACAGGAAGACAGTGACGAAGACTGGGAGGAGACCAGGACACATCAGCGAGGAGGAAAGTCCTCCAGTTACTTGGCTGATGCAAACCTTTCTAAAACAGAGCAAAATTCAGATTCACAAAAAGTCCTCAGTGAGAATAAAGTGTTTGTGTGTGACGATTGTGGTAAACCATTTTACTATCTGTATCACCTCAAGCGTCACATGGCCCACCACAAAGGAGAGAAACCATTTCAATGTGACGAATGTGGTAAAAAGTTCACTTTGAGGGGAAATCTGAACCAACACTTGACGATTCATAATGGAGAAAAACCTTTTGCCTGCAACCTCTGCGACAGACGCTTCAGACTGAGCAGCCTTCTTCAATCACACGTAGTAACACATGTAGGGGTGAAAGCCTTTACCTGCCAGCATTGTGGAGAAAGATTTACTCGAGAGGGAGCTTTGAAGAGACATGTTGTACGGCACACTGGCGTGAAACCATTTGCTTGTACTATATGCGATAAACAATTCTACAGAAAGCCCGATTTAAAGTGTCACATGGCAATTCACTCGAGAGAACAGAGAGTCAGCTCTGCACCGAGGAACTTTGCTTGTGACGAATGTGGAAAAAGATTTATCCACAAGTGCCATGTCACAAGACACATGATCACCCACACTAGAGAAAAAAACTTCAGCTGTGACGTTTGTGGTTTGATGTTTAAGTGGCAGAGCGCTTTAAAGAGACACAAAAAGAAATTTCACAACCAATAGAAACTGCTCAGATATCTTGGCTCATTAATGTGTTTATTAGGACGAGCTTAATTGTGGGAGTCTTTTCGCTGAGTGATAATATCATTGCTAAAATACCTCCAGTGTATGCCGTACTTTTTACTCATTTGATATTTATCCAAGTCTAAGTATGGAAAGAATGAAAAGAATTATGGGAAATTGAGTACAATTATTAATTAGACCTTAGACTTATTCTTATACAAAGAACAAAATCTGTAGAATCAGTAGAAATCAATGGCTTCTTGCTTTATTTGTCTTTAAGAAGTATTATTTGTCTTTGAATAGAAACATCTCGATTTAAATTGTAAACAAAGATATTAATTGATTTGCTTGTGAAGGATGTTATTCATTTATTTGACCAGGTTTTACCCTAAATAATGTCTCTTCCTTTAGTTGTTCTCATAAGACTTTAGGATTAAGGCACATTGTTTAAAAAACCTGAAGGATATCAAAACCTTTTGACATCATTGTTATCGCAGAAGGAGGTCCTTGAAACGTGCAGAATAAGTGATTACAGGTCATTGGGCAAGAAATTATGAAATATTTTCTAAATGGTTTCTTACATTATGTGTTGAATGCAGTGGTAACTTTGTTTTTCTTTGTTTACACACAAATAGGTGATAATCTGTCACATGATTTAATTAGAAGTTTAAGTCTGTACCTAAAAAGATGAGGACAAACACTGTGCCTGAAACTATAATAATTAATAAAGCCTTTTATAGGACTTTTGTTGTGTGTGCTTATTGAGTCGTTGTTTCTCCTCAGAGGTTCAATTAAATTCAGTTTCAGTGGTAATTCACAACAAATGTAATCTCAAGACACCACAAAAGACCGATCCAATTTAAATCCAGAAGTGATATGAATTCAAATTAAAAAAGACTTTATTGATCACAAAGGAAAGTTAAATAAATTAATATAAATCCAATCACATGAAGAGTTTTAAATTGAATTTTGGACTTTTTGGTTGGATCTCAGTTATAATGCAAAGTCAGCTGACAGCGTTAGTTTATTTTTTATCCTGGAGGCTAAGTTAATTAAATAAGTGACAAGTCAGTCGCTTCATATTTTCTTCACTCAAGATGTATCCGACCAGAATCAGAGGATGGGAATCACCTACAATGTTGTTTGTGGGCTTGACATTTTTTTTCTCAGTCACATTTTGTGACTTTCTAAAACGCATTTAAATTTATATAAACTTCAACTGACAGCTGTCACAGTTTTACCAACTTAAAAAAATATATACTATTGCTAATATCAGAAGCTACTCTTGTCACACTAGTTTAAAGTCTCTGACTGGGAGTAATCATCTTTTTCTTTTTTCTTTTTTTTTTTTACCTCACCCTGAGTTGATTTACCTTCATAATAGAGCGCTATAACACATCTGGACTAGTGTTTGTTCTACTGTATTGTCATGTTCTCTGTCATTTGTGCCTGTGTGCAGTTTGAGTGGTGGATTTGAGTTTTTAAACTTTTTGACATAAAGCAATTTCATATTAAAAGTTCAGTTTTAAACTTTATCCACTAACTCTTTTGGTTTCATTTATTGTTTCTGAACAAAGAAATGTCACCACAACATCAAGACTTTCTTTTCTTTATATATAATCTTGATCAATTGTTCCAAAAGTTTTGTTGAATTCGTCTTTGTATTTTGGCTGCTTTTTCCATTCTTTTCAACACAGTCCTGATTAAAAAGAACCCCACGGTGACAGGGTATTACAAGAACTAACTGATGCCAGAAGATGGCAGCAGTGAAACTTTTAAAAATGATATTTACCAAACTAAAGAGTGTTTTTGGTTGATCAAAAGCAACCAAAATTTATAAATAAATAACAAAGACGGAAACTTTAGTTGTTTGTACCACCTCAGTAGATCTCAGATGACAGAAATCCACCTAGCCAATCAAACTAAAATCCTATGTGGGAGTCTGGAAAGAGAATTTAATTTTCATCAGGAAAGCACTTTATCAGAATAAAATGAAAATTTGCACATTTGGTGAAGGATTTTGGATAGATAAATATGTTTGAAACTGTGGTAGATTAATATATATATATACATATATATATAACCATTAATCTATTATCTTACATATTTAGCCTGGTGGGGTTGCAAGAGGTGCTGGTGTCTATTTCCACCAGCAATCAGCAGGTGAGAGATGGGATACAAACAAGACAAACAACCATGCACACACCGACTGTGGGAGGAAGCCGGAATACCTGGAGAGGTCCCACACATGCACAGGGAGAGTATGTTTGGATTGGTGTTCGCGACGATGATTGAGAGTAGCATATCAATCTTTTTTTATATAGATATTAGTTAAATAATGTCATTTGAATTATTTTATTGTGAAAATGTAATGTTTGAAAGCGGAAATTGTCATCCGAGTCAGCGCTTTACTCGTCACTCATTGGTTAGTAAGTAGGAAGTTACTGAATGTAAAAAGGAAAACTTGACTAGACAGGTCCAGACAGAAAAAACGTCTTATTGTTTGTTGTGAATGTCTCAGTCTGTCTCTCAGAAAGTCTTCACGAAAACCCTTCCTCAACATTTATTTTTTAAATCGCCGGTTATCTGTAGCTTCCTATACAGAATGTATTTAGCCTTTATTAGCAAAGTGGCTGAACTGTTAGCCACCGTGGAGCTAACCCAGCTAATAGTAGGGAGTTAATCAGTGTTTCCAACGTGAAAGCCTGCAGAAGTTCATGGTTCAGAGCTACACATTCCGAGTTTGCGACACTGTGTGAGGAAAGACCACACCGTCTGCGGACACCTCCTCTAACATCGTTGTTCAGGTGAGGATCGAGAGACTGGAGAAAGTTAGAAAGTGGACCCAGAACTATTGACCAAGGTATGAGACTCTACACTGCAGCTTCAGCTCTGCTGCAGTTTATATTTTCTCTTAATATGATCCACTTAATCAGATGCTGATTGGTGTCTGATTCCAGTAGAAAAACTGAAGATCCGGGTTCTATGGCTGAAACTTTGACCTAGGTTGAAGACAGATATTGCGTAAAATCCCAGGTGGAGCGAGGATGACTGAGGTGATGAAGGTTGAAGCAGATGAACCTGGAGGGTTCAGCTTGGAGCCTCCCATACCTGCAGCATCCACATCAGAACTGGAGGGGGAAATGCAAGACAGCAAGGATCTCAGTAAGTTTTCCATGATTAAAAAACAGCTGTTGAATTGTGGTAAAGAGTATAAACGAACATCAAATCCCCAGCCAATATAATAAAATAAATCTGTAGTTATCGCATCAGTCAGTTCAGCATTCTGAACAGGTTCATCATGGGTCCTTTTCCATAATCCAAGATCAGATATGATTTCTAACCACTTTGTCAGCAAAATAAATTGAAGTTTAATTTTGGCTGTGTAAGAGGATGGAATATAAAGCGTACCAGTGGAAAAAAAATCAAACAGTTAAGAAGAAGAAACAAAATTATGCATACAGCACTGACATTTCAGATAAATTTTCAATGACCAGTGATCAGGACTGCAGGCTACATTGTGTAGGAGGAGATGCAGAGAACTCACTGGCACTTACCACATTACAATTTGAATAAAACCACTTTGTTTCATGCCTTTGTTGAAAATTAGTGTTGAATGATTGCTTGTGGTATAAAGTTTTCAGATAATTGCATTTATTAAAAAAACAAACAAACAAAAAAAACTTTCCAAACCGTTTTGGACCTAACTAAGTGTTCCCCTTGTTAAATCATGAATTAACTGTGATTAACCTCATTGTTTGAATCGCTGTGTTCAGTTTCAGGAAACACACACAGGCCTGATTACTGCCAGATTTGTAGAAAGAGAAATCGCTTGCTCAGGGCCTGTCTGGCAACATGTAGCATAATGCATCATGTCCCAGTCTGAAAAAATTCATAAGCGGATAAGACACAAAGTCACTGACATCTTTGAGTCTGGAACAGCTTAAAAAGCCATTTCTAAGACTCTGGGACTCCAGGGAACCAGAGAGGAAACATGGAAAAGTGGTTAAGCTTCCCTTGAGAGACCGGCCAAACATAATTACTTCAAGACCATACTGATTACTCATCCAGTACCTCACAAAAAACCCAGAACAGCAGTTATAAGATTGTAGGCCTGTCTAGAGTTCATGATTCGTCATTAAGAAAGACAGTGGGTAAATCCTTAACAGAGTTCTAAGAGAAGATCCACTCTTCACAAAAAAAAACAGTTAATGGCTGGTCTCACAGTGAACAAACAATGTGTATTTTTAAGATTTCCAAGGCTTTTGGGAAAGGATTCTTTGAACTGAGACAAAAAGGGGAAATTTTAAAACTAATAGAGCTGTTACAGATTATCACAAATGCTTAATGCCAGTTGTTCCCAAGTGTGGCACAACCAGTTATTAGATCTTGAGGGCAGCCTAGAGATCAAGATAATTTTTGGCAGATTTTGGATAAGCTGTCTGCTTTTTTTTCCTCAGCAGTGATTTTTACTCCGGCACTCTCCATTGGATTATTTTTTTTATTTTATTAACTCACAGACTTTACCTTGAAACAATTGAGGCCTGACATGCTTTAGATGTTTTTCTGGCCTTTTTTCTGGCCTCTCGGATGAGTCATCACTGCGCTCCAGGAGCAATTACGGTAGCCCAGCCTTTCCAGGGAAGGTTCACTGCTGTCGCATGTTTTCTCCATTCTTGGATAACGGCTCTCACTGTGGTTCAGTGGAGTCCCAAAGCCTTGCAAATAGCTTTTTACCCTTTTCCAGACTGATAAGAAATAATCAACGTTTTTTTCTCATGTATTCCAGGGTTTCTTTAGATTTGGATATGTGTTGCTTTTTGATATTTATTTTAGGCTACATAGAGCCATCAAACAGGTTTTTGAATTTTGGTCCTGCAGATCTGGTAATCAGGCCTGGGCGTGGTTAAAGAAACTGAACTCAGCTCTCCAAACATTGTGGTTATTAATCACAGTCACAATCACACACACACACACGCACACACACACACACACACTGTGAGCAAAAGCTGTTTTTGTGACAATTATTATAAAAACGGAATAAAATCTTATTTTATTCCACATGTTTGATGCCTATTTAGCTCAAGAACAGAACCACTGATGAAAATTTGTCTTTTGGATAAATAGTTCATTACATATCTGAGTGAACCTGCCTTTGTTAATAAATGCAGATACTTTTCTCCATTGTTTCATAGTTTGCAGGCAGTTACTGTCAGTGTGTGTTTCTTTGCTCCCAGTCCAGACGGTGGTGATAAAAGAAGAGTTTGTCCATGACTGGAGCTCCAGTTCTGACCAACAGGATTCAGAGACACTTGACATAAAGGAGGAAGAGGAAGAACTGTGGATCAGCCAGGAGGAAGAGCAACTTGTCGTGAAGGTTGAAGATGTAGAAAAATCCGAGTTGTGTGAACTTGATGGAATCAAACCTCTTGCCGACAGAGAGACAGTAGCTCCAACCAGCAGCTCTGCTGATCTGTTGGAAACAGATCCTGATGGAGATGACTGTGGAGGAGCAGACACAGACTGGAGCCCAGAACCTTTTTGTTCTTTTCAACAAAGTGACATGACTCTTCACAAAAGAGGTAAAAGATCTAAACTGTGTTCTGGCCTTATGGCTCAGATTGAAGTCCATGCAGGAGAGAAGCCTTTTGGCTGTGTTTTTTGTGGCAAAAGATTCAAGCATAAAACGTCGGTTAAACTACACATGATGACTCACACTGGAATAAGAGAACATAGCTGTGATCTTTGTGGTAAAGGATTCAAAGAAAAACGTTTTCTTCAGACGCATATGAGACTCCACACTGGAGAGAAGCCGTTTGCATGTAATGTTTGTGATAGAAGGTTTCATGCAAAGAAGTTTCTTAAAACTCATCTGGTAGTTCATTCAGAAGAAAAACCCTTTTCTTGTGATATTTGTGGTACAAGATTTAAGATAAAGGAATGTCTTAAAAAGCACATTAGAATCCACACAACAGATAGACCATTTGTTTGTGGTGTTTGCAATAAACGGTTTTCATTACAAGAGACACTAAAGAGTCACATGCGTGTTCATACAGGAGAGAAGCCGTTTATTTGTAGTGTTTGCAGCAAAGGCTTTTCACGAAAAGAAAGTCTAAAAGGGCACATGCGTGTTCATACAGGAGAGAAACCATTTATTTGTAGTGTTTGTGATAAAGGATTTTCACGACAAGTCTACCTGAGAAAGCATGTGATGGTTCACACGGCACCATTTAGCTGTAGTGATTGTGATAAACTTTTTGTGGATGAAATACAGTTAAAGCGACATGTGAGGCTCCACACAGAGGAGAGGCCATTTGGTTGTGAAGTCTGTAAAAGTAGGTTTAATCAAAAGCGTCATCTTGAAAATCACATGAAAGGCCATTCAGGAGAAAAACCGTTTGTTTGTAGTGTTTGCAGTAAAGCGTTTTCACAACAGGTGTCTCTGAATAGACACATGCGTGTTCACACAAAAGAGAAACCATTTGTGTGTGGCGTTTGCAGTAAAGCGTTTTCACAACAAGGAAACCTAAAGAGACATATGAGTGTTCACGAGGGCTGCGACTTGATTCAGACATGATTTAGTTTTTAGAATTATTGACTAATGTGGGAATATATTCTGAATAATTTCTGGTAGCACACCTACTCCTCTCTTTACCAGTGCATATTTGACACAACTCCCTCCACCCTGAAAAGCATTGAATTTCTTGCTCATATAAAGTCTTTTGATTCTGAAAACATTGGCTTATGGGATGAATTGGCACTTTATAAATAAACTGAATCAAACTCTCCAGCTGCCTTTAAGCCTTATTTAATTGTGTTTGTGGAGGTTCTGCCCCCCTATGGACCTTTCCACACCAGTGGGCCTTAAATGGGGATAAGTCTTTATATATTATTTAACCCAAGCTCTGTGACAGGAGACTCCTGCTGTATATACTAAATAAATGTATTTATAAATGTTTTTGCCTTTCCAATATTTTGTATATTGGTAATATTTTTCTACTTTTTGTCAAGATTTTGAGAACAAAGGAGTTTGAAAGTAATAGATGTGAATATCCAGTTAAAAGCAAGTGTTACTTGTATAAAACTGAAAGTGGAACTTTGTTACCAGACTTGCTGGGTGTGTTTTCTTTTTTATTTTATTTGAATAGACCCTTTCAGAATCATCCTCTAAAAGTAAATTAAAATGATATTACTGTAATCTCTTGGTTGTAACTCTCGAGGTATGCCTGGGTTATTAATCTGTGAACATTTCACTAACAGTCAACAGTTTTGCTAATGTTTGAAGCTTCTGCATGTCTTTCACTCCTAAATTAATGGTGAATTAATTATGTTTTTCACTCATTTGTTTTTAAAGTAAAATTTTTGTGGTGCTGCAGATCAATGAAGTCCTACCATTGATATTTTTCTGTCCTTTTTGTTTTGTTATTACGTCGTTTTTGGAGAAATGTTTAACAACTTACCACTAAACCTTCCCATACTAAAGTGTAAAGACGTTTTTGTGTGTGTGTCTGTCTGTACTTGTATATACAACACATACAGGACCAATTTCACAATACAACAAAGGGTGCTCATTTGTGGAAAGTGAAGACTTTTTCCTGGTTTGGTGCTAGGAAGAGACAAGACTTGGGGAGGATTACTGTGTAAGGCATAAATGTAGTTACTAAAATAAATGGAATGCAATACAAAACCCTCAGTTTGCATAGAAGTACAAGTGTGTTTGTGTGATCTGTACTAAAATTATATGCTGTATAGTAGTACAAATCAAGCAGTAAAAATGTGTTTAAAACCTATTTAATAAATATATATGAAAGCTGCGTTTAGACTGCATTGTATTGTTTTTTTTTAAATATGTATAACCAAAGTGCTGAACAAAAATAAGACAAATTAAAGACATAAGACTTTAATTTAACATAAAACATTCATGAAATAAAGATAAAGATTAGTGTTTATCAGCTGGACCTATTTTTACTGTAAGGTGACTTACCCTTTCTTATAAACTGGTGCAATATAAATGACAGCTAATTAAATATTTATGTTTAGAACAATTACAAATGGTAATTTAATAACTAATTTAATTATAAAGATTTGCTTAATTCTGAAAACCTGATAATTGTAAGAGGAAGTAGTTTTTTTTGAATCGGAACTTTACTTGTCACTCATTGGTCAGCATGGAGAAAGTAACCGGATGTGATGACGCTACATTTGTAGGCTGTTTCCTAACTGAAGAAAAGCGTTTTCAGTTCTACATAAAATTAGTGCGTAACTGAGGTTGTACACTCTTGACTCGGCCGTTTTTATGAGGATTTCAGTTCTGCTTTAAACCACTGCTATAATTTACCCAGCATTTTCTTTACAGAATATAATTAGCCTTCAATAGCAAAGCGACGTGACTTTTTCCAGCGGGGAGCTAACGCGGCTAACAGCGGAGACCTAATCTATTTTTTTTTTTTTTTTACGTCAAAGCTTTTAATGTCCATTATTTAGTGCAAGGAGACTAGTTACAGAGTGGACCCAGCACTACCGATCAAGGTATCGGACTCTGCAGCATCGCTACGGTTTGCTTTTTTTTTATCAATACACTTTATTTGATCAGATTCTGATTTGTGTCTGATTCCAGTTTCAGGTTCTATGGCGGGAACCTTGACCCAGTTGAAGATGTGAAGGCTGCAAACAAGAATTTTGAAAAGAAAAATCCAGAGTAAGCAAATGCTGACTATAACGGTACCGTAAATAATTTAAAAATGATTTCCACATTAGAGAGGTAGATTTACCTAAAGGCGCAATGAATAATGTCCCTGAATGCAGTACAATGGTGTAAATATTGGTTTGATGTAGAAAGGTTTTCATAAACTGAATATTCACGTATTGTGCTTCCACTGGAAAATGTTAAATGTACTGTTATTTAAATGTGGCAGGTGTTTAAATAACATTGGCTTTTTACAAAAACAGCTTCACATTTCTGGAAGTACCTCCAGCTGTGTCCTGAAGAACATTTTAGTAGGTTTCTGGTTAAGATACTCTTTACTGACAAAGAAACTTGTAGAAGTTGAAATATTAACATCTTAAGTATTAGAAATGTAACTAGCATTTAGCGATGCAATAAGCCTCAACATGTAATTAGCTTTAATAAAAAAAGTTTTACCAGTCACACATATTTGTTGTAGATGAGATTTTCATACAGCTATCAGTAAAGGTTCAATTATCAATCCAATGTATTGAAATATAATAAAAAATGAATAAATCTGCGAGGTTTCAGTTCACCTGCCAGCCTTACTTATTAGCTGGTCTCATGCTGCCATCTAGTGGTTATAGACACTTTCTGCAGCATGCTTATCTTTTTGTTTTAATGTCAAACCTGGCCGTTGCCTTCCTATGCAATGCCGCTTGGGAAAAAAAATCTTGCTTTCAGGTTTTGGATGAAGGAAATGGCATAATACAAGGGGATGGGTTTACTGATATCTTTACACTACGATATATCTTAAAAGAAAAAGTGTTTCTCCTACTTCCTTCTGTTAAAATTTCAAGACTTTTGTGATATTTTACTTGTAAATGAGCCAGACGTAATTCTAAATGTTCATGTGTTTGTCAGTGTTCCCTGTCCACCAGAACTTCAGTTTGGACCAGCACACCCTAGAACTTCTCCAGATAAAGGAGGAACAGGAGGAACTGTGGATCACTCACACAAGAGGGCAACCTACTGTGAAGGGGGAAGATGACGAGAAACCTCAGTTGTCAGGGCTTCATCACATTAAAACTGAAGACAATAGAGAGACTGAAGCTTCAGCCAGCAGCTCAGCTGAACTGATGAAAACAGAACTTGGAGAGGAGTGTGGGGGACCAGAACCATATTCGAAATGCTGCCTTGAGTTAAAAACTGATGAAATTACTTCGGATTCTTCTGTGACTGATATTACTGATGATGATGATGATTGGCACGGTCCTTTGTCAGGTTCTGATCCTAACACAGGATCAGAACCCCACTATAAGGATCAGAGTCTCAATATTCAGAAGACCACAAAACCTCAGTCAGAGTCTGCTAAAACATTTGTCTCCAAGTTGCCTCTCCAGGAAGGAAAAAGCTCTTCCCTCTGTTTGGTTAACCAGAAATGTCCTGGAGTCAAAGAAAACATGGATTCTCCACCAGTACATGGGAGTTACAAATGGTTTTGTTGTGATGTTTGTGGAATACATTTTACCAAAAAGGGAAATCTGGAGAAACACATGATGGTTCACAAACAAGAAAAAACATTTACCTGTGAAGAATGCGGTAAAAACTTCAAACGACATTTACAGCTTACTGTTCACCTTAAAATTCACAGAGGTGAGAAGCCTTATCATTGTGATTTTTGCAGTAAAGGGTTTATAGTAAACAGTGCTCTGCAAGCACACAAGAGGCTCCACTTAGGAGAGAAGCCATTTGGCTGTGATGTTTGTGGTAAAACTTTTCATTTAAAGAGGATTCTGAAAATGCACCTGAAGGTGCACTCGGTGGAGAAACCATTTCATTGTACAATGTGTGAAAAACGATTCAAATGTCCGTATATTCTTAAAAAGCACATGAGCCTTCACTCTGGACTGAAGCCATTTGTTTGTGGTGTTTGTAGTAAAGCATTTTCACAAGAAGAAACTCTAAAAACACACATGGTTGTTCACACTACAGAAAAACCATTTCCATGTGATATTTGTGGAAAAAGTTTTAAATATATGTCCTATGCTCGAAAACACAAACTGTTTCACAGTGGTGAGAGCGGACATAGCTGTGATATTTGTGGTAAAACGTTTGTTTTAAAGCCTGCGCTCAAGGCGCACTTGAGGAGTCACACTGGGGAGAAACCATTCTCCTGTGATGATTGTGGAAGACAGTTTCATGTTAAGGCAAACCTTAAACAGCACATGAGGGTCCACACAGGCGAGAGGCCATTTGCCTGTGATGTTTGTTTTAAAACATTTAGTAGAAAGACCCATCTTACAGTGCACACACGGATACACTCGGGAGAAAAACCATTTTTCTGTAACATTTGTGAAGAAAAATTTCGATTTCAGCACAATCTCAAAACACACATGAGGGTCCACACAGGCGAAAGGCCTTATGTTTGTAGCTTTTGCTGTAGAGGATTTTCACGACAAGAGCATCTAAACAAACACATTGCTATTCACACAGCGGAATAAGTTTAGTTTTTGTCATTGTGATCAAAATCTATCGGTGTAAAAATAGCTCCTTAGATTGTTGGTTAAAATTGCAGGAAATCTCTAACTAAAAACTTAATTATGCAGGAAAGATTATAAATAACTGATCAGCATAGTAAAGGGTTTTCTACAGGTGGTCATATTTAAGCAAACTAAAGACAGCCAGACTTTGTATAAGAAGGCTTATAAGAAATATAATTTAGCCATTTATTATTGTACTGTTTTAAACATTAACATTCAACATAGGTTGCATGTGGGCAAAAAAAAAAAATCTGATTTGGGTTGCATTTACCTGTTGTGTGAAATTGGCCTCAGATGTCTAAAAAGCACCTTGTTATTTCAGCTACAGGGGCTAGGATTATTTATTTAGGGGTTAAAGGTCTAAACCTTTCCTCTGTTAGACAAACACTTTTTTGTTCATCTTGTTTTAATGAGTAAAACAAGGTTAGATTTTGTTGTTTACCTATAATTAAATTATATTCTTTTCCAGGGATTAAAAAATTAGATTTTAATGCGTACATCTATTTCTAACTAAAGTCATATTTAATAGCCTGATTATCTTCAGCTTAATATTTTCACAACTGTATATATTCTTAGTGCGTTGTTTCAGTGGGATTTGTATGTGGGATAATGGAGACATGATTGGTGAACTGGTGCACCTGTGTTAATCCAAGTATAGCACCATAGATTCAGCTCTACAAATTGATAAGATTTCATCCAGCTTCATAGTAAGGTCTGTTGGTTATCATGACTCACAAACCTGCAGGTTATAAATTTAGTCAGTCTTTTAAATATCAGCTTCAAATCTAAGTCTTCTTCAGTGCATAACAAGGTGCTATTGAAGTAATTTATTCCTTTAAATCAAATGTGTTGGAGCAGAAACTTTTGAATCATGCATAGCAGAGTGTCCTAGTGTTTCTGAGTAGGTGGAGGTTTTGCTCCTTTGAGAATATTTTACCATTTTACTCCAGTGAACCAGATAGGAAATGAGTCTTCATTTCGATCTTTAAATCTGAAATGAATATATATGAATAGCAAATAAAACATTTTTGTTCTGTATGGTAATGCAATGTGTATCTCTGTTTCAATACATTAGTTGTAGAGGAACATGAGTGTCATTGTTAAAATGAAGTAAACAATGTCAGAAATATTTTCAGGCTTTTCAAAGCTTATGTATTGAGTTCGACTCAAGCCTTTTTATAAATTGCATGTTTAACTTTTTTCATAGTGGATTCAAAATTTGCTTCAATCTGTACAGTGATACCAACCAAATTTTAAAATGTTTAAAGTTCTGTGATAAAACAATTTGGGTGAATTAGAGACATCATCTTGTTAATGTACCATTTAATTTTCTGTCAAGCTATTAAGGTTGCCTACCATTACAGGATTTAGTAAAAGGTTTCTCACTTCGACTCATCTGTTGTTTGAGATTTTAGCCACATCCTAAGATTTATTTATTTATTTATTTATTTGTAGACACATTGGAAAACTCCTTAAGTAAAATAAAGTTTAAATTAATGCCACTGAAAAAAGCCCATCAGATACGAAGTAATAAAGAATAATCACAAACATCTGAAATTGTGATTTAGTACAGTGACATCTACTCGTCAAAATTAATATACTGATCACAAAATCTTCTCATTCGTGACTAAGTAGAGTTCCAATAAATTATTTGTTTTTGCTTTATTTTTTTGAATGTTGACAGGGATTTCTTTGGGGTACGAGTCAACATAATGATATGATTTAATTTGATTACATAATTGTTGATTTGAAGACATCCAGTTGTGATAATGTTGTTCCATCAATTTTTTTAAAGATGGGTATTGGGTCAAATATTTGTCTAATTTCTAACAGATTCCTGTTCATCCTCTTTCAATAAACAGTAATAACTCCTGAGCTCATTAATCCATGAACAATTAGTTATTTTTTCACTCTACAGCTATGCTAATACCTTAAAGCCCCGATCTCACAATGATGCTGCACTGTTTAAATTATCAGGTGCTTCTCCAAATAGCATTATTCTGACAAGTTTCGAATAGTTGGTGCTTTAGATTTGTTTTAAAAAGACACTAATATGGAGAAATATGAACAGAAAGTAAGGTTGCCAAAGGCTGGTGGTGTAACAGGGGGGAGGCAGATAAGCTCACAGCTTATATTTCTGGGAGGGACAAAGCAATTAAAAGTTAATGTTTGAGTAATAAAAGACATCAAACATATTTATTCAATATGTTATAAAAACTGCAACAGATTTATCCATGTTCTGATTTTTTTCTCAGTGACAACTCATCACTGCTTTCAGTTCATGGGGGTGAATTATTTCTCTGAATTAATAATGAAAAAAATAAAAATAAAATCTGAAATAACACCCTTCAACCAAAAATAACCAGGAATAGGGTCACAATGTGCAGTTTAGGTATTTTCCGTTTTCATGGGGCACTAATAGGGCGGGTTAAGTGAGCTGAATGGCACTTTGATGAAATGGATAGTGGACCATTTGTACACCCTGTTGTTTTGATTTAAAATGCATGAATAGAAAAAACATACTTAGTTACTCTTGATGCTGTTTACTGGGAAAATTTTTTATTAAGTTTCTGGCATAAATCCACGATATCTTGTATATTTACTTCCATTTAAACAGTGAGAACGTCTTAAAAAAAATAAATGTAATAGAAAAAAAAGCATTCACGTTATTTTATTCTGAAAAGGCTCGTCTTTGAAAGGGGAAGTGCCCTTTCCGAAACTTGTCTTTCATTGGTCAGCGAGGAGGAAGTGTGCGGATCTAACATTGTTAGCTCGAATGGCTAGGTCCCGACAGAAAAACATATTTACATTTTATGAAAAAAATACAAACAAACTAAAAACACGTCTGTTGATTATTTTTGAGACAAGGTTACAGCCTTCGTGAGGATGTATCAATTGTACATGTTTTCTGGGTTTTAGTTAACACTATTTACGGTCCGAATTCAACAATACAATAATGTAATTAGCCTTTATTAGCAAACTGAATGGACCGTGAGCCACCGTGGAGCTAAAGGAGCTAACAGTAAAGTCTTAATCAGTGTTTCCAACAAGGGTTATGGTGGCCCAGCAGAGGACCGAGAGACTGAGGAAAGTTACAGAGAACTACTGACCAAGGTATCGGACTCTCTGCACTGTAGCATCGCTTCATCTCTGCTACACTTTACATTTTATGTTAACACACTTTATATTGTCATATACTGATTTGTGTCTGATTCCAGTTCCAGGCAGCAGAAAACAAAAGATTCAAATTATAAGACTGAAACCTTGAATGAGTAAAACATGTGTGGACGAGTATTGTGAAAAGGAGAATCCCAGGTGGAGCGAGGATGACTGAGATGATGAAGGTTGAAGCAGACGAACCGGGAGGGTTCAGCTTGGAGCTCCCTATACCTGCAGCATCCACATCAGAACTGGAGGAAGTACAAGACAGCAAATATCTCAGTAAGTGACACCCATTGGTTTGTCTGGATTGGATCAAATTATCTGTCTGTAAGTTCAAAGGGTCTGTTGGACTGGAAAGTATCATAGAAATATATTTATGTGTAAACATACCAGTAGTCATTCCTCTTTATATCAAAATCTAATTAAATCTGTTTTGTTCTTTTCAGAAGAAGAAAGGTATGACACATCCACACACTGACTTGTTCTAATGATTTGTTCAGTTCTTGGATGGGTGTGTGATCAACTGGTGACATTGTAATTTGAAGCTGTGCATGATCTGCATATTTGTTGTAACCTGAGCCAGCAGGAGGAGGGTTTCCCCCATAAAACTCACTAAGCCTGGTGGTAGGAGAGCTAAAGCATTCATCCAGTGACCTACTGTGTTTTTGAGTTAGAAAATGTTTAAATTTGACAGAATTTTGAAAATATGACTATATAATTATGTTTTATTGGAATACCTAAACAACAAACATTAAGTCTTCAAAAAAAGGGGCTAACATAAAACAAAAAATACAATTAAAATAAATATAATTTTTTTGCACTTCAGTTGTTTCATCCTAATTATCTAAAATTGCTTATTTTTATATATGATTTGTCATTTTATTTACTGAAGTTGCAGCATCTATACCAGTAAATACAGACAGTGGTTTTGATGAATAAAAAACGACACCTAACTTCAGTCTCCCTGTATGTTCACATACTGACCATACTATGTAGCCACTGTGCTTCCACTAAAGACACTCTAAAACCAATCTTTGCTATCACTGTTAGTGGTTTACAAAAAACTTAGAGTAAATAAAGAAACAATGCTTAGCATAGTGGGAGTGCAAGTAAAGCCTGGTGGCCTGCCAGGCTTACGATATACTTTGGGAAACCCTGTGTCTGTTAGGTATAGGGGTTGCTCTGATGAGAAATATTCTCTCATAAAACAGCCGCATTTATGTTTAGCTTGCTGATATATTAATCAGTTTAAGTCAAGTTTTAATTGAATAAATTAAATATATATATATTCTCAGAGTTTAATAAAGCAAAAGCTTTTTTTATTTTGAAAATTAAAGTTAATAGATTTTTGACATTTACTGCAACCGTTAATGTCTGTATGTCTGTCAGTTTTACCTGTCTATCAGACAATGGTGATTAAAGAAGAGGTTCCTGGTGATTGGAGCTCCAATTTGGACCAACAAAATCCACAATCCCCCTGCATAAAGAAGGAAGAAGAAGAACTGTGGATCAGTAAGGAGGAAGAGCAGCTTTCTGTGAAGACTGAAAATGAAGAGAAGCCTCTGTTATCAGAGCTTCATCAGATTGAAACTGAATATTATAGAGAGACAGAAGCTCCAACCAGCAGCTTAGCTGAACAAATGGAAATACAATCTGAAGAAGAGGACTGCATAAGACCAGAATCAGACAAGAATCCAGAATGTTCCTCTGGAGAAAATAAAATAACAGTTCACAAAAGAGGTAAACGATTCAAACTGTGTTCCAAATCTATGGCTCAGATTGAAATCCATGGTGGAGAGAAGCCATTTGGTTGCAGTATATGTGGCAAAAGATTTAAAAGTAAGAATCATGTTAGATTACACATCATGACTCACACTGGAAACGGAGAACATAGCTGTGATCTATGTGGTAAAGGATTTTTAGTGAAGGGTCATCTTCACACTCACATGAGACTCCACACTGGAGAAAGACCATTTGCCTGCGACGACTGTGGTAAACAATTTCGAGCAAAGACAAATCTTAAAACTCATATGAAGGTCCATTCTAGAGACAAGCCCTTTTCTTGTGATGTTTGTGGAACAAAATTTAAGAGAAAAGAAACACTTACGAAACACATTTGGATCCACTCCACAGAAAAACCCTTTATCTGTAATGTTTGCAAAAGAGGATTTTCACGACAAAAGAGTCTAAAAAGTCACATGTATCTTCACACAGGAGAGAAACCGTTTATTTGTAGTATTTGTAGTAAAGGATTTGCAGTACAGGAGAATCTAAAGAGTCACATGTGCGTTCACACTGGTGAGAAACCATTTATTTGTGGTGTTTGCAGTAAAGGATTTCGTCGACATGGAGATCTAAAGAGACACATGCGTGTTCATACAGGAGAGAAGCCGTTTATTTGTACAGTCTGCAGTAAAGGATTTTCACAACAAATTCATTTAAAGAGCCATATGCTCGTTCACACTGGGGAGAAACTATTTATTTGTAGTTTTTGCAGTAAAGGATTTTCACAACCAGAAACTTTAAGGAGACATATGCGTGTTCATACAGGAGAGAAAGAGTTTATTTGTAATATTTGTAGTAAAGGATTTTCACTAAAACAACATCTTAAAAACCACATGGAGGTTCACACTGCACCATTTAGCTGTAGTGATTGTGGAAAACGATTTGTTAGGGAAATCCAGTTGCAGCGACATGTGAGACTCCACTCAGATGAGAGACCTTTTGGTTGTGATGTCTGTAAGAGCAGATTCAACCAGAAGTGTCAACTTGAAAATCACATGAGAGTACATTCAGGAGAGAAACCGTTTGTGTGTGAGGTTTGCAGCAAAGCGTTTTCACAACAAGGAAATCTGAAGAAACACATGGGTGTTCATGAGGGCTGTAATTAAATATTTTAACATTTGACTAGTCTGCCAATATTTTATATATATATATATATATATATATATATATATATATATATATATATATATATATATATATATATATATATATATATATAAATAAAATATGGATAGTACTATCCATTTGCAGAAAGTACAAATGGATAGTACTGATTACCATTTGTAGCCTCTAATTCTTCTCCTATTGCCTCCACTTTATTGCATACATTTTTGTACTGTATTCCTATGAATACAATATTTTAGGATCTCCGTTTTGACAGTTAAGTTTTTTAAGTTTGATTAAACTGGAACTTGTCCCCATTTGACTAAAGGCTTTTCTTTGTTATTGGCCATACAAATATATTTCAGTAAGTAAGAAAACCCTTTTTCAATAAGTTGAAATATGGCTTCCAATGAGGCTTGTTTGTGAGATTAAAGTACATTTTGAAAGCAGCATTGAACATGTATTAAACATACTTTTTATTAAGCCTACTTTCTGTATGAAAAATGTGTTTTAATTAGTCTGATGTATAATTCTAATCTTAAATGTCAGGTTTTCATTAACTGTAAGTGGAAAATCATCATAAAACGAAGGCTTGAAAACAGTCTGTGTAGTTACTATATATGGGTTTCACTTGTAATATTGAGTTGCTGGAGTAAATTAATGATATTGAAATTTATTAAATGTCTCTGTAAGTAAAGAATAAAGGAAATAAAACAAAACTAAACACTTAAAAGTGAATTTCTGTATGAAGCAAAAATAAATATTTTATTTACATTATTAACATTCTGATCCCGACCCCACTAGGGACGAGGGTGTTAGAAAATGGATGGATGGATGGATGGATGGATGGATGGATGGATGGATGGATGGATGGACATTTTGACAAGGTTATCCCTTACCTTGTCAAAATGTTTGTCTCTTAAAGGATTTTGATTTTATTTAAGTCTGAGGAAAAAAGAGGGAATGTCCAATAGTTTATAAAAAAAACCCACAGTCAGTATTTGCAGTTAATTGTTAAATAGCTTTTTTTAGTTTTTTTGCAGTGTAACTTTACAAACGGCACCCTATTTAAATCATTACATACATTAGAATGTATACAATGATTTAAAAAGTGTAATAGCGCAACACTTGCCTCTTTCAAAAATATCTTTATTTTCTGCGTACGTTTTATTCGGAAAAGCCAATAAAAGGAAGTAGTTTTTCGAAATGGAACTTTACTTGCCATTCATTGGTTAATGAGGAGGAAGTCACCGGAAGTCAGCAATGTAGCTTGACTGGCTAAGTCCCGAAACGGAAAACCTCTTAAGAGGTTGTGTGAAACCACAATTGTTTATGCCTCTGATTTTCTGTTTATCAGTCGCAGTGATCACATCGCTCCCAAATAATTGTTCTAAATCGCTGTGATATTTATAGCCGACTTTATGTACAGAATGCCATTAGCCTTCAATAGCAAAGTAGAGCTACTGCAGCTAACAACAGAGACGGATGATGCTATTTACGATGTTGAAGCTTTTAAATGTTTGTAATTTAGTGCTACAAGACGAGCCTGTGCTCCACCCTCTGGGGATTACCACCTCGTCCGTGAACACCTCCTCTGTCCTTTTCAGCTGAGAACCGAGAGACTTGTAACACCCAGAACTACTGACCAAGGTATCAGACTCTCTGCTCTACTGCATCGATTGAACTCTGGTACTGGTTGCATGTTTTATTAATGCACTTTATCTGATCAGATCTTGATTTGTGTCTGATTCTTATTTCAGACAACAGAACAACAGAAGATCCAGATGACATGGCTGAAACCTTGATTTAGTAGAATGTGTGAAGGTTGAAGACAAAGATTGTGAAAAGGAGAATCCCAGGTGGAGCGAGGATGTCTGAGATAAAGAAGGTTGAAGCTGGTGAGTTTGGAGGGCTCCGCTCAGAGCCCCTCCTATCTGCAGCATCCACATCAGAAGAGGAGGAGGAGACACAAGACAACAAAGAGTTCAGTAAGTGACTCACATTTGTTTGTCTTGATTGGAGCAAGTTAAATCTGGCAGCTTAAAAACAAATGTTCAATTGTGGAAAAGCATATTCATTTATAAATGAAATGTCTGTAAATAGAGTAAATAGATGTGCAGTCAGTCGCAAGTCTTTGCATGTAATACAAGAAATGTATATTTAATCAGTTTATAACAGTAGTCTCGAGTGTAATATATATGTTGAAAACAAGTAAAAACTCCTCCATCATTGAAAATACTTTTGACCAGATATAATACCATCTCACGCATATGCTGACTGGTGATGACGAACCAAAGAAAAATGAATAACAAGCAAGCAGGAAAAAGTCAAAGACAATTTTTGACCAGAGGTCAGAGCAGTAGGGAGAAGCAGCAGAGAAAAGTCTCATCTGTGACTAGTTGCAGTGGTGCGACCTTAGATATTGTTTAGGTGCACTGTTGAGAAATCAGTTCGCATTTGCGACCAAATTGGTTGGACTGTAGACCTCAATCAGCCAGAGCTGGCATTTAGGAAATATGTGTCCACAACCATTTTTTGACATAGATGTTATTTATTTAAATTATATCAGATTGTCATTGATTTTTCATGTATATTTTAATGTTCTCAGTTCATCAAATGTTGGTGATTAAAGTGGTTCCTGATGACTGGAGTCCCAGTTCGGACCAACCCAACCCAGATTTTCCCTCCATAAAAGAGGAAGAGGAGGAACTGAGGGTCAGTCAAGAAGAAGAGGAGCTTACTACGAAGAGCAAAGATGAAAAGAAACCCCAGTTATCAGTTCATCAGATCAAAACTGAAGACATTATGGAGACAGAGGCTCCTGTCAGGAGCTCAACTGAAGAGCTAAAAATGGACTCTGACGAAGACAACTGTGGTGAACTAGAAAGAGACAACATCACAGATCCAGTGTGTTCTTACCAACATCGTAAGATAACAGTTCACAGAAGTGAAAAAACATCTAAATTGTGTTCCAAACTTATGGCTCAGACTGGATTACACACTGGAGAAAAGCCCTTTAGTTGCAATGTCTGTGGTAAACGATTCAAACATAAGACCAATTTTAAACACCATATGAAAATTCACATTGAAAACAGAGAACATAACTGTCAACTTTGTGGTAAAGGATTTAAAGCTAAGCATTTTCTTCAAACGCATATGAGGCTTCACACCGGAGAAAGGCCATTTGCATGCGATGATTGTGGGAGAAGGTTTCATGCTAAGGCAGTTCTTAAAAGTCACCTGGAGGTTCACTCTGGAGAAAGGGCTTTTTCCTGTGACATTTGTGGTTCAAGATATAAAAGGAAGGAAACTCTTAAGAAGCACATGTGGGTCCACACGGCAGAGAGACCCTTTGTTTGTAGAGTTTGCAGTAAAGGATTTTATCATCAAAACAGTCTAAGGATTCACATGAATGCTCACACAGGACAGAGACGGTTTATATGCAGCGTTTGTAGTAAAGGATTTGCAGAACAAGAGACTCTGAAGAGACACATGCGTGTTCACACGGGAGAGAAGCCGTTTATTTGTGGTTTCTGCTGCAAAGGATTTTCACAGCAGATTCATTTAAAGAGACACATGCGTGTTCACACCGGTGAGAAGCAGTTTATTTGCATTGTTTGTAGTAAAGAGTTTTCTCAACAGCATCATCTGAAAAACCACATGGAAGTTCATACCGCCTCATTTAGCTGCAGTGATTGTAGTAAGCGTTTTGTGAAGGAAATCCAGTTACAACGACATGCCAGAGTTCACACAGAGGAGAGGCCGTTTGGTTGTGATGTCTGTAAAAGCAGATTTAATCAAAAGTGTCAGCTTGAAAATCACATGAGAGTGCATTCGGGAGAGAAACCATTTGTCTGTGATGTTTGCAGTAAAGGGTTTTCCCAACAAGGAAATCTGAAGCGACACATGGTTGTTCACAAGGTCTGCAACTAATGATTATTTTGATAGTTGAACAATATGCCAGTAATTTTCAAGTTTTCAGCAACTACCTTTATTTTGCAACTTATCGATGCTCCAATGCCTCTGAATTTATGAAAAAATTCTCATCTTAAACTAAAATGGACTTGCGAATCTCTACTTTGCTTTGATCAGCTGTAGGTCAAAATCTTAAACTCTTAAAAACAAGTCAGAACTGAATGAAATGTTTTTTACTTGTTACAGCAAAAAGATGAAAAAAGTAAAATGGGTTATTTTCAACAACACTTTTTACTATGACTGCCAATGACAATATTTTTCCTTCCTGTACAGTAGTTTAATTTAATATATCACTGTTTATGTACCTCAGAATAACACGTAAACAAAGATTTGCACTTAAAAGTACAAATGGTATGTATTTCTATCGCTCCATTATTGCAAAGAAATTATGTATTTCCACATAAAAAGCCAGAGTTCTCAGAATCTCAAATATTAAGAGATAGAGATAGAAAATCCAAATAGACCCTGATATCATCATGAGTAAAATACCTAAAGCAACTGAATTGATCTCTTTAATACCCTCTGTGGCTTCTGTCTTGTATTTTATGTTCATTGGACTTGAGACGATTCTTGTCCGTGATTGGTGGAGGCAGAAGGCAAATTTGTGACCTGAGAAGAGGATTACTTTATGATGGACCAAATATATGTAAATAGTTTTTATACTGGCTTATGATCAATTCACAATCTATGATCACCATACCTCTGTTACAGGTGGAAATTTGCATTTTTTGCTACAACCTGTTACCATGCATCTTTCCTTTGAAAAGATTAATTAAACATTGTACGCTGTGTCTATAAATAAAAACGGTCTAAAGCGATTCATTCTCTGTTCTTATAAACCAGACACAAACCAGAAAAGTGCCTTTGGTTAAATAGTCGTGCTTGTAAGTAACTGTTAGCAGACTGTTGGTCGAATTGCCCTTTTTGGTCAGAAGGGCAGATGGCATAGGATTTGCAGCCTTGCTTCAGGCAGCTAATGCTCTACACCATTAAATTGGAAGGAAGTTGTATTGATTTGGTCAGCTACACAAAGTGCACATTAACACATGCAAGCACATCATTAAGTCAATACATTCATGAGAGTTTAAAAATCCTCCATTGTCTCCTCAGTATCTGGGTGTCATTTCTCCAATTGCTCCTTGCTCATGGACCTCAAGCTGCTTTGGTTTGCCATTAAAACTCATTATCTAAATGCTCATCTATTATCCACCATGTTTGCTTGAAAATGGTTAGCAAGTGGCTACAGCTGAAAATGACATTATGTGTGTGCAAACATTGTCAGAGACACAAACTTGTAATTTTGCAGACTGCAGCCAGGGAACTCTCCTCACATACACACTAATTTAAGGGGATATTTTTATTTCATTTTAGAAAAATAATGACAAATGTATTACCAAACTTATTCATGTTGAGAGGTTAGGAGCTGTTTGTATGCCAGGACTACTGGCATACTACTGGTTACGTTTTTGTGAATAAGAGTATGAAAACAAATTATATAGTAATAAATATATTTGGAACAATTCTAAACGGAATAGGGCATAAACAAGTGTCTTATTAGTGAGTTCCTTCACAGTAGCATTATTTTAACTTGGAAAGTTAACATTTGAAAGAGGACGTAGTTTCTTTAGTCAGAACTTTACTTGAAATTCATTGGTCAGTTAGCAGGCAGTAACCGGAAGTAGCAACGTTAGCCTGACTGGCTAATCTCACTATACCCAGATAAAAAAAAACAAAAGCATCTTAATGTTTGTGTAAGAACAGGTGTGTGTTGTGTATTTGATATTGTAGTCTTCGTGATGACGTCACAACTACATGCTTGCAGTAAGTAGCGTATTTAAGGCTTAATGAACGGAGTGAATGGGTGGTTGATCGACCGTTAGCAACCATGTAGCTAAAGCAGCTAACAGCAGAAACTTAATCAGTATTTCTGGCCTTGGCGCTTTTAAAAGTTTGTGCTTTGAGACTACAGGACAAGTCAGTCTGTACGTCTGAGGCCACCTCTTCTCACCTTGTCCAGCTGAGGACCGTGAGACTGTAGACAGAAACACAGTGGACACAGAACTACTGACCAAGGTATTAGACTCTGCTATTATACTTTGTTTGATCAGATACCGAATTGTGTCTGATTCTAATTTCAGACAGAAGATACAGGATATCTGCCTGAAACCTACATATTATAGAACATATGAAGGTTGAAGACAAGGACAGTGGAAAGGAAAAGTCGAGAGGAGTGAGGATCTCTGAGGTGATGAAGGTTGAAGCAGATGAACCTGGAGGGCTCAGGTTGGAGCCCCCCATACCTGCAGCATCCACATCACAACTGGACCAGACTGAAGACAACAAGGATCTCAGTAAGTCACACACATTGGCTTGTCTGAGGGAGAAAAGTACGTAAGCAGAAAGCATGTAAAAAGGATAAGTGTATCACCTTCTAAATAACAGAACAATGTTTTATTAAGATTGTGTTGGATATAGAATAAAGCCAGGAGTGTGAAACTGCAAGTTCCTCATCGACCCATCTGACCCATCTCATTTTTGGGATAACAGTTAAGAGGTCCATAGCTCATCCATTTTTCTCCTAAAGCCAGTAACAAAAAGGGCTTTGTGATATTTGAACAAACACTTCAGGCAGCAGACACTTTCAAAATATCTCATGCATTTTTGGGGGTGCACCGATCAGTCGACCTTGTTTCTTTGATTATGGGTGATCAGCAATCAGCCGATACATGTGAAACTGAACTTATGCACTGATCTTATTTACCTCTGCCGTAGGAGAGGACTGACTGACCAGAAAACTGCAATTGCTGCACCGCTAGTATTTTTATTTTCATCTTTTAATATTTTCTTTGTATGATGTGTTGTAATTTATATTTGGAGCTTGTTTACATCATTGCTGGGTTGCTATCCTTTTGGCTGACATGAGTAAATGTATATATAGCTTACTTATGATTGTTTTTGTTTTTTCATTTTTAAAAAAAATACTTAAGCATTAAATCAGATATAAATATTTAGTAGATTTTATTTTGTGTATTAGATTTCATTGTTTTACTTTTATGATTTGGAGGTAATTGTAAAAAATGTTCTGTGTTTCAATGATTTCAGATGTTCACATGATAAAAGCTAAAGAAGAGGTTCCCCATGACTGGAGCTCTAGTTTGGACCAGCAGAACTCAAACACACCCCACGTAAAGGAGGAAGAGGAGGAACTAAGGATCTGTCTGAAGGAAGAGCAGCTTACTGTGAAAAGTGAAGATGAAGAGAAACAGGTCATTGAGCAGATCAAAACTGATGAAGAAAGTAAGGCAGATGGTGCAACCAGGAGCACAGCAGAGAAGAGAAAATCAGACCTTGATGGAGAGCACTGTGGAGAGCCAGAACCAAACAGGAACCCAAATCCAGCATGCTTTTCTCAACAAAGTGAGATGGCAATTCACAAAACGGGCCAAAGTTCTCAATTGTGCTCTAAACCTGCTGTTCAGAGTGGAGTCCAATCAGGAGAAAAGCTGTTTAGTTGCAGTATTTGCGGCAAAAGTTTCAAAAATAAGAAATGTGTTAGATTGCACATGATGGTTCATGTACAAAGCAGGAACCATAGATGTGACCTTTGTGGAAAATGTTTTAAAAAAAACAGTTGCCTTCAGGAACACATTAGAGTCCACACTGGAGAGAAACCATTTGCCTGTGATGTTTGTGGTAGAAGGTTCCACGCAAAAACAATTCTTAGAGATCACCTAAAGGTTCATTCAGGAGAAAAACCTTTTTCCTGTGATACTTGTGGTGCAAGATTTAAAAGAAATGTCTGTCTTACGAAGCACTCGAAGATCCACGCTGCAGAGAGACCATTTGTCTGTAGCCTTTGCAGTAAAGAGTTTGTACACGAAAATAATTTCACGAGACACATGCGTGTTCACACAGGAGAGAAACCGTTCATTTGTGGTTTTTGTAGTAAAGGATTTCCACTACAAACTCGTCTTAACAGTCACATGCGCGTTCACACAGGAGAGAGACCCTACAATTGCAGTGTATGCAGTAGAGCATTTTCATATCAAGAAACTTTAAAGCGACACATGTCTGTCCATACCGGAGAGAAACCATACACCTGCAGTGTTTGCAGTAGAAGCTTTTCACATAGTGATACTCTAAAAACCCACATGCGTGTTCACACTGGTGAGAAGCCATTTGTTTGTAGTGTTTGTAGTAGGGGATTTTCACAACAAAGATACCTTAATGGTCACATGAGTGTTCACTCAACATAGAGTTTGTTTAATTTCAGTGTTTGTAGTTGATAAGCAGGTCTAAGAAATTGATGATTGTAATTTAAAGTCTTGGAAGGAGACACAGATCAAGCAGAAACAGATCTCCACTCAACAGAGAGGTTTGTACCAGCGGATTTTACTAAAAGTATTTTACTAAAAGCTCCTTCAGCTTTTTTCAAATTTTCAGTTGGAAAGACAGGAATGAAGTCATAATTCTAACTAGGAAAGTTGGAGCTCGCCAGGCAACTCCATGTTTTCCATCAGTCGTATGCGCATGTATAGAATCTAGTGAAAGTTGTTAAAATAGACTATTATCACTTAACAATGTGTGTCTCATTTAATCAGCGGTGCTCATAGAGCTGCAAAATATTGGATATAAACAATATAAATATAATATATGCATATAATATAAACACGTTTTTGTCTGTTTCAATGTATGAAATATGGAGAAATATATACTAACCACCTTGTACTTTTAGTCGGCACCAATAGAAATGGCAAATCTCCGTTTTCCAGCTTGAGACCAGAATGCTCTGTATTAAGGTTTGAGGTCCAAACTGTGACTTGTGAGGCAACTCAAGTGCAGGTGGAGGTGGAGGTGGAGGTGGAGGTGAGCAGCCTGCTCAGTTGCATTGAACAATCCAGCTGCAGTTGTGGGAAAAAAAACTCTCAGGTTGTAGTTTCTGATGGATCTCCACCTCTTTTGGGAGGAAAACAAAAACTCAAAAGGTTTGTATTCAGGGTGGTGAAGGATTTGGCCAAACCCCTATCTTTTTTTTTTTTTCTCTTAATGTCCTGCAGACATATGGGTCCTGTAAAGAGAGCAGATGTTAGCCAGGTACATTTTCTACAGATTGATTGGTGCTTCCTGTCAGACAGGAAGTCTCTGTGATCCACCTGCAGATGGAGTCAGAGATGTTGTCTTGAAACAAAGCTGGGATTTTGCTGCTGAAGTGAGACCTGAAGTCCTCAAATAATATCCTGGTGTAGGTGCCTGGAGAGTTCAGATGCTGAAGCACAAAGTGACATGCAATATTACCAACATTGTCTACACACCTGTTGGCTCCATAGATGAACTGCACAGCGTGTCAGAGGATTGTCGTATCTGTCTCTTTTTTCCTTAGTATATCTTAGCTTTATTTGCTACTTATCTGATTGCAGTTGTGTTGGTGTTTTTGCACATATTAGAAATGCTGTGATTCTGTAGTGCAACAGTATCAGAAAGAAATGGTTGTGATATATACAGTACATTTCCAAGAAGAACTACATTGTAGCAACTTTTTCATATTTTAGATCTCTTCCCAATGAGGCAAAGAGATGGAGTTCCAAAAGTAACCTTTTTGTTAATGTAACCAGGCTTCCCAATTTGGCAAAATATGAATTAACACCAAACAGAGCACGCTAAAACACAGCTGCACTCATCTGTGGTGGCACTTAAATTATCTTAGGGGCAACCTGGTAAGGTAAATACCTAATAAAAGACATTATATGATATAAATCTAAAAAAATATGTTGTAGTTAACTCTAAGAAGGATTTGTGCAATATTTTACATTTCCACCAGGCAAATTGCATTTGATCTTTGTTGTTTCAAAGCAAAGTAGACGGGATTAGCTGCAATTGTTGCCTGCTAATATTTTCTCAAAAACCCTAACCTACTTTTTTAAACATAAACCTAAACTATACAAAACAGTGTAAGAGAAAGATCAGGATTACAAAACTGATTAAACCTGCTGACGGACACTCTTAATTCTGCATAACAGTCTACTCCCAGCAAACCCACTTGACTTGTTTATGGTAATTGCTTCTGTATTCCTGTAAATGTTGTGTTTCTGCTCAAAGTTTCAATTATCTTAATACAGTCATGCATTTTGTAGAACCAGCACTTTTTTCACAACTATGTATTTTTCCTTTTGACATTAATGTATATTCTCAACTTTTAAATTATATCTGTGTTCATCCTTATGTGCCTCTGCGTGATCCTCTGTGCATGTCAACATTGAGAAATAAATGGTAATTTTATTGTTTGCTTTATTTGTGAATTAAATAGTTTCTTCAGGAAGTATTATATATGCTTAAAAACTTTCATTTCATTTATTCTGATTAAATTGGGAGATGTATCACAAACATGTTATCCCAGATTTTATTTTGAAACCTGGGTAATTAGGTTTTCTCAGCAACTAGTTGAGAAAAGCAATTTCTCAACTAATTGCTTTTCTCAATTAGTTGAGAAAAGCATGAATGCACAAAGGAAAGCAGGTGAAATGAGAGTTGAATGGAAAAGGTAGGGAAGAAGCTGCAATAATATCAAGGCTCAGGTTTAGAACAGCACACTATTTAAAAAAGTAAAAGCCTATAGCAGTGGTGTCCAATGTCATCCTGCATGTTTGGTCTTGAAGAAGATCATACAACGGAAAAAGATCATTAAACAGTTTTATTCAATTGTTTTGTTTCCTTGGAGGAAATAAAATCTCAGAAATGTTTTTTAGTACAGAATGATCGGCTAACTTTGAACAATGTTTATATAACCCAACATGAGTTCTTTGCAGCTTAAAAAAAAATAGAAATGACCTTTTTTATCGCAATAAAAGCCTCTAAATTCACCCAATATTTCAAAGTGCAATTTAGTACTGCTACTAAACAAAACTGTGATCACATAATGCAGAGATGGATTAAAGACTCGTTGACAATTTAGAAAAATTAACAGATTAAATTCACAAATAAACGGTTTCTCTCCTGTATGAACAGGCATGTGTTTCTTTAGAATCTCTAGCCTTGAAAATCCTTTATCACAAACCCTACAAACAAAAGGTTTGTCTCCTGTATGAACAAGCATGTGACTCTTTAGACTAATTGAATGGGAAATCTTTTGTGGCAAAAGCCACAAATAATTGGTCTCTCTCTGGTGTGAATATGCATGTGACTCTTTAGATTTCCTTGTCGCAAAAACCTTTTTCTACAAACACTACAAACAAATGGTTTCTCTGTGGAATGGATCTGTGTGTGCTTTTTAAAAATTGATTTTAACCAAAATCGTGAACCACAAACATCACATGAAAAAGGTTTTTTTTCTCAGTGTACCTTCTTGTGAGTAGTAAGACTTGTCTTTGTATGAAACCTTCTACAGCAAACATCACAGGCAAAAGGTTTCTCTCTGGGGTGGACATTGTGTCTGAAGAGAACACTTTTCTACAAATCCTTTACCACAAAGATCACAACTATGCTCTCTCTTTCCTGTGTGAGTCATCATGTGTAATTTAACAAAATGCTTACGTCTGAATCTTTTATCGCACAAATTGCAACCAAATGATTTCTCCCCATCTGCCATGTTACTTTGCTGGGAGGGACATACAGGCTCTGGGTCCCTGTCTGGTTCTGGCCTTCTAAAGTTCTCTGCAACAGGTTCAGGTGAACTGCTGGTTGGAACTTCTGTCTCTAGATGGTCTTCAATTTGGATTTGATAAAGCTCTGATAAATGAGGTTTCTCTCCATCTTTAATCTTCACAGTAAGCAACTCTTCTTCCTGACTGATCCACAGTCTCTCCTCTTCCTCCTTCATGTGGGCTTCTGGATTCTCACTGTCCAAACTAGGACTCCAATCATGGGGAAGCTCTTTAATCATAAACATCTGATGAACTGGAAATAATGAAACACAAACGGGCATTAATGACAATTTTATAAATTAAATTATATAGACTGTAAGGGTAAAAAAAAAAGAAATATATTGAACATTTTCACAATAAATCTTTTTAGATCAGGTGTTAAGCATTTGTAGTAATTAGAAGACCATCATCAAAAAGATGTAGTTAAGGACACTTTATGTGGCTGATTTTAATTTTTCAGATATCAGAATAAATTAAAAAAGACTGAAAACTCAAACAGTAACTCAGGTCTATCCAAACTCCTTAGTTAAAACCATGTAGGAACCCTGGATATAAAACTGTTGGAAGCTTCATTCCAGTCTGTCAAAGATCTGGTTGGGCACATGGTGTCTGTTGCAATATGAGTGGCCCTGCGATGGACATCCGACCTGCTTCAACCTTCATCATGTCAGACATCCTCACTCCACCCCACACAATAGTCCTCCTTTTTACAATCCTTGTCTTCAAACTTCACATGTTCCAGTAGGTTTCCAGTAATATAACCTGGATCTTCTGTTTTTCTGCTGCCTGAAACTGGAATCAGACATAAGTCAACCTCTGATCAAATAAAGTGTATTGATAGAAAATGTAAACAGTAGCAGAGCAGAGTCTTATTGCCTTGTCAGTAGTTCTGGGTCCTAAACTAAACCATGGATTTTTATAGGTTTAAAAGTCTCTAGTTAGCTGCTTCAGCTCCACAGTGGCTAACATGCATTTCCTCTCACCGATTAAGCCAAATTACTTTATGTACGGCTACCTTAGGCGATACATAATCAAAGAGATTAAACACAAACACGTAGAAGTAATATCCTTGCGCAGGATTATGCTACCTGTAATCACAATTTAGCGGTTTTCCTCTCGGAACTTAGCTAGTCAAGCTAACGTCGTTCTTCCTACTGACTGACCAATGAATGACGAACATATTAGAAAAAACACAACACAAACGTATACTTTTCATAAGAAAATAACTTAAATTAGCATTTCAATTCGGTGTTGAGTATTGAGTAAGCGACAGTGACTTGATTTGTCTTATAGACTGGTGAAACAAAAAATAGTAGAGAAAGGCATTTGGAAAATAAGCTTTGTTCTTCTTCTTCTTCTTCTTCTTCTTTTCCTTTTTTATGGCGGTTGGCAAGCAACTTTTAGATGTGCATTACCGCCATCTACTGGAATGGAGTGTGGATCGGGACGCTAACTATATACACCCCCCTCAAAACAAAACAAACAAAACAAAACAAAACAACAAAATAATAATAATAATAATAATAAAATAACAACACTTAAATCTTTTCTATCAATTTTGTTTTCTTAAGATAATTAATTAAATAACTTATATCTTCAGAATTAGAATTTTTTCCCAAAATATCTTGTAAATTTAACTGTAATTTATTTTCTTGTAACCGGCTAACTAATTTCCTTCTTTCAACAGAATATTTGGTACAGAACAACAAAACATGTTTTACTGTCTCTTCTTGACCACAAAAATCACAACTTCCAGTTCGATGTTTTCCTATTTTAAATAAATTACTGTTTAACCTTGTATGTCCAAAACGCAACCTAGATATAACTGTTTCCTCTTTTCTATTTCGTCCCGTTCTCCTCATTGCACCAACTTTTCTTTGAATACTGTAAAGCCATCTACCATTTCTATCTTCCTCCCACTGTCTCTGCCATCTTTCCTTAACCTTTTGTTTAATAATAGATTTGATTTCTTCTCTACTAAATGGAACTAATATATCAATATCACTATATTTTGAAGCTTGTTTTGCATATTTATCAGCCAACTCATTCCCTCTTATTCCTATATGTGAAGGTATCCATGTAAATATAACTAATAACCCCATTGCTTGAATTCTATATGTTATTAACTGAATTTCTAATAAAAGATCCGGTCTACTATTAGCATGATTATTTTTTAATGAATATAATGAAGAACTTGAATCAGAGCATACTATGCTTCTTAATGGACGGACTTCCTCAATCCATCCTAAAGCTAAAATAATTCCCATCATCTCTCCAGTATAAACTGATACTCCATCAGTAATTCTTTTACATTTTTTAACTTTGAATTCTGGAACAATGAAAGATACCCCATTACTGCTATTTGAGTTTTTAGACGCATCTGTAAAAACGTGGACATATCCATAATACTTACTATCTAAATATGATTGAACCAAATATGGATCTGAAATGTTTTCTCCTTTCCTTTTCTCCAACAAAGTTAAATCAACAACATTATTATGAAATAGAGACGGATAAACTGGTGAAAGAGGAACTGTTTGACTAATGTTTATACCAGATAAACCAAAATCTTTTATAACATTTTCTATCTCCCATCCAAAAGAATTTAATTTCTTCTTTTCTTTTTCCCAACTAGATTTTAAAATGACTTGACATGGATGATTTCCATCATGGCCCTTTAAATTACACCAATAATTGGACTTTAACTGTAATCTTCTAAGATTAAGTGGCATCTCTCCCATTTCTATTAGCAAAGCTGACGTTGGAGTTGTTCTAACTGCTCCTGTACATAACCTCAAGGCTTGATACTGAATACTATCTAATTTTTTTAATAACGTTTCTGATGCTGACCCAAATACAATACTTCCATAATCAAATACAGATCTTATTAACCCAGTATATATTGATTTCAATGCCTTCCTCTCAGCACCCCATTCACTTCCCACCAAACACCTCATTACATTTAAAACTCTCTTACATTTATTCACTACTTTTTGAATATGATTTTTCCAAGTAAGTTTTTCATCCAACCATAAACCCAAAAACTTAAATTCCCTTACCCTTTCTAATTCACGATTATATATTTGCAGTTTTAAATTTTCAGATGCTTTCTTCCTTGTAAAAAATAAAGTCTTTGTTTTGTCTATAGAAATTTTAAATCCCCATTTAAATGACCAGTCCTCTATAATACTAATTGCTTCTTGTATCTTTTTAACAATAAACTTTAAATTTTTCCCCCTCTTCCATATTGCTCCATCATCAGCAAATAAAGAAAACCCCATTCCACTTTCCAAATTGTCAAACATATCATTAATCATAATAGAAAAAAACAAAGGACTCACTATACTTCCCTGAGGTGTACCATTCTCAACAAAAAACTTTTCTGACAATTGTTGTCCTATTCTTACTTGTATTGATCTATCTTGTAAAAAATCTTTTATCCAATAAAACATTGATCCATTAATTCCCATTTTTTTCAATTTAATTAAAAATCCATCTTTCCACATCATATCATAAGCTTTCTCTATATCAAAGAAAACAGCCACTACACTCTCCTTGTTAACTTGCCCTTTTCTGATTTCATGTTCTAAACATAATAAAGGATCCATAGTGCTTCTCCCTTTTCTAAATCCACTTTGACATTTTGATAAATATCCCCTCTTTTCAACAAAGTAGCTCAATCTTTCATTTACCATTCTCTCCATTATTTTACAAATATGAGAAGTTAAAGCAATGGGTCTGTAACTTGCTGGATTTGACTGATCTTTACCTGGCTTTAAGATTGGAACTATGATTGCTTCTTTCCATGCCACAGGTAAAATACCCACTTCCCATATCTTATTATAGAATTCCAATAAAACCTTCTTAGATGAATTGCTAAGCTTATTAACCATAATATAAGAAATATTGTCTTTTCCCGGAGATGAATTTTTTAATTTTCCTAAGGCATTGTTTAATTCAAATAAAGAAAAGGGACTATTCAATACATCATTATTTCTTACATTTTCTTCTAATAAATTTATATTTTCATTAATTGTACAATTTCTTCTGCGGTTTTCTTCTGCGCTTAAATTATTACAACTATGAACTTTAACAAAGTTTTTAACTAACATATTTGCTTTCTCCTCCTCAGTCACAGCAATAACATTTCCATCTTTCAGAACTGGATATCCATATTCCCTTCTAATTCCATTCATTCTCTTTATCATTCCCCAGACTTTTGAAATCTTTGTTTCCCTACCTACAGAATCACAAAAATTACTCCAATAAACCTTTTTTGCATTTTTCACCGTTCTTTTAACCAGAGCTTGTGACCTTTTATATTCAATAAAATTCTGAAAATTCTGATTTCTCTTTAACAATCTAAAAGCTTTATTTCGATATTTAATTGCACCATCACATTCCTTCGTCCACCATGGAACAATTTTTTTCTTATATTTTCCTTTTTTCCTTTGGATTGTTTCTCGAGCAGCCCCTAAAATGGCCTCACAAATAGAAGAATTTACCATATCAACATCCAAATCTATATTAACATTTTGCATCTCTTCATCATTTATTATTTTATATTTTTCCCAATCAACATTTCCAAATATCCATCTTTCTAAGTTCTCATTAACACTTTTCCCTATTTCTTTACCAATTTCAATAAGAATAGGGTAATGATCACTACCTATAGTTGATTCTCTTAATATTTTCCACTTACTAATCCCAGCCAAATTCTTTGAAACTAAAGTTAAATCTAACGCTGATTCTGATCCATTTCTAATATTAATTCTCGTCCCTTCTCCATTATTAATACAAACCAAATGTTTTCTATCCATTACGTCTTCCACCACTTCTCCATTTGCATCATTCCTATTACCCCACAAAGTACTATAAGCATTGAAATCTCCACAACAAATGAACTTTCTTCCTATATTTTTAAACATTTCCTCCATTTCCTCTAAATCCAATTTTTTACACGGATTATAAAAATTTAATATATTAATACTTTCTTTATTAATCCAAATTTCCACAGATAACCATTCTAGTGAAGCTCCTTTTCCTAAAAATCTATACTGTATTCCTTGTTTTATAAATATTACACATCCTCCTCCACTTTCTTGTTCCCTATCTCTTCTAATACTATTATACCCTCTTATGACAAAATCTAACTCTGGTTTAAGCCATGTTTCTTGAATACAAATAATATCTGGTTTATTTTTCAAATAGTTTAAATATCCTTTAAATTCTTGTCCATTTGCTAACAAACTTCTTGCATTCCATTGTAAAATAAGCATTAAATTCTTCCTCCACCTTGCTTCCCATCTATTTCAAGCCTTTTATTTATCAACTCCCAAGATAAATCCTTCACAGCTAGAAATTTTTCTGCACCTTTCACTATAATCTTGATTTTTTCAGTTTTCTGTTTCACTTGATCAGTACAATTAATAACATAAGCCATGAATAAAATTAATTTATCCATTGTAATTTCCATTCCTGACATTGTTTTTTGACTTGGTCCACGATTTGGACTAGAAGACACTTGCTGATTTTTCTGAACTATTCTTTTTTCTTGAACACTTTTTGCTGCCTCTGCATAAGAAATGTTTTTAACTACTTTCAGCTGTTGAATTTCTGCTGCCTTTTTCCTTGCTTCACACCCTCCATATGCTACATTATGCTGACCACCGCAGTTACAACATTTCAACTGTACATCTGCTCCACATTCATCATATCGATGATCTCCACCACATTTAGCACATCTTTGCTTCCCTTTACACACTGCTGCAATGTGACCATACCTTTGACATTTGTAACAGCGCAAGGGAGGAGGAATATAAGGTCTAACAGGAAAACTCAAGAACCCAATTTTCACTTTATCAGGAAGAACATCACCTTGAAACTCCAGAAGTATCGAAAAACTTTCTACTTTCTCCCCATCCACAGATTTTAACAATCTTTTCAATCTCCGCACTTCACCACCATGTATATTTCTTTTAAGTTTTTCTAAATCTTCCTCAAGCGGAATACCTGTGATTACACCACGTGACACTCTGTTTTCTCCAACAATTATCTTTTCACTCACAACTTTTTTACAAATGTTATCAATCTGCATGCTTTTATTCTTTTGTTCTTCAGACTTACATTTTATCAACATATTTCCATCTCGCAAGATTTTTACAAACTCAACCTCCCCTAGTTTCTTTTTTATTTCTCTAGACACTGCTATCGGACTGAGGTTTATGTTCATATCTTCCTTCCTGAATTTAAGTATTACCTTAAACTCCTCATTTACCATTTTCCTCCTAATCACTCTGTTTTCTTCATCTGAACTATATTCTTCTAAACTTCTCTTACTATTTAGGTTACCAATCTCTCTATCATCTTTCGAAACTTTTTCCTTCCCTCTACCCCTTCCTCTACCTACCGTAGTCCATTCGTCAAAATCCATATCATCTTCATCACCACCCCCATCTACCTTTGTGGTCATCCCAATCCAGTCACACTCCAGTTTATGCCAACCGCCAAAATAACAAAATCCTTTGTAAAGTTGTTTCAAAAACTCTCCTATCCACACGATTAACGCAGCTCAGAGGAATTCTCAGATACCACTTCGACTGCTGCGTTCCCATAAGCTTTGTTGTGAAAAGCGGAAGTACAAGAGCTTAACTTGTCATTCACTGGTTAGTGAGGAGGAAGTGGCCAGATGTAAAATGCTAGCTTTAGTTTTTAATTCCCGTTTGATAAATGGCTTAAAGTTTCTGGAAGTCAAGCGTAGTGCTGATGTTTTGGAGAATTTACTCGACAATATTCGTGAGGATGTTGCGCTGATATGTTTGCTTTGAATATTTCTAGCCTTTGTTGCGGTGCACACTATAATAATAATGAACTGTTAGCTACCGTGGAGCTAAAGCAGCTAGCTGCAGAGACGTTTTGGGTAACTTGTCGTGGGTTCTTGGGCTAGGGTTATGCGACTGAAACACCGATTTACTAAAAAATGTGAAGATTGAAACCAAGGATTGTAAAAAGGAAAATTCCAGGTTACTGAGATGTTGAAGGTGGAAGCAGATGAACCTGGGGGGCTCAGCTTGGAGCCCCCCATGCCTGCAACATCCACATCAGAACTGGAGGAAAAGACACAAGACAACAAAGATCTCAGTAAGTTAGAAAAGTATGCAAAGTTCTCTCTTGGAGTAAAAAAAAAAAACAAACAAAAAAAACACCTGCTACTCTGCTTAATTGTCAACAATTTCATGCAAAAGTTTATTTGCCAGCACTGCTGCATTAGTGCTTAACACGAAACTTGCACAACTTAACTGAATTCAAATGTGCATTATTTCAAGCTTAGACAAAGAACTTAAAGGGTAATGTAGACCATCACAAGCAGTAGTTTAGGTTTTCCAGATTAAATAAACAAACTACATTTATAATCCAGGCATAATACAACCGCTCGATTCTGACTTCCCTCTGATGTTCATCTCTTTCTTATCAGCTCTAGAAGCTGCAGGTTGGTTAGGTTGGGGAATCTGTCATATAAATCTTTATTTCCTGATCTCAATCAGGAGAAATAGATTGACCGGCTGTTTAAAAAATTGAGTTGCCTATTTTCTACAGAGCTACCACCTTACAAAAGTGCAACAATGTACATAACATCCTTCTCTTTAAAGCACTGTGCTACTGATAAGGAATATATCAGAATATATTTGTGGTGGCCACTCTCAGTCTAGTGGTTGGTGTAGGCATCCTAAAATGGCTTAATGCTGTATATTCTTGGAAATTTTATGAGTCCCTTTTGTTCCCTGCAAAAGAGAGAACATCCAACTTTTTGGTTAATGTTCTCATTTCCAAACATTTTGACTTTTTATCAGTGTTAATTAGCTATTGTGTTTTATCTTAGATGTTAAGGAGAATGTTGTTTCATTATGTAAAATATAACATTTTTGTAAAATTGTTAGCCATAATTAATGTCCATCAATGTTATATCTTTCCCAGTCCTTGAGATTTTGGAGATTAAAGAAGAGTTTCCCAATAACATGAACTCCAGTTTGGACCAGCAGAACCCAGAGCTTCCTCTCATAAAGGAGGAAGTAGAGGAGGAACAGCGGATCAGTCAGGAGGAAGAGTTGCTTAATGTGAAGATTGATGATGACGAGAAACCTCAGTTGTCAGAACTTCATCAAATCAAAACTGAAGATGACCTAGAGACAGAAGTTCCAACCAGCAGTTCACCTGAACCTGTTGCAGAGAACTTTAGAAGGCCAGAACCAGACGGGGACCCAGAGCCTGTATGTCCCTCCCAGCAAAGTAACATGGCAGATGGAGAGAAATCATTTGGCTGCAATCTTTGTGGCAAAAGATTCAGACGTAAGCATTCTGTAAAATTACACATGATGACTCACACAGGAAAGAGAGAGCATAGTTGTGATCTTTGTGGTAAAGGATTTGTAGAAAAGCGTTCTCTTCAGACACACATGAATGTCCACACTGGAGAGAAACCGTTTGCCTGTGACGTTTGTTGTAAGAGTTTTAAGTCAAAGCCGAATCTTAGAGCCCACGTACGTATTCACATGAGCGAGAAACCCTATACTTGTAGTGTTTGTAGTAAAGGATTTTCAGCGAAAAACAACTTGAACATACACATGATTGTTCACACGGGAGAGAAACCATTTGTTTGTAGTGTTTGTAATAAAAGATTTCCAGTACATGCTAATCTGCAGCGTCACATGTGTGTTCACACAGGAGAGAAACCGTTTATTTGCAATGTATGCAGTAAAGGGTTTTCAGAGAAGAACAAATTAAACATACATATGGTTGTTCACACAGGAGAGAAACCATTTATTTGTAATGTTTGTACTAAAAGATTTGCCCGACAGGATTGTCTTCAACGTCACATGTGTGTTCACACAGGAGAGAAGCCGTTTGTCTGCAGCGTTTGCAGTAAAGGATTTTTACAACCAGCTCTTCTACAGAGTCACATGTGTGTTCACACAGGAGAGAAACCATTTAGTTGTGGTGTTTGTAGTAAAGGATTTTTATCAAAGAAGACTTTAAATAGACACATGGTGGTTCACACAATAGAAAAACCATTTTCTTGTGGTGTCTGTAGTAAAGTATTTACACGACAGGAGACTCTGCAGAATCACATGTGTGTTCACACAGGAGAGAAGCCCTATACTTGTAGTTTTTGCAGTAAAGGTTTTTCAGCGAAAAAGTGTCTAAATAGGCATGTGGTTATTCACACTGGAGAAAAATCATTTTGCTAGTGTTGGCAATAATGGGTTTTCATGACAAGCTCTCCTAAACACTCCAGTGTTTGTTCATGAGAGAAATCATTTGTACTGTTTTGTGTAGGGGATACTTTTTATAGCAAGCTCACCTATACAGTCACTTATGTGTACAAACAGAAAGGATTTGTTTGAAGCCAAGGATTTTCGCATTATTATTTTTGTTTTCTATGTGCACTGTTTCATTTCTCAATGATTATTCAGATGAATTCAGTTTTGTTTAGGACCAAATCGCAACAAATATAATCTCTAGGTACTTTACAAAACACTAAATCCAGTCATACAAAAATACAGTCAATTAAATACATTACAATTCAGTCCTAATTAATAATGTCAAGTTTAGTTCATTGTTCAAATTGGTATAGAAAACCTAGCTAATTGCATTGAGACTAACGGTGATAAATTTGTACCGAATATAAACCAAGTTACCTTCTAGAAATTTACCATTAAATATACAGTATTCCATTTATTTTAATTTATATTTTCTAAGACTGTAAATACCTGCTTTTTGGAATGTAAGCATCTGATACTGTTGGGTAAAAACCTGTAAAAGTTAGTTGACCGTTATGCATTAAATACATGTTGTATTTATTTGTTTCCAATGACTTTGATAAATGTAAAACAAAAGCTTCATACACTACTTAAAAGACTTTAAACTAAAAAAAAATAAATCGGATGAAGGACTTGAAAATTTCTCCCAACATAATGCGTTTAACGCGTGTTTAATTTATTCTGTACAAGAAAAAAAAACTCTTACTGCAATTATAACTGATATGTGTAGAAAATCATTAAAATCTTTTAGTTTGAAGGTTTGTATAACAAAAGTCTTAAGGAAATGTTTGTTTCTTGTTGGAACGAGCTATAATTATGCCTGAATTTAACTCATCAAATTATGAACTTTATTTTTTGCCTTCTTTTTTTAAAGGTAGTAGATTGTATGAACAGAATTGATTTACCATCTTTAGAATAATCCGCTCCTTCCTCCAGAACACTTTGACTTTAAACCAAAGTACTTCACAAAACGTGTCATCTGTCATTCTAGTTTTTGATGCAAAGAAATTGATTTCATCTACTGTATTTTGATGTAAAAGCTGAACTAAGGACATAACTTGAAAGTTAGAAACAGCTAAGAACTGTACAACTCATTTGTTACATTCTATGTTTTGGAACTATGTCAAACTGTATTGTCCCCGTTTAAATAATAAAAAAAAAGTTCTCTTCAAAAAAAGAAAAGATCCTAAAAGCTTGAACTTCTGTCTGTTTTTGTGGGTGGAGCAATATACATAAAAATCACTAGGAATGATGTGGATGAATCTCTAAGCCTCTATTTAACAGCATTCAAGTAAAATGGATTTTTAACTAACAGTTACATACACATAGTTTTAGTATATCTTTTTGTACCATGGAAGTATTTTTCTTCTACTAAAGCGCTGAATCAAAAATGGAGGTCAAGTACGACATTGATGACAGGATTTATAAAAGATAGCAGTATTAAGAAATGTTTTTACACAGAAATATTAATCAATGGTTTTCAATTAACCAGCATGCAGCACCATAAGTACCAACGTTAATGCATAAATTTCATATATGAAATAATATAAATCAAAGACTCAGAGACTTACCTATTTGACAGCGAGTACACAAAAGTTTTAAAACTCCAACGTTTTCAAGAAAAGAGAGAAAACGATCACAGAATAATAAAAAAAACTCAAACACTTCAGAGTTACAACCAAGACATTTTTTTATATTTATTTACCAAAGTAATCATTCCCATCTACAGGGGACGGTTTTCTAGGACAGACTTGAATCCAATAAACAATTCTGTTCATGACCACTGCTTGCAGCAAAGTCAGCGTAACACTTTCTATGCAATGGTTACATAAATACAACTCTGATCAAAAAATAAAAAGATGTTGACAAAGCAAGAACACCAACCTGAACACGCTGCATGGAGCGAGCTCTGCTAGTTGGAAGAAATACATGGTTTTGTAGTTTGCAGAGCTCCACTATTAGTCCATTGCATCCAGCTTATTAAATAAAAATCATCCTAATAACAGACTACATATTTTATGTTGAACAAATATACAAATAAATAAAAACATAATATCCATTATTTAAATGTATTCACATTTTAGACTGAACACTAAAAGTGTCAGTACAATCCAACATATATCCCATTTAAAAACACGATAAACGGGGCAAAGAAGACAATTATATTAAACTGGGGATTCCGGATTTTATTTTTTACACACATGGGACATGTATAGTTTTGCATCTTATTTATTTTTATTAAGGCAGGCACTAAGTATTAAATTGTATTGCTAGCTTTTAACACCATTCTTGAACAAAACATTTCTGCCTTAAATGTCATATTTTAGTGTTCACAGAAAACCAGTTTCACAGAGCACGCCTTGGCAGGTGGATCATTCTAAAAAATTAAATACAATAAAAAAGTTTACTATTTTATGACATGTTATTAATTCAGATATATCAAAACAAAATTCTCTTGTACTGAAGATACTGATGTAGTAGTGCCATCTCCCTTCAAGAGATCACAAGCACCAATGAGAAGAGCAAGACCTGTCACATGACGCCCAAGCAGCAGAGGGCAGCTGTAGCAATAACAATATGGCAATCAGATCTGGATGTCTGGTGATTTACTGTACACACTGTTCTTTTTTTTTCAAACTTTGTGAAATAATTTCCATGTTTTAAGCACTGGTGAACCTCTGCTGTCGCCTCCTGCCAGTTCAAGTAAAAATAATCATTTTTATTTGTAATAACTGGACAGTATTTTATGTAATTGTCTTGTACAGTTTACTATTATCATTGTTAATTTCGATTTTTATTCACAGTCGGTCCGTTTCCACTTTATTCAGGGCTCTGCTACATAAAATCTGCAGCCTCTTACTGAAGTCTCTCTGTTATAGTTTACTTCTTCAACAAATGTATCGCTGCCATCTTGTGGTGACATTAATGCACTTTCGTCATGTCTAAAAACACAATGTGAAACGATGTAAGGATTTTTATTTTAACTCATTTGGACAAACTGTGCTCATCCCAAGTTTTATGTTTTCCATATTTTAACTTACAGCTGATCAAAGAAGTGAAACACTTTCAAAAGGTTTCATCAAACACTGTCGATGTCAGAGGTTAAACCTCCAGAGAGCAGGGATCAAAATAACAGTTGACTGTCTAAAAGCAGATTTGGACAGATTTCTCAATCATAAGCTACAGCCCTTATGAACACCCATGTGTCTGTTCAGATCTCCAGGTCGGGAAAACGCTTTACTGCAAACACTGCAAACAAATGGTTTTTCTCCTGAATGGACTCTCATATGACTTTCAAGATGAATCTTTTGATTAAATCTGCTTTTACAGACATCACAGCTGAACGGTCTCTCCTCTGAGTGGAACCTCACATGCCGCTGTAGCTGTATTTCATTCATAAAACATTTACTACAGTCACTACAGCTAAACGGTGCTGTATGGACCTTTGAATGACTTTTAAGATACACCTGCCGAGAAAATCCTTTACTACAAACACCACAAGTAAACGGTTTCTCTCCTGTGTGGACGTACATGTGACTCTTTAGATTCTGCTGGAGAGAAAATCCTTGACTGCAAATACTGCAAATGAACGGTTTCTCCCCTGTGTGAACACGCATGTGACTCTTCAGTGTCTCTTGTAGTGAAAATCCTTTACCGCAAAAACTGCAGATAAACGGCCTCTCGCCTGTATGTATGCGCATGTGTCTTTTTAGATTCTCATGTCGGGAAAATCCTTTACTACAAACACTACACATGAACAGTTTCTCTCCCTTGTAAGCGCGCATATGAGTTTCAAGCCTCTGCTGCAGTGAGAATCCTTTACTGCAAACACTACAAACAAATGGTTTCTCTGTCGTGTGGATCCACATGTGCCTCTTGAGATTTTCGTTTCTCATAAACCTTGTACCACAAACATCACAAGAAAATGGTTTTTCTTCTGAGTGGACCTTCAGGTGACTTGTGAGATTACTCTTTGCATGGAACCTTCTACCACAAACATCACACGCAAATGGCTTCTCTCCAGTGTGTCGTCTCATATGCGTCTCAAGAGAACGCTTTACTTTAAATCCTTTACTACAAATATTGCAGATGTGTTCTATTTTCTCATTATGAATCACCATGTGTAATTTAAAATTAGTCTCACGTTTAAATCGTTTGCCACAAACATCACAACCGAATGATTTCTCTCTCGTGTGGCCCTTAGGTGAAAGTTTGGAACATAGTTTATGTCTTTTACCTCTTCTATGAACCATTAGCTTACTTTTCTGATTGGGACGTACTAGATCTGGGTTCCTATCTGGTTCTGGTTGTGTTTCCAGCTGTTCAGCTGACCTCCTGTCTTCAGTCTTGATGTGATAACTGTGCTCTGATAACTCAGTTTTCTCTTCATCTTCCCTCTTCACAGTAAGATGCATTTCCTTATGACTGATGCATTGTTCCTCCACTTCCTCCTTTATGTGGGGGGGCTCTGGGTCCTGCTGGTCCAAACTGGAGTTCCAGTCATGGGGAACTTCTGCTTTGACCACCAACATCTGATGGAGTGGAAACACTGACAATCACAAAGATATTAGTTTTTGCTTAGAAACAATTTATATGTGCACATACACACACAGGGGCGCCGTATGGGGGGGGGGGGGGGGGGGGGGGGAGTTATGACAATTCTAAGGGCCCCTGATCGACAAGGGGCCCTTAGAATTTATTTATTTATTTTTTGTTCATAGAAATAAATAAAAGAAATTGGGGCCCTGTCAATTACAAAATTAATCATATTGTGTTTTTTGAAGATTGTTTTTAGCAGTAAAAAAATTTATGTTCCCACTCCAAGACCAAAAAACACACATCCATATTTTCCCAGAACCCCCCTGGATCTGCAAGAAATGGTTCATTCCTGCTTGGAGCTCTTGATGGTGACGTGTTCAGCAGCAGTCAGTGGAAGACAAGAAAGACTGTGGCTGTTACTATGCTGCTAAGAAAAATAATAAAATCAGGTTTTCAAAAAAAAAAAAAAAAATAGAGAGAGAGCGAGAGAGAGAAAAAGGCAAGAGTGTCAATTTATAACCCAGTTTTTCTCCGAGATAAGTGGGTAGACTGTGTGAGATTATCAACCATTCAGCATAGTTAGCTTAGCTACAGAACACAGGTTGCCTCCATTTCACTAACATTTAATGCATTAAGGAAAGAAATTACCAACATATTCATATATTGAACATGTCCCTAAACCTTTTACCACTTAACAACAGGTGAGTCAGTCAGCAGCAGCTCTAACCCACGTCCCTCCTGACCCTCCTCTCCTAAAGCTGCAGTATGCAACTTTTATTTTAAAAAATAAATTTCACATATTTGTTAAAACTGTCATTATGTTGTGACAGTATGGTATGAGAGATAATCTGTGAAAAATCTATTTCCTCTGCCTTCTCCCAGTGCTAGAAACAGCTAATGAGAGACAGGAGAGTTTTAGTGCTGTCAATCACAATCTCAAGTGGCTGCTCATCCCTATGCTGCAGCTAGCATAGCCTGTTGTGAATGCTCAGTCTAGTTAGCATAGCTACCAATGACGGCAGATAAACAATTTTCCTGTAATTATAAGTTGTTTCTCCACCATTAGCACATTTAGCAGTGAGTGAATGAAGTTGATTGACAGCACTAAGACCCTCCTACTGGTTCTGATGGGTTGTTTTGGCCAGAATGTTGCATTACTTTAGCCAGCAATAGTAGCTCAGGGAGCAGGTGGAGGAGATTGATTGTTTTCACAGATTATCTGTCTCATAAGACATGGTGATAGCTTTAACAAATATGGAGAAAACATTTGTTTACATTAAAGTTCTATACTGCAGCTTGAATAAAATGCAACTACATAGCATTTTTTGAGAAGTCTGGATTGCTATATGTGATTTTGCATGTTGCCTATTACTGTTGCTCATGGGGAGAGACATTTCAGTAATCTAAAACTAAAAGAAAAAATGTAAGCAACCTACTTGCATACTGTATGTGGACTGTTGCATGTAAAATTCATGAGCAGTAAACATTGTGCTAGTTATCAGCATTGGACCAAAGAAAGCAAGGCAGTTGAAAGCCTTTAAAATTGTGACGCTTTTGATGGGTCAGAAAGACTCAAAAAATTGTAACAGCAGCTGCGCAGGGAGGGGCCCAATTTAATTTTTTGTCAGGGGTCCCAAGGTTCCTGGCGGCGCCCCTGCACACACATGTACATATATATACATATATCTTAATAAAAACTACTGAAAATATTTAGCAAAAAGCTAAATAAACAGATTGAGGTAAAAGAGAATCTGGAAATGAAAAAATATTTCCATAACCACGTTTCTTTTCATTTCTGACCTCTCCGCACATGAAAACCTTCTAATCAAATTTAGAATACTATTCTAAATACTATTCCATTCTTTTAAAGACCATAAAAGAAATAAGTACCCTCTACTCTTTGGCAGGAAGTAACATGTAGTTAGAAGCCTGTAGCTCTAATCCCTGGCTACTAAAACTCTATCCTGACATGTCAGTTCTTTCAATCATACTGTGACAACTATTGTCTATTTTTGTATCCAAACTTGGTTGTCGTTTCTTTTTCTTGTGTCTGTAATTTGCAAGATTGAAACTACAATCTTGCTTTGGAACTGCAAAGGTTAGACGTTACTTACAATTACTTCTGTTGGATTATGTGAGAAGCTCTGTGACGGACTGTTACCGGTCTCTGAATCCAGACAAACCAACGTGTGTCACTTACTGAGATCTTTGCTGTCTTGTGTTTCCTCCTCCGGTTCTGATGTGGATGCTGCAGGCAGAGGATGCTCCAAGCTGAGCCCCCCAGGTTCATCTGCTTCAACCTTCATCGTCTCAGTCATCCTCGCTCCACTTGGGATTCTCCTTTTCACAATCCTTGCCTTCAACCTTCACATGCTCTAGAGGTCATTTGATCTGGATTTTCTGTTTTTCTGTTCTCTGAAATGGGGATCAGACATAAATTAGCATTTGATCAAATAAAACGTATTAAGAGAATATCTAAACCAGAGAGTCTGATACATTGGTCAGTAGTCCTGGATCCACTCTGGCCTTTTTGGACAGTAAGGTTAGTCCACAGCCAATGTGGTCTTCAGCACAAGTCCGACAGTGAACTCCAGCACTAAAGTATTAACTTTTAAAAGGTTGAACATTGTTATTAGTTGCTTTAGCGCTAATACGCATAGTTAAAGGACAATGGTCCATTAACTGCGCTAATGAAGGCTAATTACAATACGTACTGTTAAATTAGAATTGGTCATAGTGATCAAGGTTCAAAATACACACCCAGCAGTGATATCTGTCCAGCAGAGTGTCTGAGGCTTCAACTACATACCTATTTTTACACAAACTTTGAGCCGCTTTTTCCCCGGTCTTAGCAACTCAAGCTAACACTGTTACATCCAGTTTCTTCCTCCTCAATGACCAATCAACGACAAGTAAAGTTCTGAGTTGAAACAGTACTTCCGTTGTCAAATTTAGTATTTCACAATAAAGAAAATTGTTTTTTGAAATCCATTATAGACAGATGCTGATATTGTATTTTATGGGTTTTTTTTTAAATTTTTTTATTGATTTATAAAAACATCATCAGAGAACAGGCATGTCCAATCAGATCGGATTACGCTTAGCCATGTCTAAGCAAATGTACATCTTTCATTTGTTTTTTAAAGGTTGAAATGTAGAGACTCCTGAGGACTGCTTTAAAATGCTGCCTAACCAGTTATTCACACTTTGCCTGAACGATTTGTACTCTCTTAACAATACTAACTCCGTGTACACCACCCAAAACTCCTCCTTCCCACTAGTTCCTCCCTGCCTCATCATAGACATGGAAAGTCTGTCTGCTATCTGCTAGTGCCAGCAGATCTCTCACTCTCTCCATTGAGGAGAAAAATGTAAACAAACTGTTTCCATCCATTTTCTGTACACCTTAAATATAGTCAATTGAATTCAACGGAGGGGAGCTAACATTCCGGGCGACCCTGGACTGTCTGTCGCAGGGCAACACAGAAACTAGAGAGAATTTAGAGAGATCAATTAACCTAACAGTCATGTTTTTGGACTCTGGGAGGAAGTCGGAGTACCCGGAGAGAATCCATGCATGCACAGGGAGAACATGCAAACTCCATGACCCCGGGCCGGGAATTGAACCCAAGACCTTCTTGCTGCAACCACTGTGCCACTGTGCATCTAAACAAACTGTTTAAAGGACAAAACCACAGCAAGATAAGTTGGAAATTATATTTTTCTGGGACTTCTGGCTCTGATCCTATAAAGTTAGCTAAACGGAGAATTTTACTATTCCAATGAGGATCAAATGTCTTTCAAGTATCTCAATTTGTCATTTAAAGCGCCAGGCATTTGACTAAACAGATCAATTATTTAATAAATCAGTAATATAATTTTGACTACTCATATTATTTCATGACATGAAATTTTAAAATATTTAAGATATTGTGTAATTTATTAATCTTAAAAGAAATTTTGACTAACCAAAATTACAGTTCCAGATTGATGCAGTCTTGCAGAAATATCCACAGGCACAGTGTCGGTGGATTTATTTGTTTGGCAAACTTTCCATTAAAATAAAAACTTAAGCCTGAAAAGAAACACATTTTTTATTCGGAAAATTATATTTTGTAAGTGAAATTGGAAGCTGGGTTTTTTTTCTAGTCTCAGTGAGTCTCCATGAACTGAACCGTAGATGTTCTGTTCTTAGCTGACAGGAGTAATACTGTGTTTAATTTTTCCTGTTTAAACATACATTCATCATTGTTTACTTTTTAACATTTTTTGTTTTATTGTGAAATGTAAATTGGTGGAAGAGGAAGTGTCTTTGCGAATCAGAGCTTTACTTGTCATTCATTGGTCAATGAGAAGGAAGTAACCGGAAATGGAAATGTTCGCTTGACTGACTAGTTTCCGAAACAAGAAACGTTTCAAAGTTCGTTCTGTTTTTGTAACGGATTTGTGAGAGCCTGTGTGAGGATTTCGCTTTTAGATTTGAACCGCTGTGATTATTTCCAGACGAAATTAGCAGTACAGACTGTAATTAGTCTTCATCAGCAAAGCGAAATAACTATTAGCCGCTGTGTAGCTAAAGCAGCTAACAGCAGTGAAGGTAATTAGTGTTTGTGGCTTTTAAACCTTTTACATTTCATAATGTGGTGCTACAAGAAAACCTTGACTTACTGTGAAGGTTGAAGACAACTACTGCGAAGACCTTCATCATCTTCAACCTGAGACGATGAAGGTTGAAGCAGATGAACCTGGAGGGTTCAGCTTGGATCCTCCTATACCTGCAGCATCCGCATCAGAACAAGTGGAAAAACAAGACAGCAAAGATCTCAGTGAGTGACACACATCTGATCATCTGATATTGGATCAAATATGCTAAGGCTGGATGTTTTTTTTAAGCTTAGTTTCAGTTCACAGTATGACTGAATTTCTTTTCTCAACACTGTCTTCTTCAGATCTGTAAGGCCAACAGAACACACTGTCAGTCCTTATGCTGAAAGTATAATTGTATTTTCTTTTAAAAGACTTGGTTATGTGGAATCTTGCAATCATTTTCAGTCTATGTCGCAAGTAATAGTATTCACTTTTAACTAACAAAGCAAAGCAAAGCCCTTGGTTTATGAAACAGGAGAACAGCTATTTTCTCCTAGTTTTGTCCACACAATTAACTTGACCTATTTGGAGGAATAAACCCTTACAAGCTGAAATATGAGCAGGTTATATCCCTGCTCTACTTTGTATTTTTTGCTAAATTTCTATCATCATGTGTCATAATGCAAACTATTTGCTTTTCAAAATGGCAATGTCCATGTGTGTTTCAGAGATAACAGTCCAAATGTTGATTAAAGCAGAGGTTCCCCATGGTGGCAGTTCCAGTGTTGACCAGCAGGATCCTGAACCCCACATAAAGGAGGAAGAGGAAGAACAATTGATCAGTCAGGAGGAAATGCATCTTTCCGTTAAGAGGGAAGATGAAGAGAAAACTGAGTTATCAGAGTTTCATCAGATCAAAACTGAAGACGCCCTGGAAACAGAAGAACCAACCAGCAGCTTAGCTGAACAGGTTGAATCAGAACCTGATGAAGAGGACTTTGGAGGATCAGAACCAGACAGAATCCAAGATCCAGGGGGTGTTTCACAACAAAGTAAGATGACGGTTCAGAAAAAAGGCATAAGATCTAAACTGTGCTCCAAACGTAGGAGACAAATTGGAGTTGAAGCTGAAGATAAACCCTTTGGTTGCATTGTTTGCGGCAAAAGATTCAAACGTAAGACTCACATTAAATTACACATGATGATTCACTCTGGAAAGATAGAGTACAGCTGTGATCTTTGTAATAAAGGGTTTAAAGAAAAGACTTCGCTTCTTACACACATGAGACTCCACACTGGAGAGAGGCCATTTACTTGCGATGATTGTGGTAGAAGGTTCCATGCAAAGAGAATCCTTAAAACTCACCTGAAGGTCCATTCAGAAGAAAAACCCTTTTCTTGTGATGTTTGCAGTTCAAGATTTAAAATGAAAGAAACTCTTAAAAAGCACATGCGGATCCACCTCAAGGAGAAACCATTTGTTTGTAGTGTTTGCAGTAAAGGATTTTCACAACAAGAGAATCTAAAGAGTCACATGCGTGTTCACACCGGTGAGAAACCGTACATTTGTAACGTTTGCAGTCAAGGATTTTCTCTACATCAGACTCTAAAGAGACACATGTGTGTTCACACGGGAGAAAAACCATTTGCTTGCCGTGTTTGCAATAAAGAATTTTCACGACAGAATTGTCTGAAGATTCACATGCATGTCCATACAGAAGAGAAGCTGTTTAGTTGTAATATCTGCAGCAGAGGATTTTCACGACAAGCCTATCTGAGAAAACACATGAATGTTCACATGGCAAGATTTAGCTGTAACTACTGTAGTAAACATTTTGTGAAGAAAATAGATTTTCTGCAACATATGAAGCTCCACGCAGAGAAGAGCCCATTTGGCTGTGATGTCTGTAACACCAGATTTGATCAAAAATGTCATCTAGAAAATGACGAGAGAAACTGATGGTAAAACATGAAGCATGTTAATAATACGGAGAGCCAAAGAAAATCATAGATGTTCTTGAGGTCAACAACTAGCAATGGTTATGACAGTTGATTAATCTGTCAGTATGTTTCTAGTAAATCAATGATTTTGTTAACCAATCTCTGCTTTCTGTGGGTATGCCATCTGTTTTCAGCACTGACACATGTTTCACTCCTAGCTTGCAGGTCAGCAAAGTTGTGAATTTCATCTTGGTGCTTTTAAGACAAATAATACCCAGAAAGTTCAATCAATAAATCAGCAAAAGAAGAGCTCTGTCAAAATAATTTTATGTTTCAAGTTGATCTGTACAGGCAATTTAAAGGAGTAACAACGGCGAGTAAGATGCCTTCTGATCTGAGTTATCTTATGTTCCCTGTTTTCAAATTTTCTCGCACATTAAATTATGGAAAAGTTATATTGATGATTGTTTTATTATGGTCCTGTTGAAGAAAATGTTCTGTCGTCATACCAGTGTTCAAATCACTGTCATAGACATAAATAATGACCAAATCTGTAAAATAGCAGCTTTTTAGAAACTCTGTTAACATAAAGAGGAAAAATTCTGATTAATGAAACTTTAAAAATCAAAAATATTCCACCTGAGGTAACAATATTGAGGAAATATTGGCATGGGATTTTTGAGAACTATCCTTAAGTGGTGTGAAAAAAATGTATGAATCCACCACAAATGTTAATCCCATCTGACCTTTTTCCTGTAAAAATTTCCAGATATTTTAATCTTCCCCTAGGATATTACTGCTATGATTTATGTGCTCAGTGCAATTTCCCTTACAAAGATACTGCAGATGGACATCTAATCACCAGGAAGTTAATAAGTTAACAATTTTTAGTTCAAAACATGTTACAAATCTCAAAAATATGAACAAAAAAACCTTAATAGCAGGTCATAGACATTGCATGCAATCTACAAAATTCATTAGCAACACATTTTAAAGAGTATTACTCACTGAGATAAATTCATTGAGCACCTTGGAGGTTGAGATGTAAACAAAAGTTTTTATACGTTCTCACTGCAGACATTAAACCCACAAGATCTTTTATCAAGAACATGATACAGAATCATCTTGTAAATAACTTGTCATGTGAAGCTGAGAGCACATGTGCTTCTGTTGAGTCTGATTTAAATGTTTTTTAAATAATTAGGAATACTAAGAAAATGTCTAAAATGGCAACTAGAAAATAAATAGCAAACATGACAAAACGTGGTTGTTTTTTTTTTTAACCATTTCATTTTCATAAATTCTGTGAATTTTGTTTTGTAAATAGGGAAACTTTTCTCCATTTTCTGTTCACCCTTTGTCACTAGTGGGGTCAGGAGGGTTGCTGGTGCCTATCTCCAGCTACGTTCCGGGCGAGAGGCGGGGTTCACCCTGGACAGGTTGCCAGTCTGTCGCAGGGCAACACAGAGACATACAGGACCAACAGCCATGCACACGCACACTCACACCTAGGGAGAATTTAAAGAGACCAATTAACCTGACAGTCATGTTTTTGGACTGTGGGAGGAAGCCGGAGTACCTGGAGAGAACCCACGCATGCACAGGGAGAACATGCAAACTCCATGCAGAAAGACCCCAGCCGGGAATCGAACCCAGGACCTTCTTGCTGCAAGGCAACAGTGCTACCAACTGCGCCACTGTGCAGCAGGGAAACTAAAATGTTATTTTGTTGAAAATTGCAGTTATTCTTTTGTGATGAAAATGAGATTGTCAAATTTTGGCATACATGTACAGCTGAAATGTATCACTGTGGAGTGTTTATAGGTAGGGCTGTGATTTTTTTGCTATCCAAACTTTAGACTAAATCCAGATGCCTTGTTTCCATTGAGCGATACGGTCGGTGCGGTTCACTACCCAAATGCCTAATGTGGAGTCAAACTTGTACACATATGACAATCTCATGTTCATTTTCCCAACAAGGTACACACCTGTTTATTTAATTACCAAACTTCTTATGTGTAGTCATGAATATGAGTTTCTGTGTTTCAAAACGATTTAGAGTCTAAGATTGAATTTGACTTTTTATATGCACTGGAAACCTACAAATGTCATATTTTTCTGTTTGAAAAGTTTAAAGTAAAAAGAATGTATTATAAACATTGCTTTAAACGTTTTAATAGTTTATTTATATCGATGCTCTTTTCTTGTGAAACGCTTACGTTTTAAGCAGGAAGTAGGTTTTCACGGACGAACTTTACTTCTCATTCATTGGACAATGAAGCGGAACTAGTCAGACGGTTTGTTGTTAGCTTGACTATGTAAGTCCCAATAGAAAAACGTATTATTTAGTAAAACAAATGCATGATTTATGTATTAGTACTCGAAGGTCTTCGTGGGGGTTACCTCTTCTAGATGTTTATTTGTAACCGCAGGGATTATTTCTCCCGTCGGTTTGCAGTATAAAAAGTAGCTAGGCTACATTAGCAAAGGACTGTTGAGCTCCGTGAAGCTAAAGCTGCTAACAACACAGACCTGATCAGTCTCTCTGAGGTTGACGCTGATAAAGTTCATGGTTTAATGCAACAAGACGAGTCCACTTTCCGAACTGGTGAGACTGTGGGGAAGACGGGATCAGTGGATACTTCCTCTAAGCCTCGTAGTCCAGCCGAGGGCCGAGAGACTGAGGAATGGACCCAGAAACTGACCAAGGTGTCTCGAATTATTTTCTCAGGTCTCCTTCTTGGACCAGGTGCTGATTTGTGTCTGATTCCATTCGAGGCAGCAAAAAGGGGATGTGAATGAAACCTTCATCTACTATAACATGTGAAGGCTGAAAACAAGCATTGTGAAAAGGAGAATCCCAGGTGGAGCGAGGATGACTGAGATGATGAAGGTTGAAATTGACGAACCTGGAGGGTTCGGCTTGGAAGCCCCCATGCCTGCAGGATCCACATCAGAACAGGAGGAAACACATGACAGCAAGGATCTCAGTAAGTGACACACATTAGTTTGTCTGCATTGGAGCAAACAAACTGGGTGAAAGTTACAGAAGGGTTGCTGGGCTGCAGGTGGAAAGAGCAAAGCATCAGTAACCCTAAGTGATGAATATCCTAGACGCCATTGGAGCAGAGGTAGAATACACCTTGAATTTCTAAATCCTCCAGTTGTAATGTGTCTACTGCTTGGCCTAAAAGTAACCAGGCATAAATTAACTAATTATGCAAATACGCGAACAAAATGTCAGTCAAACTTTTAAGAAAGCTTGATATATTTTATAAAACATCCCAAAGGCAACAATGTTTTAAGTTTTATTCTATTCACACTCCACCTGACTAATTCTGAATCTGGTTAAAATGTTAAACAAATTTCTGTAGGTCTAGAAGCCTCACCACCAGCCCAGAAAGTCACTTATTATAGCTTGTCAATTATTCCAGTTTTATTTTTTTATTTATTTGGATTCCCATTATGTCTTGGGTAAACAGAACATGTGCATTAATATATTCTAATCATTCATTTTTTCAAACACATTTTGTTTTCATCGACATAGATATTTTTCTCAGTTGTGACACAATTGGTAACATTTTGACTTGTATCTGATCAGAACTTTTATGTCCAACAATGTTTCTTTTTAAAGGACTACTATAGTTTAGTTAGTAGTCTCAATTTGTCTCCAAACATATCAACAGTGTCTTGGCATTCTCTAATAATAAGTCCTTATTGAAATTAGCTATGTGTCTGTTGTTGAAACAGGTTATTTAAAGTGACCGGAGGCAGACTTCCTGGTTTTTGTTGATTTATTTCTTGTTTGAAGTGATGGAGAATAAAGTAGAGAAGGTTTACGTCCTCAGTTTTTAAAGTTCTAACATCACCTCCTCATGCTCCGTTCCCTGCTGTACAATTTAAGGACATCAGTTTCCAGGATTATAACCCACCAGCCACAGAAGTTTAAGACTCTCCTTCACTCACTTCAACATTGTCGCCAATCAATAATGTCTGTCTGTGCTCCAGTGTTCCCAGACCTCCAGATTGTGGTGGTTAAAGAAGAACATTGTGAATCATGGAGCTCCAGCTCTGACCAGCAGGATCCTGAGCTCCCCCACATAAAGGAAGAAGAAGAGGAACTGTGGATCAGTCAGGAGGAAGAGCAGCTTATTGTGAAGACTGAAGATGAAGAGAAACCTCAGTTATCAGATCTTCATCAGATGAAAACTGAAGGCAACACAGAGACTGATGGTCTGAGCAGCAGCTCAGCTGAACAGAAGGAAACAGAACCTGATGGAGTCGACTGTTTAGGATCAGAACCAGACAGGAACCCAGATGCACAGTGTTCTTCCAAACAAGTTAAGACGACTGTTCACAAAAGAGGTAAAAGATCTAAAATTAGTTCCAAGCTTACAACTCAGAGTGAAGTCCAAACAGGAGAAAGGCCATTTGGTTGTGATGTTTGTGGCAAAAGATTCAAATGTAGAATTCATGTTGATTTCCACATGAAGACTCACACTGCAAAGAGAGAGCATAACTGTGATTTTTGTGGTAAAGGATTTCAAGACGACCATTCCCTACAGACGCATGTAAGGGTTCACACTGGAGAGAAACCTTTCGCTTGTGATGATTGTGGGAAAAGGTTTCATGCAAAGAATATTCTTAATAGTCACATGAAAGTTCATTCAGAAGAAACATTTCCTTGTGAGATTTGTGGCTCAATATTTAAAAGAAAAGAAAGCCTTAAGAAGCACATGTGGACCCACACTTCACAGAGACCGTTTGTCTGTAGTGTTTGCAGTAAAGGGTTTTTGAAACAAGATCATCTAAAGGGCCACATGCGTATTCACACAGGAGAGAAGTCGTTCATTTGTAGTTTCTGTAGCAAAGGGTTTTCCCTGCAACACAATCTGAAAAGACACATGGTTGTTCACACGGGAGAGAAACCACTGATTTGTACTATTTGCAGTAAAGGATTTTCACAACATTTAGATCTGAAGAGACACATGCGTGTCCACACAGGAGAGAAACCCTTTATTTGTAGCGTTTGTAGTAAAGAATTTTCAAATCCCGGAGGTCTGAAAAAGCATATGAATTTTCACACCGCAGCGTTCAGCTGTAATGACTGTAGTAAACATTTTGTGGATGAAATGCAGCTGGAGCGACATGCGAGAGTCCACATAGAGGAGAGACCATTTGCTTGTGACGTCTGCAAAAGCAGATTTAATCACAAGTGTCACCTTAAAAAGCACATGCGAGTCCATTCTGGAGAGAAACCGTTTATTTGTGGCGTTTGTAGTAAGGGATTTACATTACAGGAGAATCTAAAGAGACACATGCGCACTCACACAAGGGAGAAACCGTTTGAGTGTAGTGTTTGCAGTAAAGCCTTTTCGCAGCATGGAAATCTGAAAAGACACATGGGTGTTCATGAGGGCTGCCACTCGTGATTGTTTTGATGGTTGACAAATCGCTCTGTAATTTCCCAACAGTCTTTATTTTGCAGATTGGGAGAAAGCTGCTGTCATGAGATTTTTTGGATGCATCTCTGATCAAACACCCTCATCATCATGGCTTTCAGCTCCAGGCGTGTTGGAAAAGGGATGCAACCAATTTAGGCACTCCCTCTCTGCAGAATGATATAAATTCTCACAGTAAGTTGAGATGCGTTTAAGAAAAATATACATTTGAAAATACAATTCTTATGTAGCTGTATTTTAAATTATGTTTGGGCAAAATCCATTTTTAATGCTATTAATCATTTATTACTACTAGAGAACACAATCAGAGATTCAGAGCCAATTTCTGATCTTTGGGTTCAGTAAAGCATATTATGTGAACCCATCTTCTTAAAATCTAATCATGTCTTTCACTCATTTATTGTTTAAGCTACTAGTGATGGTGCTGTTGGTTTAATCATTGATGTCCTTTGACTGTTTCTCTTTAAAAAGCCAGTTTGGTGCTCTTGTTCTTTGTTGCTTCTGTCTTTGGTCACATTGTTCATGTCTGTGCTTTGTTTTTTATTGTGTGAGAATTGTTGACAGTGTTCAACCAATGAGTGATGTTTAGTGCCTAACCAACCTGAACGTTAATCCTGGTTTCAAATGTACCGCCTCTCTATCAGAGCTCTTTTCAGAAAGTAACAGTTACACTTTGTAGCTCTCTGTCAACATAAATTATTCACATGACTACAAGACAATGGGCTTATTTTTGTTAAAATAAGCTCTTCATAAAGTACCAGACATTAGGATGCTACATGGAACTTGGTTCCCAATAGTGTCTCTTTAAGCCACAGGTGTCAGACTCCAGTCCTCGAGGGCCCACTGTCCTGCAGTTCTTATAAGTGCCACAGGTACAAAAACACTGGAATAAAATGGCTTAATTACCTCCTCCTTGTGTAGATCAGTTCTCCAGAGCCTTGCTAATGACCTAATTATTCTATTCAGATGTAGTGCAGCAGAGGCACATCTAAAAGTTGCAGGCACCCTTGAGGACTGGAGTTCGACACCCCTGCTTTAAGCTAAAATGATCTGAATCAGACATTCTACATAGTAAAGTGTGGGCACTAGATGTTACCTCTTTATTACGTCCTCCTGGCAGTTATTCACTTTTTAACTCGCCTCTCTTAAATATTAACTTTCATGTAATCTTGTATAAAAACATGTTGTCTTAAAGAGTTTATTTAACGTTCTATTGCTAAATATGTTAAAGTCTGTATAATAAACATATTTAAAAGCTGTGTGGACTGAATTTTGTTTATAATTTGATATGAAATTGACCCATTTGTCCAGATGACGGTTTTAGTGAATTATCATTATAACCTTGATTGCATCATTGTGTTTAAAAGGACTGACAACATAAGGAAAGACATTTATATATTTATATCTCTCTATGATATTTTGAATTAAGTGGGAACACCACCAGGGGAGTGTGTGCTCGTTACTTACAGGTGATTCTTGTACGTAATACTAACAGTAAGTACAGTAAATCCGGGAGAGCGGTCACGTCTTTCCGGAAGTCAGCTGGGTTCATTTCCTTATCACTGATTGGTCAGTGAGGAGGAAGGAACCGGATGTAACAATGTTAGCTTGACTGGCAAAATCCCGACAGGAAAACGTGTTAAAATGTGTGTAAACCAAGTCCTTACGTGACACCCTTGGTACGTGGTTGTTTCAAAACGATCTCATTGTGTCTAGTTTGCTGTAGAGAATTAAATTAGCAATTAGCCACGTGAATGGACTTTCAGCTAAAGCAGCGAACCGCATAGATTAAATAAGCGACGTCCATCCTTCGACTTTGTGAGGCTGTGGACATCTTGTCCAGCTGAAGACCGAGAGCTTGGGGATATTTGCAGAGTGGACCCAGAACTACTGACCAAGGTATCAGACTTTCTGCTCTGCAGCATCTCTTCGGGTTATTCTAACACTTTCCTACATCAGATGATACACTGCCTGGCCAAAAAAATAGGTACAAGCCTCCTATTGGATAAGTACTGCATATGCGATTATCTTTCAGCTGGTAACAAGTTATTTAACCCCAGCTGATGCAATGAGTAACTCCTCATTTCTTAAACAACCATGGCAAAAGGCACATCCTGTGGTCGTGGAAAAGACGTTAGTCTGTTTAAGAAGGGTCAAATCATTGGCATGCATCAAGCAGAGAAAACATCTAAGGAGATTGCAGAAACTACTAGAATTGGGTTAAGAACTGTCCAACGCATCATTAAAAACTGGAAGGATGGTGGGGAACCATCGTCTTCCAGGAAGAAATGTGGTCGGAAAAAGATCCTGAATGATCGTGATCGGCGATTACTTAAACGTTTGGTCAAATCAAATCGAAGAAAAACAACAGCAGAACTCAGGAGTATGTTTAATTGTGAACGCAAAAGCATTTCCACACGCACAATGTGAAGGGAACTCAAGGGGTTGGGATTGAACAGCTGTGTAGCCGTAAGAAAACCTCTAATCAGTAAGGCTAACCAGAAAAAAAGGCTTCAGTTTGCTAGGGAGCATAAAGATTGGACTCTGGAGGAAAGGAAGAGGGTCATGTGGTCTGATGAGTCCAGATTTACCCTGTTCCAGAGTGATGGGCGCATCAGGGTAAGAAGAAAGGCAGGAGAAGTGATGCACCCATCATGCCTAGTGCCTACTGTACAAGCCTGTGGGGGCAGTGCTATGATCTGGGGTTGCTGCAGTTGGTCAGGTCTAGGTTCAGCAACATTGTGTGCCCAAAGAATGAGGTCAGCTGACTACCTGAATATACTGAATGACCAGGTTATTACATCAATGGATTTGGTCTTCCCAAATGGAACGGGCATATTCCAAGATGACAATGCCAGGATTCATCAGGCTCACATTGTGAAAGAGTGGTTCAGGGAGCATGAGACATCTTTTTCACACATGGATTGGCCACCACAGAGTCCAGACCTTAACCCCATTGAGAATCTTTGGGATGTGCTGGAGAAGGCTTTGCGCAGTGGTCAGACTCTCCCATCATCAATACAAGATCTTGGTGAAAGATTAATGCAACACTGGATGGAAATAAATCTTGTGACACTGCAGAAGCTTATTGAAACAATGCCACAGCGAATGCGGGCTGTAATCAAAGCTAAAGGCGGTCCAACAAAATATTAGAGAGTGTGACCATTTTTCGGTGGCGACTTTTTTTTTGGCCAGGCAGTGTATGTGTCTGATTCTACTTGCAGAAAACAGAAAAACAAAAGATACAGGTTACATGACTGTAACCATAACCTATTCGAACATGTAAAGCTTGCGAACAAGAATGTTTGAAAGAAGAATGGGATAAGGATGTCTGAAATAATGAAGGTGGAAGCAGATGAACCTGGAGGGTTCAGCTTGGATCCCTACATACCTGCAGCATCCACATCAGAACTAGAGGAGGAATCACAAGACAGCAAAGATCTCAGTAAGTGACTCACATTATCTGGATTGAAACACTGACTGGAAGTCATAAAATGTTTGCTGGACTTCAGAAATAATTATAGCAATAAATGTAAGTACCGGATTCAGCTTTAATGGCCAACATTGTGTGCACAAACAAGATATTTGACTTTAGTTTGTGTAAATATGTTTGTATGTTGGCAAGCAGGCTGGCTCTACACACATTTATGAATACTATAATATTTTATTTAAAACCAACAAACATAATTTTCTTATTGTTAAGGAAATCTTTTTGTCCCTCAGAAATATTTTCTGCAGAGAAAGTCTTAAATGCTGTCTGATTATTCTTATTATTAATCCAACCTACATGATGTTGAAAGCTCTTTGATAGTTTTTTTTTCTTTTTTCAGATTAGAGTATAATGAAGGCAGGAGTTCTTCCTGCAATCAGTGGATTGCTGGTTTAAGCCCACGTCTGTTACCATTGTTGTGTCCTTGGGCAAGACATTTCACCCACTTTACCTGCTGGTGTTGGTCAGAAGGGCTGATGGTGCAATATGACACTTCTGTCATCCTGTCCCTGCGCAGCTGTAGCTACAATGCAGTAGCTTACCATCATCAATGTATGCATGAATGGGAATGAGAGATTTTATTGCAAAGCGTCTTTTAGAGTCCTGAAAAGCACTACACAAGTCTGATTTCATTTAATTTACATTGTTTTGATGAACAACTCTTTTAGAAACTAGGATACTTAACAATAGCCAAGCAGCAATAATTGTAGGACAGTAGTTTGACATGTCAATCCAAGGATTAGAACAGCAGCCTATTAAATGCAGGCCATGTTTTATCAGAGCAAACAGTCAGTACATCCTGCTTAGTTTCATATGAACTAATAATTAAGCTTCTTTTGGCCTGCATTTATTAAAGTGACAGAAAGTTGGCCATATGGTAATTATTATTCTAATTTTGGGATTGGGATTGACCATTTAACTTGATTATATGTTGATTAACTTATTCTTTTTCTTTTATAAAAAAAAGTAGAAAAAATACTACTACAGTTGTTCTTCAATGGATTTTTGTTTATCACTAATATCTTTGTGTGTTTCATTGTTCCCAGTCCATCAGATGTTGGTGATTAAAGAGATTCCTCTTGACTGGAATGCCAGTTTGAAGCAGCAGGATCCAGAGTCCCCTTCTGTAAAGGATGAAGAGGAGGAACTGTGGATCAGACAGGAGGAAGAGCTGCTTACCGTAAAGGTTGAAGATGAAGAGGAAACTCAGTTATCAGAACTTCACCAAATAAAAACTGAAGATAGCAGACAGACTGAAGCTCCAACCAGCAGCTCAGCTGAACAGATGGGACAGACACAGCATGATGACGAGAACTTCAGAGGACAGGAACCAAACAGAGATCCAGTTGCAGTTTGTTGCTCTTCCCAACAAAGTAAGATGACACCTAAGCTTTGTTCAAAGCTTACCGCTCAGATTGGGGAAAAGCCATTTAGTTGCAGTCTTTGTGGCAAAGGTTTTAAACGTAAGACATCAGCTAAATTACACATAATGACTCACATTGGAATAAGAGAACATAGCTGTGATCTTTGTGGTAAAGAATTTAAAGAAAAGGTTTCTCTTCAGACTCATATGAGTGTTCACAGTGGAAACAGACCTTTTGCCTGCGACGTTTGTTGTAAAAGGTTTCATACAAAGAAACATCTTAAAGCTCATATGAAGCTCCATACAGAAGAAAAACATTTTACCTGTGATGTTTGCAACAATAGGTTTAAGATTAAGGAGAGTCTTAAAAAACACATGAGGAGCCACACCTCAGAGAAACCATTTGTTTGTAGTATTTGTAGTAAAAGATTTTCTCAACAGGACCATCTAAAGAGACACATGGGTGTTCACACAGGAGAAAAACCATTTATTTGTAGTATTTGCAGTAAAGGATTTACACAACAAGTCAATCTAAAAAGTCACATGTGTGTTCATGCAACAGAGAAGCCATTTATTTGTACAGTTTGTAGTAAAGGGTTCTCACAAAAAGAAAGTTTAAAGAGCCACATGCATGTTCACACAGGACAGAGGCCGTTTATTTGTAGTGCTTGTGGTAAAGGATTTTTACGGCAAAGAAATTTAAAGAGTCACATGAATGTTCACACTGGAGAGAAACCGTTTGTTTGTGGTGTTTGTAATAAAGGATTTGCTATTCAAAAGAATGTAGAAAGACACATGCGTGTTCACACAGGTGAGAAACCATTTGTTTGTAATGTTTGCAGTAAAGAATTTTCACTACAAGGGAATCTAAAGAGACACATGCATGTTCACACAGGAGAGAAACCATTTATTTGTTGTATTTGCAGTAAAGGATTTCCACAAAAAGACACTTTAAAGAGTCACATGCATGTTCACACTGGAGAGAAACCATTTATTTGTAGTGTTTGTGGTAAAGGATTTTCATTACGAAAGAACTTACTGAGACACATGTCTGTTCACACGGGTGAAAAACCATTTGTTTGTAATGTTTGTAATGAAGGGTTTTCTCTGAAAATTCATCTAAAAAGTCACATGCATGTTCATGCATAACTGCCTATTTTAAGAGTACAAACACCAAATACACCTTAATATCCATTAATGCACTCACTGGAAACCATTTTAGCAATACCACAGAAGCTAACTTTGCCAGTCTTCCTTATTTCTGCTCATGGGTGTACAGCCAATCAGCAACAAGGAAAACAAATGCAGAACAATTGACTAATTGTTTTGTTAGCTAACTACTATACAAGCCATCAAATGTATTATGGTTTGTATATTGGCCACTCTCAGTACAACTTTCCAAGTTTGGAAAAGTTGGAAGGTTTTGGTTGGTTAGTGGTGCTTTAGGTTCAATCATTGAACTGGTATGGGTGGTAGTTCGGTATAAAATGTCAGTTATTGGTTTCATGTTGTCACATTCATCATTATTTTCATGAACAAGAAATTTAGGCAATGTTCAACTAATGAGAACTGTTTAGAGCCTATTCACCTCAATGCCACCTCAAACGGTTAATCCTAGTTTCAAATGGTCCGCCTCTCTATCAGAGCTCTTTTCAGAAACTAACAGCTGTGGTTTGTAGCTTTATATCAGCATAATGTATTTACATGACTACAGGACAGTGCACTTTTCTTTGTTAAAATCAGCTCTTCAACAAGCTCCATTCAAGATGCTTCATTGATGCTTCCCAAAACTGTCTCTTTGAAATGAACAAAAATGTTCCGAATCAGACACTTCTACAAAATAAAAGGTGGATACCAGATACTAATATTACACTCACTACTTCCTGCTAGTAGTTATTCACTTCAGCTGTATTTTTCATTCTAGTCTTTATTAAAAGTAGAAAATGTTCATATAATCTGGTAGAAACATACTGTAATAAAAGAGGTGCTGTTGTAAAATATGTTAAAACTGATCTAATAAAAGTGCTTCAAAGCTGTTTGTATTGACGTGACTAGTTTCTTGTGAATCGGACCTGCGTGTCCTATATAGTTTAACAAATTTGCAAATATGTAGTTATGAATATAAGTTCAGTTTATATATGACATGTTTTGTTGAGGATATATATTAGCTAAAATTCAAGCTGTAAGCTGAGAATATCCTGCAGTATTGTTTTTTATTTACAAGATTTTATCCATGCTTTTAAATTGAGAGGTCTGAACCAATCTGCAGTCAGCAGGAAAGAACCATTAAGATCTTAAAATCCCATTTCAGACTTCGAATACCAAAACCATCAAGATATCAATCTGACTCTGAGTGTTTTCATCCTTTAATTTGATTTTTTTTGTGGTCCTTTATTTTCTGACTTACAGGCTAAATGTTTGCCGCATTACTTGATTGCAACAATAGATTTATTTAAATTTTAGATTTTACTTGTTTGACAGGATTACCTATAATCACATACTTGAATGACATTATCTGTGTTGGTCTGAACAGATTACAGTAGGTTGTAAACTACAGGTGGGAGTGTGATACTGATGAAGAGGAGAAGAAACTAAACTAAGTTTTGGCTCACTGTAGCAGCCTGGATATTTGGGAGGAATCTGAGCCAAATGAGGTCAGTGATCAACATTACTGAAAAACAGGACTGAGAGAACCATGAAAACACAGACATAAGAATCTTCTTGCAGGGCTGTGGTCACCACAGACCAGCTAACAGCATTAGATCTTTCTGCAGCAAATGCACAAGACCTGAAAATATTTTAATTTCAAAGAATGTTTTGTTATTTCTTTATTTGGATAATTTCCAAAAATATTAATTAATTGGTATTCCTGTTTGTAACTACATGCTATATGTACAATTATTGACCCTAACGTATCTAATTTTACCTCAAAATAAAGTTTCTGCAAATATTGAGTTTATTTTCTGTTTAGTTGTCAACTTTTATGTGGGATAACTCCAAAAGTTGAAAGTAAACAAAAATAAAATTTTGTCATTTTTGTCAAAATGGCTTCCTCTGGTGGTAAAAGTGTCAAACTTTCACCATCGCAATTATGTGTGACGGGATTGTGGCTGTTTTGTTTATATTTGTTACTTTTGACCTTGTCATCTTTTAAATCCTGAAGGGGAATTATAAATCCATCTCTGAAGCTTTGCCATATTTGAAGCCAGAAGGATAGTAGGTTTGATTTAAGCAAAACCTGTTCAGTCTGTAGTCACATTGTTGAATGTTTAGAACAGGGGAGATGTATATAACTTTGTCCTAGTCACACTAGAGATATTTAATAATATATAAAAAAGTCAGGTGCTAGTTTTAAACAAGGTTTATTTTAAAATCTGCTCATAAACATCAATTTAGCTTTTGTCTAGGTGTCAGGAAATTGGAAGAAATATAGACTTGGCAACAAAAATAAATAAATCAAAAATAAGGTATCAATAACATTCGTTCTAACTTTCTGTTTATCAACGTCATTGGTTTTATTTTTCCAAAATATGACAGATCATCAAAACCATAGACATAAAGACATTTATTTAAATTTATTGTGTCTCAAAATAACAATTCTCAATGGCAATCTACTCAGGTTAAAAAAATGGAGAAAATACAGAAGATGATTAGGGCTGTCTGAAAAAAAAAAACTGACTTAAATCACAGAAAAAAACTAAGATTCTGAGATTAAACTCGTTTTTTCCCCCAGTAGCCCTAATCATCTTGTGTAAATCCCATCAGATAAACACAAAACATTGAAATAATACAGACTGATTCTATTTCCGGCAGACAAGATGTTATGGAGATTCATTAGTGTTTGAGATCAGACTCAGACTAAATGAATTTGTGAATTGGTTTGTTGACTTCTGGGATTTTGCCTAAAAGTGTTTCTGGTCAAAATATAAATGGCTTGAGCTGCTTAAATATACAGCTGATAGCTGAGCCTCTAGTCCAATCTGAAAAACTAGAAAATTTCGGAAGAAATTTAGCCGGGGCCTGCCGAGGCGCGCCCGTCGGGCATGGGCCCGGCGTCGTCGCGCCACAAATCGGCGTCGACGCCAAAGGACGCCGCGACGTGATCAGTGGCACGCGGAGAACCGCAAGAACGTTAAGCGAGGCGGACGTGCACCGTTCGGTACGATTTAAAATGTTGTCAAGGCTTTTATTTTGGAAGTTTTGTTAACCTTCATTTCAAAGGGCCAAACTAATCCCATGCGTAATAGTCCTTGGGTTAAAATAGTTATATAATGCTCAAAACACAAGTAGCTGATGTAAAAATATTCAAGGCTTTTATTTTGAAATTTTCAGTATGCTTCATTTCAAAGGGCCAAACTAATACCACGTGTAACAGTGCTTTGGATGAAAAAGTCAAATAAAGCCAAAAAGAGCAATTACGTCATGTAAAATTATTCAAGGCTTTTATTTTGAAATTTTCAGAATGCTTCATTTCAAAGGGCCAAACTAATACCACGTGTAACAGTGCTTTGGATGAAAAAGTCAAATAAAGCCAAAAAGAGCAATTACCTGATGTAAAAATATTCAAGGTTTTTATTTTGAAATTATTATTATGCTCCATTTTAAAGTTCCAAACTAATCCCATGTGTAACAGTGCTTTGGATGAAAAAGTCATATAAAGCCAAAAACAGCAATTACCTGATGTAAAAATATTCAAGGCTTTTATTTTGAAATTTTCAGTATGCTTCATTTCAAAGTTCCAAAGTAATCCCATGTGTAACAGTGCTTTGGATGAAAACGTCAAATAAAGCCAAAAACAGCAATTACCTGATGTAAAAATATTCAAGGCTTTTATTTTGAAATTATTATTATGCTCCATTTTAAAGTTCCGAACTAATCCCATGTGTAACATTGCTTTGGATGAAAAAGTCATATACGGCCAAAAAGAGCAATTACTTCATGTAAAATATTCAAGGCTTTTATTTTGAAATTTTCAGTATGCTTCATTTTAAAGTTCTGAACTAATACCACGTGTAAGAGTGCTTTGGATGAAAAAGTCAAATAAAGCCAAAAAGAGCAATTACGTCATGTAAAAATATTCAAGGCTTTTATTTTGAAACTTTTGTTAAGCTTCATTTCAAAGGGCCAAACTAATACCACGTGTAACAGTGCTTTGGATGAAAAAGTCAAATAAAGCCAAAAAGAGCAATTACATGATGTAAAAATATTCAAGGCTTTAATTTTGAAATTTTTGTTAATATTCATTTCAAAGGGCCAAACTAATACCATGTGTAACAGTGCTTTGGATGAAAAAGTCAAATAAAGCCAAAAAGAGCAATTACGTCATGTAAAAATATTCAAGGCTTTTATTTTGAAATTTGCAGGATGCTTCATTTCAAAGGGCCAAACTAATCCCATGCGTAATAGTCCTTCGGTTAAAATAGTTATATAATGCTCAAAACACAAGTAGCTGATGTAAAAATATTCAAGGCTTTTATTTTGAAATTTTTGTTAAGCTTCATTTTAAAGGGCCAAACTAATACCATGTGTAACAGTGCTTTGGATGAAAAAGTCAAATAAAGCCAAAAAAGAGCAATTACGTCATGTAAAAATATTCAGGGCTTTTATTGTGAAATTTTCAATATGCTTAATTTTAAAGTGTAAAACTAATCCCATGTGTAACAGTTACTGAGTTAAATCAGTTATATACAGCCCAAAGCAGCAAGTAGTTGTAAAGGCCAGTTCTCAGTCCTGATCTGTTTCAACTGAGGATAGATAGAACTACAACGATGCGTATTCGTAGTCCTAACCAGCAGCCAATAGCCTCTTGAGTTCCGTTGCTATGGCAAATAATGGTCTCAGCAGGTGTGAGCTCTGAGCTGTGAGCTCTCAAACACACAAGTGTGTTTGAGCAAACACACTTTACTGAAAAAAAGCATTGGAAACAAATCCTTCTTGTTCGGGAACCGTAATACATATTCGAAAAGCGTTTTAAGCGTATGACAGTTCAATGTGTCTTCTGCGATAGTCCCGAGATTCATATCTGTACCTCACTCAGAGCATTTACAGTGATGAGAGAAAGAAATGTTGTGCCCAGATATGAACCGAGGTCGGCTGTCACTCTAATATGAGCAAAAATGAGAAACTTTGGGTCGCTTAGAGGCAAATTGTGGACAAACCATAACTGGTATCGACGAGCCGTCTTCACTTTCGAAGAGATCACAGACGTATCTACAAAATGAAATTTGAATGGCATTTCTAGGTGAATTTGTGACGACACAGCAAATCCTCAAAAATAGGGTATTTCTAGGATTTTTCCCATTGAGTTATAATGGGGTTTTTTTCGTAGTTTTTTGCGAATTATGTCGCCATGTTAATCCCGAATCCCACCAAAAGTAATAGCTGGAATGGCGTGAATTTTCTGCACGTTTTGATACCTCTTTTGTAGGTGTGCACGCAGCGGTATGAGCCGCATTAACGGTTACGGATGAAAAATAAAGAATAATAACTAGAAAACCAAAATTTCTGAAGAAATTTAGCCGGGGCCTGCCAAGGCGCGCCCGTCGGGTTTGGGCCCGGCGTCGTCACGCTACAAATTGGCATCGACGCTAAAGGACGGCGCAACGTGATCAATGGCACGCAGAGAACCACAAGAACGTTAGTAAGGTGGACGTTCACCATTCGGTACGATTTAAAATGTTGTCAAGGCTTTTATTTTGGAAGTTTCAGTATGCTTCATTTCAAAGGGCCAAACTAATCCCATGCGTAATAGTCCTTGGGTTAAAATAGTTATATAATGCTCAAAACACAAGTAGCTGATGTAAAAATATTCAAGGCTTTTATTTTGGAATTTTCATTATGCTTCATTTCAAAAGGGCCAAACTAATACCATGTGTAACAGTGCTTTGGATGAAAAAGTCAAATAAAGCCAAAATGAGCAATTACTTCATTTAAAAAATATTCAAGGCTTTTATTTTGAAATTTTCACTATGCTTCATTTCAAAGGGCCAAACTAATACCATGAATAACAGTCATTGGATAAAATCAGTTATATAGTGCTCAAAACAGCAATAATCTCATGTAAGAATTCTCAAGGCTTTTATTTTGAAATTTTCAGTATGCTCCATTTTAAAGTTCTGAACGAATCCCATGTGTAACAGTGCTTTGGATAAAAAAGTCACATAAAGCCAAAAAGCGCAATTACCTGATGTAAAAATATGCAAGGCTTTTATTTTGAAATTATTATTATGCTCCATTTTAAAGTTCCGAACTAATCCCATGTGTAACAGTGCTTTGGATGAAAAAGTCATATAAAGCCAAAAAGAGCAATTACATGATGTAAAAATATTCAAAGCTTTTATTTTGAAATTTTTGTTAAGCTTCATTTCAAAGGGCCAAACTAATACCATGTGTAACAGTGCTTTGGATGAAAAAGTCAAATAAAGCCAAAAACAGCAATTACCTGATGTAAAAATATTCAAGGCTTTTATTTTGAAATTATTATTATGCTTAATTTTAAAGTTCCAAACTAATACCATGTGTAACAGTTCCTGAGTTAAATCAGTTATATACAGCCCATAGCAGCAAATAGTTCTAAAGGCCAGTTCAGTCCTGATCTGTTTCAACTGAGGGTTCCACTATAGATAGAACTACAATGATGCGTATCTGTAGTCCAAACCAGCAGCCAATAGCCTCTTGAGATCCGTTGCTATGGCAAATAATGGTCTCAGCAGGGTGTGAGCTCTGAGCTCTGAGCTGTCAAACACACAATTGTGTGTTTGAGCAAACACGTTTTACTGACAAAAAGCATTGGAAACAAATCCTTCCTGGTCGGGAACCGTAATACATATTCGAAAAGCGTTTGAAGCGTATGACAGGTCAATGTGTCTTCTGCGATAGTCCCGAGATTCATATCTGTACCTCACTCAGAACATTTACAGCGATGAGAGAAAGAAATGTTGTGCCCAGATCTGAAATTCTATTCAAATACATGGGAGAGAGCCTCAGACAGCCTCAGAAAATCCTGTCGCATGACTTTGCTCTGAAGCACCGTGACAGAAAACCGTACGATCTAGATAAATTTCGAAAACATTTTACCGGAGCAGACAGGCGTATCAATGTCAGGACCGATTTTGATACTAATCGTGCGATATTTGTGGGCGTGATGGCGATTTCAAAAATGATTTGGGTTGAAAAAGTTGTCTTGATCTCTCACTCTAATCAGCGAGAGAAGCACTCTAACTTTAGGAAAAATGAGAAACTTTGGGTCGCTTAGAGGCAAATTGTGGACAAACCGTAACTGTTATCGACGAGCCGTCTTCACTTTCGAAGAGATCACAGACGTATCTACAAAATGAAATTTGAATGGCATTTCTACGTGAATTAGTGACGACACAGAAAATCCTCAAAAATAGGGTATTTCCAGGATTTTTCCCATTGACTTATAATGGGGTTTTTTTCGTAGTTTTTTGCGAATTATGTCGCCACGTTAAGCCCAAATCCCACCAAAAGTAATAGCAACAATGGCGTGAATTTTCTGCACGTTTTGATACCTCATTTGTAGGTGTGCACCCAGCGGTATGAGCCGCATTAACGGTTAAATAAAGAACTATAATAATAAAGAGACGCTTGTTGGGTGTAGAGTAATAGGTTCCTGCCATTGCTTTGCATGGCAGGCCCCAATAATAAAGAAACTTTTCTTGGGAGAATAGCAATAGGTTCCTGCCATTGCTTTGCATGGCAGGCCCCAATTAAAACGGAGCTGAAAAAGTCAGCACTAAAACAACGACCACTTTTGACGCCGATGCTTAACGGAGCGTGAATTCAGAGTTTTGTCTGAAGAGCTGGAAGCTGAAAGAGGAAGTTGCTTTTCACACCATGCTGAGCTTTAGTTGCCGCTGATTGGTCAGTGAGGAGGGAGAAACCGGATGTAGTAATATTAGCTCGTAGCTAAGCCCTGTTAGAAAAAAAAGAAAGAAACGTTGTGAAGTTTATGTTAAACAAGTGTAAAATCGATTATTCAGACTCTGTTCGGTAGTCTTCGTGAAGAGACCGCCTCCAAATGTTTGTTTAGAGTTGCTCTGGTTATTATTAGTCGGAGTTTGCGGCACAGGATGTAATTAGCCGTTACTAGGTACCTGAATGAACCGTTAGCTTCCGCGGATCTAAAGCAGCTAACAGCGGAGACTTAATTAGTCGGCAGTCTAGCTTTTTCAGTTTATAGTTTGGTATTTAAGAATGCCCACACTCTGAGTTTATGACACCGTGCGGAGAAGACCACATCACTTGTGGTCACCTCGTCTAACCTTGTTAATCTGAGGACCGAGAGACTGGAGACAGTTACCGAGTGGACCCAGAACCACTGACCAAGGTATCGGACTCTCTCCTCTGCAGCACCGCCTCAGCTCTGCTACAGCTTACATTGTATGATTATACACTTTGTTTGATCACATGCTTGTCTCCGATTCCAGTTTCGGTAGAAAACAAACTTAAAGATGCCCGCTCTATGACTGAAACCCTGCCCTAATAGAACATGTGAAGGTTGTAAGCAAGGATTGTGAAAAGGAGAATCTCAAGTGGAGTGAGGATGTCCGAGATAATAAAGGTTGAAGCAGCTGAACCTGGAGGGATCAGCGTGGAGCCCTCCATTTCTGCAGAGTCCACATCAGAACTGGAGGAGGAAACACAAGACAGCAAAGAAATCAGTAAGTGACCTTACTCTAACGTATATGCACTCGAAATGTTGTAATTTATTTTGTGTTTTTTATGATTTAAAGCACTTTGAACTGCCTTGTTGCTAAAATTGGCTATACAATATACTATATACACAGTACAGACCAAAAGTTTGGACACACCTTTCTAATTCAATGGGTTTTCTTTATTTTCATGACTATTTATAAGGCAAGAAATCCCACCTATTAACCTGACAGGGCACCTATGAAGTGAAAACCATTTCAGGTGACGACCTCTTGAAGCTCATCAAGAAAATGCAGAGTGTGTGCAAAGCAGTAATCACAGTAAAAGAAAACTTTTTGAAAGGTTCTGTATAACTGCAAAAATGTAATGGATTTTTAAATGCTTACAGTAACAATAAAAATTTTCAAAAGAAAAAAAGTAATCACAGCAAAAGGTTGCTACTTTGAAGAAACTAGAATATAAGGGCTATTTTCAGTTGTTTTACACTTTTTTGTTTAGTGCATATTTCCACATGTGTTATTCATAGTTTTGATGCCTTCAATGTGAATTTACAATGTCAATAGTCATGAAAATAAAGGAAACTCATTGAATTAAAAGGTGTGTCCAAACTTTTGGTCTGTACTATATATATATATATATAAGTTACCTACTGTGAGCTTAATGCATGCTCAAGAGTCAAAAAAGGACAAATTAAATTCTTAAGAGTTTTTGATAATGCATATTTCCAGTCATCTTTAACCTAGATTTTGATTCTTTTCAATTTTAAGAAAGAAAATTTCTTTGCTATTAAACTGAGGATTTTTATATCTTTTTACTTGGATAATTGGTTCCATTTCTGTGGAACGTATTGCGTTTTTGGTCTATTAAGGAATTTTATTCTCAAAATAAATAAGCTAAACAACACATTTCTAAACATACCTGTCTATATCAATACTGAATATGTATGTATAAATGATTCTTAATGTTTATATGTGCTTCTGTGTCCAAAGTCCAGCAGATTGTTGTGATTAAAGAAGAGGTTCCCCATGACTGGAACCCCAATTTGGACCAAGAGGACACAGAGTCCCCAGATATGAAGGAGGAAGTGAACAAACTGTGGATCAATGAGGATGGAGAGCTGCAGAGTGAAAATAAAGAGGAATCTCAATTATTAGAAGCTTCCAGCAGCAGCTCAGCTAAGACGAAAACAGAACATAATGGAGAGGACCGTAGAGAACCAGAACTTGACAACAACCCAGATCCAACAGGTTCCACTCAACAAAGTAAGATGTTGGTTCCCAAAAGAGGTAAAGTATCTAAACTGAATTCAACACTTATGGCTCAGATTGGAATCCATGCAGGAGAGAAGCCGTTTAGTTGCAAAATTTGTGGCAAAAGATTAAAGCATTTGACTTCAATTAAATTACACCTAATGACACACAATGGCAATATAGAACATATCTGTGATTTTTGTGGGAAAGGGTTTAAAGAAAAGAGTTCTCTTCGGACACATATAAGACTCCACACAGGAGAGAAACCATTTGCATGTGATAATTGTGGTCGAAGGTTTCACGAAAAAGCAAAACTTAAAACACACCTGAAAGTTCACTCAGTAGAACAACCGTTTTCTTGTGATGTTTGTGGCACCAGATTCAAACGAAAGGAAAATATAAAAAAGCACATGAGGATTCACACGGCAGAGAAACCCTTTGTGTGTAGTGTTTGTAGGAAAAGATTTTCGCGACAAGAAACTCTAAAGAGACACATGCATGTTCACACAGGAGAGAAACGGTTCATGTGTAATGTTTGTAGTAAAGGATTTGCTCTGAAACATCACCTCAAGAACCACATGGAGGTTCACACTGCTCCGTTTAGCTGTGGGGACTGTAGTAAGTGTTTTGTAAATGAAATCCAGTTAGAGCGACATGTGAGAGTCCACTCAGAGGAGAGGCCGTTTGGGTGCGACATCTGTAAGACCAGATTTTATCAAAAGTGTCAGCTTGAAAATCACATGAGAGTCCATTCAGGTGAGAAACCGTTTGTGTGCACTGTTTGCAGTAAAGCATTTTCCCGACTTGGAAATCTGAAGAAACACATGGAGGTTCACAGGGGCTACAAAGAATGATTCATTTGATCGTAATCTAAACTGTCAGTATTTTTCCAATCAGTCTACGGTCTCTGCTTTCTGGGGCTGCTGGTAAGTGCTAAATTACATTATTTCACATTTTCGATGTCAAATTGGCTATTCAAAGCTTAATGATTTGAGTTCCTGCTTTAATTAGGTCAATTCAACCCCCTTTTTTCCCTAGCTATTCAGAGTTGGATTTGCTGTTCTTTTTTTCTCTGGATCATTGCTCATGTCCATAACTCAAACGTGTTTGAACTTAAGGCCATGATTTGTAAGCCAGTCGTTGACTTTAGGGTTTCTGGTAAAGAGCAGATTTCATGGCTCCATTAGTTATGCCAAGTCTTCCAGGCAAAGAAGCCTGTCTTCATCACACTGCCACCACCATGTTTAACTGTCATTATAATTATTCTTTTCCTGAACATATCTGGAAAATATCTTGCTGGACATCCTGCTACACAATCATCAGATATATGCTGATAAAGCCATCTTCTTTGAATGTGTGCGGTTGTTCCCACCCCTTCTTTTTTTTAAGAGTTGGACATTTAATTGCTTGCGGTAATGAAACATTTGTGTGATGCTGAAGTAAACTATCACACAGCGAATGGGTTTCCAGTTACAGGTTCGCTTTAGGTTTGTGTGTGTCAGTGTTCATCTTCCACTGAAGCAGAAGACTTCCTCAGCATTCCTTCTGTAAATAAGTTAAAAGACAGTATTAGGAGCTGCAGGATTTCAGCTTTACAATAAACGAATGTTTTAAATTCTGAAAACAAACTCAAAAATGTTAACATTTGTTTTGCATACAGACAAAGTAATATTTCCTGGAAGTTTACTTACACTTTAAAAGCTCAAAGAGGCATTTGACATCAGGAAATGGATTAGTGCTTATCATAAGCATGGTGATGAGCCATTTATGTTGAATTGATTGAGATTAATTTACAAAGTTTTTATTTTCTAATGGATTGTAAATAATGTAAATAACTTCATTTTACTTGTCATCCCTAACAGTGTTTTCCCAACTCATTTCCACTTAAACTTTATTTTTCAGATACTGGCAGAAGTTTTGATCAAGTTTTATTCAGTCTAAAATGTAAAGATAAGGTACAAGCAGGACAAAAACGACAGTTTTGTTCATCTAAAAAAAATTTTTGTCAGTCTCAGCAGAAGTGCTCTGAATTGTCAGTTTACATTCTTGCAAAACTGCCTCTAGGATTTTAATTTAAAAATGTATCTTGAGTTTGTTAATGCCATTGGAACTGTGAGTACGCCCTGTTTGGATGCGTAAAGCATCTTATTGTTTGTAAATTGGGTAGATTAGAAATTAAAATGTATTGGTTGTAACTAAAATGTGCCTAATTTATTTTATTAATGTGATCATTCAAATTGTCTCTTCTCACTACAACATTGCTAATGTTTGAAGCTTGTTCATGTCTGGTTTACTCATCGCCAAATTGGTCAGCCTTTCAGGTTTTGATTTTTAGTCATTTTTATTTTATTTTTTTATTTTATTGTTTTAAGTAAAGGCTGCAAGTGTTTTGGCGCCATTTATTTCAGTTTCTTTTTTAAAATCTTTCTTTTTGGTCACATTTTTCATTATTATTTTGGTCTCTCTCTTTCTCTTAAATTTATTTTGATATGTCAAAAACATTGTTAGAATTTAGCAGCTGGGCTTCAGAGCTTTTCAAAAAAATTGTTCTACCTGATCAGAGACTGTTGTGTTTTCCCACAGATTTAATATGTGGAGCCCTCATTATAATGCTGTCTGAAACATGATTCCACATAGCTGAAGTATAGTGACCTCAAAGTAATGGTAGTTCACCGAATACTATTTTTTTTTGTTACATGTTATACTAAACAATGTATACAGAGTACTGTTGTGAAATATGTTAAAACTTATCTAATAAACATTTTTCAAAGCTGTTTGAACTGAATTGGATTTAATTGACTAGACCTTTACTTGTTGGTCATTGAAAGTGTCTTGAGTATTTTCAAAAGATGTTTAAGAATTTAAAGTTACGGTGTGTTATGATAAAAAGACAGATTTGGTAATCGAAGTAAAAATGGAATAAGATTTTATCCACACATTTAATCATAAAGTAATCTACATTTGTTATTTTATTCTGAAAATCAATTAGCGCATAAAGGAAGTAGTATATCGAATCAGCTCTTGACTCGTCATTGATTGGTCAGTGAGGCGGAAGTAACCTGATATAGCAGTGCTAGCTTGACAAGCTATGTCTTGAAACAAAAACGTCTTAAAGTTTGTGTAATTGATTTTTTACACTGTTAGCTTGAATGAAATCGTGATGATATGGTTTCCTCATGTTTCTTTTGAAACCACTCTGATTATTTCTAACTGGATTTTGCTGGACGGAGTGTAATTATCCTGTATTAGCAAAGTGAATGGACTGTAACCCACCGTGGAGCTAAAGCGGCTAACAGCAGAAATCGAATAAGCGTTTTTGAAGTACAAGCTCTTAAAGTTCATGATTTACAGCTACAAGTCGAGTCGATAAGACTATAAGGAGGACCACATCGTCTATGGACACTTCCTCTAATCCTTGTCCAGCTGAGGTCCGAGAGACTGGGGACAGAGTGAACCCAAGAACTAAGGTATGAGACTCTGCAGCATCGCTTCAGCTCTGCTACGGTTTACATTTTCTATTGATACGCTTTATCTGATCAAATACTGATTTGAGTCTGTTTTCTGTTTCAGGCAGTAGCAATACAGTAGATCAAGGTTATGTGACCGAAACCTGAAGTGAGGATGTCTGAGATGAAGGTTGAGACAGACGACCCCGGAGGGCTCAGTTTGGAGCCCCCCAAACCTGCAGCATCCACGACAGAATACGGCAAAGATCTCAGTAAATTCTGTATATTTGAGCAAACTAATTTTATATCAAACCATCAGATTCAAGTGACAAAATTGAATTACAGCCAAGCACAAAAAGTGAGCTTTTTTTTTTTAGCAAGGTTACTGATCTACATATTGCTTTCACTGTGCAAAGTTAATGTGGACTTGCATTTTAGGACCATATGTGTCCTTATCAGGTTCACATTGAACACACCATGAAGTAATTATCAATAACCTGAAATGGGTGCACCAGATCATTCAAGACACACTTGAGTCAGAGGGACCAACACTTTTGTCCATGTATACTTATATAACGGCTCTTGGTCAGATTCTTCTCCTTAATGCCTAGAAGCTAACACAACAAGGATACTCAAATGCTCCACCACACTAAGGATTTTTTTTTGTCTAAATATTTTTCTTTTCTGCTTATCTTGCTATAACAGTGACATTTTAAGCCGTTTTTTATTAAACAATCTTAAAAAAACATATACACATCTGCCATTATTACTACTAAATATGTTTTGGTTTCTTAGACTGAAAGATTTACTTAAAACCTTTCTGATGTTTATATTATTATTATGATCATCACAGAATGTCCTTGTATGTTTGTTTTATTGTTCAGACTATCAGACGTTGGTAATTAAAGAAGAGGTTACCCATGATTGGAGCTCGAGTTTGAACCAACAGGACCAAGATCCCTCACTCATAAAGGAGGAAGAGGAGGAACAGTGGATCAGTCAGGAGGAAGAGCAGCTCATTGTGAAGATTGAAGATGAGGAGAAACCTCAGGTATCTGAGCTTCAACATATAAAAACTGAAGACGGTAAAGAGACTGAATCTTTAACAAGCAACACAACCGCGCAGATGGAAATGGAACCTTGTGGAGAGGACAGTAGAGGACCAGAACCAGACAGAAACTTAAATTCACTTTGTTCTTTTCAACAAAGTAAGATGAAGGTTCACAAAAGAGGTAAAAGATCTAAACTGTGCTCCAAACTTACTGCTCAGATTAGAGTCTATGCAGGAGAAAGGCCATTTGGTTGCAATGTTTGTGGTAAAAGATTCAAAAATAAGACTCATATTCGATTACACATGATGATTCATACTGGAAAGAGAGAATATTGCTGTGATCTTTGTGGTAAAGGATTTAAAGAAAAGCACTGCCTTCAGGTACATATGAGACTTCATACCGGAGAGAGGCCATTTGCATGTGATGACTGTGGTAGAAGGTTCCACGCAAAAACAAATCTTAAAACTCACATGAAAGTCCATTCAGAAGAAAAACCATTTTCCTGTGATGTTTGTAGTACAAGATTTAAAAGGAAGGAAACACTGAAGAAGCACACAATGATCCACACTGCAGAGAAAACCTTTTTTTGTAGTATTTGTGGGAAAGGATTTTCATTACAAAAAAGTCTGAGGACTCACATGTGTCTTCACACAGGAGAGAAACCGTTTGTTTGTAGTGTTTGCAGTAAAGGATTTGCATTACAGGAGAATCTAAAGAGACACATGTCTTCTCACACTGGAGAAAAACCATTTATTTGTGGTGTCTGCAGTAAAGGGTTTTCATTACGGCAAAATCTAAAGAGCCACATGCATGTTCACACAGGGGAGAAACCATTTATTTGCAGCTTTTGTAGTAAGGGATTTTATAGACACGGAGATCTGAGGAGACATATGAGTGTTCATACAGGGGAGAAAGCGTTCATTTGTAGTATTTGCAGTAAAGGATTTTCACAACAAATTCATTTGAAGAATCACATGCGTGTTCACACAGGAGAGACGCCATTTGTTTGTAGTGTTTGTAGTAAGGGATTTTCACTGCAGGAGAATCTAAAAAGACACATGCATGTTCACACAGGAGAAAAGCAGTTTATTTGTGATATCTGCAGTAAAGGATTTTCACAGCAAGGGACCTTAAAGAGACACATGAGTGTTCACACTGGAGAAAAACAGTTCACTTGTAGTGTTTGTGGTAAAGGTTTTTCAAAGCAAAATTATCTTAAAAGCCACATGGAGGTTCACACCGCACCATTTAGCTGCAATGAATGCAGTAAACGTTTTGTGAATGAAATCCAGTTAGAGCGACATGGAAGAGTCCACACTGAGGAGAGACCATATGGCTGTGACATCTGTAAGAGCAGATTTAATCAAAAGGGTCAACTTCAGAATCACATGAGGGTTCATTCAGGAGAGAAACCATTTGTTTGTGATGTTTGCAGAAAAGGATTTTCGCAACATGGAAATCTGAAGAGACACATGAGTGTTCATGAAGGCTGCAAGTAATGATTATCATGGTCGACTAATTTAAAACAAAGAAAGTGTCAAGTGATATAACTTATTATGAAATGACTGCTTTGTGTATTCATACATGTCCTTAGCACATTATGCTTCTACATCATCAAATAAATTCCCACAGTAGTTGTTTTTTTTTTTAAACGGTTTTCTTCTGCTTGGATCAGCTTCAGTTCAAATTTCGAAATATTTGAGGCAACCTAATCCATTTATAGATGCATCAGGATATGGATCATCTTGATGTTAATTGCTAACCTAACACGCTGATCAAAACAAAGTTCTGCTGTGAGCAGAGTGACAACATTCAGCGGAGCCACTGAGAGTGAGAGCTAAGCAGCAAAAGGGAAAAGTGAAGAGACGACTCTCTCTCTCTCCCACTTTCTATTTCTGTGTCTCATATGGTGTGTTCGCTCCGCTTTTAGCCCCGCCCCTCTCAATGAATAGCTCTTAAGAGACGGCTCTAAGAGTCGAAACATTCATGACTGACCGATCACTGCTTTAAAGGTTTCCATTTAAAGGTAAATGGAAGCACACATATTCACACTAGGTGAAAATGTACAGACAGAAAAGTAAGAATACTGGACTGTATAGAAAGGACAAATTTGCAACATACAGAAAATAATACTGTACAGTTATTACAAATATTATGCTTAGATTAAAATAAATGTGCAAATGAGTATGAGCCAAAAATGGTCAAAAGCTACACTACAGTTAAAATAATCTGGAGATTTTCCCCTCAATGTCTTGGGGGGAACAAAAAAAACTCTAACAAGCTCCAAAATACAATCTGTGTTTCACAACTTAAGTTATAAGGTCCTGAATGCTTATTTATTATTGCAGCACATTTCTTCTCATTCATTAGTAGGATAAATAGTGTGATATTGTATGATATGTCTGATATTTGTTAGTTATTTTTGTTCCTGTTATGATTAGATTCTAATGTCTATTTTGGTTTGTTAGTAATAAATGAAAACTTAAGATTTATTATTGGCTACCAATGACAGTGACTGATGTAATTTTTTCTGGTGGTAATAAATTGCAGTCATGAGAGATGAACAACAATGACTGTTTTGTTTTAATTTGTAATCTAGGTCATTCAACAGGTATTTGAATGACCTAGATTTACGCCTTCAATTTTTTTTTACATTTTACTTAGTATTGTGTACATGTGATCCACAGATGCATAAAAATTAGATTTTAATACATACATACATATTCCCATTCTATACAACAACTTTAACCTCATTTATGCTTAAAGAAACTTTAATTTTGGATGAGGTTATGCTGTGTTTAAAATGTATCTCCTGCCAGAACAACATGTGTAAAGTTGTTGATTTATTGAAAACGGTAAAATGGAAAACATGACTATAAATGTGTAGTTATACAATACAGTATACATAGCTGGCTTATTCACACGTCTTATTCTGAAATCCTAGTGGTTAAAAGAGGAAGTGGTTTTTCGAATTACAGCTTTACTCATCATTCATTGGTCAAAGTTGTGGAAATGACCGGATGTAGCAATGCTAGCTTAACTGGTTAAGTCTTGACAGAGAATCGTTTTAAACTCCGTGTAAGACAAGTGTTTAACTCATGTCAGGCTCTACGTTTAAAAGTTTTGGTGAGGAAACTCTTTCTTTGTGTTTGTTTTGAACCACTGTGATTATTTTCCAGCCTGGGTTTGCAGTAGAGAATGTAATTCGCCCTCACCAGCAAAGTGAATGCACCGATAGACTCCGCAGCTGACAGCAGAAACTTTTATGAGTGATTTAGACGTTTGAGCTTTTATTTATTTTTTTATTTTAACAACACGAATCCCCTCTCCCGAGTTTGTGAGACTGTGCGGGTGGGACCACATCGTCCTCTAACCTTGTTGTCCAGCTGAGGACCGAGAAGCTGGGCACAGTAGCAGAGTGGACCCAGAACTACTGACCACGGTATCAGACCCTCTGCTCTGACATTTACTGTTAGTACACTTTATTTGATATGGTGCAGAGTTATTATGTCTGACGGCAGTTTCAGGAGCAGACAAACAGAAGATCTGGGCTGAAACCTTGTTCTACTAGAACATGTGAAAGTTGTAAACAAGGATTTTGGAAAGGAGAATCCCAGGTCTACTGAGGATGACTGAGATGATGAAGGTTGAAGCAGATGAGCCTGAAGGGTTCAGTTTAGAGCCACCTGTACCTGCGACATCCACATCAGAACTGGAGGAGGAAACACAAGACAGCAAAGATCTCGGTAAGTGACACACATTGAGCACATAACACCAGTTTTAAAGTCCCTCCACTGGCTCCCTGTAGCTCAAAGAATAGACTTTAAAATACTGTTGTTAGTTTATAAATCACTGAATGGCTTAGCACCACAATATATTAAAGATCTGCTGTTGTTGTATCAACCTTCCAGACCTCTCAGGTCTTCCGGTTCTGGTCTGCTCTGCATCCCCAGAACCAGAACCAAACGAGGAGAAGCAGCTTTCAGCATCTATGCACCATAAATTTGGAACAAACTTCCAGAAAACTGTAAAACAGCTGAAACACTGACTTGTTTTAAATCTCGACTATAAACCCACCTGTTTAGAATTGTATTTGAAATGTAATCAATTGCAAATTTATTGATGGAACTTGACTTAATGCTGTGTTTTGATTGTTGATTCTATGTTGCTTTGTGTTTCTGTGTTTGTAATGATGTAAAGCACTTTGAAATGCCTTGCTGCTGAAATGTGCTATACAAATAAAATTTGATTGATTGATTTGTTTGGATTGGAAAAAATTAAAAATGGGTCGCGGTCTGAATGCTCCTACAGGAAGCATCGTTTGGACCATGGCTATTTTTGTCCAGTATGAGCGTTGTTAAAATTCGGCATGAAGTTGTTTGATGACGTGAGTAATTAAGTGTTTAAAAAAATGCTGATAAACCTTTGGTGAAGTTCTTATTTATATCTCAATCGGTGTAGATAAATTTGAAACAAATTTTTCTTAAATAGCAGAATTTGTTAATAGGTGGGAGACAGCACCATTTTATTTTGGTGACGTGTTCTGATATTTTTGGCAGAAATTGTGAATTGTTTGGATCTGAACCAGGTTTTTTTCTCCTTCAAACAGTAGTATGATGGCACTCAACAGAGCTACCTATGTCACTGTTTAGACTCCTTTTCGACACATAGATTGTATTACTGCTACATTACTTATATTGAGCTCTGTTTCTCTGTTTAACAAGCCACTAACAAATCTGATTCTTCAATTGACTCTAAATTTTACCAGAAAGTCCACCTCTACCAGTAAATGTTAAGTTTTAGATTTTCCTTTTTTGTGTATCTCTTTCCTGTCCTATCAATCACATTTTGAGCCAGGTTCTCCTAAACCAGGGCTCCTCAGATCCAGACCTTGGGATTGTCTTACATGTAAGCATTTTGAGGGTGATAGTTAAGTGGTTAACGACTATTTATATGATTGAATTGATTACTGAGCATGTTTGTGAAGTGCTTCGAGTTGACATTTATTGGAAAGTGCTACTGTGGAAATAAATTGGAATTAAAAAAGGGATGCATTTTCTTTCTGTGTAAATTATGTGTTTAAAAGCATTTATTAATACCTGTGTATTTAATTGTTTCTAGTCCATCAGATGTTGGTGATCAAAAAAGAAGTTCCCCATGACTGGAACCCCACTTTGGACCTGCAAGACCAAGAGCCCCACCACACTAAGGAAGAAAATAAGGAACTATGGGTTCATCAGAAGGAAGAGCAACTTACTGTGAAGACTGAGGATGAAGAGAAACCTCAGTTATCAGAGCTTCATCAGATTAAAACTGAAGACGAAAGGAAGACAAAAACTGGAGGGGAGAACTGTGGAGGACCAGAATCAGGCAGAAAAGCAGCTGTATTACGCTCTTCACAACAAAGTAAGGTGATGGTGAGCAAAAGAGCTAAAAGATCTAAACTGCGTTCCAAACGTGCCTCTCAGATTAGCGTGCACACAGGAGAGAAACCATTTGGTTGCAATATTTGTGGCAAAAGATTCAGGCACAAGCCTTATGTTAAGCTACACATGATGATTCACACTGGAATAAGAGAACATAGCTGCGATTTTTGTGGTAAAGGCTTTAAAGAAAAACGTTGTCTTCAGACACATATGAGGCTCCACACTGGAGAGAAACCATTTGCCTGTGATGATTGTGGTAGAAGGTTTCACGCAAAGACAAGTCTGAGGAGTCACTTGGAGGTCCATTCAGAAGAAAATCCATTTTCCTGTGATGTTTGCGGTTCAAGATTTAAAAGGAATGGAAATCTTAAAAAGCACATGAGGATCCACACTGCAGAGAGACCTTTTGTTTGTAGTGTTTGTAGTAAAGGATTTTCACAACAAATTCATCTAAAAAGCCACATGACTGTTCACACGGGAGAGAAACCATTCACCTGTAGGGTTTGCAGTAAAGAATTTTCACGACAAGGAAATCTAAAGAGGCACATGAGCGTTCACACAGGAGAGAAGCAGTTTATTTGTGGTGTTTGTAGTAAAGGATTTTCAAAGCAAAACTATCTCAAAAATCACATGGAGTGTCACACTGCACCATTTAGTTGCAGTGACTGCGGTAAATGTTTCATGGAGGAAATGCAGTTGAAGCTGCATATGAGACTTCACACTGAAGCGCGTCCGTTTGGTTGTGACGTCTGTAAAATCAGGTTTAACAAAAAATATAATCTCAACAGTCACATGAGGCTCCATCTAGGAGAAAAACCATTTGCCTGTAGAGTTTGTAGTAAAGGATTTTCACGACATGGAGATCTGAAGAAACATATGTGTGTTCACGAGGGTTTTAGCTAAAGATTATTTTTCATTGTATTTTTATTTGACTATCCATCTAGTGTTTCTGTGGGCACACTTTTATTTCTGTGAGACATAAATTTGATACAGTCTCTTAAACATGTATGATTATGAAGCAAAAGATGTTCCCACTTGCGGATCAGATCACATGACGTGCAATAAAGTGAATCACTGGGTCGTTATCGTCAATTCCACTTGAAAGAGCAGAACTTAGACTCTCAGATCCTTCTAAAACCAGAGATATGATTGAAAAATATCAAACTATAAAGGTTAAAAAACTGATGAGATGAACAGGTGTTGTTTTTCTTTTTCAAATTGTTTCCCAATTTGAAACGTCTGTTAGTTAAATCATATGTTGTGACTCTGTGATAAATATACCTGTGAGTTCTGAAGTGGACCAGGTGGGGGCGCCAAATATTGTCAGGCCAGTGAGCTGTTACATGTAGAGATGGGTCAATATTTATCTGACAACATGTCAGCCAGCCGTCATACTCATTTCAAAGAGACTAATACTGACTTTCCTGATCTTCTACTTTTGGTTATATTTTATGTTTATTTTGTTTTGAAGAGTAGATAAAATAAATTTTAAAAAATCAGCTCCAAATACAGATTTTTGTTGGAAATATTTTAATATATTTATTGTGTATTTTAATTTAATTGTCCACATGTTCATAATTTGAATCCTGTTTACTTTATCTAGTTCCATAGCAGTTTTTTGAGTTTTTTACTGTAATAAATGGCACTTGTTTTTACAGTTTGGAGTCCTGTGTTTATGGGCCCGAAATGTTAATAAAAATAGATTAATGCAGGAATAAATGTCTATCAGTTCATGGAAGTGAAGTTGTGCTGAAAATAAAATACCAAACACTAAGAGATAAAAAAAAAAATAATTCAGAATCAGAAGTCAAATCAAACCTGACTTGGATCATTATTTGCTAATTAAGCTTTTTAAGGAACTTTAATGATTTTATTCTTTTTCTGAAAACACAAAGGATGAGTTTGGATGCTTTATGCAAATGGACTTGCATAGAATGAGTTGAGCAAGAAAGGTGTGAAAAACCTGATCAGAGTTGACCTGGATTTGTCCTCACTGAGGAGACTTACGTTTTTTTTTTGTTTTTTTTTTAAACTTTATTTTTGATCAGATTTTTATACATGGCAAAATACAGCCACAACACAAAAAAGGAGAGGAAATAATAGTAATAATAAAATAAAATAAAAAAAATCACAACAAGTACAATGAACTGCATACAGAACTGAAAGGTCACCAAGGGAGGGGGACAGCAATACTACACACACAAAATAAAATTAAATTACAGACAGAATTCAGGTGAACAGGAGACTTACATTTTTATAAAGGTTTGATGAATCAGGAGAAGAAAACCCGTTGAATGATCGAGTCCCGGTTTGCTCTGTTTAAGTGTTTAAAATCTTTAGCTGGAGTTGTTTAAAAAATGCGTCTTAACAAAAGTGCAGTTGTTGTTTACTTAGCTGCCCAGGAAGATGCCAACTTTATCATTTTCACTAATTTATGATTGCTCTTATTTAATCCTAGCTAAGCAAACATAAAATAAGCAACTTCATAAATTGGAAACAATTTCAGTGTTTCATAAGTAAAACGAGTCAAAGGGAAATATTTTATGTCCGATAAACTCCCTTTTTTTTTATAGACTTTTAAATTGCATTCAAAAGTCATGTTTTAAAACTTTGATTAAAAAATTTGCTTGCAAGAAAAATGAATTTAATAACAATTCAATAGGCAGATTTCCCCCCCCCCCCCCCCCTACATAGGATGTGACTATCCACCGACCCAGACAAGAACAATAACTGCTGATGTAAGCTAATGTTAACAGATCCTAATGAAATGTTGTTCATAGTTCATCACTTAAGATCTTCACTATCCCAACTGAACTAGTTCACATTCAGTTAAAGTTTCCTTAAATAATCTGCTGAAACTTGGAAAAACATTTGTTTCTTATCTTCACTTCTTTTTTAAATGCACTTTGTTAGTAACACCAAGAAGAAAGTTGTTCAAATACTGATCCAAGAGCATGCAATAGATGTATTTCTCTGACTGTATGTCAGGGAAATACATACAGACTAGATAGATAGATAGATAGATAGATAGATAGATAGATGTTTACAAAAGTTTCCAAAAACATCTCACAAATATATTAAACCATATATATAAACCAGGCTTCTTTTTTCCACCGTTTTATCAGATTTAATGGCTAAGTGACACTGCCCTCTGCTGGACAATATCTGAATTTGTAATGAGTTTGCTATCATACTAGCAGAAGCAGGAATGATCGTCGGTGTTTAGCACAGTTTCTCTTACCAGCCGAGGGCAACAGAAGAGCTTTAGTGAGTTTGTGGACAAAACTTGGGCAACTTGGTTCTTTTGTTAAATAGTTTTGCAGTTTTCTTGTTCGACATTGACGACAGTAAAGAGATTTTATCCTTACTTTCTCATGTTCTCCTGGTCAGTTTACTTAATTTCTTTCTTTCTTTTTTTTTTTTAGATGTACCATGTAAAGAAAAGCAAATAGGTCAAATTTAGTTATTAAATCCATGGCACTCATAGCCTGTCATAAGTACGCGTACGGTGTTTCAACTGCAGCTCTGAACATTTTTTACCCAGAACTTATTTTTCCCTGATCTTTTCCTTCCCTGTTGTTGGTGTAAAATCTTGCTGCCTGTTTCATTTCTGCCAGCTGAGAAGATTGCTCATCCAGTAGAGTGGCTGTGTCTGTTTCTGTGCTGTAGGGAGTGGTGTTGTTGCATGCAGAGTCCAGAATGCCATCAACAAACAGTGAAATCAGAGTAGGACACTGCTGCTATCAGACTGTTTCACAGCAGTGTGATTTAAAAGCCGAGTGAAGACGATATAAGCTTTAAACTATCCACCCGTCTGGGTGTCTGTGGGAGAGAGGAAAAAGGCTCCTGTTGTGAACCTAAAAAGCTGTTATTTTCAGCATTACACGTGTAACCAATGGTTCTGCACTCAGAGTCTCCAACAACTCCAATATTTCAGGTTTCTATGTGCTGGCCCAAAGCTAATAATGGTTCTTGCTCAGCCACCGATTTGAAGAACACATCATCAGGGTCCAATAAGTGCAGTTCACACCCTTGTGGATCAGAGCTCTTTTGGCATCAGGACCAACATGTTAGTACTCATAATAGCATTTTATTTTTATTATCTTTTTATTTTATTCTACTGTGTCTTGTGTTTTATCCTGTTTTTTTTATTTCATCCAATCTAAAGCAGTTTCCTCAACCTTGTGATTATTATTATTATTATTATTATTATTATTATTATTATTATTATTATTATTATTAACTACAACTATAACTACACCACACTTGATTTGTGTGTCTATAGCTGTAAGCTATAAACATGTACTGATAATACAGAGTTCAAAAAAAGATTAAAAAAAAAAAAAAGGGGAATATTGTATAAAAGTAAATTCATTTCTGCTCTGGACCTTAGAAAATCTTGGACTGATAATATAAATAAAAGAGAACACAACAAATCTAACAAAGATGTAGGTCCAATAGTGTCCAAACAATTATATCTTGTTTTTTTTTGTTTTGTTTTGTTTTGTTTTTCAGCTCATATGAAGAGGGAGGAACTGGGCATGCCCAACCCGACGGAGGAGGAGGAGGAGGAGGAGGAGGAGGAGGAGGAGGAGGAGGAAGAGGCTGCGATCAGAGCAGCGGAGTTTTCTGACAGCAAAATGCTGCCGATGATCTGACTGCTTCACTGCATCAAGTCTGTTTACACTTGACAGGAAGCGGACCCAACCTCTTCCCCCCTCCACAGCCCCTTCCCTTGCAACACACACCCAAACAGGCGGTGTGACACACACACCCATACACACACACACCGTGACTGGGAGCGGATAAATGTGGACCGCAGTGGTTCCGACAGCGTGCAGCCTGCAGCAGAGCGCGATGCAACAGCATCTCATCATCTCATCATCTGTGGCGCCGGGTAGCTGCTGCTGCTGCTGATGCTGAGGCTCCAGAGACGCGCAGCAGCGGGATCTGGTGAGTACACGTCCCTCACCCACCGCCACACGGCTCCCAAATGGGGATGTTTATTTTATCGTTTGTTACTGGATGACCGTCGCCGCGCTGCGTCACTGAAACACCGAACCGGACCTGCAGGACACAGAACTGGCCCGTGAAAAGGTCATACCCGAACACACACGCATACACACACACACACCGCGCAAACAGCCGTGTCTGTGACGCATCTTGTGCAGAGCCCCACTCAAGTTTTGTCCTTGGCAGGCAAAGTTGGCGCTGCGTGGATTGCCTTCTCTAAGGTGAAAGCGTACGTGAGGAGATTGTAGATAACACGGGGAGACGCATGTAAGTGCACACCGGTCACTCCCCCCCCCCCCCCCCCCCCACACACACACACAGAAAACCAATGAGTTAAAGGATGTTTGGAGGATTTATGAGGCTTTTCACAAGCATTTTCTATCAAACGAGAAGCTGAAAAGTGTTGACGCGGTGCTGCAGCGCCACAATGATCTGATCTGGAATCAGACTTCTGGCGCCATTCACTGACAGGACTTGATAAAATAGTGAATAATACAGCAAGAAAACAATCAGTGTATTGTTAAAACAAACAGAGCAAAGGGTCCAAACAAAGCAGCAGCAGCAGGTTGTCAGTCAGAACATGGTGAACATGAATCAATCAGAATGTCATTGAAAATATTTATTCTGACTCTATATGTATGAATCATATAGATATACATATATGAATCCATATGATTCATATAGTCACACAGAGTAATATAATATCATATATTAATATAATAATATAATTTGATGATTGTTGGATTACAGCCAGTAAAAATAATATTTGGTGCAGAAATCAGGGCTTCCCTCAGTGTATTTTAAGCCTGGCGGGCCACCAGGCTTTACTTGTGCCCCCACCAGGCTAAGCATTGCTTAGTCTTTTTAAAATGTTTGCATTTTTTAAGAGTTTATACTTGGTCTTCAATAACACATAATTATCAAGTGGTGTTTTAAAATTTCCTGTCAACTTTAAACATTTTTAAACTCAAAAACACGGTGGGTCGCTGGACGAATGACTGCCGAGTGCCCAACCACCGGGCTTAGCAAGGTTTCTGGAGGAAACCTTGGAAATTTAATAGTTTGGCCACAATGTGATGGGGAAAACTGCTGACTTGTCATCTGTCCAGCAAACAGTCAATGACAAACTGCACAAGTAAGGGAAGCCACAGAATGTCTTGCTGCTCAAAGAGTCCTGCATGTGTGCATGGAAAGTTGAGTGGAGTGAAAAACTTTGGTTTAAAAGAGGTGCTCTTCTATCAGGACGGACTGGGAAGCAAAGCCCATTCAACATTAAAGGCCAAATAAATTATAAGTGTAGTACCATTTATAGGTGAAATAATCTGTCAGTGGAATAAATACTTTTTCATCGATGTTAAGGAATTATTAACTTAAAACAAACTCCTGTATCTTGCTGAAAAGTTAAGTCCAAGATAGGTTTGTTTTATTTCAAGTGTAATGAGATATTTGCAGTAGAATCTGGACCAAAAATACTTGGTACCGTTTTGTGTTTTTAACAGAGGTTGGCGGTCATTTGAGCAGGCGATCATTTATTAGACGGGTTGCTGTATTTAGTGGAATGATCAAAAACTTGTCTGTCTGTTGTTTTCCTCCTCAGTCATATGAAGGTAAAGGTCACTGTGATTTTGAATTTCTGGTGGTTTCAATATTCATTCCACTGAATTGTGGGAATTACTAGGAAACTGAGCAGCATTTAAGCTACGGCTACAGGTGGATTTTGATGCTTTTTACTCATAACAAATGAATCCGTAGGAAAAATGTACAGATCTGCGTGGGTGGCTGAAGACTTTTCACCGAATGTTGAACACCAAAGGCTCAATCCGTGCCGTGGAGGGTGGCCAGAAACATTTTGTCTTCTTTTGTTGGCGTTTATTTGTCCCTCATGCGGGACTCAGCCTGAACCCGGCCTCAGGTTAATGGGGGTAGAAAACGGCTCCATTTCTCCCACCTCCCCTGAAACACATCCAGCCTTTCTTTCCATCATGTCCACGCCGCTCTTACGCAGATGAATAACCTCATGCCACTGGTTTTTATTTCTGTTGCGACCTCATCATTTATTGAGAAAATGGTGCAGACAGTGGAATGAGTATTTATTAACTTACTCAAATGAAGACACCAGAGCCTGTTTCCAGTGCATCTCCTGTGCTGAAATAACAAAATAACACAATTATTTATTTTTATAGATGGGCCTGCTCAGTCTTGAGGGAAGTTTAAGGTTGTGGTTTTTAACAAATATCATTTAAAAATCAGTATTTTTGTTGGAGATAACTTTTTTTACTAGAGATTTTCTGTTTTTATTTGTGAAAACACCCAGAAATACGGTTTTGTTTTTACTGTTCAGCATCTTAGCATTACTCTGTTCCCTGCTGGACTCCGTTCAGGCCAAACTTGCGAAGTCGGACAGATGATCTTGCGTTTGACTCTAGAATACTTTTATATGTAGAGGATTTAATGCTCAACTCAGTGACTGGTTCCTGTCGGCGGGTCCAAAATAATCCCAAATCATCAGCCCTCCACCACCGTGCTTTTACTGTTGATAAAAAGTATTTGTGTTGGTTGGTTTTCTGCTGACATGATGTCTCTATTTTGGTCTTGTCTGTCCAAAGAGCGTTGTTCCATAAGTGTTGTCTTCCAGATGCACCTTTGAACGTTAACATTAAGCATGCTAACTGAGACCTTGAGAGTCTAGGATGGATTATTTCAAAGGTTTGTAGTTCTGTGAGCATTGCACGGTTAGAGGTTTGGGTGGATTTACTAAGGAGTCCACTGGAAAGATTCACTGTAATCCTCAATGTTTTTCATTTATGAATGATTGTTCTCTCTGATCTATGTTTTCGTTCCACGGTTATGTGCAGTTTTCTTTTTTTAAGGTCAAGGCTTTTAGGTTTGAGTTAATGAGTGAAACATAGAAGCTCTAAGCTGTAATCCATCCATCCATCCATCCGTCCGTCCGTCCGTTAATTTGCTGTTAAAAACAACCCAACCACTTACTTTTGCAACAACAAAGGAATAATCAGTGTTATTTTCTCAACCTGCATGATCAGAGTATTTTATGTTATCAAATAACCACCAAATTTCACTTCACTTTAATGTCTAATTCGAAAAGTATTATTGTTAGATGAAAATCACAAAGCGACACAGAGGAAAGGTTTTTATCTAAGGTTGAGTCATGTTGTAGAAAACTGGTTCACTGAATAAAGTTTAGTGAATTTGACGAGGAGTAAATGTGTTTGTCATAAGACAGAAGCAGAATGCAAAGATGTTTTGATGGCCTGATTTAATGCGGCAGCAGCAACACAGTTAGCCCTAACAATGTTTGGGTTTCCATTAGTTGTTATTGATCCATTGAGATGCTAAGCCATCCTTCTCTGCAGAGAAGCAGCATTAGTGACCGGAGAAGTCTTGACTTGCTGTGTTTTTTCTCTCCATCCCACGTCTGTTTTCATTCCTCCTTACACTCTCCCACTCCTTACTTCCTCCCACCAGTCCACGGTTTATCTTTTTTCATCCCTCTCTCTCTCTCTCTCTCTCTCAACTTTACGTTGCTTTTTTTCCCTGCCAGCTTTCAAGTCGCGATGTATTTTCAGCTCAGGAACACACATTTTCCTAATTGTGCTGTTAGGAGTGTTTAGGAGGTGAGCGTTCTGGCAGTGGAGAGGAGCCGTTTAGGGTTTTGACATGGGATGCGGCCTGAGAGGCGATGGCGAGCGTTAGCATTTGACAATCCTGCTGTGTCTCCCTGTAAAGACTGGCCATCCGCCGCGTGCTGCTCCAATCTGTGAGGTTCTCTCTGTGCGCTGGCTGCGGTGCAGATGGAGCGCTTTGCAGCAGCCTGGATCATGTGTGATTAATGAAACACAAATCTGTTGTAGAAGCGCTTTATTCCTCGCTGCGTGCTGAAAACGCCTTCTCGTTTTGTCACTTTGGTCTCTCAGTAGCAGTCTGCTGTCGGTGTGGGGATCGTTCTTGGCTGTTTGGTAACTTTTCAGTGCCAGGAATTGATTTTTTTTCTTCCTCTCATGCTCAATAACCCACAGCATCCTGCTAAGGTGTCCAACTGCAAGTGATTTCATGCTTTATCTGATGCCGGGCAGCGGAGTTACATAAGTCACCTCTAAATAATTTGACTGCCTCGACAGGAAGTATTTTTAACAGACATTTAAAAAATGTGACTCAGGAAGCACAGTTATTGATCTGCCAATAATTGTGATCTGATCTACAGGGCTGGTAGGAGATTAATCAATCAAACTTTATTTATGGAGCTTTTTTCATTCAAATAACTGTAATACAAAGGTTGAAAAGAAACAAACGGCAGTGGAACAGAGGTGAAGCATGCAACTCTTGTACAGAGGCCTCAGTTACGGGTTCGAGTCCCGGCCTTTTGACCTTTGCCCCATGTCTCCCTCCCTCTCTTATTTCTCACCTGGTCCTTTGCTGCTTTAATTGCTACATCAATCATCTCCATGTCCTCCTTCACCACGAATCTTTCCTGGACAGGCAGGTCTTTTTCTCCGTTATCCTTAAAATGTCTCCGTCTCCAAACCGTCTCAACTTTAAAAATGATAAATAAGTTTGACTAACAATAACCAGTTAGAACACCTTAAAATCAATTCTTAATGCATCAATGTCCAAATGTGAGACTTTACAAACGCTGTGAATATGAGCTTGACTTGTGGTCCTCCTTAGTACTTGTTCTCCTGAACTCTGAAGTATCTGCAAAGGAGCTATGGTTCAGTCAGGAAGAGTAGAAAGCAAATCATTAAGCAAGCAGCTCTACATTTAACTAAAGCCTCTGCTTTGGGTGGAGATCATTTAATGCAGGGGTGTCAAACTCCAGTCCCCGAGGGCCGCTGTCCTGCAAGTTTTAGATGTGCCTCTGCTGCACCACACCTGAATAGAATAATTAGGTCATTAGCAAGGCTCTGGAGAACTGATCTACACAAGAAGGAGGTAATTAAGCCATTTCATTCCAATGTTTTGTACCTGTTGCACATCTCAAAACTGCAGGACACCGGCCCTTTAGGACTGGAGTTTGACACCTGTGATCTAATGCATTATTTGTTCATCTCAAATGTGACGAATCAAGTATTGTCAGAACTCGAAGGTGTGCTGTGCGTTTCTCTCTCTGAAACTTTAATTTTGTCTCAACAGAGTTGAAGAAAATTTATATTTAGAGTTCAATTAAAAAGTGCATCAAGAGACACAGCGATATATAGAATGGTGTGTCATCAGCGTAGCTACAAAGATTTGTGCTTTGCTCCCTGAGAAGATATTTACATAGAAAAATATGGGACCTAGAATTGAGCCTTGAGGTGTGCCACAGTTTAAAGTAGCCAATTCAAATAATCAGTTAGCCCAATTAATTATTTTTTATCAGTGTAAATTAATTTCACCCTCTTAAGGACAGTTCAATAGATTCCAATTTGTTTTAGTAGAAACAGCAGAAAAATCTTACTGCTGCTAAAATAAGACATGTTCCTCTAATACTTTGACTAAGCTTTGGGCTGCAAGGAAAACTTTAATCTTTACTGGAGGTTTGACAACATGTAACTAACATTTGATGTACGGACCTAACAGAGCCATCAGTCTGTGGCAGTTTGACCTGGTCGATGGACAGGAGTGTGTGTGTGTGTGTGTGTGTGTGTGTGTGTGTGTGTGTGTGTGTGGGTGTGTGTGTGGGTGTGTGCGGGCGTGCGTGTGTGTGTGTGTGTGTGTGTGTATGCCTGTGTGCTTGAACTGAGTGGAGCCCAAGCTTCTGAGACTGGAGTTGTCACGAGGCACTGATAAGAAAATCAGAAACTGATTGTGGTGCAACCATGGTAACGAGTTGGGAAAAATTGTTATTTGACCAAATATGGACTTCCTTTAGAGCAGGGGTGGGCACTCCTGGTCCTCGAGGGCCGGTGTCCTGCAACTTTTAGATGCATCTCTACTTCAACACACCTGAGTCAAATAATGAGGTCGTTAACAGGACTCTGGAGAACTTGACTGCACTTAGGAGGAGATTCAGCTGTTGGATTCAGGTGTGTTGGACCAGGGAGACATCTAAGAGTTGCAGGACACCGGCCCTCGAGGACCAGGAGTGCCCACCCCTGCTTTAGAGCATCTGACAAATAAACATCTGCTGAGACTCAACAATGACCCTTTTTTAAAGTTCTTAAAATGAACTTAAACTGGGCATGTTGTGGTGGCGTAGGGCAGTGGTTCTCAAATGGGGGTACGCGTACCCCTGGGGGTACGTGGAGGTACTGCAGGGGGTACGTGAAGCTTTTCAAAATATCTTTAAAAAATCAGTAGGCTCCTCATAATAAGTCTTGGGAAAAATTATTTTGTAAAAAGTTCGATAAAATATAAATGTGTGTTCATGCACTGAATTTTATATTCAGTATTTAGTTTCAATATCCTTTAAAATAAAACGGACCCCCCCACCAAGTTAGTTTGACCCACGGACCCAGGGCACTCGTCAACAACCTGTCGTTATCATGACTACACTGTATCTATGGAGACGCGGCTAAAGCGTAGCAGCAATGCTGCTGAAAGTATAGATAAAGTGAAAAAGAAGGCACTGTACCTCTTTTTTGTTCCAAAAATGTTTTGCCAGTGTCAGGGGGTACTTGACTAAAAATATATTTTTAAGGGGGTACATCACTGAAAAAAGTTTGAGAACCACTGGCGTAGGGGATAGTTCGACCTACATTTGGAGGCCTTGAGTCCTCGATGCAGCCGTCACGGGTTCGATTCCCGGACCCAGCGATATTTGCTGCATGTTTTCCCCCCTCTCCTTCCCCCTTTCCTGTCAGCCTACTTTCATGTAAGGGACACTAGAGCCCACAAAAGAGCCCCTGGAGGGGAGAAATTTTTTATTTATTTAAACTGCTGTTTTTATGATGAGATTAAACAAAATTACCTGATTTTTATTGTCAAACAAATCTCAAAAATATGTGTAATTTTCCTCACACTGCTTCACAGCTATGAAGCCTTGGTGTTGTCCAAAGTAAAAAATGTAATGTGACCAAGATGAATACTTGTAAGGCGTAAAAAAAGGAACATAAAAGTAAAAAGTTAGAGGAAAATTCAGTTCTGCAGTGGCATTCTCAATGGTGGACAAAGTACAAATGTAAGAAGGAGTACATTTCAAAATGTTGGAGTTCTTCACTTTAGATTCAGCCTCAGTTCTTCACTCATCACTCCACCGAGTTTATTTTTAAAACCTCATCAATCAATGAGCTCCATTGTTCATCTCTCATTGACTCTCAAGTTCACCCAGGAATATCGGCACTGGCTGATGGAGTCAATCAGCCTAACGTCCTAACCCAATTGTCCTTCACTTTATTTGTTTGAAATAGGCCAGCGGAGTCGTTGCCGACCTGCAGGCTGACGAAAGCATCGCAGCTCCAGGAAACTCTCATCTGCATCTGCTGTAGTGCTGACTCCGCTGAAAGGTTGGCTTGGTCCGACTTGGTGCAGTCTGCAGAGAGACGGGCTGCTGCTGCTGCGGCTGAGAACCTGTTTCGTCTCGTGTTTCTAGAAAGCCGCATGATCCCGGTTTCTGAGTGACAGACTGCTAAACATGAGGAGGGGGAACCCCCAAATGCATAAACTACATATTTACAAAACTTTTCCATTATGTGACAGTAATTCAGACTGAGCTTTTCCTGTTTTCAGTCTGTTAGGAATGCTAAAATTACTTAAATTTGCTAAAATCCGCAATAATAGGATAAATATTTTTTACCTTCTTTAAATTTGCAATTTTGACCTCTGGTAATTTTAAGCTTACATTTCCAGATGACCTTTAACTTATCTTTAATTTATCTTTCATTGTAATCTTTTAAAAATGGATAATTTACAGCTCAAGTGTAATTATCCAGCACCAGATTATAGCTTTTAGCTATCAACATCTGTCCGCAGACAAAGACTTTTATCCATTTTTATGTTTGAAGAAAAACAGGAAAGCTGTGTTGGTATTGCTGCAAGAGGGACTGGTGCACTTCACAAAATAGGTGACATCATGAGAAAAGAACATCAAGTGGAAATATTAAAACGGCAGCTAAAGATGTTGGCCTGGAAGTTAAAGCTTGAACATAAATTGATGGGCATTGACCCCAGACATACAATCAGATTAGCAAACAATTATTTGTGGGAGTTTGTGGAAAAGGACCCAAAACGTTTGATCCAAGTCATACAGCTTAAAATGTAATTCTGCCAAATTACTTAGGGAAATTATGTAAACTTCCAAATTTGAAAAAAATCTAGTTTAACAGACAAAAAAAGGGGGAAAGTTTAATCTTATTTCAGTGACACAGTAAGAAAAATTTACCTCTTTTGTTTTTATTTTTTTTTACAGGATACCTAAATATCTGGCTTCAACTGTCTACTAGTTTAGATTTCAGTTTTATTTCTTGCTGGAAAACTGGATTTGCTGCAGTTGTTTCTCAGAAACAATCATGGTTGCTACAGCAAGCTGTTTCGCTGATGGTTCATTCAACTGTGGCTTTATTTGGATAAATGAGCTGCTGGCTTCAAGGACTAAGGAGAGGTCAAAAGAGACAGCACCGCTCCGTCTAGTTATGGATCGGACCAACAGGATGCAGGCATGACTGAACCACACTCTCCACGTTTTGTCTGGTTTAATTCAGGATTTTTTGTTTTTGCAATCAACTACGAAATTTATACCAAAGCATTTGCTTTCCTGTTTTCCCTGCTCCATGCTTAAATGCACCTGCAACCCAAAGTGAAGTGATTATTTGTCGACATGCAGATATATGGTCCAAAAGAATTGGACACTTCTTTAAATAAATATGGAGGAAGTAAGTTGAGCAGATGTTGAACCCCAACATCAAAATAATGGATAAAGTTTGTGGAGGGACAGATGACCATCCAGATTAAGTTATAAAAACAGAAATTTTGCTTTACAAAAGGTGTAAAAATCGTTGCAAAGAGCACAAGTTTCCATGAAACTACAATATAATGATTTAAAATCTAATAAGAACCTTAAAAATAATCGAAAGAATTTCTTGAGAGAAATTAAAATAGAGATACGAGCTTTAGCACTATTTGCTGTTTTCTGATATTCCCAGACACAAGAAGCGTGTTTTTTTTCTTCCTGTCGGCTCTTTTTCATTCACATCTGAGAGCGCAAGTGGTGTGTTAATTTTTCTAAATTAAAAACTTACCTGCAGACAAACAGTTTGTTTCCGAGGCCATCCTCCGTCTCCTTTACCTTTGACCTGCTCAGTATTTTCAGCCTGCATTCTATGTTAATTAGTTCGTGTTTATTCAAAACATGCTGTTATGTGTCGCATGTGCAATCTGTGATTAGCAAGAAATAGAAAAGGAGGCTGTTGTTGCATTTGTTGAGCCTTTCATTTCATGCTTTTGCTTCTGCTGTTGATTCAGCTGCAGTTTCAATAATCAGACAAAACAGTAGATGGAGTAAACGAATGTTTGAGTAAAATTAACGTCGTTCTTTTACTCTATGAACTATTGACAACATGTCTCTGAAATTTCAAGCAAAAATTTAGCTTATCTGCTTATTTGCAGAAAATAATGAAAAAGATGCAGTGCTGTCAGACCTCAATAATGCAAAGAAAACAAGTTTGTATTTATTAAGAAACAACAATACTAATGTTTTAAGTCAGGAAGAGTTCACAAATCAATGTTTGGTGGAATAACCAGGAGGTTTTCACTGGTGTTCAGTGCAGTGGACTCTTTATTTTTTTACAGAGCTGCAAATTTATAGAAATTAAATGCAGATTGATGCTGCCCTGTTTGCAAATCTCCAGCTTTCCCATGTATCACTGAATTGTTTTAAATAAGGATTTCACACATGCAGATCAGACCACATGTCTTATTTCCATCCTCTCACATCTGCTGCTTTATTTTTATGTCTTCTTCTCCGCTTCACCCCGTGTGGACAGTGGGGTCCAAGCAGAGCTGCTTCTCGGCAGCTTTAATCATTTCTCATCCCCGCTGCCTTGCATACTCCCCCCTGTGTTAAGCACTCCACACTGACTCAGCATGTATGTCAGAGGCAGAGGGAGAGGGGTGGGGATGGGTGGATAGGAGCGTGCTAATAGGCTGAGCTTGGTTGATGAGGTGGGGAAGGAGAGGAGAGGAGAGGAGGGGGGTTCTGGATGTGCTGGTCAGACAGGTCTCCACCGGCTGCTTTTGCTGGAAATGAGAGGAAGATGAGAGGGAAGGAAAAAGGAACGACAGAACGGATGAGGCTAAATAAGCCATGTGGGAGGTGTAAATCTCATACGGACTGAGCGGCTGCAAGAGGAGGAGAGGTGAGTGTGAGACTGAAACGGGACCTGCAGGAGGAATGCAGCGAGGTGGGAGAAATCTGAGCGTCTGTAGTGGAAACGTAGCAGCGAGTGTCTCTGGTTTGTGCTGACAGCGCAGAGTGAGCACACAACAACCTGAGACAGCCGACAGCTGTGCACCATCACACACATGATCCAGGTGTGTGTGTCACTTTACGACACACGCAGACCGCCGAGTCCCGCACACGAAAAGTGGAAGCTCTCAGTGTTGGTTTGTGTGGGTAGGTGTGATTTTATGTTTTTCAGAAGCAGAAGTGACATCATAACATGTGAGAGAAAGTGTGAGAACAGACAGTATATTTCTGTATGATCAGTTTTAGAAGACTTATCAGTGTCAGCGTCTCATGCTGATCCCCCCCACTCCCACCTTACCCTCGCCTAACACCCACTCACAAACTCAGTCACTGCTGTAGAAGTCAGCAGAAGCATAGTGTGATGCTTTTATTCAGCTTTTACTTTGAAGGCGACTGGTGTCATTTCTCTGATTGGGCAGCTACATTAGCCCAGCGGCACGTTGTGAGACTAATACAGAATGTAGACTTTTTTTTTTTTAATATACTTTATCAATTTTCACAGCATATTCTTTACAGCATTCATGTTTTATACAACGCTGTCCTTCTTAACATACATAACCCTAACACGAAACACACACACACAAAAAAACCAAATTAAAAATAAAGGAAAAGTTTAAAAAACACACGCATAAATAAAAAATAAAGACAAATGAAAATGCAAAAATTTGTTCACAGCTAACTAAAAGAAAATAGCAGGAGTTTAGTTACGATGAGGTACTCATCTTGAATGTTTCCATGTATTGTAAAAATGGCTGCCATGCCTTGATAAATTTAGCAGTTGAACCTGCCAGTGTATGTACACCTCATCTTTCCAAATCACATTGATTAGTCCTGTCCATGGTGTACACTGTAAGTTTGTAGTCAGAAAACAAAAGGCGCACACACACAAAGCAAGAAAAAGAACCAAAGACAAGTACCCACCCATCCCTTCACATTCAGTGTTGTCCCCAACTGACAAACACAACATCCCCAAAGCCTCTCTGCTTTCTGTAGGAACCATTCACCATAAACTCAACCACTGTCCCATGCAAAAAAAAAAAAGGAATCTAAACTATAAATCACCCAAAGCGTGTTGAAGAAAGTCACATCAAACATTGTATGTAGTTTTTCTTTTAAAACAAGAGCGAACTCCTATAACAACTAAGATAACATAACATAAGGTGTGTATATTTAACGTTGAATATACACTAGTTCGGGCGGTACAGTTTGCTTGGTACCCAATCTACCAACACTACCATCCACTCAACTGCCCAGAAACATAAACAAACGTACCATCCGTATGCATCAGTCTGCAGATGCAGGAGAGTCGCTCAAAGTTTTTCAGACGAATCCTGTATCCTGCTCACTCAGAGAGGGGACCAAACTTGCATTCAATAAAGGTTTTCGCTGACTCAGGGGAATCAAAAAATTTTGTTTCGCCATTCATGGAGATCCGAAAATGAGCAGGATAGATAAGACCGTAGCGAACTCCGTCTTTTTTCTGTAGTAGCTTCTTTATCTAATTGAAGGCAGCCCGGCGTCTGGACAGGTCAATGCTGTAGTCGGGAAAGATAATAATCTGCTCCCCTCGAAACTCCAACTTGCCTTTCCGTCTAGCCAGCTGTTGTATCTGCTCCTTCTCCTGGTAGTAATGAATCCGCACGATAAAGGCCCGCGGGTGTTTTCCTTTCGGAGGCACCGGCGCTGCCACTCGATGAGCCCTGTCCAGGAGTGGAGCCTTTTCCAGACCGTCGGGACCACCCAGTATGTCGAATAACAGGTCTGCAATGAATCTGGTGGGGTTCCCCTGCTCCATTCCTTCAGGTATTCCCAGTATGCGTAGGTTACAACGCCGTCCCCTATTTTCCAAGTCGTCTGTTTTTGCCAATAACTTATTATATTGGTTGTTTAGGTCCGCATAGCAGGTTTCCACAACTTCCAAGCGCTTGTCCAAATTTTCCAGGCCTTCTTCATAGTCACCGAATTTCTTTGTGAATTCGTCAACAGCAGCTTGAATGGGTGAAACGGCTTTGGCGATTTCCTCTTTAATTTCACCTTGTAGGTTTTCGTTTTCCTCTCGAATTACTTCTTTAACAATATCGCTGAATGTAAGCAGCATGGCCTGGTCTATAGCTGCTTTGCTAGCAGCCTCCGGGTTATTAGCTTGCGCTCCTTTAGCAGATGGTTTAGATGGCATTTTGTTCGAGAAAAGACAGGAGTACACAAAATAACGTCGACTTTCCAGTTGCAATTCAGAATATCCAAGAGTTGGGCTGCTTTGGTCGATTTTTAAAACTATTTTAACCAAAAATGTTGGGACCCCGTGGTTCGCACGTCTACTCCATAACGCGACCCTAGTGGTCAGAATGTAGACATTTTTAATTATGATAATAATTATAATTTCTAATAATAACTTCTTCGAAGGCAGGGCTACATCATAACTCATCATTGCAGCATCAATTTGAGCAATAATAACATTGCAATATTTCCGACTCTAAGAATTAATAGATGCTAAAGGATACAGTGTAAAAAACAATCACATTCTAATCCACATTCCTATAATCAATATGCTGCAGTCAATCAAAAACATGGTTCTCTCTAAGGATAATATAGTTCAATCATGTACAGGGCATTACTGTCTAAGAGGCCGGTCCCGACTCAGAGGCCTGTCCCGACTCAGATCGGGATGAGTCCTGACTCAGATCCCGGTCCAGACTCGGAAGTCGGTCCAGACTCAGAGGCAGGTCCCCCCGACTCAGATCCCGGTCCAGACTCAGATCCTGGTCCTGACTCAAATCCCGGTCATGACTCCGATCCCGGTCCAGACTCAGAGGCCCGTCTGGTCTCAGGGGCAGGTCCCGACTCAGAGGCCGGTACCGTCTCAGAGGCCGGTACCGACTCAGAGGCCGGTCCTGACTCAGAGGCCTGTTCGGACGCAGGGGCAAGTCTGGACACAGGGGCAAGTCCCGCCTCAGAGGCCGGTCCGGACTCAGAGGCCTGTCCGGTCTCAGAGGACGGTACCGTCTCAGAGGTCGGTCCGGTCTCAGAGGCCGGTTTGGACTCAGAGGCCTGTCCGGTCTCAGAGGACGGTACCGTCTCAGAGGTCGGTCCGGGATCTGAGGTTGGTTCGGACTCAGAGGACGGTACCGTCTCAGAGGTCGGTCTGGGATCTGAGGCCGGTTCGGACTCAGAGGCCTGTCTGGACTCAGAGGACGGCACCGTCTCAGGGGCCGGTCCCGACTCTGAGGCCGTTCCCGTCTCAGAGGCCGGTCCGGTCTCAGAGGCCGATACCGTCTCAGAGGCCGGTACCGTCTCAGAGGCCGGTCTGGACTCAGAGGCCTGTCTGGACTCAGAGGCCTGTCTGGACTCGGGGGCCAGTCCCGACTCTGAGGCCTGTCCCATCTGAGAGGCCGGTACCGACTCAGAGGCCGGTCCCGACTCAGATCAGGGTTGAGTCCCGAGTCAGATCCCGGTCCTGAGTCAGATCCCGGTCCTGAGTCAGATCCCGGTCCTGAGTCAGATCCTGGTCCTGAGTCAGATCCTGGTCCTGAGTCAGAGGTCCATCCTAACTCAGATCCCAGTCCTGACTCAGATCCCGGTCCTGAGTCAGAGGTCCATTCTGACTCACATCCCAGTCCTGACTCAGAGGTCCATTCTGACTCAGATCCCGGTACTGATTCGGAGGTCAGTCCTGCCTCAGATTCCTGTCCCGACTTGGAGGTCGGTACCGACTCGGAGGCTGGCTCAACTTCTGGTCCACAGTTAAAGGGTCCTTGAGGCTGAACCATGTCCAAGTCGTCTCCACAGCAGACAGCATGTCGGATCCACTTCCAAGCCTTTCTTAGATGGTCCTTCCGCAGATGAATTTTCCTGGGTCGTGTCAAGGTTCTTCTGAAACTCTGTATAATCTTGTAATAAACGATTGGATTGTCACTTTTGATCATCTGAAATAACAATTTTCTCACTATATCATCATTGCCACAGAGTAGTTGAAAGATATCTTTGCAGAGTTTCCTTTCCATCTCATCAAAAAATACAAAATCTATGTCCTTTAGTTCTTTCCAGAGTTCTGCAGCAAGCTTGTGGTGGACAGGGTCGTTGTGCTTCATTTTGTATCCAGATCTATGACTAGACTTGTAAATCAATTGCCAAAGAATTTTTTCCACCATATCTCTCCTGTCATCTTCGGTTCCCCGTCTGAATCCCATCTCTTTGGCGTCCCTCAAAAATTGTTCTGGTTCTATTTCTGCCTGAGTATAAGCCTCACTCAGGCAATTATCATCAGAATATATGTCCTCACTAGGAAAAAAAGCTTTTCTGATCGTTGTTTTTGCAGATGTAAATGTTTTCTTTGTAGGAACAGGATTCTCCAGGTGTTGTTTGATTTTTTTCACAATAATTGAGTGTCCATCTGGGTAATAAAGAAGGGCAATTACGTTCAGTCCAGATTCGAAGTTGAATGCATCTCTAGCGAGACTTTGGAAAATCCTTTCGCTGAGTTCCTCTGAAATGTCTGATAGCACATCCACGTTTAGTTCTCCTGTTTTGCTCAACAGTAAAAGCAAAACTTTCTGGTGTTGCTCACAGAAGGTTTTTTTGACGAGATGCAGAGTTGGATCATCTGCCACCTTTTCAATGACTTGCCACAGAAGTTGACCGAGAAAATTTCTCTTTCGATAATCAGGAGTTGTTTCACCTGGATGGACTTTGTTTGAGCAAGTCTTCTTTATCTTTTTCCAAAATGAGACCTTAGGTCTCACAAAAACGTCACTCTGGGAGCTTTCGTCCGTCATCTTCATTGCGCTGTCCAAAATATCCAAATGAATTTTGTGTTGACTGACCAGAGAATTAACTGATCAGTTCGTCATGGACGTTATGACATCACAGAGGCATCCTTAGAAGGGCCTCAGACACTGACATCATTTCAAATCAGGCTGATGACATCATTGTCAGCAGCATGGCAACTGTTGCTAGGGTTCTAATAGCTCACAGTGAGCATGCGCTATGGAAAAAAAAAATCTGTGGGCACTAAATAAAATGTTCATTTTTATGAAAAAATCCATTTGTTCTGAAATATATTGTACAAATTCTTTATCTGACCAAAGAAGAGGATTGAGTCGCCAAGAATACACAGAACGTGTTGAGAATTTGTTTTGGGTTTAAGCAGAATTTGCTTAGGACTTATTATTTGGGATATTATAATTTAATATAAATAACTATTTTAGTTGCAGTTGTTTCATAAATCTAGTCAGCATTTGATAGTTAGTATCTGGTTCAAAACTAACTATTGTGAACCTTTAACAGAATGGACTCTATATCCCATGATGCTTTAGAACTAGTAGAAGAAGAACTTGAGGTTAGAGGAAGAAGTGAACTGAGGACCGTTGGTCTTCCGAGAAAAGAGCTATGTTAGCTGAATGCCTACACTCTGTCGTATATTATTATGTACGATTCGTTCATCCTTTTTTTTATTCACTAAAGTTCATCTGAATAATCCACCCGACTCCTTTTCGTCTTTGAATTAGTCGAATATACAACATTTTTGGTGCCGAAACCCGGGAAGCAGGAGACATGGCTGACCAAGATGGAAGCAAGATGGAAGCCACATTAAAATCTGATATAAATAGTTGATTAAATATCTGTAGACAGTATTAAGGAAGAATAATTAACATTAACTTTGGACAAAAAGTTTGGCTCCTTCTTCCTTAAAGTCCACGGATCTCTGGCAGGCGGACTGCGGCTGGAGGAAGTGAAACCACGACACTGCGCGTTGCCGTCACAGATCACAGAGTTTAATTCCACACAAAATAACGCATGAATCAATTAACAAAGCTGCAGAGATATAGAGATATATTCATTACCTGTAACAGGAAAAAAATAGAAAAAAGAAACACAAAGAAACAAGGGGGGCAAAGACGCGTCTTTGGAGAAAGCTTTATGCTCAAAAGCAAAACAGTGGTAGCATTCTGAATTTTTAACGTTTACATGAAGTTTTATACTGAGTGGGCGTTTCTTCAATTTAATATATTCAACTAAGGCGTTCCGCTCTTTAACCAATTAGAAACTCCCGTAGGAACTACAGGAAACTTGAGAAGTCTCCCAATTTACAACGAAGTTCCAAAGGCGTCTGGTTTCTATCGAGAGACAAAGGCGGACCAGTTAATCTTGGACGATACCAGGTACAAATGTCCCCGGCGCCGAGAGTCTTAAGATAAGATTTCGCAGACACCCATAAATCTGACGTCTCTTCCATTATCTCTCCTAACGTTCTCGAAGAGACTTGCATCTGGTAATTTTCAAAAAATGTTATCTTTACAAACCCCAGTTTTGCTTTTGCACATTCAGCCCCCCAAAAGATTAAGTTCTGCCAAAATAATACATAAAATCCACAGGACAAAATAAAGTATAATTCCTGAGCCATTTTCTAATAGTAAAAAAAACATTTTCATTCAAACAATTTCCATTTGCTTCTAATATCGTCACAGATAATACAGTTTTCAAATACATTCATCCTTTAATAGTTTTTAAATGAGATAATACAATCTTCAGTAAACATGGTATTAATACTTAGAAGTTAAATGTTACGGGGTTTCAATCTTCTATTTTGCATTAGTTTTACACCATCGCAGATGCTGGCCTCCAGCAGTTCTCCCCAACTGCCTGCAAGAATGTTAATTTATGTTTCTGTGTTCTGGCCGGGCTGCAAGTGGCCCCATTTAGTGATCTGCATTCTAACCCCTGTCTGTCCGGTTCAAAACAAGAGTATCAAACCTACCCTTTTACACATGCGTAAAATTAACTGCATTAAGCACCAAAATCAATAATTTTCCTCGACAACAGAAAATAACGTCACTGCCCCTTTAAGGAACTAGCGTTACAGACGCAGCGCCGTAGTGACGCAGCACACAGCCAGGAGTGGCTTAAAGCATTTAAACTAGAAACCAGAGACCGTATAGCATTATTAGTGTTAAAAACATGGATATCGTTCAAACCAGTAATGTAAAAATCCCTAACTCTGTCATAGTTAGCGGCATGACCAATACAGAAACTGATGACGAACTAAGCGACTTCTTGGGACAATATGGTTCCATTCAAAGAGTAATCCCAGTAGATCTCACTGAACCAGATTCACCCAAACAGGTTATCGTAGAGTATGTGTATGGCACAGCTATGCAATCTCTTTTACCTTCATTGCCATATGGGCTTAACAGTAAAACTAAGAATGATGTCACCTACCACATTAGAGCCCTAGCTAATGTTTACACACCTGTAGCTAGCAAGACAGCTACACAGACTTACCTTTCAGAGTTAAAGCAGCGGTCTCTGGTGTTGTCATTCTTGCTCCCCACTCCTTAGAGCCTAGAACTGGTCCAGTGGCGCAGTTAGCGGTTTGATACCGGTGCTACACATGGCTGACCAAGATGGAAGCAAGATGGAAGCGGTATGGAGCGACAGGACGGTGGAGAACGGCGTATTGAAAGAACAAGAAGAAAGCGCCGGACAATACGGAGTTCTACTACACGACTACTGAACCAGATTGATAGTGAATTATTAAAGGACGACCCGGACGTCGGGGAAATGTTGGCTGTGCTAATGGCAACGGGGGACAGTTTAAATGAGCTGAACCGCGCTATATAGGAGCACAGTCCGCTAGACGAAGTGGAGGCGGAGACGGAACTCGCAGAGGAGTATAACGACCGCATCATCAGTACGAACGACCGTGCAAACCGAGTGATAAGGACGTTAGAAACTGTGAGTACAGAGCCCCGCCAGAACAACGCAAACTCCACACAGCACAGTAATGCTACCGTGAGGCTGCCTAAGCTAATAACTGACAAATTCAACGGAGATGCTAGCTTATGGCAAGAATTTTGGAGCCAATACGAGACGGCTGTTCACAGTAACGAAGCTCTTTGTAAGCGAGAGAAGTTTACATACATGAAGACATGCCTCACAGGCACAGCTGCAAAGGCTGTAGCAGGGCTCACTCTGACAGACAGTAACTATGACGCTGCAGTTAAAATACTAAAATGCAGATTTGGAAGAAAGGACTTAATAATAAATGCTCACATGTCAAAGCTCCTGAATTTGACTCCTGTAAAGAAATCCTCTGATGTGAGTGCTATGAGACAGTTGTATGATGAATGCGAAGTTCAAATTAGAAGCTTGGAGTCACTGGGAGTAGTGTCAGACACATATGGAGCCATGTTATGCCCAATACTGCTCCAGATGATGCCAGAGGAACTGGCTCTTGAGTACAGCCGGACTCATTTTTTTTTTTAAAACAGAATTTAAAACCAAAAGAAGAACATTGTCAAGTATTATGGCTTCCTCAGAGGGAAGAGGGGAGCTCAGGATGAGTGGAAGGTGCATCAGGTGCTGGAGTTTCTACAGAAAGAAGTTCAGAGTAGAGAGAGAGAGCCTTGCAAATGATGAGATCACATAATCAAAAGGAAACCCTGCCTGGTCCCAGATGATGCAGCAAATCATATGGATTCACTGACAAAAGGCAAAAGAAACCAAGCATGACATCAGCAGCTGCACTACATACTGCTAATCAAAAGACTCAAACCTGCTTCTTCTGTGATAGCGCTGAACATAAGGTCGAAAACTGTCCAGAACATGGGGTGTCAGCACGAAAAGAGAAACTGAAGAAGCTTGGCAGGTGCTTTGTGTGTTTAGGACAGAAACACGTCGCAAGGTTCTGCAGATCTAAGAGTGGGTCATGTGCCAGATGTGGCGGCAGGCATCACATAGCTCTTTGTGGTAACAATGAGACCCTACCCCCTGCAGTCTCTACCAATATGGAAACTGTTATTTCCTCTGTAATCCCCCAAGTTGAGGAAACCAAGCCTAATAGTGAAAACACTGTGCTGCTACAAACTGCTAAGGCATGGGTGGTTGGACCTACCAGCAGGAAGATGGTGCGTTGCCTATTAAATGGAGGAAGTCAAGGTAGTTTTGTACACGAGAATGTTGTCAGAGCACTGCAGCTACCTGTCACAAAGTAAGGGGCACTTATGCTTCATATATTTGGCTCTTCAGCTCCCACCCCAGTTGAACGCAACACAGTGAAGCTATGCTTGGAAAATGTGTGGGATACAGGACAGAGCATTGAAATAGAAGCAGTAGTGACACGAAAGGTTTGTGCAGCAGTGATGAAGGTTCCAGGCGAGCATGTGCGCAATGAGATGGAAAGGCGAGGTCTCCAACTTGCAGATTTCCCTGGAGAAGATAAATCTGAACTTTCTGTGCTAATCGGCTCTGATTATTACTGGCAAATAGTAACAGGCCGTATAGAGAGACTAACTGAGAGTTTGGTGGCTCTTGAGAGTGCCTTTGGTTGGGCAGCCCAAGGCCCAGTGGCAATGTCCAGTTTGTCAGAGACAACATGCATGCACATTCAACTCAATGAAGACATCCAGATTGACAAACAGCTCCATGCATTCTGGGAGCTCGAGTTCCTGGGAATCACAAGCGAGAAGTCAGAGAGCCCAGAAGATCTGGAAGTGTTGCAACTAGGCCTGTCGCGATAAACGATAAATCAATTAATCATACGATACATTAAAACGATCGACGTCATTTTAATTATCGGCATTATCGTCTCTTCCGACCGTTTTCTCTTTCAGCTAATGACACCGAATGAAAAAGGGCTCAACTCCGGTGCTCTCCACTGACTCCTCCCTTCCTCATTTCCTTAGTGAAAAGCCCAGTGCACACCATCTTATCCTGCACGATCTTAGAGCTGTCGGCCGATTGTCGGCCCATTTTCAAAACCTGAGAGACCACACAATAGCCGACAGAAATCCTAGGTATAACTGTTCGATCGTGTGGTGTCCAACAATTGGCACCAAATAATGGCTACAAGACCAGTGAACTAATTTTAAAACCAGGCATTACCGTAATCAATGCTTTACTACAGTCTACCTGCAATGCATGTGGCTAGTGTCAACGTAAAGTCCTGACTGAATGAAAATCATTATAATCTATTTACATCACGTTAACGAAGAACAGCTGAAAAGTTACCGGGTTTATCAACTGCGGTAGCAATTTCGCTCCAACTCCTCCCCATGTCATTTCTATATTCTTTGCATGTTGAATAAACATTAATGTTGTTTCCACATATCATCTCCAATGTCCGCTGGACTTCGGGTTGCGTCGTGTCAGCTGTTTGGGATTCCCCTCTGTAATGTCCCCTCAGAAAACACGGAGGAGAATCCGTGCTTTCTGATTGACTACCTGTCACATTCAACAGGTGGAGTTAAAGCTCCCAGTGGGGAAAACCCCTGATTTGGATCGGAGCGGCAACGACGATCTACCGTAACACACCACACAATCTTAGAAAGACCAACGTTTTAAGATTGCTGTAAGGGGAAAAATAGGAGCAAAAAATCATGTAGTGTGAACTATTGCATCAGGTAGTAGATTTTCTCTATTTAAATCTAATTATTACTGAAGGGCAACATAATATACAGACTTCATAATCTGCCCTCCTTTGGTTGAATGCAGTATTTATTTCCACTTTGGCTTTATGTTGTTTAGTTTTTTTTCCAGTACATTTTTTGTTAATGGAGACTGAGAATCCATTTTATTTTTGTTTTTGGTTGTTTTGTTTATTTTATTTATCAGTTTCAGTGTTTAGTGTTCTTCAAAAATAAAGTGTATCTATCTTTGGCAAGAAATCGCATGCATTATTATGTCATTTTCAGTGTAAAAAGGTCTTCAAACAATATTATCGTTTATCTCAATAATTTTTGAGACAATTAATCGTTCAGCAAAATTTGCTATCGTGACAGGCCTAGTTGCAACGGTTTGAGGAAACTTCCACCTTTAAAGATGGACGTTACCAAGTGGAGTTGCCATGGCGACAACCTCACCCAGCCCTCCAAGACAACTACCGCATTGCAAAACAAAGACTTTTGAAAAGAAAATTAAAGAAAGATGTTGTCCTGTACAGCAGATACCACAAAGTAGTGGAGAACTACCTAAAAGAAGGAATGGATGAGGTGGTGCCAAGAGAGGAAATTGCTGCAAGCAGGGTGACATACTATCTACCTCATCATGCAGTGATAAGAGAAGATAAAGCAACAACTAAGATAAGGGCTGTGTTTGATGCTTCTTCTCATGAGGAGGGAAGCCCATCCCTGAATGATTGTCTCATAACAGGCCCTAATTTAAACCCAGACCTGATGATTGTTCTGCTCAAGTTCAGGCTGCGTCCTACTGCCTACATGGCAGACAATAAAAAGGCATTTCTGCAAATATCGTTATCAGAGAGAGACCGTGATGCAGTGAGATTTCTGTGGTTCTCAGGACCACCTACTGATGACACAGATGAACATTTGCTGGTGCTCAGAATGACAAGAGTGGTGTTTGGAGCTTCATGAAGCCCATTCTTACTAGCAGCTACTATAAGAAAACATCTGAGACAATACCAGTCAGAACAACCAGAAGTGGTAGAAACCATCAACTCATCTCTCTATGTAGATGATTTCATTTCAAGTTCCAGTAAGTTGGAAGAGGCCTTCAGAGTGACTACTACAACCAAGAACATTATGTCTGCTGCAGGAATGGAGTTATGTAAATGGATAACAAACTCGGCTGAGCTCAAAGAAATGTGGCAAGGAATTCAATGGCTTGCACTACGAAACCAGAGACATGTGGATCAGTGCTAAAGGTCCTGGGCTTAGTGTGGAGACCAGTAACGGATGATTTTGTGTTTGACCTCAGAGGATTGCTGGACTTTCTAAAGGAGAAAAGGAACACAAAAGGAAGCATCCTGCAGTCGTCTGCTCGCATTTCTGACCCGTTAGGCTTCTTGACCCCTTTCACCATCAGAATTAAGTGTCTGTTTCAAGAAATGTGGGAGAGAGGAATAAAGTGGGATGAAGAACTGCCACCTGATTTGTCCAAGAAGTGTCAGCAGTGGTGTTCAGAGCTCCCTCAACTACACCGGTTGACAATCCCACGATGGCACAAAATGGACATGCAACAACTGAACAGTCAGGATGTAAAGTTACATGTGTTTTGTGACTCAAGTGAACGAGCCTACAGTGCAGTCGCCTATCTACAAGGAAAAACTAAGGAAGGGGAAATGAAAATGAGTCTGGTGGCATTCAAATCCAGAGTGGCTCCACTTAAAAGGATGACACTGCCACGGCTGGAGCTAATGGGAGCCGTAATAGCTGCCAGGTTTGGGAACACAATCATTAAAGCTCTTCGACTAGACCAAACCCAGCTAACTTTATGGTCAGGCTCTATGATAGTCCTGCATTGGATTCGAGGCTCTGCTGGCAGGTGGAAGCAGTTTGTTTCCAAAAGAGTTACAGAAATCCAGTCTCTAACTGATCCACAGGCATGGTTTCATTGCCAAGGGAAAATCAATCCAGCAGATCTTCCCACCCGAGGGTTGTCTGTCCAAGAGCTGATCCAAAGCACATTGTGGTGGCGTGGACCTTGCAGACTAACATTACCTGATCAGTCAGAAAACATCCAGAAACCTGTTCAGGAAGATGAGATGAGATCTGAAATGAGATCTAAACACCAGGTTGCACTACACCTGGTCAATCAAGATGCAGAGTACTTAAAACCAATGTTAGATCTGGAAAAATACAGCAAACTAAGAAGAGTGTTCAGAGTGACAGCCTGGATAAGGAGATTTATCACAAATGCCCGCTCCAGAGCAAAAATCAGTAGTGAGCTGACAACAGAAGAGTTGGAAAAGGCAGAAAAACACTGGATAAAAGTGACTCAGATTCAATGTTTCAAGTCAGAAATTGATATTCTAAAGGAAGATAAATGCCTCAACACTGACTCTAAAATTCGAGAACTGAAACCATTTCTAGATGAAGATGAGCTGCTTTCTGTTGGAGGAAGGCTGCAACAATCTGAACTTTCATACAGAGAAAGACACCCATGGATTTTGCCTGATCATCACAGATACACAGAAATGTTGGTTCAGTGTCAACATGAGAAAATGATGCATGCAGGTATACAATACACCTTAGTGCAAACTAGAGAAAGATATTGGATTGTGAGAGCACGCCAAGTAGTCAAGAAGGTCATCTCAAGATACACATTTTGTAAGAAATTCAACGCCAAGGCAGGACAACAGACTACTGCACCACTGCCAAAAAATAGAATAACAGAATCTCCACCATTCAATGTCACAGGTGTGGATTTGCTGGGCCGCTCTATGTAAAGGAACAAGGTTCCATGAGAAAATCATATGTTGCACTGTTTACCTGTGCTGTAACTAGAGCAGTGCACTTGGAGCTGGTTTCAGGTCTGTCCACAAAAAACTTTCTCCTGGTTCTAAAAAAATTCATCTCAAGAAGAGGTTTGTGTAAAGTGGTCTACTCAGATAACGCCATGACATTCAAGAGAGCTGAACAGGATTTAAAGAAGCTCTGGGAGAGCATTAAAGACCCACAGCTGCGAAACTTCTTCTCTGAGAAGGGCATCGCCTGGAGATTCATTGCTGAACGAGCATCCTGGTGGGGAGGATTCTGGGAGAGACTCGTCAGGTCAGTAAAAGTAATTCTACAAAAGGTACTCGGCAGAGCAAAACTAAACTTTGAAGAAATGTGAACAACTCTTACTGAAGCAAAGGCTATAATAAATTCTAGACCTCTGACATACGTGCACAATGAGGTGGATGAGCCACAGCCTCTGACACCTGCTCACTTCTTAGTGGGTTAAAGACTCACTAGTTTGCCTCCAAGAGTATTCCCAGCTGATACCAAGCATCCAACAGCAACCAAGGAAGAGATGACCCGGAGATGGTGGTACAGGCAAAGACTCATGACCAACTTCTGGAATCGATGGAGGAAGGAATACTTGTTGGACTTAAGATCAGCGCATCGTTGCGACACCCCGACGCCGTCCAAGCTGCAGGTGGGAGACATAGTGCTCATTGGAGAGGACAAAACTCCGAGGCAGAGCTGGAAGCTGGGGAGAATTGAAGAGCTGTTTCCAGGCCGTGACGGACTGGTGAGATCGCGTGCTGTCCGAACGACAGCTGGGACTGTATGGCGGAGACCAATCCAACTGCTATATCCTTTGGAAATTTAGATAAACTGTTTATCAGGGGGGAGGATGTTGAGAATTTGTTTTGGGTTTAAGCAGGATTTGCTTAGGACTTAATATTTGGGATATTATAATTTAATATAAATAACTATTTTAGTTGCAGTTGTTTCATAAATCTAGTCAGCATTTGATAGTTAGTATCTGGTTCAAAACTAACTATTGAGAACCTTTAACAGAATGGACTCTATATCCCATGATGCTTTAGAACTAGTAGAAGAAGAACTTGAGGTTAGAGGAAGAAGTGAACTTAGGACCGTTGGTTTTCCGAGAAAAGAGCTATGTTAGCTGAATGCCTACACTCTGTCGTATATTATTATGTACGATTCATTCATCCTTTTTCTTATTCACTAAAGTTCATCTGAATAATCCATCCGACTCCTTTTCGTCTTTGAATTAGTCGAATATACAACAGAACGTTTGTCTGGAAAACTAAGTTCCAAAATAAGTGGACTATGATCAGATATAACTATACTATCGTATTTACAAGTTTTAATATTAGGACGTAGTTTTTTATCTACAAAAAAAAATAATCTATACATGAATATGTTTGATGAACTGCAGAAAAGAAGGAATATTGTCGGGTACATGGGTATAAATATCTCCAAATATCCACAGCACCGTAATTCTGTAGAAATGACTGTAAAACTATCGAAGACTTCGGGAGTGAAAAGTTTTTGGTCGAAGAGCAATCCAACACTGAGTCCATGACAGTGTTCATGTCTCCTCCAAGTATCAGTTGGTGAGTATCAGTTAGAGGAAGGGAGTGAATCAAGTTATTGAAGAATTTAGGGTCATCAAAGTTAGGGGCATATATGTTTACTAAAATAATAGGAGTGTTAAAAATGTGACCCAGTCACAATTAAGTACCGGCCATTCGAGTCAGTCATTATATCCGACATTATAAATGGAGTATTTTTATTGACCAGAATTGCTGCGCCTCGTGCTTTACCATTAAAACTAGAATGAAAAATTTGCCCAACCCAACTTCTTTTAAGTCTTGAATGGTCTATATCTTTACTTGCAGAAAAGCTATATGTACCTTAAGACGGCAGAGATGAGAAAGCACCTTATTCCGTTTCACTGGATGATTCAATCTTTCTACATTCCAGCTAATAAAATTAACATGGCAATCATTACTTACAGAGGTATAGTCAGTGGAACTCGACATCTACATATACAATGAGAGAAAATGGTCCAAATCACATTGATTAGTCCTGTCCATGGTGTACACTGTAAGTTTGTAGTCAGAAAACAAAAGGCGCACACACACAAAGTAAGAAAAAGAACCAAAGACAAGTACCCACCCATCCCTTCACATTCAGTGTTGTCCCCAACTGACAAACACAACATCCCCAAAGCCTCTCTCCTTTCTGTAGGAACCATTCACCATAAACTCAACCACTGTCCCATGCAAAAAAAAAAGGGAATCTAAACTATAAATCACCCATTTACCCCAAAGCGTGTTGAAGAAAGTCACATCAAACATTGTATGTAGTTTTTCTTTTAAAACAAGAGCGAACTCCTATAACAACTAAGGTAACATAACATAAGGTGTGTATATTTAACGTCGAATATACACTAGTTCGGGCGGTACAGTTTGCTTGGTACCCAATCTACCAACACTACCATCCACTCAACTGCCCAGAAACATAAACAAACGTACCATCCGTATGCATCAGTCTGCAGATGCAGGAGAGTCGCTCAAAGTTTTTCAGACGAATCCTGTATCCTGCTCACTCAGAGAGGGGACCAAACTTGCATTCAATAAAGGTTTTCGCTGACTCAGGGGAATCAAAAAATTTTGTTTCGCCATTCATGGAGATCCGAAAATGAGCAGGATAGATAAGACCGTAGCGAACTCCGTCTTTTTTCTGTAGTAGCTTCTTTATCTAATTGAAGGCAGCCCGGCGTCTGGACAGGTCAATGCTGTAGTCGGGAAAGATAATAATCTGCTCCCCTCGAAACTCCAACTTGCCTTTCCGTCTAGCCAGCTGTTGTATCTGCTCCTTCTCCTGGTAGTAATGAATTTGGCGATTTCCTCTTTAATTTCACCTCGTAGGTATTCGTTTTCCTCTCGAATTACTTCTTTAACAATATCGCTGAATGTAAGCAGCATGGCCTGGTCTATAGCTGCTTTGCTAGCAGCCTCCGGGTTATTAGCTTGCGCTCCTTTAGCAGATGGTTTAGATGGCATTTTGTTCGAGAAAAGACAGGAGTACGCAAAATAACGTCGACTTTCCAGTTGCAATTCAGAATATCCAAGAGTTGGGCTGCTTTGGTCGATTTTTAAAACTATTTTAACCAAAAATGTTGGGACCCCGTGGTTCGCACGTCTACTCCATAACGCGACCCTAGTGGTCAGAATGTAGACATTTTTAATTATGATAATAATTATAATTTCTAATAATAACTTCTTCGAAGGCAGGGCTACATCATAACTCATCATTGCAGCATCAATTTGAGCAATAATAACATTGCAATATTTCCGACTCTAAGAATTAATAGATGCTAAAGGATACAGTGTAAAAAACAATCACATTCTAATCCACATTCCTATAATCAATATGCTGCAGTCAATCAAAAACATGGTTCTCTCTAAGGATAATATAGTTCAATCATGTACAGGGCATTACCGTCTAAGAGGCCGGTCCCGACTCAGAGGCCTGTCCCGACTCAGATCGGGATGAGTCCTGACTCAGATCCCGGTCCAGACTCGGAAGTCGGTCCAGACTCAGAGGCAGGTCCCCCCGACTCAGATCCCGGTCCAGACTCAGATCCTGGTCCTGACTCAAATCCCGGTCATGACTCCGATCCCGGTCCAGACTCAGAGGCCCGTCCGGTCTCAGGGGCAGGTCCCGACTCAGAGGCCGGTACCGTCTCAGAGGCCGGTACCGACTCAGAGGCCGGTCCTGACTCAGAGGCCGGTACCGTCTCAGAGGACGGTCTGGCCTCTGAGGCCTGTTCGGACGCAGGGGCAAGTCTGGACACAGGGGCAAGTCCCGCCTCAGAGGCCGGTCCGGACTCAGAGGCCTGTCCGGTCTCAGAGGACGGTACCGTCTCAGAGGTCGGTCCGGTCTCAGAGGCCGGTTTGGACTCAGAGGCCTGTCCAGTCTCAGAGGACGGTACCGTCTCAGAGGTCGGTCCGGGATCTGAGGTTGGTTCGGACTCAGAGGACGGTACCGTCTCAGAGGTCGGTCCGGGATCTGAGGTTGGTTCGGACTCAGAGGACGGTACCGTCTCAGAGGTCGGTCTGGGATCTGAGGCCGGTTCGGACTCAGAGGCCTGTCTGGACTCAGAGGACGGCACCGTCTCAGGGGCCGGTCCCGACTCTGAGGCCGTTCCCGTCTCAGAGGCCGGTCCGGTCTCAGAGGCCGATACCGTCTCAGAGGCCGGTACCGTCTCAGAGGCCGGTCTGGACTCAGAGGCCTGTCTGGACTCAGAGGCCTGTCTGGACTCGGGGGCCAGTCCCGACTCTGAGGCCTGTCCCATCTGAGAGGCCGGTACCGACTCAGAGGCCGGTCCCGACTCAGATCAGGGTTGAGTCCCGAGTCAGATCCCGGTCCTGAGTCAGATCCCGGTCCTGAGTCAGATCCCGGTCCTGAGTCAGATCCTGGTCCTGAGTCAGATCCTGGTCCTGAGTCAGAGGTCCATCCTAACTCAGATCCCAGTCCTGACTCAGATCCCGGTCCTGAGTCAGAGGTCCATTCTGACTCACATCCCAGTCCTGACTCAGAGGTCCATTCTGACTCAGATCCCGGTACTGATTCGGAGGTCAGTCCTGCCTCAGATTCCTGTCCCGACTTGGAGGTCGGTACCGACTCGGAGGCTGGCTCAACTTCTGGTCCACAGTTAAAGGGTCCTTGAGGCTGAACCATGTCCAAGTCGTCTCCACAGCAGACAGCATGTCGGATCCACTTCCAAGCCTTTCTTAGATGGTCCTTCCGCAGATGAATTTTCCTGGGTCGTGTCAAGGTTCTTCTGAAACTCTGTATAATCTTGTAATAAACGATTGGATTGTCACTTTTGATCATCTGAAATAACAATTTTCTCACTATATCATCATTGCCACAGAGTAGTTGAAAGATATCTTTGCAGAGTTTCCTTTCCATCTCATCAAAAAATACAAAATCTATGTCCTTTAGTTCTTTCCAGAGTTCTGGAGCAAGCTTGTGGTGGACAGGGTCGTTGTGCTTCATTTTGTATCCAGATCTATGACTAGACTTGTAAATCAATTGCCAAAGAATTTTTTCCACCATATCTCTCCTGTCATCTTCGGTTCCCCGTCTGAATCCCATCTCTTTGGCGTCCCTCAAAAATTGTTCTGGTTCCATGTCTGCCTGAGTATAAGCCTCACTCAGGCAATTATCATCAGAATATATGTCCTCACTAGGAAAAAAAGCTTTTCTGATCGTTGTTTTTGCAGATGTAAATATTTTCCTTGTAGGAACAGGATTCTCCAGGTGTTGTTTGATTTTTTTCACAATAATTGCGTGTCCATCTGGGTAATAAAGAAGGGCAATTACGTTCAGTCCAGATTCGAAGTTGAATGCATCTCTAGCGAGACTTTGGAAAATCCTTTCGCTGAGTTCCTCTGAAATGTCTGATAGCACATCCACGTTTAGTTCTCCTGTTTTGCTCAACAGTAAAAGCAAAACTTTCTGGTGTTGCTCACAGAAGGTTTTTTTGACGAGATGCAGAGTTGGATCATCTGCCACCTTTTCAATGACTTGCCACAGAAGTTGACCGAGAAAATTTCTCTTTCGATAATCAGGAGTTGTTTCACCTGGATGGACTTTGTTTGAGCAAGTCTTCTTTATCTTTTTCCAAAATGAGACCTTAGGTCTCACAAAAACGTCACTCTGGGAGCTTTCGTCCGTCATCTTCATTGCGCTGTCCAAAATATCCAAATGAATTTTGTGTTGACTGACCAGAGAATTAACTGATCAGTTGGTCATGGACGTTATGACATCACAGAGGCATCCTTAGAAGGGCCTCAGACACTGACATCATTTCAAATCAGGCTGATGACATCATTGTCAGCAGCATGGCAACTGTTGCTAGGGTTCTAATAGCTCACAGTGAGCATGCGCTATGGAAAAAAAAAAAAATCTGTGGGCACTAAATACATTTTTCCCACAAGTGTGAACTGGAAGTGACCTGCGCAGGTTTGCCAGAACAGGGGGGGCCAGGGAACCATTGGACCCTCCATTTTACTGCCCTATACATTTTTGCATTCACACTATTGAGTTCCACTTCTCTGGTAAATTTCGCCCAGCTTCTCCTCCTGCATACTTTGTGCTATTTTCACCATTTAACTTTTATGCTACTCAGCTTGCTCTCCTAATGCCGGCTGTATCTCTTGGTATTTGTAACCTTCATACTTTTTATAATATTCAGCTTTTTATGAATTTTTCACCCATGGGGAAACGGCTTCATCCTGTGGCAGAATTGAGAATTACAATATAAAATGTCCGTTGTGTTTCACAGTTCATGTCTCTGGTCGGCTTCAAACGCTTTTGCCATTTTCACCAAAAGCATTGAGCATTCAGCATTCACACTTGTATTTTCATAGGAAATGCACTCTTTCTAGTTTCTTTCTTTCTAACATTAGCCTAGCATTGCGACAGCAATCTACATCAGTTAAAACCCTTAGCAGAGTGAGGTTCAGTAGTTTTCTATGGACTTTTCGCAGCCTATTTGCCACAACATTATTTTTTCAATTTCACCTGGTAAACCCTTTAATATTAAAGTACTTGCAGATAACTGAAAGATACATTTACATACTTTAGATTAATCCAAATAAATGTGGGTTATTTATCTATTTAACTGTTTAAATATTATACATTAACGAGATGATTCTATACTTTAAGTATTAAAATGTTTTTAATTTGTAAGACGTTCAAATCTTCAATTTAAAAATGTGCAAAAAACAAGAACAAAAAACAAAGAGGATTTGGCCATTTTGCACATTAGATTACTGTGTATGACTGTCTCCCAGTACCTCTAACATGTATGAAAGCTGGCTTATTTGTCAACGCATAAAAAATAATGAATTTGATCCTACTGAAGTTCTAATTTCTTATAGAAATAGTGAGCACAATGTGCCTGAGCGTCAAAAATTGGAACAGCTCATTCACAAACACTTGGAGACAAATAAGTGACATTTCTTTTACTTGCACGTTTGGGGTAATAAAGCAAATTGTGATGTTATTATGTTATTAATTTATTCTCATCAGTACAAAGTTGTGTCCTGTCTCTTATTATTGCGTCTTCTCACTAACAGCAAATAGGAAGGAGGACATTAAGAGAGATAAACTCAGCCATAATTATCACCTGGGTGTGTTACTCCTGAGGAGTTTAGTGTCTCTCAGCTCACAGCTTCGGCTTCATTACCTCTTTGAATCTGTTGAGCCCAGTCGGGGTGCTCAATAGTGGTGAGCACCCCGATTTCAGTTCTGGTGCTGATTTGAGTTCTGGCCCTCTCTTCTTCACACGGTTGCTGTAGTTAAGTCACACTGGAGGCGTTTTTGAGCATCAACAGTCTGTGTAAGGTTATATTACAGTGTCTATATTGGTTTTACATCCAGGTTTGTACTGGGTCACTCCAAAACTTTAGGTTACAGTTTCTTCACCATTCAGGTTTGGATTTGTTTTTGTACTCTGGGTCATTCCTGAAGCTGATGGCAGCTTCCTGCAGCAGGATTTTCTAACAGGTGGAAGGAGCTGATGGGTAAACACAGCAAGTTGTCAATGATTTGAAGCAGCAAATGAACCTCAGACCATCACACTAACACCACCACCATCATATTTAGTTATTGGTTTAATTTGATGTTGTTAAAGGTAACGTTGGTAAAATTGGAGTACTTTCAGTTTACAAAATATTTCCCCAGAAAGAACTTGCTTTTTGACAAATATGAGACGGGCATTGGTGTCCTCTTTGGTGGTTTTTACCTTAAAGCTCTCATAAATGCCACTTTTGCCCCGTCTCTGTCTAATTGCTGAATGTTGAACACAGTTCTGCACTGAATCGAGTGAGAGCTGCAGGGCTTTGGATGCTCTGGGCTCTTTTGTGACCTTGTGGGTTGTTGATGTGGTCTTGGGGTAATTTTAGTCGCCCATTCCTGGGAAGGTTCAGCACTGTTCCATGTTTCCACCATAATGGTTCTCGCTGCGGCTCAATAAAGTCATAAAGCTTTAGAAATGGTTTTGGAACCCTTTCCAGACTGGCAGGCGTCAATGGCTTTGTTCCCGATAATTTCTTGGATTTCTTTAGATCGAGACAATATGTTCTGCTGTTTGAAATCTTTTAGCAACCCTGCTTTTTTGCACTTAAAAAAAAAGAGGTTATTTGACAGCTAGCTTGTGGATTTTCTATATTTGCCTGGGTGTTTAAATTTGTGTGATTATATAAAATGCCCAAGTGAGTTAAAAATAAATCTGTGTGGGGATAAAATCAGCATTTCTTTGACAATTATAGTTTGCAAAATTTGCCTAACAGCTGTTTAAGATGAACTTTTCTTACTTACTTATTTAAATTACAGCCCATGAAAAGTCAAGATGTTCACTTAGGCTGATGTGCTAAACGGACTGAATATTTCAATGATTGCTCAGCCATTATCCCTGGATCCTGTTTGTGTTCAGTTCTTCATTCAGTGAGTCAGAATAGTGAGTGGAGGAGTCCGAAGGCAGCAAGGTCACCGCGTTTGTGGTGTTGATTGAATATCTTTCTCCTTTTATTTCCATCAATAAGCCTCTCTGGATCTTTCTCCGTACTCAGTCACACCTCCTGCTGCCTCTGCGTGAGTCACAGGACTCGTAGCTTTTGTGTGATTGTGTCTTTGAAGGCACCATCAGGAGGAAACACTAAGTCCCTTTAAAACTCGCCTTTCTTGTTCCTGCCAGTCTGCTTAAGCTGCTGCTTCGGCAATTGTAATTCAGGACACAAAAAGTGGATGTGGAGTTTGAACTGGGGGTGTATTTTCATCAGATTCTTTATTATCTGGAGAAGTCAGTCGGTGCTCTTCGCAGAGCAATATAATGATTTGTCAGGCTAATGCAAACCCGTTGATGTCCGTTGTTATCCATGCGGTTAACATAAGCCTTCTTGATCTCCTAAGGACTTTAATGCAGAACTTATCATGTTGCTGAAATTGTAGCGCACCAGCAACATCCAAGCTGAGAGCTAATATTAGCACAGGCCCCCAGCCGCACAACATCACATCAAGGGAGCTAATATTAGAGATGCATTTGCTGCCTCGGGTTTAATTACCTGTGTGATACGTCTCATAGACACGTACGCCAAGGACCCAAGGAGTTTTTCCCCACGTGTGTGTGCACACGCGTGCGTGTGTGTGTGTGTGTGTCCTTTTGTGTCTCGGGGGAAGACAAGAGGATGAGTCATCAGTGTTGAGCAGCTGTGACTTTTTGTTTATTCAAGGTTAGATGAGGGACTTTATTTTCTTTTTATTTCAGGTACATCTCCCACTGGGCCTGTCTCTGCTGGTAAAGTGCTGAAACTCTGACATGTTGGCCAGATGTGACACGTTATTTGTCCAAACTAGAGCATCATGGTTCATTAAATCTGCTGGGGTTGTAGAAGGCCACATAAGAGCTCTTTGGTTGCAGCAACATGCAACCAAATTTTCCATGGGATCTTTTTAAAGGTGGAAAGGAAAATATAAGTGTAATAGATAAATTGTTGAAATACCAGATCCTTAGACCATACCTCACAAATATATACACCATATTGTGTCACATTCCAGCTATAAACATCAGAGTTTATTGGATGTTGTGAGACAGATCAACACAAAGCAGATTATCACTCAAATGGAAGGAAAGTGATTAATGGTCTCCAAAATGTGTTACAAAAGATGATATGAAAAGTATGGCTTACATTTCTACTCAGCCCTCCTGAGTTAATACTCTCCATTGGATTCTCAATTGGCTTTAGACTTTGACTAGGCCATTTCAGCACATCAGTGAACCCATGACTACTGCTGTAGTACCATTAGATAACCTCTAATGGTGGGAGTGTAACAAAGAAAATTTATTTGACTAGGGTTAAACTAGTGCTGAAGTCTAATAATGTCGAATTACATTTATGTCTGAACCTGGAAGTTTTTAAATTGCAGCAAACCTATCTACATGGCAGCAATAACTGCAGGTCAAAAAATATTTTGGATTCACACATGTTTTGGGAAATCTTTTCTGATTTTTTCCATAAATCCTCAGCAATGGTCCAGGAATAGCAGACCCTTGAAATTTTGGCTGAGCAGTCATTTCACAAATCTTGACACCGGTTTTTGAATGGTTTTCATTTTTACTTTATTTTTTTCTCTATAATAACTTGTAGATGGCAGTATTTACAGGGATTTTGGTTGTTTGTTGGTGGTTTTTATTTTACTTTCTTTTGCTTCTTTCTTGTTTGAATTGTGATTTCTTTTAATATAATGTGAAAACTTAATAAATATATTAAACACTAAAAATATTTTAGATTCACCAGCTGATTTATTCAATGAGAAGGCTAATAACTGTTAACAATACAACTTAACAGCAGCGTATTTCTCTGCATTTTATGCTCATAAAATGAATCTAAAAGTGAAGATCAGAGTAATGGGACAAAAATGGACAGAAGTTCAAATAAACAGTTTGCTACTGCACTGAATTTTAAGCAAACAGCAGCCATGTTGGTCTGAAATCTCAGCAACTGGAAAAAGTCCAACTATTGTGTCTGCTGTGTCCCCTTCGTGGCTTTTTGCCTTCTTATGGGTTTCATTCCACTACAGCTTTATTTTCATGACTCCTTCATAAAGTCAAGATCTGTGAAGTATATGTTCTACCATGTTACCTGTGGATCTCTGGAGGTCAGTGTTATCGTCTTGCCTGCTCTCGGATTAAAACTTTCCTCCCCTGGCCTGTTGGTTTACATCAGTGGTCCCCAAACTACGGCCCGCGGGTCAGATGCGGCCCGCCTCCACATTTGGTCCGGCCCCCTGAACAATACCAGAGTATTTTCATATATGTGCATTTTTATTTGATAAGTTGGACTTTTGCAATAAAATGTTCCTTAGTAATGAACTTTATTTATTATTAACTATTAGTTAGTAACTATTTTATACATGCATATAATTGACCCTAACCCTTTTTTTTATGTGGAGAACCCAGTGTTATTTGGTTATTATTTATTTCATAAATAGTGTTATTTCCTGACTTTTGTTCTCTGAAGAATCCAGAAAAGGTTATTTGATTGTGCTTTCTGAAAAACAATACATTTTTATGTTTAGCACTCTTACAATCGTCACACTTTTTCTGTTACAAACTGACCCCGGCCCCCCATCAGAGAAGGGACAAGTTATGTGGCCCTCACAGGAGAAAGTTTGGGGACCCCTGGTTTAGACGGACGGCCATGTTTCGGTACGTTAGCAGCTGTACCGTCTTCTCTCTATTTTCAGATAACTGATTGAAAACAGCTATTAAAATGGAGGGACATGTTTTGTTGCAGTGAATAGAGGCCGAGGCCGATATTTGCATCCGTTTTACTGCTTTTACCTTCTTCCTTCTTGTAACTTTATATTCTGATCATTCTGGCTGGCGGCCATCACAGCTCTCTCCTTCACACACAAATCTGTCGTCCTCTTCGTGTTCCAGCTTTCTCTGATGCTCCCTCTCTCCATGTCCAACATCATCCGTCTCGCTGCCTTCACTGAGTCTGTCTCAGTCCAAGCATGAATTAATGGATGAAGGAGCACAAATGGAGTTCAGGCTCATCCGGTCTATACAGAATCGATACCTGCCAGAGTATTCCTGCAGACTTCATCTGTTGGTGGGAAGAAATAGTGAAGATATCTTTGAACTAGAACATGAGATGCTTTGTTTCTGCACACCATTAGATCATTAAGTGGTGATACTACCAGCATTAATTGGCTGAGTCACTTTAAATGTTGTGAATATTTATGCAGTTACTTAATACATGTTAAGTATTTTTATTATTTGTCTTCATTTTTGTAGAAATCTGTTGGGTTTTTTTACATTACAGGGATTTTTTGTCATTTTTTGCCATAAAAGCGGCAAAACATTCAAGGTGGTGAATATTTTTTTATATGCGCTGTAGTAAACTCAGTGCACCCACCAAGGACTGGCCGAAAATTTAGAAATCATCTAAGTCTAGTCAAAGCCCAGATCTTGATATATCGAAGTGATGTGGGGTAACTTCAAAGGGGGCCTGTTAGCAAAATTTACATTGTGCATGTTTTTGGGTTTTTTTTGGTCTAAAAGCAGTTGAAGTGCTTTAAAAAGCCCACCCAGCCTGATTTATGGTAAAAAGTTAATATTTTTGGTGTCTGGAAAACCGTCCGATTGTTGAGTCACAATCGACAGGGACTACGCCGTTGCCTAGCAACCCCAGCCGAGCGCAGCCTGTCACATAGCAACCCCAGGCTGCTGAGAAAGACGTGTTTTGTTATTGACTTATCATCCAGAAACCACTTGCTGAATCCTTGTTGGTTGTGCAGGAGGCTTCACTTTTGCTTTTCAAAGATGTACTGCTGTATAATTGCGCATATGTTTACAGTCATTTTCATGTGCGGGTGTGAACGCTGAGTTTAAGCTTATCTGCTTAAGTGACAAGAGGCTCTAAAATGGCTCACTTTGAAAGGAGCTCAATGTAATCTTATATAGAAATAATTTTGTCCATAAAACAAATGAACATGTTTTATATTGCCCATAGAGCTATCCCTACCTGTTCAAGGAAGCGTAAGAGATTGCCTTTTAACTCCTCAAACACACAACAATTAAACGTGACCAGCTTAGACAAACTTCAGAAACGGGTAGATGTTTATAAAGAGCACCTAGTGATTTCAGCCTAAAGGGTTAAGGCCAGCTCTTAGAGATCCTGCATTTTTATTAAGAAAAGGCCTTTTTAGTTTTTTGCTAATTGAATAAAACAAGGTTAATTTTTCACTCTCCTTTTTAGAACTTAAAAATAAATTGCACATCGATGTGTTGATGTTTCTTTTGGCTGAGCTGAAACCTAATCCTAACTTTTTCATGTCTGTTCAGAGTCAGATCTGCTGTGAAAAGCCATATGTTTTATGCACAGGAACCAACTAAACTTGCAAGGCAAGCCAGAAGCGGGAAGCTGAGCCTGACCCGTTTTGAAGTCGTGGCTAAAACAGCAGTTGGGGTTAAAAAGAGGTGGCTGTCTGCCCATCCTGTGTGCCAACTGCTCTCAAGTTCCCATTGTTCTCACTCTGCCAGTTTCAACATGGATGTTGTCTCCCACTGCTGCCATATGGCAACTGCAATCTGCAGCTGCTAGCAGCAGACTGGAGCCCAGCAGCCATGACAGAGTGACTTTAATTTTACTGCACTCTTCTGTTGTCTGCTGCAACATTGGCGTGAAAAGCCAATCTGCATGAAGCTTAGCGGTGTAATGATGACAGCTGCAAAGGATTCAACTCGGATGAGCTCAGCAAAGAATTAAATACTTTATTATGATGCTGGTCAGAAATACCGAGATCCACATATGTTCAGAACTGAACTTTCAAGCTAAAATACACCACCTATAATATTTTGTTAAACTCAGGAAGTTGCAGGGAAATTAAATATTTTTTGAATCCATCGACAAGCTTCTGTGTGGAAACTTATCAGAATTGGTAGAGGATAGCCAAACTGGTTGACACACATATTTTCAATAAAGTTGAGGTGGGTTAACATCAGCCTCCTATCTGGTATCCGTTCCAAAACTTGTTAAAGTTTTTGTTTTATTTTTAGTTTAGTTTAGTTTCTTTGGCATCTCCATGTCTCATGATTGGTTCGTTTCTTTCAAATGAAGCTCTCACTATTGTCAAAAAAACTCCAAGATAATAAAATTATCAAAAAATTTTAACTTTTTTTTGAGATTTGAAAATAAAAAACACTCTGATTTATAAAACATGATCACTTTATGGACAATATGAGAGGACCTGAATTACTTTTATCTGAGTTTTGTTTAACATTGTTGAGAGTAGCATGCTGGAAATATTTGCGTCTCATTTGGACAAAACTCCCACACTTGGCTTCTTTTAGAAAAGTGAGTGTTTTCACTTGTCCTTTACCAGCTTTTCACACTCATTTGGCATATTAATTCCGTCTCCTCTTTCATTCACAGGTATGAGGAGTTGGGAGCTGTTGGCGGCATCCCCTGGGCATGTTTTTGCTCTGTGTCTCTGCTTTACACGCAGATGATCTGGGAGGCAGAAGAAAGACTGTCTAAAAATAAACCACCAGCGGCAGAAAAGCCTAATTCCAACCCAACAGGGAGGGGGGGAAAGACCTCTCTTTCACCCTGTCTGAGTCTTTCTCCGCTCCGTTTCTGTGTCCTCATTAAGAGCTGAGGGGAGGTCATGTCCCAGTCTGGAAAAGTTCTTCATCTTTATGTGGAGGTGAGATCTGCCCCAGATCAGGCCAGGGAGAGCGACGAAGGGATTGCTCAGAGGATTCCAGTTGAGGACAGTCCTGTCGAGCTCCTCTCCCAGCTAACGAGCCAGACGGCTGCTGGAAGGACCGCCACAAGTCCCCAATGCGTTCTGGACCAGAATCACAGTCAGTCTCCATCTCAACACACTGTCAACTTTCAGCTCCAAACATCCAGCAGCTCACCTTCAGTCACCAAGCGCTGTAGCTCACCTCTACACTCATCCCTCTTCTCTAGAAGAGTCGGCCGCCCTCTCACTCCTCCTGATGGCCAGCGATCTGTGGTCAGCTTCAGTTACGTCGAAAAGTCCAACGTGAAGACGTTGGACAGTTCACGCAACTCCATGTGCGAGAGACGAGCGGGAGATGAGCTGTCCACGCCATCTCGCTTTCAGAAGCGTCTTAGTGACCAAGTGTGGTTTGATAGTCCCGGTTCGTCGTGCAGCTCAAGCCCCAAACTGAGTTTCCAATCTCCAGAGAGTCACCAGCAGACCTTCTCCCCGGGACTTCGACAGCCGCGTTTGGATCCGATTGGCAGAGCAGCTACACAAAGGGCGGTGGAAGAGTTCGGTTCACCCTTACTGAGGATTAAACTGGCCCACGCACTCGACCTCGAAGCCTCCTCACGTTACAGTCAACAGCAACGCTGCCAGTCCTGGGCTGGGTCTCCAGTCCAGCATCAGAACATCAGAGTGAATCCCAAAGAGCTCACAGATAACAGTCAGGCTATTCATGGGTTGAGAAACATTCCTGGATCAGATCAGTCCGGAAAGGCGTCAGAGTCGAGGTCCTCCTCCGACCTTCATTGTCCTCTTCAGAGTTCAACAGAGGATGGGAGGATGGCACAAAGTCCAGCTACCAAAAGACCCAAGAAAACTTCTCTGCAGGAATTAATCTTTCAACCAGGTAATAACGGAGTCGAAGGTTTGAACCAGTTGAGCGGCAGCAAACCTTCGACTCCAGCTCACAGTCCCGAAGTCGCCCGCAGGCTAGCAGAGGAAGCTTCCAGAGTATCTTCAATGTTGACGGAGGCCAGGAGATCCTCATTGCACAACCATTCTTCAGGCATGAGCAGCTCAAACTCTGGAGAGTCCTCTCCAAACGCACAGCACTTTAAGCCAACCCTAAAGATGAACATCCCTTTAAATGATCAACACATGCCAGCAAATGAAAACACAGACTCTCACCAGCCGGAAAGCTCCAACTCTTCTCATGGCACACGTCAGGAGGACTGCTTTCAGGAAGCCCAGCATCAGAGCTCAGTTTTATCAGCACAGCAGAGCTCCCCAGCAATCCCTTCTCGAGTCCTCCGTCCCTCTCATCCGCCCACTGAGATCAGCTCTCCCATCAGAGACCCAAGGCTTCTTCAAGCTGAGCTCCGAACACCAGAAAGCCCCACCCTGCATCGCTGCCAGACTCCCCAGTACACCGGGGACTCCTGGTCCCCAAGCCTGGACAGGAGAGGAGACCTGAGCTGTTTCGAGAAAGGGGACTGCACAGAGCTCTCACGCAGGCTCTTCATCAACCAAAGCGTTGAAGAGGGGCCGGTCAGCTGGACGTCCAGGCAGCAGTGGAGGAGCCAGCTGGAGAACGAGTCTGGGTCCGAGTCCAGCAGTCACCAGCAAACCAGCCGACTGAGGCGGCCACTCAGCCCCATGGCCCAGCAGAAACGGGCCGAGCAGAGGAGGAGGGAGATTCTTTTGCTTGGGCCTGTGGCACTGGACTCCGAAGAGGAGGATGAGAGCTGTGAGGACGAAGGGCACGGTGAAGAGGCGGACGGAGGCGATCCCAGAAGGGCAGGAGAATCTCCAGAGGCGGAGCAGAACGGAGCGATGACGGGTTCTTCCTCTCGGAGTTCCAGCGGCGTGACGGGGAGCTTCGGGGACAGAGACTCCTTGTCCCCAGAGTCAAGTCAGTCCAGTCACCAGAGCAACGAGACCGGCGTTGCCACTTCAGGAATACAGGTGAGCAATGAATTTAGAGAGTCCTCTATTAGTTAATGCATTAAACATTTGCAAGAATAAAAAACTGTTTAGAGCGTTAAATTAAAAACTTGTAGCAGTTGTTTCCAACAGATCATATCTGCTATAAAAGTACTAAAGCCGCAACATCTAAGTAGAAAAGTTTATAAATGTAAGTAATTGAAAAAGTTACATATTGAGTGAAATCGAGTTACTTAAAAACTTGAACTTGGCTTTAGACCAATTTCTAGCACAAATATCAAACTACTTCATTGACTCCCTTTACAAGGAGGGTAAAGTGCAAAAGGTCGTTGATATATAAAAGCTGGATGTTTCCCAGTTTTATATCCAGTTACATTAGTGAAAAGTCTAATAAAAGGAAAACCTGTGCTGAAAAAAGTTGCAGAAGGGTAACTGGAGTCTTAAACTGTAATCCACGCTAAAAGAGTCCAAATCCAAACACAATCTTTGTATCACACAGGGCATAGGCTTTCATTAGGCTACTTTTATTGTTTTTATTTTAATATTTAAAAATAACTTATTTTTGGGTTTCATCAGCTGTAAGACAGATGTATCAGAATTATGTCAATGAGTGAATTCATGTATATTTGTGTTTAACCTCTGGTTCAACGTGGAAGTTGCTCCCTGACTCAACTCCCATGTAACAAGCATCAGAGCTAGATCAGTTTTCAGTGAAGAGCACATTGTGAACAATCATAATAGGACCTTGCAGATTAACCCTTAGTTTGTCTCTGTGTTATTTACAGACAGACAGTGGAAGTGCAGCTCCTGTTCCTTCTCTGCACTGTCAGAAGATTGCTCGGGCCAAATGGGAGTTCCTGTTCGGGACCTCTGCAGAGGAAACTACTGGCAAAAGGAGTAAAAGTAACTGTTGCACACATCGAACAAAGGAAAGAATAAGAAACTTTGCTTCCATTATCTAGTTTTAGCTCTTCGAACCAAAGCAATGGCTTCCATAGTTTTATGGGGAGATAAGTTACGTCACATGGTTGCAGTTTGACTTGACTTCCCACAGAATGAGACTTGTTTCTTGTTAATGCTGCAAAATCTCCTTACTGACACTTACTGCTCATAGGATTATTATTCATTTAAAATACAGTCTTAAAGCAATAAAGGTCATAACTAAAAAACGTACACCCTCTTTTGCTCCTAGAGTTTAATATATTAATACATAGATCTGGTTTTTGCAGAATCTACAGTTACTTCAATCTACCCTCAAGTTTACAAAACCAATAAAAGTCTTAAGAAGTCATAAAGTGTCTTATGTTTAATTGTCTTCATTCTAGAGCTTAAGAAGTCCAAATTATCCAATTTTTTCATTCATTCCAGGTTTTAAATGTAAAGATAAATTGGCTGATTCATCGGTTTCTGTTTTTTTCTACAGTTAATTTGTGGTTTGTATTTCTGGCTGAGTAATCTGGGAATTATTAACTGTGTCAAAAAGACAAACCACATGACACAGTCAACCAAGCAGCTCTGCTCATTACAATAATCTCACCAAGGTGTCAGGGTGCAATCACTTAAGTTGAACTCTAGTTTGTTTGCGTAGAAAGTCTGTTTCGTTAGAGGAGGTGTGAATGTGTAATCAAACTCTGATGAGGACCAAAAAAGCTAACTCTGGTCTGCATTAAAACCCAGGTCTAAGTTATGTTGAAGGGAACTTGGTTTGAATGGAAATGCGAACACCAAGCGGACCAGAGACCACTCCAAAAGCAGGAAGTGGACTATAGTGCAGGGCATTCTGGGTAAATACAACCAAAACAAACGTGCAAGCTTAGCAATAGCGGGAGAAATGACTTGTAGGTTTTACAGACAAAAGAGAAATCTTACAACCGCTAAAATCTAGTACCACTCCATTCTGGTTAACATTTTGTGAAGAAGAAAGTTGCAGTCAGTGTCTTCTTCTGAGGTTTTTGGTCCTTCTACGAGAAAGTTTATTAAAATGCCTAGAGATTTAAAAAATAGAAAGCTCAGACTGTGAAATGCTCAGACATGAAAGTATGGATTCTTTAATTCGAGCCTGGCAAAGATCTCAACATAGTTAGCAAGATTTCATCTAGAACTAATAATGCACACTCCTATTCCCATGATTGTATGCATAAAAGATCAATCTGAGCTCCATTTCCTCATATTAATCATGTTATTAAATCATGCTTCTTTCTAGATTCCCTGGAGGCCTCCACAGCTCCCCCCAGTGGTAACTCCAGCGAGTCTCCCACCCCGACTCCTCCATCCTCCCTGCCTCTGCTGTCGGCCAATCACGACGTTCAGCACGTGGAGGTCGAGCTGGTGACTCCTCCCCCTGCCGCCATCGGGATGTCCCCCAAAACGGGCATCATTCGCCGGACGCTGAAGTATTCCGAAACGGACCTGGATGCCGTCCCGCTCCGCTGCTACCGCGAGACGGACATCGACGAGGTTTTGCTGGCAGAGCAGGACGACGCCGACTCCGCCTTCGGCAGCAACCGCAGTGTGCAGGGCACATCTGGGGCTGGGAGCAGCCCTCTGAGGGGGCTGGCCTATAGGAGGACAGGTGGGGAGGAGGAAGAGGGGAGTGAGGATGAAGAAGAGAAGGATGAGGAAGAGGAAGAAGAGGAAATGGTGAGCTGGGCGAGCGTGAGGATGCAAGGCGACAGCAGGAAGCAGCGGTATGCTGCTGAAGAGGACCCAGAGGTGTTTGGGCGTCTTCTGACGAGGTGAACAAGTTTCCCTCAGGCTGAAAACACACACTCACCGGCCACTTTATTAGGCACAGCTCGTTAGTACTAAGATGGATGACCTTTGCTCTCTGAGCTGCTTTAATCCCAGCAGGGGTGTCAAACTCCAGTCCTCAAGGGTCGCTGTCCTGCAGTTTTTAGATGTGCCACAGGTACAAAACACTGGAATGAAATGGCTTAATGACCTCCTCCTTGTGTAGATCAGTTCTCCCAGCCTTGCTAATGACCTAATTATTCTATTCAGGTGTGGTGCAGCAGAGGCACATCTAAAAGTTGCAGGACAGCGGCCCTCCAGGACTGGAGTTTGACATTCCTGCCTTACAGGTTGAACAATTCCTCAGAGATATTGGTCCATTTCATCATAAAAATATCATGCAGTACATGTGTTTTTCACGTCCCAAATGTTCCACTAGACAGAGATCTTTAGGCCACATCGGCTATCAGACTATGATAAACTTTTTTTCAAGTTAAAGAAAATAGTTTGAGGTTATTTGAGCTGTGATTTGGTCCATTATCCTGTTGGAAATATGGAAATACACGTCAGAAAATTTGTGTAAAGTGCCAAGAAAATATCCCCACAGCATTACATAACCACCACCTTTAGTAACATTTCAATTCTGGCTCACCAGCTGACTTGTAGCTGAAATCTAGACTCATCAGACTAGACAGCTTTCCTCCAATCTCTTATTGTAAAATGTTGGTGAGCCTACGTGATTTTCAGCCTCAACTTCCTGTTTTTAGAAATGTCCGAACCCTCTGTTAGAAATTAAACAAGTTGTCTTAACAAAGTCTGGATCAGGAGTCTGCAACCTTCGGCTCCGGAGCCATAAATTACTCTTTGGACCTTCCACAATGGATCTTAATTACTTTGACTAAAAATGAGAAAAGAACCTACTAATAATTTTAAATTTAGATATACCAACAAATGCATGTTTTTCAGTTTATTCCTGAAATATTTGCATCGAATTTCCTTAAAAAAAAAAAAAGACATTAAAAGTCATTCTAGTGAATTTTGCTGTCATTAGAATTGCACTAAAATCTTTTTTGTCATTAGGTTGGAATCTATGTACTTTTGTATTTTTAAAATAATTTTCCATCCCACAGAAAAAAAAAAAATCATCCTCTTTTTATCTGCAGCGTAAAAATTCTAAATATAGAAATAAATAGGTGGTTCTTAAAAAATGACAACTAATTTCCTATAGTTTATATAAATATAAAATTATAAGTTGCCTTTAGATGAGTTGTATTTGGAGAGTAAAGGTTGCTGCTGGCTCAGATGAATGAATGAATTGAACTGCTGTCATGCGATTGGATGGTTGGCCATCCATGCCAACAGGCAAGTGAAAAGGTGTGCCTAATAAAGTGGCCAGTGAGTGTATATAAAAAGAAAACTGAGCTGTGGGGGAATTTTGCTCCAGCATAAATCTGGATCTGAATCTGCATGTCTCCTCCGACCTCATTTCCAGCTTGGTCGTAAACACACATGTTCACATTAATTATTCAGGATGAAAAAGTAGGTTTTCATCCTGGCAACATCCGATTTGTTCCATTAACATAAAAACCCTTTTCCCGTTTAGACCAATGGAAACATTTTTCGACAACCACAATCCTGCCCTCAAGTCCCCCATCCTGGTCTCCGGTCCCCGCTGCGCCGCTGAGGATACATTCAGCAGCCATTTTGAGAGCATCATGGAGTCCCACCGAGCCAAAGGGACGTCCTACAACAGCCTGGACAGCGAGGAGCTGCTGACCTCCAGCACCCAAACTGTTCTGAGCTTCGATCTGCCCACGCTGACGCCCGCCATGCACGGGCCGGTGTACCAGAGCGCCCGTCAGATTGTGCAGCTCAGCTTCGCCCCGTTGGCACACCACGAGAGGCCCAGTCTGTCCGATTCTATCTTTACGGTGACGGGGGACTCGGACGCCACGCGGGCCCCCTCCAGTGAGAGGCTGAGCAGCGGCTCGGATGATGTGATGCCAAGAGGGCGAGAGTGTGCACAGCTGGGTAGCAGCTGGTACATCAACCCGTCTTTCTCTTTGTCCAGGTGGGTTCCCACAGCTGGTAGTCTTCCTCCGAAGGGAAGGTCACCCGTTACAGGCTTGTGGACGGCAACATGTTGCATGTTTTCGTCAGAAAACAGTAAACCAAACACTTCATCAACTCAGCCAGTCAGATAATGTCATTTTATCCCTCATGGGGGACTTCACAGCTTCACGTCTCACAAGCTGCATTCCCATTGACCTTAAAATTACAAAAATTGGAATTACAAAAATAAATTTGCTTAATGTAAATATGCCAATTTTGGAAAAATTCAGATTTTTCAATAAAAAGTTTTTGCGCTAGAATGAGATGGTTTTTCGACTGTAACAAAATTAGTGTAAGAACACCAATGGAAAATTTTTTTTTTGCATCATGTGAGTCGTGATCTCACATGAAAAAGTATTAGGAGGATGATGGCACATCGTGTTTTTTATTGACTTACTGCAGCAACAAACTCTTAATTGTGTCTCTTATTTAATGGAACATCACAATTGCGAAATTGTCTTTTTGACACTGGTGGAATATCAACAATGTTTTGCACACGTTTGTAATGAAAACACAGATGGTTCAGATGGTTGGAAACCCAAAAATCTTATTCTGACATTAGAACACTCTTAGGTTGTGACTTATAGCATCAGTGAGGTATTTAAAAACAAACTTAGAGCTTATTTTTAAGTAAACAGGGAAGGTATATTCAGGCTGCAAGGAGGGGAGAGAGAGCAATACTTTAAAAGATAAGAGTAATGTGGAAGTTGCTCTCCTTTATCTTGTTGAGCTTTCTGTGCCTTTGTACAGAGTTGGCTGCTCTCTGGCACGGCAGTGGAAATTCAAATCTGCTCCTACTGTAAATCATTTTCTATTGCTCACAGCAGGAAAGCTTCAAAAATCCTTTGAATGTTGCTAATTTATATTTGTATTTTACAATTCCTAAAGACAAATCAGAATCGGTTTATATCTATATTGTCAGGTAAAACAATATAGAGTGGATGTCTACCACAAAACTGAGGGATTGATTTCCTAATTCTGTGCCATCTAACTGTAGGGCATGTGAAGTCTTTTTGTGTGCTGGAATTTATATTGACAGAACAGCTTTTCATGGGTAGGAATATGATTAATATCATAAAATGTTCAGTTTGTAGTTCATCTGAGCCACTATGCCCACCTACTCACTGTGTCATACAGGAAAACTCTGGTGATAAAAGTCCTTAAAACAGTAGTCTCCAAAATAGCAGACTGTTGTTTGGAGGTTTCCACTGGATCCAGATCGATTGTATAATTGAATTAGGAGTTAAACTTTAGTTTATGTTGATTCATTCATTATAAGAACAAAATAAGACAGTAAGAAAAATAAACACATTTACTTGCCCTTTTCTTAATTCCCTCATTTGTGGCTCACTAGTAACATCAATATACTTACTGAACCCTGTCAAGTGGTTGAAGTAAAACGTTAGCCAGCAAAAAAGAAATGCGAGCCAAGAAATATACTGATCAGGAAAACAAAATCTAAAAAAATGAGTGGAATATTTTTAGTTAGACAGGAATGGACTTATTTCAGTTTCAGTTTATTTATAAAGTGCCAAAACTTATGTAATCCAAGGGCACTTTACAAAAAAGTAGAAAACATCCAACTTATTTATAGAAATATAGTCAATTGAATTCAGCGGCGGGGTGCTGGTGCCTGTCTCCAGCGAACATTTCGGGCAAGAGGCGGAGTACACCCTGGACAGGTCATCAGTCTGCCGCAGGGCAACACAGAGACAGACAAGACGCACAACCATGCACACACACCTAGGGAGAATTTAGAGGGACCAAAACAGTCATGGTTTTGGACTGTGAAGCCAGAGTACCCAGAGAGAACCCACGCATGCAAAGGGAGAACATGCAAACTCCATGCAGAAAGACTCTGGGCCGGGAATCGAACCCAGGACCTTCTAGCTGCAAGGCAACAGTGCTACCAGCTGCACCACTTCAGTCAATTATGCATGTTGAAATTCAATCCCAGTTATAAAACGTTGAATCACTCAGTTGGTTATTTCAACCCAAATCCAGCCGATTATGTCAAGATACTGGCTTTTTCAGCAATCCCTCTTAATTTACACATAATACATGTTTCCTCTTGGAGATGTTGCTGTTTCTGTCATATTGAGAGACAGAAGTTTATGAAACATAAAAATATTTGCAACAAAAGCATAAAACCACTAATCATTGTTGTTGTTTTCTAAATATACTTTATGAGATGCTCATTTCAAAAACCTGTTAACATTATTGAATGTAATGCAAACCTGAAGTCATCATTTAAACTTCAACATTAAATCGGCACTAAATCATTGCCACTGCGTGCAAGGCCAAGTTTATGAACAAATCCAGGAACTGTTTAATCCGACAGAGTCAGGAAAAACTATGAGCCAGAGTCAGTGAGAGAGCTGACTGATGTTCTGGCTGAATGGGAGCAAATCCCTGCAGTTGAGACCCAAAATCTGCCTCAAAGCCCGAAACCCGTAGAGCCGCAGCGTTTAAAGCTGTAGATTAGCGCCGATCACTCAGGAGGGACGTTTTCAGGGGTGTAATTGCACATGCATCATATGAGGCCATTAAAAAAAGAAGCCTTAACAGGAAAAAGCCTTTAAACTGAATACAGTCGCCACTCGGACGACCTCAGATTTTCTGCTATGTTCTGTACGTTTAAGTCAAAGGTCTAAATTACAGTTAAACCCCGAGACGTTTGTTTTAGATGGAAAACAACACAACCCAGATGCAACATTACACTCAGTTTTACCTTGTTCCTCTCATTCTGACCCTCAGCTAAAACGTTAGCACACATATGGATCACGACGGAAAGAACCACAACCTTCTTATGTAACATGGTTTTATTTTAATTTAACCTATTTTTATTTTAAATTTGTAAAAAATGTGCTTGTTTATTCTTTGAGTCTATTTTTTGCTTCGTCAAAAAGTCGTTTCTCCAGACATGTTATCCTTGTATCAAGTTCTGTTACGCTGCTCTTGGCAGTTGGCGGTTGCCACAGCAACCAGCAACTGACAGCTCCTCCTCCCTTTTTTTCTGTTGCCGTCTGTAACTGCCGTCAACTTGATTTCCTCTTTTGTTAGAATACATACAGTGGACCCGAGTGTGTCTGTCGTGAAGTCGACCTACTGGACTTGAGGCGAACGTAGAAGCTGAAGTTAGCTCCATCTTTAGAGTGGCCAGATCCAGCCGTAAAAAAAGGGCCATGTTTCATGTTGAGAATGCCGCCATTTTGAATTTCTAACACAAGTGCCTGCACACATCTAATTCTGCGACCGAGTCTGGAGCTGAACGGAGTGTGTCCACTGCTCTCTTTTGTCTTTCTCTGAACAACTGGCTGAACACCCTCCAGGAGTTAATGACAGGGATGTGGACTAAAACTTTCCTTCTGGTTGGTCTTAAAAGAGGCAAATTGGGTGATTTGTTACCATTTGAAGCTGAGATTGCAGGTTACAAACTTTTGACATGCAGGAGAAACTAAAAGCACATTGTTGTTAAAAACATTCCAGTGTTTATTTTATTGTATTTTATTTTTTCCAGGAACTTCAGATGTTCCCGTTTTAACATCTTGGTTGGTGAAATCAGGGCAGCTTTAGACACAGTTGAGTCAAGAAACCAATGAAAATCTGTACAGAACTATCAATGCTGGTTTATTTCCTCTGAGAACAAGGTGTAAAGTTTTGCCTGAATATTCTTCATAGTCCTGCTAATATGCTTTTCCACCAACTTTAGAGCATATGTGCGTTTGTGTGCGCACACCCCTATACATGTGTGTGTGTGTGATTCTCCTTGAAAAAAGCAGTGCTGCATTGGCTTAAAGTGAAGGTCACAGCATCAGCATATGGTCCCATGCTGTCTACCACACAGATTACACAGGAATGTGTAAATCCGTCTTGGACTAAGTGTGTGTTTTCATGCACCTGTGCTTCCAGGTATCATGGATAAGAGTGTAGGTGAAATGCATGTTTTGATTTTATGCATGAAGGTGGGCTTTTTGTGAGTGTATGGTAGAACAGAAAGCTGTTGCTGTAGCTATGAAAGACTCCCCTTGATTATTCATTCCAGTTTGCTGCTCAAGAGCTTTTAAAATTTTTTTTTTATCATTCTATCCTTAAAACATGTGGAGCATTATCGCCACATGTTTTCACTGAGCTTGTATGACATATTAAAGTCAAACTATGGTCGTTATCTGTTTGACTTTTTGTCATTGTCACAATGATTTAGAAACTGACCGCACTGCAGAGGCAGAAAAACCAGCGTGCTTGTTGCTTTGTCCACCAGAGGGCACCGAACGACATTGGTTGAGTCTGGCTTTCAACTTCTGTAAGGTTGTGTGTGTGTGTGTGGCCTTGTATTTGATACATTTTCCTAACACACACTACACTGTGGGACCGGCTGCTTGGGGAAAAGTGTTGATTTTGGGCCAGGGTTTAGGTTTAGGTGTGAATTGTGTTTAGGTCAGGGTTACGTATGTACTGGTAATGGTTTAGGGTAAGACTGAAGAAATGAATGGATGTCAATGAAAATTCCTGGTAAAAATAGAGAAACATAATGTGTGTGTACTTGTTTAGCTATTATTCTTAGGACCATTTCTGGCATATTTACTAACTTTGTGAAGACTGATGAGCCTTGTGGGGACCAAAGCCTGGTTCTAACACGGTAGAGCCTCTTGTTCGGGGTTAGGTTTCGGGTTGGGCATGTAATAATGATTAGGTTTACTGCATGGATTGTAGAAAAGAATGAAAATGAATAGAAGTCAATGCAATGTTCTTTTAACTAAATACCATATGTGTGCTTGTAAGGAAGTAAGGAGTTCAGTCTGCAGTTTCAGCTGATACATTCCTGTTTTATTTGTTTTAAATACTTTTTTTTGTTCCATAGTCACAATTTCACCTCATTTTTTTAAGACTCTGCACACAAGAACAGGGTTGAGAAGGTCAGTGTTTGCTCAGCGTTGCCCTTATCAAACTTTGCTAAAGGCTGTGGAATCCTGGATGGAGACGATGCGGCCCATTTCCCCCTATGACCTTCTTCCCACCTCACAATTATGCATACTTTGTGTTGATCTATTACATAAAATTCCTGTAGAACATATTTGAGTTTTAAGACTTTTGCAAGAGCTGTAAACGTAGGAGTTTCGCTCCCCTTTTCTCCTACTCATTCCTTCGTAGAGCCACCCTTTTCAGATGGTCTGGATCGTTGGACAGTGGCTCATTGTGTGGAGCTGCCAAGTGGGCCGAGAGAGGCTGACACCGGGAATTCTCTCAGGACCTCTCGGCATTGTGTCGTCCTTTGATGAGTCAGTGCTAACAGGTGGGGTGGCCCAAAGTACAGCGCTGGCTGTTAATCTTGTGGTTGGGAGCACTTCTGCAAGTCCTCATAAAGCACACGCTGTAAACAGACTCCACTACAGTCTCAGACATTTACAAAAAACTCAAAAAGTCCTCTTCGCTGCAGGCAGGACAAGTTCAGAGACACACAGCCCACAGATATCCAGCTGAAACCCGACACCTTCTAGCTCCTGTTTAATCTGCAGGTGTGTGAAAAGCTTTCACTCACTTAAAAGAAGTTTGTCAGGCATCAATAGACGGACGAGCTGTATGTAGTTGGAGATGCAGTGAGTGAAAGGTATGAATGGAGGCGATTTTTGAGGAGATGCACAAGCCAAGTCTCATTCCAAGCTCTGAATGCGAGGTCAGCAGGAGGCACGGCGAATGTTTACAGAGGGAAACAGGGAGGGAGAGAGAAAGAGAGAGAGGAGGAGGAGTAAAATGAAGGAAGAGAGAGAAAAACATCAAACGGACGGAGAAAAGATAGAGACGGACAAACAGTTTGAGTGGGTATGGAGGCTTGCTGTGAAGCTCAGATGACGGCAAACGCAGAGAGAGGCAGCGAGAAAGTGGAGGAAAACCCATGAAGTCTCAGCCCAGAGTCAGGACGGAGTCAGACTCTGCCGGTCTCGGGGGAGGTGTTTCTCCGCGTTAGGTCTCTGGACTAGATGGTGATGCATTCAGGGTATGATGCGAGAGGCAGGAGAGGGGTCAGTCGAAGGCGAGGTGGAGGTGAGGCATCAGCAGCGGCGTCGCGCTCGGTGTCCTTCTTTCAAAGTTCCTCTGCGGCTGGAGACGACCGGCATTTGACACAACGGAGATTCTGCTACAGGTAGGCCTGGAACCTGCCTCACCTGTTTGGTGAAAAAGGTGTTTACACACCTATCAGGCAGAACATTATGACCACCCACAGGAGGTGATTGACACTAGATGTCTAAATTATATAGATCCGATACACACAGACTGATTAATCTTAAGCATTTAGTTCTGGGAATTCCAGTGATTATGACTTTGCTACTAAGTTAAACACAACATTTACTTTCTTTGAAATGTATATTGCTAGACAAAACCTATAAAAAATCAAAACAGAAATGTTCTGTTACAGGCTGCACAATTATGGTGAAGACTTCTGACTTAAAAGTCACCCACCAGAGAGTAAATCACACCCTCTACTAGCAGTGTCAGCAACAAAAGCTCAGTAATTAAGGACCTGCCTGTTCAGAGAGTGCTGTATTCCAGCCTATTTATAGAAAGTTGAGTGGAAGGAAAACATGATTAAAAAAAGGGCGTATAAACAGGGAAAACAGCACCCTTGAGAGTATTGTGAAGCAACATCTATTCCTTAATAGAGACTCTATGTTCAAGAGCGAGTTAAGAGAAACCAGACCGAACAATGCAATGGTGGAAGATTGACCGTCTTCAGATCTGCAGATCAACACGACATGGATGTGGTCTGATCCAAAAAATGTTGCCCAGACTTCTGAAGAGTTTACGGCTGGTTCATTGTTGACTTTTCATCTAAAGTCCCCAGAAGACAATTCTATCAAAATTCAGTCATCCATAGCGGCCTGTGCTCCCAATTAACAGTGCTTAAACGAAGCACCGTCTAAAACGCTTTAGTCTTTGCGATGGGTTGAATTATGATTTTAGGGAAATTTATTATATAAATTTTCTATTCTGGTTGAAGGTTTTTCACTCTGGAAACATAATAGCATCAATTAAACTTAAATGGTCAGTTTCATCTTACAAATGCCAATAATGGCCAAAGCCTGCAGATGAGATGTGCCTTACATAAGGTTTCAGCTGACAGACCACTATTGTCGTTTCTTAAAGGTTCTGTTTGTTTTTGTTTATGTGGGGTTCTGTAGGGTAGATCTGAGTTGTCAGTATCTATGCATCTGGATCTCACAACACAAAGAAAGTCAAGATCATTTGTTGCCTCGAAGAAGTCTGCCGCAACTATCCTGTTTTAGTCAGCATGATTTTATTTAGCTAAATTAGCTCTAGATAATCTCCAACCCCTAAATATTCATGTGATAGATCGGCCCAGTCAAAGTCCAGAGCTAAATCCTGCTCAGGACCCATGGAAAGACACAACACTGAGTCTGATAATGGAGAAACATTTCACTCTGGATGTGCAAAGCTGCCTGAATAAAAATGCAAGCCACACTTTTCAGATTTGTGTTTGTAAAGCAAAGGAAAACTATGTATGATTTTCTAGTTATGCTCCATTTTGTGTTGGTCTGTCGCATAAAATCAGATAAAATACACTGAAGTGTTTGTGACTTGACAACATGTGAACAGCTTAAGAAAGTTTCTCAAAGCGCTGCAGTGCATCTGGTGAAACCACTAATTTACATTTTATTTTATTTTGTGACTTTTGACGTACAGATAAGAGTTTCCTTGCCTTCAGCCGCCCTTCGAGAAATCTAAATAAAATCTTGTTTTTATACAGTTTTTGTGGAGTTTTGGATTGTAACTGCAGACTGTCATCGTTTTCTTTGGCCAGCTGGTTCAATATGAGACGTCACACAGCTCTTGATGAAAAGACCCCCCATTGTCACCATTTCCTCTAAATGAACCCAAAGACCCCATTTCTCTCATCCACAGTTTAGCAAAGGCTGTAAAAGTAATTCTCTTTTATCTGTGTGACATAACATGCTTAAAATATTAGTACAGTATAATCTAGATGTAATGAGTTTGCACTTATGAACCAACCAATGCTGTCAATGAGCTTACTTTTGGAAGAGATGGAGGAAACCTGCAAGCCCAGCTATTATGGGTTATTACATTTTATACTCGAAATAAAATAAAACTTGAAATAACATAATTTTTAAATAAAAATTTTAGCACTCCTTTATGCCATGTCTCATACTTCACACATATTGTCAACTTATGAGTGTTTTATTTATCAAATATTTATTTTTAACTTATATTAGCTCATATTGTGTCTGTTTGGTATTTTTAACACCATTAAATAAAAGCTGGAACAACTTTTTAAAACAATATTGATGTGTTTTTTTATGTTAAAAATATTTTTTAACACTGTCTCTATAATCAATAGAAACATCTTTATTAGAATTAGAGCAATCAAACCCTTCTAAGATCTTCTAAGATGGTAGAGATCCGGGTTTTTTTGTGTGGTTTTTTTTTGTCTTTGTCCGACTAGCTGCTAGTTTTAGATAGTTTTGGCCCAAAGAACCATCTGCATTTCGACTAGGTCACTGGTCTGCAACCTGTGGCTCTTTGGACAAAGTTCTTAAGAAGAACTCTGTAGAAAAGTTACTGGTTTACTGAAATGGCTTAAGAACTCTGTCTAAAAATGCTTAAGAGTTTAGCAGTGTTTAAAATATAAACCGAACACAAAATGCTAGGTTTAGTGGTTTTACCCTTAAAGAGTAAGGAAGATTTTTTTTGATGAAGTGGCTTTTTTGTGGCAATAAGTTGCAAACAGCATGCTTTTTGACCTAATTTTCCTGATCAAAATTACATTTCTAATTGAAGAAAAATATATTAAACATCAAAGCAAGCGTAAAATTGTACTTCAGTCTAAAAATTTTAACAAATTTCCCACAATAGTCGATATAAGAAAAAGTTGTTTTGTTTCAAAGATTTATGTAGACTTTTGGTTCTAAACAAATCTAGTTCAGCTGGACTGAAGGTACAAAAGTCTCTTAGGAGTGTAAAGGTCAATGACCCCTGGGGTAAATGAAGAAAAAAACAAAATGGTTATCCACTGCAGGTAGCATGTAAAAGCCTCACTTCAAAATAAGGTCATGAACTGTCCCTCCAAGGCAGAAGATGTCTTTGAATGACTGGTTTACTGAAATTAGTTTTAATCACCATCTATCGTGTCATTTTTTTTCTTTTGCCCGTTCTACTTGATTATTCTCCACTTTCTTTTTGTCTGCTGCCTCATCCTGAATCGTAATCGGTTTCATTTTTCTGTTTTTTCGTTTTAATCATTTCCCCGTCCCACACCCCCCGTCAGCAGGGAGAAGGCCCGTCTGGCGACGGATTCCGAGCTGGACCAGGACCTCAGTGACCGGCTGGGTCTGGGCAGCAGCGACACCCTCACCAACGGCAGTCACCGTGGCGACGTGGCAGCCGCCAAACGACTCGCCAAGCGTCTCTTTCACTTGGATGGATTCAGGAAGTCGGACGTGTCGCGTCACCTCAGCAAGAAGTGAGCCGCCACGGGTTTATTGTGCTGTTAAAGTGTTCCCCACTGGTCCCGATGAATGGTTCTCCAGGGTTTCTGAGGTTTATCTCTCCAGTCTTTTGGGTTTTCACTTCTTTTTCAGTCCCCAACCATGATGGCACACTGTGCAACATGTGGTCAAAAATGAGAAATTAGCAAGTTTTGAGCTAACAAACTATTTAGATTTATCTCCTGGAATCTAAAACCCAGTTGTTATTTTTTTGAGGATTTTGCTTACATAAAGAACAAACGGCCCTAAATGTCACATTTAAAATCGGTTCTGAGCCCTTTGTTGCTTTCTGACACGACACTTATTCACCTCTGGATTTTTAGTTTTAATATGGTTTATACGTAAGTCAGAGTTAAGTGGTTTAGAAATAAATGTTAATCTATTAATTAATTTAATCTAAATGAATGGAGCTGAAGAAAAAGAAAAGAGTTAAAAAAGAAAAGACTTCAAAAGTCCAAATTTGGAAGATTACATGAAATTCTGGCTCATCTTAATGAAGTTTTTGACGTTGATGTCAGTCCATATTTACAGTTTATCCTTAATAAACTTGGTCATCTGTATGCAATTTTTTAAAAAAAGGCTAAAAGTAGACCAAAATTAGACTATTTTTCTTTTTTTTAATGTGATATTGAAACATTTCTGTAGTAAGAACAGTGCAAAATGTCACTGTAAAGAGTTAACTGAGAAGACGAACGGCTGGGGTCACATGATCAGATTCTTGGATGATATTGGATTTCGTCTGCTCAGCTGTTCTGGGGCCTCTTCTGTTTCGCTTCATATCCAAAATATTTTCAGCGTGTTTTTATATCTGCAGGCGGCTCACTTTTATCACCTGCAGTTCTTTCCTGCAGAGCTGCAGAGCTCCCTCGTACAACGTGAAGTGTGGAGCGCTGCAGGACTCGCTCCAAAACCTGGCATGTTGTGCAGCAGATGTGCAAGCTTATCGTACACACATATGTATTTTTTATTTTTTTTTCTTTGCATCATTCAATTTTGAGATTTATTTCTGCTCTTTGTTCACCTGTCAGAAAAGATTGTGACCATGAATGGGGTTACCTCTCCACAATCACATCTGATCTAAACGCAACGCCAGCCGAAAGATTTCCAACATCTGAGATAATTACTGCGTGTCACTTGAGTGCAGAAGTTTCCTGGATTCTTAAAATTTCTACAAATGTAATGTCCTGCTAATATGACTCACAGAGTGTCCATTTCAACTCAGCGTATACTTTATTTTTCTTTTCTGTGAATAATGAGTGGAACATCTTACAGCTGAACTTTTTATGTAGCTACCTGAAAACTAGCTGGAAATCATTTGTAGCAAAATGTTTAAAAACACTTTTTTAATCCTGCAGGTGAAAATAATAGTGAATCATGTAGTTTTGTAAAAATATAAAACTAATGCAAGTCACAAATGATCCTGGAGCATAATTGTGAAGTGGACAAAAAAATTATATATGGATTTCAAAATAATCTACAAATAAAATCTGAAAAATGTAGCAGGTATATGATGTATTCAGCCCCCTTTCCTCTGATAAATGTTTCTACCAGCTTTGTACATCCAGACTCTGAATCTGTCGCTCATTTTTCTTGTAAAGCATCTCAAGTTCATACAGATTTGATAGAGACGATCAGAGTACATACATTTTCAATCCTTGCCACAGATTTACATCTTGATTTATATCATGACTTTGACTGGACCATTTTATCACATCAACATGTTTTGATCTGAACTGTTTAGTTGTAGATCTGGCTGGATGATTAGAGGCCTGTACAGGACAAATTAATTTCTGCTGAGATTAAATTACACACGTCTGGACTCTATTTACTAATTAGAGGAGGACTTTTTCTCTTCTGTGTTTAATTTAGAGGTATCAGAAAGAGGTGTGAAAATCCCACTTCTGAGATGTGTATTTTTATTTGAACTCCCTATTTTGTTTATGCAGTTCAGAGGAAAATCAGTTTGTTCTTTTTCTGTGTTTCCCTTCTAAATTAGTGTTTTAAACAGATCTGCATTCGTAAAGTTCTCTGCTGCTCGATCAGCTTCTCTGCTGCTTGTTGGAAATGATGAGAAACATTTTGGGATTGAAGGATTTGTCTCACTTTTTGACAGATGTGCCTTGGGAATCTCTTCTTTTATTATTTCTCTTTTATTCTGGCCTCTAATCTGTATCTCAAGCTGACTGATGGCACAAACTGAGACTTTTCCAGCAAACGCAGGAAGCTCGAACCGTTTGAACGCTACACTGTTGTTGCTTTCTTGCTCTTTTGTTCTCTTGTTTGTTCTTATGTTGGCTTCTCTTTCCCGTCACGGCTACCTACATTTATTGCCGTCATCTGTCTGTTTGTAGCAATGACTTCAGCCGCATGGTTGCAGAAGAGTATCTAAGTTTCTTCAGTTTTACCGGCCTCACCCTTGACCAAGCGCTGCGGTAAGAAAGCCTGTCACGTCTTTTTAGCACAAAGCTTGAATGCTTTTGATTAAAAATGAATGCACGCTATGAATATTTCAAGTCTGACTGTAGTTAAAGCTTCATTGTGTTTGTCTTATACTTTCAAAGTCATTGTCTGTGCCTCACAATATTTTGATTATGGCTATACTAAAACCTGGATTTTTAAAATGTTTTTGTTGTGTTTTCTGGGCCTGCAGGACTCTCCTCTGGTAAACACTGCTCTCTAGAGGAGAACTATAGTATTGCATCAGTAATCATATTTATCAGATTTATTTTAAGGTTTTTAGATGTACTCACTACTTTTAATGTTTGTTTTATTGTTGTATGCATATTAAGCACACATCGTACATTCCTCAGACATATTTACACCCTTTCAGTACTTTTTTTTAACAGGGTGCAGGCATGAAAATGCTGAAAACTTTTAATCTGTTCAAAGAAGCAAAGGCTAGTGCATATCTGCAGTGCACACTGATGCTTGAGCGTTTTAAATGAGGTCATGTTTTCATGTGCATCCAGCTTTCTGTTTGTTAACCATCTGGTGAATGAATTGTGTTTGCGCTGCAGGACTTTCCTCAGGCAGTTTGCTCTGATGGGGGAGACTCAGGAGAGGGAGAGGGTGCTGTCACACTTTTCCAGACGCTACTTGGAGTGCAACCCAAAAGTCCTGCCATCTGAGGGTGAGCGCTGCGGGGAAAACACTCAGAGAGTCTTAAAAGATCAACTTTAGGCATATTAGTACATGTGCTGCAGAGGAAATTGTTTCTTTATAAAAGTGATCATAACTAGCATGTCGGTTTTGAGCCAATGTGATGACAGAAATACTTGTAAGCAGAGGACCACGGAGACTGCAGCTCCAGTGCTCTGCAAAAGTATTTACACCCCTTTAACATTTCCTCAACTTGTCACGTTACAACCAGAAACGTCACATTTTATTGAGGTTTCATGTGGATATTTATGGAGTGGAAGAAAAGTGATAAAATTATTCACAAATAAAAATCTCAAAAAGTGTGACTTACATGTGTTTTCAAACCCCTTTACTGTGATACCCAGAAAAGAAATCCAGAGTCTGTATTTTAAGGAAGAGTGGTAAGAGAAATCCCACGTTCAGACCTAACCTGTGACGTATCCTGTCTGCAGTTTCCCTCATTCTGGACAAAGGAAATGGAAAAAAATATATATTCTTTATATATCAGAGTATTTTATTTTACTTTATATGTGGCAACATTTTATTTCTTTCCCCTAAATACCATAAAAAGCATAGCTATTTTTGATAGGCATTGCACCAAAGATGCACCTGAATGTAGGAATTCAAGTTTCTGCAGTGACACAGAGCCAGTATTTACAGCAAAGCTGAAGAAATCGAACATCTGGGTGAAGAGAAGTGGCACAAACCAGGATGTGAGAAGAGTGAAAAAACAAACAAACACAGTTTTTAGGCAAAGCTTATATTTACAACCAAATAAAAAAAGCTCTCCGCTGTGGTAATCTATGGTTGTGGATAAGTGGTGATTTATCATCACTGACACTCTCCACAATTTATAATAGCAACCCACACTTTTCAGATTTCTGTTTGTAAACTAATTTGAAAACCTTGTTTAATTTTCCTCCCACTTCTCAACTTTGCATTCTCAATTGTTTTGCTATAACAAAATCCCAAAAAGACTCTAACGATTGTGGCTGTAATTTGGGAAAATATGAAAAAGTTGAAGTTGCGTGATAAGGTTTATGTTCAGGTCTTTGCAAATATTCAAATTGTACAGTTATGTAGCAACAGGACAGATGTGAAGCAAAAATGTCAGGAAGCCACCATGGTTTTGTTCTGTTCGGTTTATTGAGAAAACAATGTTTTCATCCTGCAGATGCAGCTCATACGCTCACCTGTGCCCTGATGCTGCTGAACACCGACCTCCACGGTCAGGTAGGTCCTCTGGTTGAACCGGAGTGAATGTGGATTAGAAATCCGATGTGGGAAAACTGCAGGTGATTAAAAAGGGGATTTGACCGAAATGAAAGAGCCGTAGTTAAAACACGTAAGCGTTTCATTAGCTGCGAAGTTTTGCAGATATAATCTGAAGCCGACGGCGCTCTGATCCGGGTCTGAAGGTTTTTACTTTTGAGCCTTTTTCTCTTTTATTAATCTGTTCATTTTACTGTCGCAGCCTTCTTTTAAAAATCTGGGTCATTGGCAGCTCTGCTCGGTGATGGCGCAGAGCTGTGGACGAATGATTAATTAAAGAGGTGGGATTGGAGATCAGCTCTTACAGGAAGTTTCTGCACATTTGTGCTCTTTCAGTTTCGACCTGAGAGCACACCTCTGGTATAGGATGCAGGCAGTGGCTGTGCAAACACGATTAGAGTCGATTACTAAATGATAATGTTGGCTGCCTCGGAGTAAACAGAAGACTGTGGGTTGAAATCATAATTAGACATTATCTCAATATGACAGTTCAAATTAGGGGAAAACTGCAAAATTTGACATGTAAAAAGAAAAATCAGGGACCTTTGCTTGTCTTGTGGCCTCTAGTGGAGGATCTAGGTACAACAAGTTGCAAGTCCAAATTGTAATAAAATGTTGAACATTTCTGTGAGTATGACTTATGAACTGGAGTGTTTATTGAGTACAAAGTTAGTAAAATGTAAAAACAAGCAAACAAAAGTCTTCTAATAGTGATACAGTGACTGCTAACTTATCCAGACCCATTACAACTCATTTATTGTGTGTGTAATCCAGGAACTATACGTGTTTTAATTAGATTTATTTAGATATAGCATTGATATTACACACCTTTGATTCAAATACACCTGCACTATTCGATCTGTGTGACAGGACCCGATTGTCCACAAAATGTGCTTCGTTTCCTCACATTTCAACCCACATAATGTGTTTTTTTTCAGTACATCAGGGTTCATGGCATGGTATCCAAATTAAATCCCTTCATTTAATTTGGATGCTTTCCCAGCTTCACCTGTTCTCATGCCAAAACCTTTGACCTTGATTGTAGTCCAGCCGAGTAAGAAATAGAAATTAGCAGAATTATAGACTAAGTTTGAAATATCAAGAGGCCAAGAAGCACACGTTGTTTATCTCCTAATTCAATTTCATCAATATTATTTTCCCCACAAACAGGCTAACAAGGATTCAAAAGTTCATGCCTAATATGTACTGTGTGGTAGCATGTGTTGGATAGCGATAATGAGGCGTTTCTTAATATAAAATAATCTATTTATTCCCCAGAACATTGGCAAGAGGATGTCATGCACACAGTTTATTGGCAACCTGGAAGGACTGAACAGTGGCCAGGATTTCCCCAAAGATCTGCTCAAAGTAAGTCCTTCTCATTGTCCAAAAAACAGTGAGCATGCATGTTGGCATGCACCGACAAGAGCAGGGCGGCTGTGTGTGTGCCAGCAGTGTATTGTTCCTCAGATCGCTGCGGCTGACTGCCTGTTCGGTCGACGCTGACTGCCAGCTGGCACCTACGGCCTCTCCAGAGGGCATCCACTTCCTGGTTTCAGCTACAGGAGATTAATTGTAGTTTGATCTGAAGACCAGGGTTGTCAAATAAAACCAGCGAATGACTTTTACAGTGCTGTATTTTATCCTCCGCAGACCTTGTTGCTCTAAACAGATTATGACCCAGCAGACAAGGTTCAACCAGAGGCCTCGGGCGCTCGGCGGTAACATAACCCAATCAGTTTGGGGCTCCTGATGATGATGCTGTAGATATTATCTGCACAGTGGTCCATCAACATGCCACAGGCCCACAGAGAGCTGGCCAACAGGTTGTAATGGAGTATTTATAATGCATGAGGGAGAGAACGAGGCCGCGTCCTTCTGCTGCCACGACGGGACTGAAATGAAAAGCTGCGCCGGTTATTAAGGGTAGATAAGAGCCGCCTTGTGGCCGCGAGCAGATGGAGGAAGAGACAAAGGGAGTCCTGCATCACTTCTCTTATTTAGGCTTGTAAAAATCAAACAACAGTCTTTTTAATCATCACATGTTCCTTTATTCTAGCTCAGTGAGACTCCCTTCTTTTCTATCCTCGAGCCAAACTCTGTTTTTTTCCTCTCTTTGTCCGACTTCTTCTCGCTCCTGCTGGCTTCTTATCTCGACTGCTTAGCTCCAGTACAGTTTAATCTCGGTCTTGCTGCCACCTTTCTCAGATTATCTTCACCTCCCCCTGTGAGTTCAGCTTTTGTCCCATTCAGATTTTTTTTTTCTTTCCTCAGCTTGTCCTCCTGGGTTGTGTTGCAGCAGTTTGTCTCTATCTGCGGCTTTCTCTCTGTTTCTCTGGAAACAGCTGCTATTTCCATGTGGAAAAGAGATGCTGCAAAACTTTGTAGGTCCACTTTTCTGTATTTAATCAGATTCAAGTAAATGTGTAAAAACTGATAGTTGTGGTTCTGGTCCAGAAGTGGTTTAAGGGTCTGGAAAAGGCATAAAACTTTGTCGTGTGAGCGGTCCAGAAGGAGTTCGGGGTACCTGGGTCACTTTTAAGGGAATCTGCTGTTAACAGTTAACTGATTTGCTTTTAGCATTAGCTGAATGCAACACAGGAAGTCTCCTGGCAGTCACCTTTGACCTACAGTTTTCTTCTGGACATCGGACATGTCGAATAAGAGCAGAGCCAGGATCTTTGGGTTGATTCTTATCAAAATGTTTAGGATTTGTTTACTAAAAAAAAAAGTAGATATGTTAGAAATTAACCACTTCTAAATATTTCACTTATTTATTGTTTATAAAGTGCAATTCAATTTGACTAATATTTCACACCCTTTAAAATTTTAATTCATAGTGTACAGTTTTCTTTTTGAAAAATGTATCTTTTTTTATTTCAGTAAGAAACTTATTACTGTTTGAATTTGCATAAAAAACCCCAAAGACTAATGAATCCCCAGATCTTAAACTTCCTGTCAGGGAGTCGTGTTTATTTTAATCCAGTCTGACATTTACCTTCGTGGTTCTTTCTCCGAGCGTAGTTTAATTTCTAAACAGCCTCTCTTGGTTGTTGCTGTTCTCTTTTTTTCTATCGCTTCATAATTTCCTGCTTCAAAATGACTTCCTCCCCCACCATCATCAGAGTCAGTGATTCCCTCATTTCCTCAACTCATTTTCCAACTTTCCCATTTCCCCTTTCATGCCTGGTTTGTATTCACATATGTTTTTCTCTGTCCTGTTTTGAACCCTAAATCTAATAATGCAGTACAGTCAGGTCCTGCAGCCACATCTTCAAATATGACACTCCAATCTCCGTGCTTCACGGTTCGTCTTTTCTTCCTGGAAAGTTGTGTTCGGTTTATATCAAAGATGTACGCTGCTCTGGTGACCAGATATCCACGGTTACACTTATTCTTGTCCCAAGAACAAGTCCCAGTTTTAATCCATACGATCTTCTACAAACGCCAGGCTTCTTTGTTTTTCCGTCAAAGCAACAGTTTTTTCCTGAGAGCTAAGCTTGTGCACAGAGTAGCAACAGGAATAAGACAATAATATAGGTCGCAAGATGATATTTTAGATTTTTTTGGAAACTTCTGTTCATTAAAAGTGCCAACTTTGCATTATATGGTAAATAATGATACCTTAATGCAAAGTTGGCACTTTTAAAGCAACTTTGCATTAAAAGTGTCATTATTTTCCGAATGACGGTTCATGACAATAGTCATAAACATTCATAAAGACTCCTTCATGTTCATAACAGGTGTAATGACATGTTTATGACAGTGTCATGTCAGTCTTATGCACACCCCTTCAAATAAAGTGTTACCGAAACTTCTTTTAGTATCTTGTCTCTGCTCTCATGGTGAACTTGGATGGCCAGACCTTATTGGCATTATTTCTAAATGTTCGTCACTTGTAGGCAGTTTAATGACTAATCTGAGTTTATTTTAGACCCATTTTAATCTTTTACAAGATCCATAAGATGCTACATCCTTCTTTTTGCTCTTTATTCTGTTTTTGTATCCTATCTTTGTGTGAGTCTGTTTGCTGCTGTTGAACAGAAATATCCCCCTTTGTGGGACAATAAAGAATATTTACATTCTATTCTATTCTTAAAGTCTTCTTCACCAAAATAAAAGTCTAAGCTTTAAATAGGCCATACCTATGAGAGTATGTATGTCCTAATCATGTGCACCTGATGTCACATGCCTGTGTAGTTTTGCTGTTTTATAAGTGCTGATAAGTGTGGGAGTGTCCTACTTTATCTTGACTAGCAATTGAATTTTTGTTGCATTTAATAGAAAAATGTTACTCATTTAGTTTCTGCAGTTTTTACGGTTTATTTATAGAACTGGCATTTCTCTGTAATGCTTAAGCTGACTGTAAAATCCATGTTTCCCAGCACGTCAGAATATGTATTTTTAAATACGACATTCTACACATTAGACGTGTGTACTTTAGTTGTAGAAATGATTGGGACTTGCTCTCCCGGTGCCACAGTCTGCTAAATAAGCATTCCTTCAACATCACTGTTCCTTCACTCCTCCATCGCAGCCCTCATGATAAAACAAAGCTGCTGTTCAGTTACAGCAGCACGGCTCCCTGCAGGATTTGGAGCTCTGGCTGCGTGCCCGAGCTTGTGCTTTAGTGAAAACTTTCTTTATTGTGCAGCTTAGAGATGCATAGGTTTGCACTCCCGCTCACTCTCTCCTCTCTGCACTGCTCAGGGCTCAAAGCTTGAAGTGGGAGCTAATGATGCTCTGAAGTAGGTTACCAGCCCGCAGTGGAGCAGGAGAACAAATTCTGCTCGAGTCGAACTGTAGCACAGCTCAATCAGACGCCGAGCCGCTCTCGTCAAACAGTAATTAGCCAGATTGATGCTATCGAATGCGTAGCAGCATTGATTATGACAGAAAAGGCTTATGACTTACTTTCTTTTTGCTGATGGGGGAAGAAAGAAAGGAAGAAATGTGTCTGAAATGTTAACAAAAATATAGGGCTACAACTGCTGTTCTTATACAAAAAGGTCAAGCCGGGCGATACATCAAGCCTGGAAACAGATAAATGTGATTTTTATGCAAACGCACTGAAAAAACTTACCAACTTACCAAAACAAAATCTTACCAAGTATTTTGGTTTAGTTTCTAAATGCAAATATCTCAGTACACTTGACAAAATAAGTAATTGTTCAGTGAGATATAGGAGCTTGTTTTAAGTCAATAATTACTGTATTTACTGTTGATGGAAAAAATGCCACATTTTTTTTCATAAGTGAAATAATTTACCAATTGAAGTATCATTTTTTGAGAGAAAAATTTGTTTCTGTTGAAAGTATTTACTTTATTTCTCATCACTGTGATTCCTTCCACAAAACAGAGCAGTGATTCTAACCATCCAGCACATTATCCTTATTTATAGGATTTTTTTTTTACTGTGACAAGAAGCTTAACAGTCAGACACACACACACACACACAGACACACGGATCTGAATGTTAGAGTAACCTTGGTTCAGTCGGTCTCAGCACATCAGTTTGTCCTTTGAAAATCCAGAACTTTCCCTTTACGGTCATCCAGACTCGGACTCTTCAGTCTGCCTTGTTCTCTCTGTGTGACGTTTTACTAACTCTGTTTTATAGTTTGCATATTATACTAGATTTAGGATGTCATGTTTTTCTCAGATTTACTGCCTTGTTGGGAAAAGAAAAGCCTGTATTAAGGCTTCAGATTCTCTTGTTCTTTTGTATTTCACTGCAGAGAAATCAACTGTAAGTAAACCAGGGTGGCTGTCTATAGTCTGTAAGCAAAAGTCTATAAGTACACTGAAGCCAAATCAATCTTCAAGCCACTCCTATCCTCCAGCACAAATGAAATGCCTCTTTCACATCAACATCTGCCCCGGGGAGGAAAAGACTGCAGCAAGAGAGATATTGATCGGTGCAAATCTTACGCCGTTTTCCTCTAAAAATAGAAATCTAGCACCATTAGTGTGAAGAGGAGACAGCTGCTTCGGTCAGCAGAGTCCCCCTCTCCCCGAGCTGTCGGGGCTTTCCGAAAGGGACAGAAACAGAGATTTAGATCAGATGTGGGAGAAATAAGAGAAAACAAGGTAATAAATATGATTGGAGTGATTATTCTCCTCCAAGATACTTTTAAACTAATTTTTGGTGGTTTTCCTTCAACTTTAGGTTGCTTCTCTGCCATTATTACAGTAGCAGCAAACCAGCAATCTTGAGCTTGAACTCTCTGGACAGGAGAAGAACAGCTAAGACCCTCCTTCTGGCTCTGATTGGTTGTTTCTGACCGGGCTGTGTATTTCTGCAAATGGCAGTAGCACCACAAGAAAAAGGCAGAAGATTTGTTTAGACATTATCTATCACTATTTCTACTATCAGAACATACTGACAGTTTTAATATATTTATATTTTTAAAGTCACCCCTCGCAGCTTTAATGATGTAAAATATTGATTGACAGGTTGCAGGTACACTAAGTGTAAGAAATCAGTCATTATCATAAAAAAATTTAAATTAATTCCATATTCATCAAAATATTTTGAGGAAGCTATCATCACATATTTTAAAGGACTGAGGAGATTTGTCAAAATAAGGTTCTTTGGAGAAAATTAACAACTTAAAACCCAAGATTAAATTGCTCATTAATTATGTTAAAGTTTGTTTTCTAATGAATTAATTTGTAATCAACTCTGAATATGTCACCATGGTAACAGACTTCATAAACAAACCTGGTCGCTATCCGATTTTCTTCTGGTTCTTACCCACCCGAAATGACTAACAAGGTGTTTCTATACTTTATTCTTGATTGACGTTGAAGCACAATTATTTTTAAGCGTAATATGACACATATTTTTTTGTAGTTTTGGCAGTATCACTTTTCTAATTCTCTTATTGAGATTGGTATTCTGTGGACGTACATAATACAGTGAGAACTTGTGCTCACATCAGATGATCTGTGTTTTTATGCAACTGAGATCTTCTCCACTTTAATTAGATGCAGAAAACCTTGATAGGATGTTGCCAGGTATTTTTTTTTTTTAATAACATCTGTTTTGACTTACTGTGTTCATGTCGATCTCACAGAGCCGATTCTGTGAAATCTCCTTTGCTAGGGTTACTTAGCTGGAGCTCATAAGGGTGTCCTTCTGTATGTTTAGCTTACATTTATTACGAATATAGTTCTCTGCTTGGGTTTGGGTCTTGGTACAGGACATTTAGGACATGTTACGCCTCCACCTGCAACTGGGTCTGTGTCTAGCTGCAGGTTGTTTGGACATATCTGTCAAAGGTGAGATCTGCTCCCCTGGGTCAATAATGTTCCTTTTGGTTTCCTCCTCACCAAAATGCAACCCTGATGTAGGAAGACAGATGTTGGTCCTGAGAGGATCCTTTTTCTTTTTTAGGAACTTGTTGTGCATACCAGAGGAGACAATCACAGTGGGAAGTAATTATTTTAAATTTAGCAACCAGACTGAAACAGTAGGAAGATACATAAAGATATGTATCCCTGAAAGTATTTAATATTATGACCTCATTATCCCAATATTAGGTTCATAATTATGGTAAAATCACAAGTGCTATTCCTCCCAAAAAAACCATTAGACTGAATGAAATGCTTAAAGTTGATTTAGATATTTTACCAGTTAACCCTGTTGATACGGTTTTAATGCTAAATCGTTAAATTGTAAAGTTAATGTATTTAAATGCTAATACAATGTGTGTGGTACATTTCCAGGATCTGTGAAATTTGCTTCACATTGTCTTCGAAGTTTAGTTGTGATTGTGAGCAATTTTAACCAAGGTGAGTGTGAACTATTCCACTATTACTATAAGTTCTCATGTGGAGTTAATATAGCAGCAATGTCAACTTTTTAAATCCAATATTAGCATTTAAAATCAGATTAGAACTGGTTCTCTGTGGCCAGGCCATGGAACCTTTTTGGTGGAAATTAGCTGTTAGCATGAATCTCGGTCACTGTTAACATTAGCCTATGTAGGTTTTTTTTTTGTTTTTGTTTAACTATGAACAGTTTTTAATTTTACTCCAAGTGACACTGCAGCCTGAAGTGACCCAATTCCGATTTTTTTACGTAATGCGACCTGTATCTGATCTTTTCATGACAGTCTGAACAGCACAGGTCGGATTCTTTTCTAATGCGACTCAGGCCGCTTGAGTATCCGATTCAAATGTGGCCTAACGGCCAGGTCGCATTCATACAAACTGAACGTCACTGACATTCGACAAACGTCACTATTCTGCGTCCTGATACGTGCACGCAGGAATAAAAACAACAACCACGACGGACTATAATGAGGATTAAATTGTTAAAGGTGTTAAAGGTGCTGGCTCCGGTCGGACAACAACTTCAAATGTGTATGCTATGCTCCACCGTTAGCATCCATGTTTACTTCTGCAGACATCGAGCACTTCTTCTTTTTGTGGCGGTTGGAAGAACACCGAGAACGCTGACGCTATTGCGCCCTCTACTGCGCATGCGGGACACTTTCAGGTCGCATATATTGGGAAGTGTGAACGGCCACAGCAAAATCTGAATTGGGTCGCTGCAGACTGCAGTGTGAACGCAGCCTATTTCATCTTAAGTTGTGTTTAAGAAACGTTGCTCAGCATGAGTTTTGAGTCAGTGTGATCATGTTTGAATTGTTTTAAAGGATTTAACTTTACTTCTGTTAGCATAGCATGACTTAGAGATTAGCTTAAGCTTAACCCTTATTTGACTCAAAAGCTTTTAACATGACTCTATTGAGCTGTTGGCTTGACATTAATCTTTAGCTTGACATGAGTAGCTTTTAGTAAAACTGGGAATAACCTCAAGCTTGAACCCTGAACATTGTCACACTTAGTGGAATTTCTTGTGTAATGTTTAATTTAAGTAGCAAACAGTTTTTGATTGATATTGAGTAGTTGTTAGCATTCTTGAGATTTTTTCCTTTTAATTATGGATTTTTAAATTTACTTTGGTTAGCTTAGCATTATTAGTCGTCATCTTCACTCTCAGTAAATTGAGTTTTAGAGACTGTTAAGTTAGATTGACTTTCACCAAGACTTTGAGTCTTGCTATAGGCTGTATTAAACTAGACATTAAAGTTGTGCTTGAATCTGAATAGCTGTATAACTTTATAACTTTATAGACATCTGGTTTCTTGTTAGCAGGATACAGTTTACCAGTTAGCTTGACTTGGAGTGACAAAACAGCTTGATAACAAGCAATAAGAAGCAATTAGTATTTTTAAAAGTAAAAATTTACTCAGGCTTTGTGTGAGATTTTTAAAGATGTAATGCTAGATTTTGCTTATCGGTACAAACAGCGAAACAGTTTCTTAAACAGTTTATTAAAATTGCAAATTAGCTATCTAATTGAATCAGAAATACCATTTTGTTTTCAAGTATTTTAGTTGTTAAGTTTAAGTTAAAAATGATTTTCTAAATAGTGTTTTTATTTGTTTTGTCAGGCTCTCGCCACCTCATAAACACAGCCACATATTAATTTCCTTATAAAGCATAATTTAGAAAAGCTTCTGTATGGAGTCTGTTTGAGAGGCAGTGATTTGCTGGCGGTGACTGAGAGCGGGAGGGAGGGACAGAGGGAGGTGCGCATTGATGAAGCCAAAGGGAGGGAGGCAGAAAGAGAGCACTCTCCCTATCAGCTCCTTTTTTCTCTCTGCGACTCAGGCAACCAGCTCTCCTTCCCTCTCATCCTCCTCCTCATCTTTTCCTCCTCCTCCGTCTCCTTAACAGCAGTAGTGCCAAGGAAACGAGGGGGGAAAAAAGACAAACTGGATTAAAAGGGATTTTTTAAATTATTATTATAAGCAACAAAGACGAGAAAGGGATGAGAGATAACGGCGCTTTTTCCTTCAGACACCTCCACCGAATGTGTGATGAGATGAAATGAGACCGAAGAGGATGAAAGGATGTCAGTGGACCTGCACTCGTGGATAGAGAGCAGGAGGAAGAAGTGAGGCAGATAATCCGAGAGTCGGATCCATGGGGGGGATCCATTTTACGGTGGGAGCAACAGGAAGGATTGCTTCTCCCGCTCAGCTTTAAGGACAATTTATTTTTCCTACATTGATTCTGTTTGTATCCGTGGGCTTGTGACGAAATCCTGGGCACTCTTTGGAATTCCGGCTCTGAAGTCCGAGGGCGACCGTCCGTCCCTCCCACCTTCTCTGTGACCCCCTTTTTCAGTCTCTTTTACATTTAAATGGGCACAAAAAGCTCCGTAGCATCGCATGGTATATTTTTGGGCTTTTCATTTCCGCATTTCACACCCATCTGTTTCATGCTGGCTGTCCGTTCACACCCCTGCCATCTGTGAGAGTGCTAGCTTCGTTTCTCTTTGGGAGTGCATGCACTGTGTTTGTCCTGTTTCCTGTGGAGACGACATGAAGACGTGCTTTTATCCACCACTTTGATTTTATTCCCCGTTTTGCTTCAGTAAACAAGGGAAAAGTTGTGACTGGTTCTCAGCTGCGAGAAGCCAGGTCTCGCCCACTCAGAGGATGTATAATACATGGGTGTCTCATCCATAATTCAGCATCAGGTGTGCACCCCCTGCGTTGCCTGCCGAGTGCAGACATCCAGAGATGACACTCTTGCGGTTTGATCCCTGCTGATAGCGAGGTCTGTTCAGCAGCAGCTTGGTGATGCGTTGCATCCCTCTGAAAGCCTCCGCCATCGTCTGTGATCATCTCCACTCGCATCTTTTACACTTTCTTAAAGCTTTCTGTGGGACAAACACAGACTGAATCACAAGAGTTTGCTTCCAGCCTCCAGTGATCCTTGGACACTCTTTGGTGCGTAATCTGTGATCATGATTGGTGTTAACAGCTTGCACTCGGCGGGGCGCCTACGCTCACGCTCCCTTTGCACCGTGCGCTACGGAAGGGACTTCCGGATGATGGACCCGTTTCGCTATCCCAGAACGCCACGCTCACGCTCCCTCAAACCTCTCGTGTTTCCAGACCTGCTGGGCAAAGCTCAGGACGGGCAGAACCACCCACAGGCCAGGAAGAGGAGAAAGGTACTGAAAACTGTCCTGACTGTAAAGTGGTGCATTCAGGGGCGTCTCTGTGATTTCGAATGTTGAGTAATTTCATCCGACAAAAGTTAACTTTGATATTATACATTCAGGAAATGGAGTGATGTATTTCAAAGATTAACTTTTGTTTATTTGAACAAATTTGACTTACAGCTGAAGAAAGCACCAAAGTTTTGTATTTTTAAATGACACCTATTAAAAGAAAAATTTATAAATTGAAAAATGTTACACTATTGTTCCTGTAATCATGGAGGAGTCTGCTGATTTGATCTTTGAAGGGTGAGCCACTGGCGTTTTTTGCTGAAAATCCTGGATTTTCACTGAATGTTGGATGAAAGCAAAGTACTGGAAAATTGAGTGGAAAGAAAAATGTTCTCAGTGAATCCTGGGCTATCTTCAGCTGGTCCATTCCTTGCATCCAGCTGCTCCTGAACCAGTCAAATGTGTCAAGTGTCAAATATCAAATGTGACTTACCTGAAAGAGAAAATAAACTCAGTGGCTCAAAGTGGAAACTTTACATTGAATCTCAGATAACTTCGATTTTGTGCCTCTATGCTATTCCTTAAGACTCTGGAATTGCTGCCACACTTTTTCCTTCTACTAAACTTTAGATTGTGAACAAGCAGGTTATTTAGCTATGTCCTTTGTGACTTAATATTTTTTTGGAAAGTGTCTGCCGAACATCAATCAGTCAGCAGTCTTCTACATGATTGTGTCGTCCATGAAGAAAAAACCTTCTGTTTTAAACAACTTTTTAAATTGGTCTCATGTCTTATTTAAAGTTTCTGATGAATCCAGTTTTAGATTTTCATTAGTTGAAAGCCATAGTTGTTTAGCATGACCATAGATAGACATATAAAATATGTGACGGTGTGAAATTGATCTATATAAGAGTTTTTGAGGTGAATTATTGAAGTAAATGAACTTTTTGACCATAATTAATTATTACGCTGTACCTCTACAATTCAAATTTAACTGAAAAAAGCTTTTTTTTCCACCCCACAAAGGAAAACTACCGCACATGTCTCATTTGTTGCCATTTGATGGTGTTGATACAGCAAGCAGGGAAAGGTGATACCGGTCCTTCCTGGTCTTAGACTCGCAAAACCAGTGGAGTTTTACTGGTTTATTTTTCACCTTTGTCTACTGAACTTTTCACTGCGTTGTCTCTGAAACCTCATGTCTCACAGTGACAGCGGATTGTGTTTTTCCTTTGCATGTTGCATAAGTAAAGTTATTCAGGGTGAATCGTTGAATAGACACATTCAGCTGCTTCTGTGTATGTATTGTTGAAATTAAAGATATTCGGACATGGGTGAAAATACTGTAGATTTGGCATCATAAACAAGATAGAAACTGAGAAGGAAGTGTTTCTGCATCATGAACATGTTAAACCTCAGGGAAACGTCTTAATGAAATAAACCGCGGTAATGAGGTTTCTGTCATTATGAGAGCTTGTCCTCCTAACAACACTATAAAATTCTAATTAAACTGAATTTTTATTTGTAATTTTAATTGTCCAACTCAACCCCAAAACCATGAGGCTTAATTAGAAATTAAAATGCATTCTCATAAGATAACCACATTGAGAAAGTTCTATGGAGATGCAAATTTGCCACAATTTAATAAATACATGATGAAAAGATTATTATAAAAATGTCTTTATAATTGGATAAATATACATAGAAACATATTAAATTTGTCATGAATACAAAATGCATATATAACAACGATATATCACTGTTTAATTATTTGTCTCATGTACATCATGAATGTACTTTATCTTAGATGTTAGGAATAACGCTGTTTTAGTCAATCTAATTGGTCTGAAGTAGTTTTCCTGTTAACCAATCAGATGCAAGGATCTATTTAACGACTTCCCTGAAATAAATACAGGACCAATTGTATTTTATTTTGAAATAGAATGACTTAGATGTCAAATTAATAATAAAGTTCACACTTTGTTACGCAATTATATAACCAGTATTGAATAAATAATTTGGTATTTATAAATAATTATGGATACATTTATTTATTAATCCATGTAATTGCAATTTATTTCTTTACTTTCACAATGAAATCTGGGAGATTTTTGGTGGGAAATTGATCAATGATAGCGATTCTTTAACGGATCTCAGTCATGAAAGCCAAAGATGCATTTTTAAACTTCTTTTGTGTTCTCTAAATGAGCTGCGCCTTTAGACCAGTGATTTTGTTTGCAATACATTCATACTATAATACTACATTATATATAATATAATACCACCACCTGGCTTCATGCAGGCTCCATCTAGTTCTGGTAATGGTGTCTAATGTGTCTGTAAGGAATCGTTTGTTTCTGACAGTTTGATGATCTTTGACGGACTGACGGTCCCAAAAGTGCCTGATCACGTTGTTTCTTCCCTCTGTGCCCCCCGGTGACGGACCTGCGTCTAAAATCATCTCCTTGCGTGTCACTTCCTTTAATCCACTTTTTCATAGTTATAAAATTGTTGCTTTTCTTCTGTTGAGAACTGAAAGGTAAGACAGTAGAGGTTATTCTTTTTATAGGCATATATAGTTATGTATCGGTGTAATTTTAGCTGTCATAAAACATTCATAGGTAATAACCATTCAGGACAAAGTTGTGTTAACATTTACCAAAAAAAGAGCAAATTTTCAAGATGACAATTCAATTCCTAAATTAAGCCTAAGCCTGTCACAATACTCAGTAAATCAATTAATTGCATGATAAATTAAAACAAACTCAATCATTTCCAATTTCATGATTTATTGTTTCTCTCTTTCTACCAAAAAGTCTTCAGACTGGAGTTTTGGGATCAACTAAACCTTTTTTTGAAGGGTAATTTTGTTTCCAGAGACTTCATAATCCATTTTATTAGTTATTTCTGCTGCTTTGTGGATTTATTGTGGGTATTTAAAATGTCTTCTGGTTCCAGTTTTAAATGTTCATTAGAATTTAAAGTTTATTGATATTTGAGAATGTGTTCTTGCATTATGATGCTATTGTTATCATCACATTACTGGCAAATTGTCTCAAAAACAACAATATCATCGTTTATCGCAATAACTTTTGGGACAATTTATCGTCTAGCAACATCAGTTATTGTGACGGGCCCAATTAAACCAAAGCACAGAAGATCACAATATTTTGTCTGTAAGTATCGATAAGAACCAATGATCTTGGATTTGATTTATCACATGGGTAGTGTCGCTCTGTTCTCACCAATCATGGCTAAATCTATGTTAATACATCTACAAGTCTTTCCTTTCAGCCCAAATGTATAAGTCAATGTGGCATCGATGGGTATTTTAGATTGTACTCAGGTTCTTTGTCACTGTTGCTCAGTGGTAAGTCATCAGTGAACATGAACTACCTCAATCGGATCTTATTGTTATGAAGGCTGTTGTGTTCCTGCTTCAGTGCATCTGTTAATGTCCCATTTAATTATTCAGGAGTGTTTAACGCAAAGCAACAGAAAACCTGTGGTCCTTGATGACTGGAGTTATGATCTGTAGATTAACAACAGTAACAATTTCTTAAAGTCAGAAATTGGCTACTTTTATTTTTGGTCTTAGTTTTATCAGAGTGTTGATGCATTGACTGATGAATCAATATGTGTTAATTGTTAACCTTTTATCAATATAGCTGTTATTATACTGTTTTCTACCTGTGTGGTATTGTCACCTAAAAGCATGTTACATTGATCTTAACATTAGAAACTTAACCACATGTTGTGGGACTTAAAGTCCTGGCAGGTCTTGTTGTTTGTTATGGTTTGTTGTGAATTGGAACAGACAACACACAAGTATATTACTTTGACATTTTATTACCTTGTTTAATTTTTTCTATATTGAAGGATTAACTTACTATCTGTGAGTAAAAGCTAAATGCTATCTGAGCGCCCCCAAGGGGTCACAATGTTAGTTGGAGTGACTCCAAGCATTCAGAATGCTGAGGTGAGTCTTTGTCAATACAGACAGTATCTGAATGACATTATTAAGAGATTGCTTTGGTGAAGCAAACCAATGTTGGCACAATGATGGTGTTGGTAGCGTCTGTTGCTTTGCAGGAAAAAGGATGTTCTGGATGTTGAGTGTTCATGCTGGTTCTCTGCACCGTGTGTTTTATTGCTCAGTGATGGACAGGCGATCTGTTCAGGTTTTACCCCGCCTTTTGCACAACGACTGCTGGAAATGAGCGCCAACCCCCCAATGACCTTGCAAGGACAAGTGGCTATAGATGGTGGCTGGGATTTTTGTAAACCCAGCTCCCTTAAAACAGGAAAAGTTCAGTTTGACTTTATTGTCAGACATTGAGAAAACATGTTTGATGTTGTTTTTTATACCTGCATTCTCCGATTCCATTGAAACACATTGAAGCACAATATTGTAATAACTCTAACTAAAATAATCTTCAGAAACTCTGCAGAAGCTAACCCCAGGCAAAGAGACGTACCTACTCTCCTCCAAAGCCAAACGATCTTTATTAAAGTAATATTAAAATCAGAAACACATCTGATCTTTTAAAGTATATACGTTTCCTGAGCTGTGCATAACAAGTGCTAGTATGTTACTGGTTTACCATCAACAAGATTTGATGTTGGGAGGAGTTTAGTTTAGTTTTCTGGAATGCTGGGAATCTCTTCCCGGATTCTGTGAAGTGGGCCGCAGAGCTGCGATTTTACAGCAAAGACGATGAAACAGAGCTGAGTCTGTAATGAGCTACCCTGGGTGAGCATTAATATTCATCATTCTCTGGATCGGTCTCTGATTAGGCCCAGTTTCAAAGCAAAACGCTTGGAGTCAAACCCTGCGATGAATCCTGTTTCATTTGACTAAAAGTCATGATAGGGTAAAATTATTCTCAAAAGGCTAACAGCATCGAGAACCAGCAGCGGCTCCTAAACCCGACATGGTTACTTTAATTTCTCCCCCAGTGTGGAGTCAGGAAGGGTGTCAAAGCTAAAGGCTGAACCAGGAGGTGATGAGCAGCTCATAAGTGTCTTTTACGTCACTTCATCTGTCACATCCGTCCATCAGCTGCGTCAGACTCGATCGCTGCACCCCTGATGGTTCCCCACTGTCATCCCTCTGCTGGAGATTGGCTGTGAAAACGGATTTGTTATATGGCATTTAGCTGACACAGGCCAATGCCACTGTGAGCTGTGGAAGGAAAAGTGTCTAAATGTCTCACCTGTCCCTGCAGATCTAAAGGAAGCTGAAGCTGAGATTCCTGCAGCACCATTAAACCCTCCCTCGTCCCCTGAGCTCCGTTACCTTGCTGGTTTACTTTATTTATTGTTGATGCTAATGACAGGAAAGGAGCGGCTTCCTTAGAGAGGGGAAATGATCACTAAGAAAACGAAAAGTTTTATACAGGATTTGGAGGAAAACTGAAGCAGAAAGCAGACTCAGAGGTTCCTTGTGATTTTTCCAAACCGTGTTTTATTGTTTTGAAACTCACTTAAAAGTTGTAATTGTGTTGCCTTTCAAAACTATTCATGACCCATAAGCTTTTTAGTACTTTAAGCTTTTTCTTATGGCTTTCTTCTTGCTAGATTTGTAGAGCAGAGATGTGATTCTCTGCTGCTCATCTGATGGACCTTCGGGATCAAATGTTTCTCTATCAGACATTTGAGGTTTATGATGTGGCTTTATAATGTTTTCTGTCAGTCAAAATGTGCTTTCCGTAATTTCAATTAAGGAAATTATGGAACATTTCCTTCATTTGTCTTAGTGATAGGATGCTGAGAAAAAAATAGAATGTGGTCCTTTGCTTAGTTTCATGCTAAAACAACATTAGCTCATTCTTTCAGTTTTTCTTACAGGCATCTAATGTTTGAATGTGTCATAAGTCAGAATTGTGGTTCTAAATAACCAAGAATATCCGAAAATGATCAAGTACTCCACTGAAATTTGGTTTAAAATCATCCAATTTCCAAAGGAAGATTTAGAAAAACCTTCAACCTGAAGGACTGTTGAATGATTGCTAAGATGAAAAATATTAGGAAATTAGAAGATAAGGAAAACAGAATTAAATTTAACTCTACCTGGTCAACCTGGTGATCTAACCCGAGAAATCCCACAGTTAGAACTTGCTTCATTAGATTTAGATCTGTGGAGGCTGATGCAAATCTAAATTATTTACATTTGGTCCAAGATGTGCACCAGGTTTGTTGCTCTGGCTCATTAGGTGATTGACGGGTCGTTCAGCAAACCAAAATGAGTTTGACTCTGGAAAAAGGGGCAGCATAAAAATGGTTCTTGGACTGAAGCGTCCTGGTTTATGACGTATCTTTCTCAGAAAGCCGCAATAAACCTGCTTAAATGTTCCCTCCAAAACCTGATCGAATCTTGGCTCTGCTCGTTTCTGAAAATGTGATTTCTGTTTTCTTTTCCCCTGCAGGCACTCTACAACTCAATCAAGAATCAGAAGCTGCAGTGGACGCTGTGAGTAATTTCGACTGATTGACGTAAATCATCATCAGCATTACACAGGCGCACCTCAATAAAACACGACATCAATCAAAGTTGGCTTACTTCAGAAATTCAATTTGAAATTTAAATTTATTCTTTATTTGTTGATTTTGACATTTATGGCTCATAGCTAATAAAAACCCAATGTTTAGTTTCTAGAATAGGAGAATATTACTGAGCAGGAATAAAAAAGGAACTTAATGCCATTGACCATTTTAACAAGTCATTGCTGTAGCTAAGCATACAGAAAGTTAACTGGAAGGAAAAAGTTTAATTGAAAAAGATGCACAGAAGGCAAAGTTTTAAGAGCCACTACACCACAGATGTGTCCTGAAGTTTGCATTTCATTAGGAAATAAAGGTTCAAAGTTCAGTCTCAAGGTTACACCCTCTTCAATAAATTGGGGTGACATGTCACCTGCTGGTGTTGGTATATAAGTTTTTGTTTTATTTCTAGCCTAAAGTCAGTTTTGTTCAGCTTATCAATTCTATTGATCTTGTTTTCCAGCAGAACTCCTGCTTTAATTACAGGCAAACTTTCCAATCAATGACTGATATTGTAGCCATACGTTCCTTGAGTTACTGTAAATCAGAGGTCTTCAGCTCCAGTGCTGTGGATCTGACACTTTTGCGTGAATCCCTGCTCCGACTCCAATGGTTGAGTCAAGTGAAGAGCTGAGTCTGACCGGCAGCCTGCAGAGACGAAACTCAAGGTTACAACAAAATGATTTAGGTCCACAAATATTATTCTTTATTTTTAATTATTGAATAATTTAATGTTGGGTTTTCATTATTTTGAAGACAAAACCACCAAAATCAACAGAAATTAACATTGCAAATATATCACTCAGTGTGTAATGAATAAATTAACGATGTAAAACTCTGTTCTTGAATCGAGTTACAGAAATAGTTTTGATGGTATTGTAATTTATTGCAGTGTGCCCGTATCTAGTTGTGTTGTATCTAATTTCCTTGTGTTTCACACCAACACACCAACACACACACACACACACCGACGCTTGGGGGAAACAACAGGGTGCATTGAATAACTTGTTTGCATCTAATAGTGACGTGTTTGTTGTCTGACATGTGAGGGATACATCAGTGTGTGGATTGTTGCTATTCTGGAGCTCAGCTCCACAGATCAGAGCACCTTGGAGATGCCAATTAAGTCACTAGCTTTCCAAGCTTTGTTGCCATAGTTACGGCACCATGACTACACTCCATAGCTACCGCATCGCTCTTTCCTCCCTGTGTTCTCGCACTCAGCAACAGATCAATGGGCTGCATGACAAACGCATGCGGCGAGCGTGCATGAGGGGGTGTGTTTGTGTGTGTGTGTGTGTGTGCCTTTGAAACGCAGCAAAATACCAAATGGAGCATGAGAAACTTCATCTCATGCAGCAGTCCACCTGCATCCCGTACAGAGGTGTGACCACAGCCTCCCACTGCCACTCCAAAAATAGCCTCAGCCTCGGCAGCGGCGGTCCTGGAGCTGTGGGATAAAAGTGGTCAGAGGAGCGGATCCGGCCAGAGCCCTGGCTCTCCGGTCCAAACCTCGCTGCTGACATACAGACTGCTATTTAAACTGCAGCTGCATAACAGGCCACAGGGGGACGGAGGGGATGTCGGTTTTAGATGCATAAACATTAGCAAGCGAAGGAGAATCCACCTCCAAACACGAGCCGTCACAGATAAAGAGATGCAGACAGAATAACAGCTGTAAAGGCTTTTAGCAGTGGAGCTTTGAAACTCTCTCACGATGTCACTTCGCCATCCTGCTCGCATCTTTATCCATAGTTTATCATGAAACTTATGATGGAATATCTCTACATGTGCTGCTCGCTTTTCTCCTGGTGCGCATCAGTTTGTTTGTGCTCCTGATCCTGCTACAGGTCAGCATTCATTCAATCTCACTGTATTTATAGATCCCCAAAGCATCAATTTACTGATTTACCTCCAGCTTGAGGCTCAGATAATGAGTAGTGTGATGGAGGTGTGATACTCAGGCACAAAAACAAACTGTTAACTCAGATTATATGATCACAAACGGTATCTGAAGTCTGGCATCTTATTACAGGTGTGTCTTTGTGTTTTTTGTGTTCTAAGCTCCAACTCGAAAGATGTAATTTCACACCCACACGGGGAACTACACACACGCACGCTCACTGTCAGCAGAACGCTCGGATGCGCCCACATGTTCTTCTTTCTGTGTGCACTGTACGCAGATGCGTACAGTGCACACGCACACTCGCTTCCTCGTTCAGGAGCGGGGGAGGAGGGCCGGCAGCGAGCTCTGAAACTGAGACGCAACAAGTCAAGATGCAGGTGGATGCAGAGTTCTGGATGGAGAAAAGTCTGAGTATGATGAGGAAAAGCCGGTGTCATTGGGCACAAAGCAGGGGGCAGCATGGAGGACACACAACCACGAACACACACCTACGGTCAATTGAGTGAGACAGGTTAACCTAACAGTCTGTTTCCCACTCTGGGATGCGCAGTAGGACTGAATCAATTAATCGGGTTAATCATTATGAATCGATTTTTCAAATAATCATTAACTAATTTAGTAATCGATCGATTGCTACCTGGAGTATACAGTCTCTAAAAACGGCCATTTGCCAAAAGAACAAGACATTCAGAGCAATAATTAAGCCAAAACTGTGTAAAATATCTTTACATTTTTATTTAAGATAAAAAAAAACAACATTTTTCTCTAAATATGAACACATTTGAATCCAACAACTGAATCACCTCCTAAGTGCAGTCAAGTTCTCCAGAGTCCTGCTAATGACCTCATTATTTGACTCAGGTGTGTTGAAGTAGAGATGCATCTAAAAGTTGCAGGAGACCGGCCCTGAAGGCCTGGAGTTGCCCTACACTGTGCTGATGTTTAGTCTAGCAGAAAGGACTGAGCGTTTCACATATTTATGTTCAAAGTATTATTTTAGCTGTAGATGCATCGTTTACTACGAATGATCAAGCGTTCACTAGAGGAAAGCAGCTGTTCCATTTTAGGCAAGAAATGTGGTCAAGTTGAAACTTGACCACATTTTGTCATGTTTGAACCACAAACATATTGTTGAGATTTTATGTGAAAGACAAAATAGTCACAATTTTTGTTTAGTTGAAGGAAAATTATCTGGTTAATCTAATGATACTCCAAATGAAAATGTATTGCAGTCTTTACTCATTTGTAAATGGAATAAACCAGGCTGTTCTGTGAAGACCTCAGGCGTTTATTAGGGAGCAAACAGGATGACGAAGACCAAGGAACGCAGCAGACAGATCAGGGAGAAACCCGAGTAAGAAGTTTATAAAACAGGGTCTCGACGCTTTGAACGTTTCTGTTTAATGTACCATATATAAAAATGGAAAGAGGACGACACAGCTGCAGTCATGCCAAGCAGCTACATGTGGAAGACTCCGACCAGATGAGACCAACATTTCATGGCGAATGCGTAACACATCAAACTTTTCACTTTAAAAATGTTTTATTTGGAAAATCCTTACATTAAAGCCCTCCAGCCTTCCACATCTTTAACACACAAAAAAAAGCAACTCAAAAATTGAAAAGTGAAGTTTTCGTACACAAACTTCTCAAAGAGCAGTTTGTGTTATAGTTTCATCTATGGAGTATCTTTTGTGTTGGTATGCTAGCTACACTTTCTGTCTAAAACAGTCATTGGTTATAGGGCAGGTTCAGACAGATGACAAGGAGTACGTCTACAGGACCTGCACAGGGGAACATTAAAATTACTTTTGATTGATTTTTCCAGATGATGATGCATCTGTCCACTGTCCAAAAAGAGCATGTTCGTTAGGGGACACTGATGTGGCTGGAAAACAGACAGAAACACAATCCAGCTAATAACCACAAAAACAGAATCAGCCTTATTTGCCAAGATTGTGTTCTCAAACTAGGACTTTACCTTGAAGGGCATTTTTTTATGGTGTTCTAACCTGTAATATTTAATAATAATAAGATTTTTGCAGTATTGACATAAAAACATAATATAAGTGTTTTGATATAAAGAACAATGGTGCAGATTGTTATATCCACACATTGGCCACGTCTTCAAGTACACAGATTCAACCAGGTATCGTAAACTGGAAGGCTGGTATTTAAGTTGTTCTAAAGACGTACTGAAGGAGCTAAAATATGCCAGTAAAGTATTCATCAAAGCAGCACCACCGGCCTGAACTGCTGATTCAAGGCAGGATGGATCCTTGTTTTCATGTTTCTGCACATTCTGAACCTGCCGTCTGAATGTCAGCTAAAATCGATCCTCACAACACCAGGGAGCGTTTTTACTGGCCAGTGTTGGTTGTTGCTTGTGTGGGCTGCAGTCTCAGTTTCCTGGTCTTTGCTGAAAGACCTGGGCCGGCGTGGTCATCTGCTGCTGTAGTCTACCTGCTTCAAGGTCTGACTTGGTGGTGATTTCAGAGATATTCAGACTTATTCTGCATAGTGGTTTTTCGAGGTGCTGTTTTGTCTTTGGTACCGAAGAAACAAAGAACATTTCTGTCTGGTAAGCAACTAAAAGCTGCAGGCACCCTGTTGAGGGAGGGGCTGTGCTGTGATTTACCAGGAACTCTGGCCACTGTGAAACCTTTGTTGACATCTATAAACTATACGAGTGATTTGATGTAAAATTTAAACTGTTCTGAGACTTATTTATTTTTAAATACCCTGTGTATCTTTCTATTTCGTCTTCTTTTATAAAGTTACTTTTATTTTTTGTAAGGATCTTACACAAGGATCTAACGGTTGTCATTTTATTTTTAAAATGAACTAGTTTTGAAGAATTGAATGAGCATCTTCCAGGTTTTGTGTTGTTTCGCTAGAAAGAGGCCGTCCTCTGGCTGAATTAAAGCCATGAATGAAGAGAGGCTGCAGCGTACAGCAGAGCGCGTGTGGATGAATTACTGTCCTCTTTCACTTGACTGTGTTTTGAGTGCTTCTGTCATTTGGTCCACTGACTCAGCGTCACAGGTGAAACGCAGCCAATCTGTTTCCCCTGGCAACCAAAGCAGCACAGATTACCCAAAATGCATTTGTTTTAATCTGTTTTCCCGTACAGCAGCATGCTGTCTTTTTTTGTGCTTTACATATATTTATCTATTTTTATTTTGTACTTTGACATTTGCTCTACATCGTCTCTCCTAACTTTCAAGAGTTTTGTGTGTGTGTGTGTGTGTGTTTTTTTTATTAACAATTTTAAAACCTTAGTTCAGATTTTTTTTTTTTGCCCTCAAATTTTTTTCTACACTACCTCTCCTCTAAATCCTTTACACCTTTGTTCTCTTGTATTTATTACTAAGATAACCCACTTTTTGTTGTAAAAATATTTGATTCCTTTCATTTTGCTTTTCCCACTCCTTTTCTTTTAATTACTTTTCCTTCATCTCCGTCTTTTTTAATTTAACTTTTCCGTCTCGTGTTTATTCACTCACACCGCTAACGTTTTGCCATCTGACAACACTGAGCTTTTGTCTTCTTCTTGCTCCTGTCTCTGCGTCTCTTCTGTCACTTCTTTATCTTCTCTCCACTTTTCATCTGCGTGGAGACGGACAAATTCAGGAAAGGCCGGCAGTTACCAGGCAACAGGCTAGATGCTCATTGGCTCGGTCTCATCCTCTCTCTCTCTCGGTCCTGCATGGGGGTTAACTGCTGTTATGTACTGTTGGTTACTCATAGCGTGGTCTCAAGGGGGGTGTTTTCTATTTTTGGGTTGAACCTTTGCAGGGGTGCCACCTGGTGAGGTAACAACTGGAACCGCCATGTTTCCTCGCCAGGCTGGTGCGGAGAGAGGCTCCTGATTGTTGTTGCTTTAAAGCACCTATCATTGGCTAATGAGACAAATCCCTTTAAAAAGATACAGAGCAACGTGGGAGGTTATTTAGAGGAGAAAAGGATTATCACAGCTTTTGCATCATGCATGTCGGATTGTCTCCTAGATTTGTAAAATTACGGGATATATTATTTAGTTAAAGAGCAGAATCAAAAGTTGAGGTAGCCTGAAGATATTTTTCCAAAAACCTTAATTGGTCTACTCAGCATATCAGGGTACCGTTTTAAGGACTGTATCATTTCAAACTTTCTTCCTGACTTTCTTGAGCTTATTGTCCTTGTTGCAACTTTCAAAGAATAAAAAATATCTTAATGCACGGCTCCTATGCTGCCTTGAAAAGTATGAAGTTTGCTTTAATGGTTTTGGAGGTGACAAGTATGGAAAAATTTTATAGAGTACGGACAACTATTTGGTTCTCCTGATTATTTTTCTTCTGACATTTACTAAAGGACAACAACCTAATAATGTTCAATAAATGTTGTGGTTTTGACATTGATTTATATTTATGCTGATCAAATTGTGTGTGCTACTGCACAATGAAGGTGATGCTGGGTCATTATTTTTCTGTGTCTTTGAAACAAGAGGCAGTTAGATTGAAAGTTTTAGCAAAAAACAGTCTGTTGGCAAAAAGTGAATAAATGGGAAAGCCAACTTTAGATGTACGGTGGAGGATCTGTGATGCTGTGGGGCTGTTACTCTGCTGCCGACCCAGGAAATTTTAAGAAACAATCTGATGGCATTTGCCAGGAAACTGGAAATGGGTCACTATTGAGTCTTTGTGCAGGATAATGATCAACAAAAATGGAATCAAAATATTGTGCTACTGCAATAAAATCAGAATTTTACTGGTTTATTGTTCAGCTCTAAATGAACATAAACCCTTTCTGAGCTGGGCCTTTGAATTGCTACTGCAAAGTTCAGTGACAGTTTGAAGGAGTGGCTTCTTTCTTGCTCTGCATCACCTCTACGCTGTCATGTGGAAGTTCAACTCACTTCACTGTTAACAGAAACTGGTTGTTACTGGTGTTACTGGTGTTCTAGCTGCTTGATGATAGTCTTGGTGGTTCCTGGGTTTTTCTGTGACCGTGAAGTTTCCCACAAGACTGATGAAGACTAATCTCAGTAAGGTTGAAATGTTATATCTAGTTGTTTAGAAATTGTTCTACAAGATGATTGAAAGCATAAAATACAGTGGATTGAAAGCATTTGGAATACATTTCAAAATAATTTGTCAAGACTTCCAGTTTGAAACATTCGACTCAGAAGAAGATTCACCCAAAAACATCGACTATAAGAAATTTGTAACCCGTTCAGAGAGTTTGAAGATCCAGCGAGGAAAAGGAAGAGTGATGTGTCAGGATCTGGTCTTCTGGGTAAATAAGTCTCTGTTTTCTGCCTCAAAGCCAGAAAAAGAAGGAAGGTGTCACTCTGCCTTTTTTGATCCTAAAGACCGGCCGGAGTTTCAAAGAGCAGGAGAGGAAAACACACTGAAAGCTTTGAAGACAGCTCCTGTTCTTTCCGTTGCTGATGCGCTGCTTTTGTAAGCGCCTTGAAGAGCTGAAGCTCGGCTGAGACAGCGGCAGCGACCGGTGATTTGACTCATGTGAAATCTCATGTCCTGGTGTAACAAGCACACAGTGCACGGCAGAAAGGACAGGATGAATGATGATGTGTTTATTGCTAATGAGGCAGGACACGTAAGTGTTGATCACCATGGAGTCTGTGTTTTTTTTATACTTTGTCTCCATAGAGATGAGGAAGAGCTGCGGAAGTCATTTTCAGAGCTTGGGGACAGCCTCCTGGACTCCGACGCTTCCAGGCCAATGAAGAGGGTGGGCAGCAGCGGGAAGCCCCTGTCGGACGGGATGGAGCCAACGGGAATGCTGCTGTACAAGAACGGATTCCTGGTGCGGAAAGTCCATGCTGACTCAGACGGAAAGAGAAGTACGAGACGGACAGTTCATCAAATGTTTCATCAAAACTTCCTTCACTTCACTAAATGCTGGTCGTCGTTTTTAGTGTTTCAAATGTTTTTTAGATTATACACTTACAGAGGTATTCATGCTCTTTGAACTTTTTCACTTTGTCACAAGCCACAAGCTTTCTTTTTTTTTTTATTTGGATTCATTTTAGCAGAAAAAGTGAAGAAAATTATGCTTTTTAATCATAAGAAAAAATCTTAAAAGTATTCCATGCATATATACTGATCCTGCTCACCTCTGATACAAAAAAGGAAAACATCCTCTATTAACCCCACAGTGGAGAAACTCAGGTGTGACAGCACCGGGTTAAAGTAAGAGGAAACCTACAGATTCACACAAAGGTAAAAAATATAGAAATAATAATGAAAAATTTAAATGTTTAACACAGGAAAAGTAATACTGTGCATTTATTAAAAATAGCATATTCAGATTAAAAGCAATGTGAAGCGGAGTAAGTTCATTTAGAGAAGAAAAAATTAGAAAGTGAATTACAGAAATTTATGTGCATTAAAAACAACAACAACAAACTATTTACTAGAAGTGGAAAAACTGTGAAAACAACTGGAGTGTGAAAATAGCAGTAATGTTATTTAACTGAGAAAAACAGCAGGGGTGTAAAATCTTACTGAGTTTGTTGGCAGCAGTGATCGTTAAAGTCCAACAGACGCTGAGAGGAAGGAAATACGATAACTCTCCTTTGTGCACCTAGGATGCAGCAGTCTGGCACTGAATTAACTCTTTAGTTCAGCAACAGCTTTTTCCATCAAACCACCGATTAAGGAAAGCTAAAAATACGCCACCTTAAAACAGGGTGGAGGCAGCATTATGCTGTGGGGTTGCTTTTCTTTGGCAGGAACAGGGAAAGTATTTATTGTTAGATTTTCATTTTCCTCACAATCACTGCTATGTGTTAATTTATCACATAAAACCACAACAAAATACATTACAATTTATGTGAATTTACATGAAATGGTGCAAAGAGTGTGAATACTTCTGCATGTCTAACGTTTTAAAATGCAGATTTTTGATTCTACAAATGAACTGAGCTTTAATTAACATCTAGATTATCTGCTTTTGCCCTGACGTTTGTGTTACTTAACGTTTTAACATGTTTGTCGTTCAAGCACCGAGAGGGAAGAGAGGCTGGAAGACTTTCTACGCCATCCTTAAAGGGCTAATTCTATATCTACAAAAAGTAAGGCTCTTTCATCAGCATAAACAGTGTGAACTCTGGATATTTTCCCCTCATTTCATGTAAATAGCCTGAAAAAATGCAATGAGAAGCAGTTTGCACCAGCCACTGATTGATATGCATTATTCATCCTGTTAAGAAACGCTTGACTGCATCGCCATTAGCTTCCTGTTAGACTTTCATTCCAGGAGCAGCAGATTTATAGCAGAAGGTGAAGAGGAAAAAAAAACAAACATCAGGAACTAGCTGGTTTTAGATTAGCGCTTCTTCTTTATGTCTTATGGCATAACGGGCCCTGCCGCCGGGTCCTGGCAGCAAGCAGAGACCCATACGGAGCGAAGAGTCTGGCTCCAGGAACAGGCGACCTCTGTCAGCAGAACAGCCTGCTGCTGCTGCTGCTGCTGCTGCTGCTGCTGCTTCCAAACGGAAAGAAAAACTGCACCTGCTCAGGGCTTTGGTGTCCAGAAACACCAACCATTACATAATATCACTAAACGTTTCCAATCAGAAGTAATTTGTTGTAATCATTTTCTTCAGACATGAAATAAAAGGGTTGTTGTCCAAATTTGTGAGTAACTTTGGTTATATTCCTACTAAAACAATAGTTTCTTCATTTGCTTAGGCAAAATTCACATCCAAAGTCTTGTTTTACTGAAGCTCGTAATTAAATTTGATCAAATAATTTAAGTTTACTACCAATCAGCATTTTGGCTCTTTTCTTGATAGAGGAATCCCTATGAACAGTTTGGATATTAATTCCTGCTGAACCTTGTCATCTCAGGGCGAGTACCGGCCCGATAAGCAGCTGTCGGATGAAGACCTGAAGAACGCCGTGTCCATCCATCATTCTCTGGCAATGAAGGCGTCGGACTACAGCAAGAGACCCAATGTCTTCTACCTGCGGACGGCTGACTGGAGGGTTTATCTCTTCCAGGCACCGTGAGTCTCGTTACGCCCCGTTTACGTTGCTCAGTGAGCTGGAAGGAACCTAAACACACAAATTATCATGAATGTCCATTTTCTCCTGTAGCCTCTGCACATGCAAACCCAAAAAAGTTACTGGCTTCTTTTTCTGACCTAATATAGTTTGAGCAATGGTAACACTCTGAGATAAAATGGAAATAAACTTTATGCATCCTGCCATGAAAAATACAAACATGTATTGTAGGCTGAATATATTGAAGAGCACCTCATGCTCATTGTTAAGTAAGGTGTGGGATCTGTGATGCTGTGGGCCTGTTTCTCTTCCAAACATGCAGTGAGCAGTGTTGGCGTACCGAGCATCATGAACTCTGTGTAACTCAAATGAATATAGCCTCTGCCAGGAAGCTAAGAATGTGTAATCACTGGGACTTTTAACAAGATTTTGATTCAGAGCACATGGCCAAATCAACTCTCAAATGATTCTCTGGACAGTAAATCAACCCAAATCCAATAGAAGAGCTGTGCGTTGAGCTGCAATCCACGCAGATTCCTGTCTCCGTGAGCTAAAACTTTGGAATTTCTGGATAAATGTGCTCAAATTAAAAGTTGGATTCAGTGTGAAATAATAGAAGATAGATACAGCTGTATGCTTTTTTGGAAATCTCTACTAGGGGTGCCATGAGCATGGATTGCACTGTATTGATGAGAAATACACCAGCTTGGAGTCATTGAGTATATAGATACCGTAATACTTCAGTCAGGATTTAAATGTTTTCTACCAAGCTGCCACTACAGACTCTTCTGTAAGTGGTTACTGCAACATTTATATCACTAACATGAGTTTTCTTTTTATATCCCAGATTATTTCTCTCTTATCTTGTCTAAAACCATGACTGGCTATTGAAAGATGTTAATACATAGATATCAGAGAATTGACAGTGATGGATAAAATTAATCATCTGCCAAGTATTTTTTATTTTTTACCGTTTTCCAACCACTGTCCAACAACTTCTACACAGATGGTTGAGTGCAATAAACCATCTGGTCTTTCAGGTTAGAGCCAAGCATCATTCATGTAATCTCAGACTCCCCGATGGTCCATGAGAGGGGGCTGGGTGTCGAGCAATCTGTTGTGGGATGTTTGTGGAGAGGCTGCTGCTGTTGCAGGATGCATTCAGGACTCATCCACAAAGAAATCGTTTAGACACATGAAGCTGTTAGAAATCCTAAGACAGTCGGTTCCCTTTGTGTCCAAAGTGTTTAATGAAGTGCAGAAAAGCTTTTCAGGTTCAAACTATGAGCTTCAGAACTGATTTTCTCCAGGTCTTTTCAAAATGTCTTCCAAAGGCTGGAGATTAGATCTAATGCAAGAGTGTCCAAACTGTGGCCCAGGGGCTATTTGTGGCCTTCAAATGATTTTTTTTTTTGGTCCCTGTCCACAAGTCAAGAACGGTGAAGAATTTGACGAACATAATAGAAAACAACTGATGACTCAAAAAATGTGGAAATGTTTTGTTTTCTTTTAATAAGGCAACAGTTCAAAACCCTTCTTATATTTTACATGATTTGCAAAATATTTTTTGCATTCTTTTAATTCATGAATTTTGTAGCCCACCAATAGTTAAAATTTATCAGGGCAAAAGTTTTGGACACCACTCATCTAAAAAAAAACACAACAAACCTCTCACACACAGAGATCCCGTCCCATCGGTTATTTCCAAGCAATCTAATCTTATTTTTTTCCATTTAGAAATTTGGAAAACTTTGAACTGACCCATAATTAGTAATACTTTTTAAAAAGAATTATTGATTTTAAATTTGTCTCTTATTCAAGGAATATCAGTCAGCCTCTGATTGGTTGACGATTCCCTTGTGACGACTCCTCCCCCCAAAGCATTGGAGGAGTCAAATTGAAACTTGGAGTCGATCAAGTAGACTTTCCCAATCAACTAAGAGTTTGCAGGATACGTTATGTTTGTCTATTTTGATGTGAGGTTGTGTAAGATTCCTCAGTGTCCCTTTCTTTAATCTCGTTTCTCATCGTACCAACATGGTTTCAAATCCAAAGTGATGATGATGATCTTGACTTGATGACTGATCATCTGCTGATTTCTAAGTGACCTTCTGGTTATCTGGTCATCTTCTCTGTTAGAGAAGCTGAGAGAGAGCTAAATTTCAGACCAAGTAAAGTCCTTCCTGCTGTTTGACTGAGGTGATTGTGTTGCTGAGACGTCAGACGGATCCAGACTTGTTCTGGATCCTGAACCTCTTCCTCAGATTAAGGTAAAGAATCAATGTTGGGTCATAAAAACGCTTTCTTAAAGCAACTGAGAAAATGATAAATACTCAATAAATGCAAGAATGCAAATCGAGAAGGTCAATCATTTCTTTTTTCTTCTTTTAGATCATGAGACCGATTGATGTACGAGCCTCAGTTCAGCTTAATTTGTTGTAAGAAATTTGACCTTATGAGGCAATTATCTGTTGCTAATAGGAATGCACTCAGATTGTCGTTGGCCGCATGCTAAATTGCCCGTGTGCTGAAGGTGGAGGTGCACTCAGCAGGATCCAGGAAGTGGCGCGTGATTGGCCACATGTTTCAGCCCCAGGAGGACAGGCTCTGTGCTCCAGTTTGCAGCTTGTATTTGTCCCAGATAGCTGAACTCCTCTCTGTCTCTCTTTCTCTCTCTCTCTTTGTCTCTCCATTTCCAATCTTCTGTCCGTCTCCTCTGGGATTTTAAAGCGAGGCTGTCTGATTCGAGCTGATATTCCTCACAAGGCCCTAATTGGTCTTTTAGTGTAGAACAGAGTCTGTTCTCTCATGCATTAATTGGCTCCAAAATCAGTTCTTTGTCAACAGCAGTGCTGCATTTTCTGACCATTTATAATCCCTTTGATGCTGCAGCCCAGCCAAGTGCTGCTGTTGGTGTAAAACACCACAGAGTAGAAGCAGTCGTCCCAAACTGAGCATTTAGTTTTAATGAGCACTGTGTGATTTATCCATGACAGGAACGCTGAGCAGATGCAGTCCTGGATCACGCGTATAAACACGGTGGCCGCCATGTTCTCATCTCCTCCCTTCCCAGCAGCCATCGGCTCCCAGAAGAAGTTCAGCCGACCGCTGCTGCCAGGAACGATGTCCAAACTGTCCGAGGTACCATTAACTATCGGACATTTCCATCAGGTTGAACCCGTTAACTGCTTTATATGTCACGAACAACTTCAGTGTATAATGTTGTGCTTTTACGCGCAGGTTTGTTCTGCTGTCATTAATAAATGTCTCCAGAGGTCATCAAAGGTCAACCAGCCAGTTCACATTTACAAAATCAAACAAAATATACCGTCAGTACACTGAGCTACACTTTTGCTGGTTTGTGCTGTTATAACTTTTAAGATATAAAAAAAAGTTTCCAAAGGTCACAAGAGATCACACTTCCCTTCGCCCAGATTAACAAAATCAGACAAAATTGATATAAATGAACTTTTTGTGTGTTTGTGCTGCTAAAACTTTTGTAACAGTTGATTGGCACAAAATTTGTTTGATTTTGTAAATGTGGGGATGAGTGGTTGGTTGACCTTTGATGATCTCTGGAAACATTTATTATAATATCTGTAAAATGGTAGCAGCACAAAAGGTTGAGTTTTTTAAAAGTTTTTTATGGCTGCGCTGCACTTTAGTGCATAAACAATCCAAGTTCTATTCAGATTGTTCTGAAGTTAAACATTCACATAATTTGGTGCTTAAATAAAAAAATTTTTGTCATAAAAAAAAATAATGAGAGAAACAGCAAGCGACTATCAGAATGTAATTAATCAGATGGTTGTGTTTGCCGTTGCGCCGAAAATGTTTTTGTGTTGATTCTGCGCTTTCAGGAGGAGCAGATCAGATCCCATGAAGCTCGGTTCAGAGCCGTCTCCACTGATCTCACTGAGCTGCGGTCTTTTCCTCCGGACCGCAAGGTCAAAGGCCGGGAGCTGGAGGAGTACCGCCTGCGAGACGAGTATCTGGACTTTGAGGTGGGAAATGTTCTGTAGAGGTCTGCTTAAAGCCACAGAGTTGATGCATTCAAAGGAAAGTTACAGACGTATTTAAATTCCTAAAACTTTTGCACCTTCTTGTAACAATCTCTAATTTCAGCTATGAGTAATCAGTATCACTCATTACACAAGTAATGTCCTCAGACGTTTTCTTCTGTCGCACTTCCTCAGAAAACTCGGTATGGGACATACATCATGCTGCTGCGGGCCAAGATCCGAAGCGGCGAGGAGGACCTCTCTGTGTTCGAGTCGCTGCTCCTGGAGGACAGCAGCCTGCAGAGGGCGCACTCCAGCCCCACGCTGCAGGACAGCAGCCTGGCCAGCCAGGCCAGCAGCAGCAGGGGCACTAGCAGTAAAGCCAGCGCCTGCAGCAGCAGCAAACCTCGACAGGAAGGACAGAGGAACAGCTACAGACAGGCTGTCAAGAAGTGAAGCGCGGTGGGGGCGCCGGGAGCGGCATGATGTCGCTCTCCCAGCGGCAGGCTGTCTCCCAGCGAAGGCTTTTATTTGAGATCCAGGAGGGTTCGGAGCTCTGCTTGAAGGGGGAGCAGGGTGAGGGTCTTACCCCACGCCTTCCCGCTACCATGACGCCCCACCTGGCACCCCAGTCTTCTCGTGTGGCCGAGGAGGTGCAGATCCAGCGAGGATGTTGGTGCAGGAGGTGGGGGGAACAGCTGTGAGGTCAGGGAGGAGGAGGTGTCTTTGAGGACAGGCGCTGGATGCAGCAGCAGCAAACGGCACAGTTCCTTAAAAAGGATGCTTCCAGATCAAATGGGACACCACAGGGACCTACATTCAGCATCCTTTCCTTTCTCCCCTCCCTTTTCTTCTTTCAGGGCGCCTCTCCAGCCACATCCTCACAACTTTTTCCATGACCCTTCAACTCTGTTAGGGACCAAACATGTTTACACTCTTTTAACTGTCATCTCATTATAGATGACTCGAGATTTGGTTTTTAGTCGTACCGCCACTCCGACGTGAAGCGCTGTAATAGACTTTTAAAGCATCACTACGTTTTTTTGGAGCCTCTACATTCCAGCTCCTTTTTTCCTGTTTATCCTCACGACGCGTTCACATTCCACACACACGAGTTGGGAATCACAGCTTTTAGCTCCAGTAAGGGCGGTGTGAAGTTCAATCAGCATTGCTGCAGAGAAACGCCGTGACGAGACAACGCGGCTGCTGTTTTTTTTTCTTCTGGACAGCTAGAGCCGACGTCCGCAGAAGTTCTCGGTGCGATGCAGCTCCAAAACTGCATCTCAAGCAAAGAGAGAGGTTTTTTTTCGCTCTACTTGAACATATCTTTTCTCCTGTTTGCTTTTGCTTATGTCCAGTGATGTGCTTCAGTTTTCTTTCTTGGGTGAATGTTTTTGTTTTGTTTTTCCTGCTGTGATACGCATGCCTGCATCCAGCACAGCTTCTCTTAGGGCTTTTACTACTTAGACATAAAAACAAAAACAAAAACCGAGAGTCAGAGTTTCTCCCTGGGGCTGTTCAGTCATTCTCCTGCCTGTGCCATACCCAACACGTGTACCTCCTGTCTGTACCGCTCATTTCCACGCCAACACTCACCGGGCAGACCCTGAATGTTGATATTTTTAAGGTATTTTTCAGTCGTCTGTTGTTGTTGACCCCCGCTCCCTTCAGTGTACGAGCATACGATCAAATACGATAAAGGAAACTTGCTATCCAGGACGTGTTGTACAGTATATAATGCACCTGCTTATATTGTAGGATACATGACGGTATATTTGCAATATATTCAGTACACTATTGTGAAGATGCATTACGAGCAAACACAGAAAACTTCTTGCTAGTCCCAAAAAGGGCTGAATGATAATCATGTGATTTTTATTATTATTATTATTATTATTAAGTATTTAGAAAGGTTATTTTTGACAGGTTACACTAATTTAGTCGGTTGCATTAGAAAGCTTTCCAACGCTGAAACCTATTAGCATGATTTTATTTGGATTGGGGCTGAAGATGTTGTGAAAGGTGCATGAAGAGAGCAAGGAACATGAAAAATAAAAAAATAAATTATAGAAGAGGAAACAAAGAAACTTTGGAAGTTGTTTAGAGTGGAATAGCTTGGGTATTTTTAGTAGCCATAGACACCTCATAGCATGCAGGTGTATCTCACAGAAGTTAAATATCATTGAAAAGTTTTTTTTTCTCCAGCAATTCAATTCACAAAGTGAAACTCATATAGATTTATTATAAGCAGAGTCATATATTTACAATTTGGTGATTTTGGGTTACATTCAATGACAAAATTAACTTTCCTATTTCCATAAGGGAAAGTTGAGTGGAAGGATGAAGTGTGGTAGAGAATGATTCTTCTTCTTTCTTTCTTTTTTCTTTTTTTACACACAAATCTTAGTATTTTGTAAGGTGTGCACACTTGGACAGGGTTAGAGCTAACCCTCTGTATGGGGTCAGGGCAGCTTGCTAGCCAGAGTAGCACAGCCGTTGAGTCGGCTTTTGCTACCTTTGGCATTGTGGTGAGGTGCTTAGTCTTACTGGAAAATAAACTCAGCATCTCCAGAAAGAAAAACATGAAACATTAGTGCATGAAGCAATCTAAAATTCCCTGGATGGCTTAGCTGATGTTAGGCCCGAGAAAATACAGTGGACCAACAACAGTCGATGTCAAGGTTTCCCAAATCATCACTGGCCTTTGAAACGTCACACTGGACCTGGAACAACGTGGATTCAGTGACTTTCTAATCTTATTTCAACGTCTGTGCCCATGATTTCCAAATGCAAAATCGACTTTAAGCGAAAAGTAGTTGTATGTTTAAGTCACTCTGCTAATGTCCGACTTTTGTTCTTATTAGTTCAGGTCAGAAACTTCTCCCCTGCTTTAGGACAGACGTAACATAAGAAATGAGACATTAATGTTGAGTGTCCTGGATATATCTGTGTAGAACTACTAACTCCTCATTGCGAGTTTTTCCTTCCACTCAACTTTCTATCAATGTTTTTGTAACTTAAACCCCTTGTGGAGGATCTCTGCTGAGTCTTCTCCATGATCGTGTCACCCATAACATAACATTTGTGTTTTAGAAATCCTTTGTTAATGTAAAATCTATTTATTTTGAAGAGACTGAATTTTGAGTTAAGCCACGATCATCAAAATTACCAGAAGAAGATCTGTCCAATATGAGTTTAACTTTACAGTTGAGTTTCTGAAATAAATGAACTTTTCGATGGTATTCTGACTTGTTGAGATACAGCTGTAGTTGATGCGCAGCCATTTTCTACTCAGGCTTTATGAGCAGCTGCAGTGCCAGCGTCCAACCAGCAGGGAGAGCTGTCAGCATTCACTTGTAATTCCTCTTTCAGCCATAACCACACCTGCTGCACCTGCAGTGAATATGCACAGCATCTCCCACTCACCTGGGGAACGGGATGGGGACCGCAGGGCTACGCAACACACCGGACCTGTTTGTGTTAACCGTTTGTGAGCCGCAGTGCATGCTGGGACGGTGCTGGATGCTCCGAGGAGCTTCAAGACACTTTGGTTTTGCTTCCGTCCAGCATCAGTTCCCATAGAGCATGAGTTATATCAGTGTGTACAGTTTCTAAAGCGAATGATTTAGTATTCAGGCCTCAGCGCTGCACAATGTTAATGCGTCAGTCACGTTTCTGTTGCAGTGTGCGGCTTTTTCCTCACCTGTAATCTTTAAGCAACAATTCAAACATTTGCAAGTTTTGCTTTTGGAGGGTTTATATCTTCTTTGTCTTGAGTGGCATAAAACGAGCTCTTTTGTTTTGGAGCTGATTGTCAGAAAAGACTAAAGGACTGTTTGTGATGGCTGTTTTTCTCGTACTGCCTGGTGTTTTGTGAACCTGAAAGGTGAGGAAATGTTTGTAGAAAAGGTTCGTAAATAATGACTGTTCCATCTACACGTCATGTCTCTCATTTCAGCAGCTCACTCTGGTAGTTCGAAAAGGTTTCTTTGGCCTCTTGTTGCAAAAACCATCATCCAGTTGATTAACTCTGCAATTAAAGTTAAAAATATGAAAAAATACTAATTTACAATACAATTAGACTCTAGCAATGCAGCTCATTTCTGCTCTTAAAATTGTACATTTTTATTAAGATTTTATTATCTGCAAATAATCATCAGAGGACTTTCATCTAAAATGTTTGGGTTCCAAACAGCTGCAGAAAGAGATAAAGTTGAAATATGTTGCTAAAAAATCTAAATGAATCACAATTTTTATAAGTGTTTTTATTCTGTTTTACATTTAATGAGCTAATAATCCTATTGTTACACATTTAACTGGTTTCTGGAGATTAACTCAATTTGAGAACCACTGCATTTTTCTGCTTTTCATTTTTATGTTTGACGTAAATGAATGCGTTTGGTGGTTAAAAGCTTGACTTACATTTTTGTGCTGCACCAGCTTAATGTCCAATATCAGATTAAGTTCTTATTTATGGTTTAAATCATCTTTATTTACTGAAAACACTATGATCTACAGTGCCTTGCAAAAACTATTTATGCCCCTTGAACTTTTTCCTATTTTGTCACATTGCTGCCACAAACTTAAATGTATTTTATTGGGATTTTGTGTGACAGGTCAACGCAAAGTAGTGCATAGTTGTGAAATTGAAGGAAAACAATACATTTTTTACCAATAAAAATCCAAAAGGAGTGGTATATGCTTTTATATGGCCGTATTGTGTTTAATCTGATAACCCAAAGTAAACCAGTATAACCAGTTGCTGTCAGAAAACACTCATGAGCTCCATTTGGTGTGATGTAATCTTAATATAAATTTACCGGCTCTTGAAACACAGCAGACAGTTGAGAGAGTTATGGAAATGTGCAAAGCTGGTTTAGAAAAGAAAATGTCAGATCGCTGACAAAAATTCATGTTTTCGGCTTTCAAGCAAAGTCAAGTTTATTTGTATAACGAGACGGTTCAAAGTGCTTTACACAATAAAACTGTAATAACCGTTTATGAAACAATCACCAAACATTACATTTTGTCTAATGCCATCATAAAATATATTTATCAATATGTTAATCAATTTCCCAGTGGATTTTAATCAAAGACACCTGTAAACAAGTGGATTTTTAGCCTTAATCTAAAGTAGCCCAGTGTTTCGGCTGTTTTGCAGGTTTCCAGAAGTTTGTTCCAGGCTGCTGCATCTTCGTGTTTGGTTCTGACAGAAAATGTCAATAAAATACACAACGTTTTTGTGGTTGCAACATGCTGAAATGTGAAGAGCTTTGAAGCAAGGGACTGTAATTTTAAAGAATAAATATATTTTCCTCAAGGATAAAATTCTTATTAGACGTAACGACTGGAGCAATACGTTTGGCGTATCTGAGCTTGTCCTGCGGTTGCATTTGATCAGAATTAATCAGAACCATTTTAGGTGTCAGTTCTTGCTCCAAATATGTGGCTAAACTCTCAAAACAGCCCAAAAGTCAGCCATCTTCATCTTATCCAATCCTTGAAAAGAGGCAAAGTTTTATTTAATCTGCATAAATCTGTTTGAATACACGGAGCAATCAAAAAAAAAGAAGAAGAATGACAGTTTGTTCTGATACATTAAGTGTTTTTAAGTGAATTTAACAAAACGGCAATGAATGAAACGGAGAGCAGCTGCTGGAAATGGTTTGTGAGGTTAAAGTTGCAGGATTCGTCTCTATTAAAGCAGCAATGCACGCCTGAGTGAACTGTCCTATAAATGTTTCCATCACTCATCATTTCTGAATGTAAATAAAGCATGAGATCTTATGGCCTGCTTTTGTTTATATTAGAACATTAAATGAAGGGTTCATATATTAAGTAGGTCACCATGATTTACTGTTTTCAAGCTCATGCTCACCTTTATTTATTTTTTTCTATCGACAAAGGAAATGGCTATATTTATTGCTGTTCAACGCTGTCGTGTTTTAGAGGCTCAGAAAAATCTTTTTACATGTAAAGTTCTGATCCGTCTCCGTGTGTTTTTAGACTGGTGCAGGTAAGACGATGTTCTTTTGATGCTAAAACAGTGAGCTACATGTGTCACTGCCTTGTTCAGTCTCACCAAGGAAATGTTGTTTGTGAGCTTCTCAGTTTTGGGAATTCTAGAGGATAAAAATAAAAGTGTTTGTAAAGGTTGGCCGTGTCTTGATCTTATTGTGTGGAAGTTAAAATACGTTTAGTGAGTGTTTAACCCTGGAAAAAGAAAAGTGTTTAACCCAAACAAAAATGTCCTGGACATAATATAGCCTTACATAAAGAGGGAAGACTATTTAGATCTAAAAATGGTACCCTAATTCATTATAACTTTTGTTATGCCAACAGTTTTGTCTGAAAATATCCTTTTCCAAGTGGAAAAATATATTCCTCCTAATAATTTTGCAAATGTTGGTAGTTTATGGTAGTTTTTGTTTTCTTTTGCTAATTAAAAATACTGAAAATGTTTACATTAATAATAACACACTAGAATACCAGCAAGAAAAATTATGCATATTATGACAGTGAGCCATCATGGGAACAATACAGAAATATGACATTTTGATAGAATGTTTTCAAATGTGTCCCATTTATCATAGTTTAGTTTTTACAATTTAATAAATATAAATTTGAAGTTTGGGGAGGTAAACTCCAAAACTGAAGTCCTGAGGGTTTTGTTTCAAATTTTCGCACATTTTGAATTGTAATAATTTAACTTAATCTTATCATTTTTAATTACAAAAAGGTATATAGAAATCAGTCTTCCAGCTGGCCATGAAGAGGATGGGTGAAGAAGAAGTGATGAAAATGAAAATTTACAAGAATACTTAGCAGCAGACAGGTGAAAGTGAAACTACATAATTGTCTGTGGGAGATAGCAATATGATTTCCATATTCTTTAGAAATGTGTAGCATGTATCTGAATATATTTTGTAAATAAATTGTGGAAATTGTTTGTAAAAAAAAAAAAAGAAGAAGACGTTTTCTGTAACTGTACCCTATTTGATACAGTACATTTAATAATAGTTGGAATTTAAAATTAACTTTACATTCATCAAGATGTAAGGTTCAAAACAAAATTATAATGGATGACAAAGCAAAACTACTGATTTTTGGCGTTCCATCTCACCGCTAGCTGAGGTGTCACTGAACGCAACACTGCTTGGTATTCTAGCAGTAGAGCCGGGCTCGTGTTACACTGACCGAAGTGTCTTTGAACGCAACGCGGCTTGGTTTTCTAGTAGCACAGCCGGAGCCTGTGCTGGGAAAGTCCGCTGAGCGTTGATGCGCTACCGCGAACCTGAACACAGGTACACACTGAAACATTTTTTCTCCCGGCGGGCTCATGACTCTGTCGTAGGAACCAGAGGTGAGTCTCAAAGCGATGTTCGGTAGCTTTCCAACTCTGTAACATTCAGTAAAGCGGTTTTTACGGGCCTCCGAGCTTTCGGTTCTAATGTAAGAGAGAGCTAGTTACGGGCTCCGGCTATTTCCTGGTGTTCATTGGGATTCTGTTGCTCTGCTAGCTAGCTGCTGGCTGGTTAGCTAATGTCGCCTGTCTAGGAGCATTTATATGCCTGTTGTCCTACATTTCTTTTTTTTGTCTAAAAATAGAAATATCATTGTTGGTACATCGACACACAGGTCCTATTTGATTTTACTGTTGCTATGACAGAGAAACGTTTCACACAGTAGCGCTGTCCTTGTGTTTGGTAGCTTTGTTTAGCTAGGTGTAAATTGCGAGGGCTGTTGTAATCCTCATAACCTCAAAGTTTGTGGTTGTCATTGCTCCATTGTTGTTTATGCTTGCTGCAGCTCTCCCCACAACGATGGAGAAAGCTCCCTTCAAGCAGACCCAGTCCTTCGGGGACTGGGAGCTGAAAGAGAGGCTGGGGATTGGAGGCTTTGCCCATGTTTACCTCTTCCAGCAATCCGTGAGTGTCATCGTCACCTTAACTGACTCCTTATACACTGTCAATATTTTACGCTTTACTTTTCATTTCTTTTTATGTAGCTCCTCAGAAAAATGTAAGGGCCACTGTTAAAATGCCAAGTGGTTGTGAAGTAAAAAATTAAAACGTTTTCCTCCTTTTAATGTGAATAATGTATGGTTCAAAGTGAAACTACTACATGAACGGGATTTTTGAGATGAGGTGTAGAAAAATTAACTAATAAAACCTGCTTTCACTCATGTTTGGTAGGAGACTATCTATTCCTATCATATATCACATCTATTCTTGGATTCCCTGTGATTCTGGAAAATAAATCCTGCTTCATTATTTATCTTATTGTCATACATCGTGATAAATATCATGATAAGAATTTTGATTTATCTTCACAATACATTCCAATAATGACATTTTTAAATAAATACATCTCAAAACTGTCATATGCTCAATCTGAAACATGATGTAGACAAAGAGTATAGTAAGCAGTTCAGAGACACAAAAACACTTTTTTATATGACTGGTGTCCAGGGTTTCCCCCAGTGTATTATAAGCCTGGTGGGCCACCAGGCTTAACTTGGGCCCCCACCAGGCTAAGCATTGCTTATTCATTTTAGTTTTTTTTTTTTTAATATTAGCATTTTTTAAAACTTTATAGTTGGTATTCAAGCATTATTCTTCAAATAACACATAATAATCAAGTGATATTTTCAAATTTCCTGCCAACTTTAAACATTTTTTAACTCAAAAGCACGGCGGGCCGCTTAATGAATGACTGCCCTAGCGCCCAACCACCAGGCTTAGCAAGTTTTCTGGAGGAAACCCTGTTGTCCTATAGAAGCATATTACAATTTGCTATGTTTCTCAAGAGTACTGTTTGTGTTTGTGGGGCTATAACTGCTACATCATACAGTCACAGCCATACAGTTGCCCTACCGTTAAAGAAATCATTTATGGTTCATAATGTCACTTTTATCACAATAGTACCCCAAAATATTGTTATAAAACTTTCAGTGTTGCCTTCCCCTAGTTCTTTAGGCTGGTTTAAAAAAGTGAAAGCACTTCCATCTGACGAAAAGCAACCCCAAATAATTCACTGTGGGTGTGGTCTTCTTAGTGTTGGTTTTTGGGCAGCCTACACTTTTAGGAATGGTGGGAAAGAAATTCAAGTTTGGTTTCATCCGATCAACACATTCTCCCACAGGATTTTAGATTATTTTAGCCTGGCCTGGATGTTTCCAAATGAGTAAAATGATTCTGTCTTCAATTCTATTCCTAAAACCAGAAATATGGAAAATATAGGATATTGTTATCGCATCTAGAATAAAACCAGTTCCAGTTTCAACTTGTAGTTTCTATTTACTTTGGAGAAATGTCTAATATTCATAATGTTGCTGTTGTCCCATATTTTCTCCTGTTACCAATGGCTGCTTTCACTGAACCATAATACTATCATCCTTTGTGTCTTCTCTACAAACATCTGGCTTCAGTTAAAGGTTGCAAATGTGTAATCGTCAGAAAATCCTACTTGGACTGCTGAACCTTATTTCTTGTTAATCAGATCCTCAGTAATGTGTTTACCAAAAGAAGATCGAATGCTGAACGTGAAACAATCTCCACGATTGTTGTTTCGGTTTATGTTGCAGAAAGTAATGCTAACTTCATCATGAGCTGGAAAATGTTTCCTTTCTCAAGGCAATGAATCCTCCCCAGATCCCTCTGCTGATAAAGTTTAAGACACCAAGTGACAGTGTTTCTCTATAATCTGTTTTCTTTTTTTAGGAAACAAATGAAAAAATAGCAGTGAAAATGTGCCGTCTGGACCTCACACCAAGGAACAGGGACAGATGGTGCAGAGAAATACAGATTATGAAAAAGTAAGTCACTTTTTAATGTCCCGTCTTCGTTATCTGAAGCTGTCTAGTACTCAACGTGATTATTTAAAGTAATCTGAAGACATTTAGATGAAAATGAAGTTACAGATGGTCTAAGCGTCGTCTCTCTCACTCAGGTTGCATCATAATAATGTTGTGACTGCAAAGGAAGTCCCAGAGGACATTAACGCCATTGCCTTAAATGAGCTTCCCCTCCTGGCCATGGAGTACTGCTCCAAAGGAGACCTGAGAAATGTGAGATATATTTACCTTTACTTACCTTTTCTTGTGACTTTGACCACACGTTGATGTTCAGTCAGTTAGTGATGTATATTAGAAAAATGTTGACATTGTTCCATCACAGTAAGGGGGGAAAAAAGGACCCAAACAACTCATAGTAATTATACATACATATTAATAATCCCATATTAGTTTTGTGATTTTTTTGTTTGTTTGTTTTGAATTAGGAAAAAAAAAATAGAATTATGGACACCAATACAGTGAGGCAAATTATTTTTCTTTTTGCAGCAGATTTATCCAAATTTAGGTTTCATATCAAATAAGAATAGGAGACAAAAAATCAATATTTCAGCTGTTATTTCCATCTAGATTTGGCCTCAGGGGTCAGGATTTTTTGTAAGGAAAACTAGATTTCTAAGTCAGTACAAGTATTTTTAGGAGATTAAACTAAATGCTGTATATCTAGTGCAGTGGTTCCCAAAGATTTTCTGGTCCCCCTATGGATTACAATAAAATCCCCCCCAAAAAAGAAAAAAAAATCAACTGGGCGCACACATTGTTCAACCTTACATAAACCTATACACATATTTTGTTTTCAAACTCCACTGAAGTTTATTTCACACTTCATGTTGCAACAAAACACTACAAACCATCTTTACAGTGAAACACTTTTGTGTAACTTTTCCATTCATCCATACACCTGCTCCCCCCCCTTCAATGGCACTGCGCCCGCCCGCCGCCCCACACTTTGGGAACCACTGATCTAGTGGATGGTGATGGTTGTTTTAATTGCACCTGTTTTGATGCATAAATAGTGGTAATCGCATACTTATTTCATTTTCTGTTGCTTTTACACTTACAACCTCTCTCAAGTAACAGGACGCATTGTTTTTCTCTTGTTTAATTAGTGTTACATTTTATATAATTCACAAGAAAGGAACCTGAGGAAGTGATTCACTGCTGAATACCAGAGCAGATTTAAATATTAAACATGCAGAGTCTTTACTCCTCTTGAAATAAGTGAGCGGAAAGTTTGGCCTGTTTGTTTGCATAATTAAAAAAGGAAAGTATGAGGATGTTGACGGAAGTTTGTTTAGAGGAAATGCTTAAAAATGCTTCGGAAGAAAATGCAAGAAGGTGTGACACACAAACACATTTAAGATTAAGAGGATAATCTTCATTTGTTTCACTTGTGTCACTTTAGTTCCCATCTAAACCCATTAATGCATCACAACGGTGCATTTTCTCCTATCTGTAGAAAATGTATCACAATAAATTAATTTAACCTTGAAACTATCTTGTTTTCTCCTCGGTTTTATATTACTATTGATTTATTGTCTAGTTCTAATTATTTGGGGGATTTTTTTTTATTTGACCAGCTGAACGTCGATAAAGATGTAAAATGCATTTACTGCAATCATCAGCCAGTCTTTCAGTGCATTTCTGTTTCATATTTAAGCATCGCACCGCAGAAGTGCAGTTAATTTATTGAATCCCAGCATTTTTAGCTTTTTTTTTTTTACATTAAATTTGATAAATTGATTTTTATGAAATGGCTCTTTAGCTTCAGACCAACATGTCAGCTGTGGCAGAAAGTTTGGGATGTGACGGTTAAAAATTGCAAACCGTCTAGATCAGGGGTGGGCAATCCTGGTCCTGGAGGGCCGGTGTCCTGCAACTCTTAGATGTCTCCCTGATCCAACACACATGAATCCAACAGCTGAATCACCTCCTAAGTGCAGTCAAGTTCTCCAGAGTCCTGCTAGTGACCTCATTATTTGACTCAGGTGTGTTGAAGTAGAGACACATCTAAAAGTTGCAGGAGACCGGCCCTCGAGGCCTGGAGTTGCCCACCCCTGGTAGATGGATTTAATAAAAACATACTGAGACACAGAAGTCTTCAACAATTGTTACGTCTGACCTTGTAGTGACAGCTTGCTTATTTTATCCTGTTTAAACCCAAACTGAAGCGTCCAGATACATGAAAACCTCTGGAGGTTTTCATGTATCTGTAACCTGTGGCACTAGACGTAGTGAAAAGCAAAACCAAAACCACAAGTCTCCTCAGCAAGAGAAAATCTCTTCCTGAGTCTGTCTGTTCTGAGAAATATGTTGATCAGCAGATGCAGATGATAACAGGCTGCACAACAGCTTTGTGTTTACAGCAGTAAGTGGGTTTGGTCAGCAGCCTGCATGTGGATCCACACAGACCTCAGCGCTGTGTGGGGGATTCCCCTGGGAAAAACCCACACATCTTACAGGAGGGCTGCCCATTAAACCACACTTCTTTGGTTCTTAGGTTTCTTTACACGGCCTAGAAAAGTACAAGATCTCTTTCAGGATTTTAAAGGCCTGGAATATTATGGAAAATATGTGTATGGAGAAACATTCCTCATCCTATTGTCTAAATTTTGTGTCTTACATTCTGTTCCTTTTAATCAAAGTTTGGATTTCATCCTTCTTTGTGCCATTCATTTCTTGTCTCAGCTTCCTTTTTTGCTTATTTCTTTGCATCCATTCCTTCTTGTGTCCTACATTTTTTCGTTCTTTCTCTCTTTCTTCATGTCCCTCCATACCTTGTTTTACTGGTTTTCACATGTTCCCAATTCAAATTTGTGCCCTTTGTAAAAATATCTGCAGTAAATTCAAGGTTCCCCCCAGAAAACTCGCTAAGCCCAGTGGTTGGGTGCTAAAGCAGTCATTCATCCAGCGGCCCGTCGTGTTTTTGAGTTAAAAAATGTTTAATTTTAACAGGAAATTTGAAAATATTACTTGATAATTATGTGTTATGGAAAGATTGGAATATTAATACCTGAACACTAACTATAAAGTCTTATAAAATGCAAACATTTAAAAAATAAATAAGTAATGCCTAGTTTGTTGGGGGCACAGGCAAAGCCTGGTGGCCCACCAGGCTTATAAAACACTGAGGGAAACCCTGAAATTTATAGCAGACTTTTGTTTTTATCTTAAAATGAGTGTAAAGGACTGAGAACTCTGGGGAATTGAGTCTTGAAAAGCATGGATTTTTCATGTAACTAATGTTTAGAAACTCTGTATTCTGCAAACCCAGTTGCAAGATCTTTATGTTTGATGTGAAGGGAGAAAATGATCCATAATGGGGGCCTCCTGGCTACAGAACTATAATCTGCAAGGGGCTTCTGTTTATTCACCAACAGCCTTTACTTTAGAGTTAAAGGCCAACCCAATTTGGATAATTACTTAGCTAATGCATTTCTTGACTTTCTTCTATATTCACTTCCATTAAAGCATTTGTGCATTATGTTCCATTGAAAGAATAATCCTCTTCCTGACGTACTTTGTTGTGTTGTGATATTAACTGACCACAGGTGCTGAGCAAACCTGAAAACTGCTGCGGTCTGAAAGAAAGTGAAGTGCTTTCATTACTCCATGACGTTGGTACGTCCTCTTGCTGTTTGCACCCTTTGCATTTAGGGATGTATTTTAAAACCTCCTCACTGAATTTAATTGCTAACCTCTGTTCCAGGAAGTGGCATTCAGTATCTGCACGAAAACAAGATCATACACAGGGACCTGAAACCAGAAAACATTGTTCTCCAAGACTGCGGTGGAAAGGTAAAGTAATGCATGTCTGCTCAAATCTTGGCTGATACTTTCTCTAGGTTTTGGCATGACTGTATTTATCTGTATCTTTTGCAGGTGGTTCATAAAATCATTGACTTGGGTTATGCCAAAGATCTGGACCAGGGCAGTCTGTGCACTTCCTTTGTGGGAACTCTTCAGTACCTGGTGAACACCTAAATATGTGCTAATCTGTGACATATTGACTTCATTTAATGAATTTTATTCTGAGTTTCTATGTTTTCTCCATTAACCATACAGACAGATTCACTAAGAATCAAACCACAGAGTAATTGGTGTAACAGTTTGCTGAAAGGGTCAAATGAGCTCCTCTTCCTCTGCAGGCTCCTGAGCTGTTTGACAACAAGCCATACACGGTCGCTGTGGACTTCTGGAGCTTTGGAACGATGGTTTTTGAATGCTGCTGCGGTTTCCGTCCCTTTTTGCACAACTGGCAACCTGTGCAGTGGTAAGATCACCTCATCCAGTACGTGGGAACGATTGTCAAACTCGGGCCTGTAATGAAAATTAATTCGTCAGGTTGGGTTGGACTTTTTAGGCCCGATCTGGCATCGTGACTTGGATTTCAAATTAAAACGGAAAGATTTGTAAGATTTGATTAATCTACACACCAAAGACTGTAAGGATCCAAACACATTTGGGATCCTAGCTAAGCTGGATTTGGACAAGTGGATTAGTGTAGTTTAATGTAAAGACAGTAGATTAAACTTTTCCTTGATGTTTGTAAACTAAGAACTCTTCAGCTTGTTGGGCTTAACAGTTTCACCTTTAGAGGCATGAAAAATAAAATTACAATCAACTCTTTTTTTTCCTCTTTAACTGATCAGGCAACGTTTTTTTCTTGTTTTGCAGGGCTGGCATAGTGAAGAATAAAGGTCCCAAAGACATCATGGCAGTAGAAGATTCTAATGGTGAAGTCAAGTTCTCAACACATCTTGCTCAACCAAACAACCTCAGCAGGTTAGCGTGCTAAAAGAAAAATAATAGTAACAATGTCGGCACTTGAAATACTGTTCTCTGCAGGATACAGGGTTTGATGTCTTGCTTTCAGTGTATGTTTCTCCCCATGTGACGCAGGACGCTGGTGGAACCTCTGGAAAACGTCCTGCAGCTGATGCTGAAGTGGAACCAGGAACAGAGAGGCGGTCCAGTGCAACGCGCCTCAAAGAGACCCATGTGCTTTGAGATGCTGGATGACCTGCTGAATATGAGTGTGAGTTACCAAAGGACCTGGTTAGCATAATGGTTGTTGTAATTATAACAGCAACTTTATGCTGTGGATCATTTGGGTCTGAAAACCTGAGAAGTGGATTTGTATGAATGCTGTTATGGTTGTCAACAATAATCAATGTCTCGAGGTAATTGAGACTAGAATAAAAATAGTTGTTCAAAAACACTAATTTGCTCAAATTGCCTTGTTGCTGTAACACTCAGCCTCTGCCCAATTTGTTACTGTTTCCATGGTTTAAGCTCTGCTGTCAGGACGAGTACAGGTGGAAAAAGCTAACACAAACTTTTGCTATGAGGCAGACACTGGGGGGAAAAAAGGAAATGCTGAAGAATGCAACATGCTAGTTGCGCTAACGCTACGAGCTAACTGTACGACTTTGATGTTTGAAAGCAACTTAAAATGGTCATAAGTGAAATTTATTTGTATCAACAGCGAAATGGAAGCACATACTGAAGAGAAGCGGTTATAACAAAATAATTACATAACTAATTCAAAAATAAAAACTTTCATAAAGAGGAAAGAGAATACAATATAAATGTACCACTGTGGAGAACCAGCAAGTTCAAGGTTAAGATTCAAACTAGTGTAAAATATATTTAAAACAGAATAAGAGACTGTGCCGTTAGTGATATTATCTTTTTGCCAAACAGTTCTGCATTACTACTTTAGACTGCATTTAACGTGTCATTTTTAAATGATGTATTTTAACCAGTGAAGACTGAATTCTCCACTACTTAACTAAAATATTGTCAGACTATAAGTAATTATTCATAAAGAAGCCTGAAACTTAAAAATGTTGCCTTGCTGTCTAAAGTGGTATTGAGCATTTTTCTTAGTATTGGTACCGAGTTTGAAATTTTAATACTGTGACAACCCAAACACTGGGTGCTTTGTGTGTTCTGGCTGTCCACTACATTACTGTTAATCTTCTTTTCTCTGGTTTTCAGGTCGTCCACATCCTGAATATGACCACAGCTCAGGTCCTTTCCTTCAAACTGAGTCCAGATGAGAGTCTTCACAGTCTGCAGATGCGCATCGAGGCCGAAACCAAAATCGAAGTTGTCAACCAGGAGCTGCTGCAGGAGACGGGCGTCTCTCTGGACCCCAGGAAGCCGGCCAACCAGTGCGTCCCGTTGGACGGAGTGGTGCGTTGGTTAGCAGGTCAAAGTTTTAGCTGTGTGACAGATGGCTGATTGGTTAGTAAAGATCTTCAGTATATGTTTCTATGACGGCATCAACAATAACAACTGTAATAACTTCTGTAGCTTTAGACATTATAATCATTCAAAAATTAGTTGTGTAAATCTTAAGAGAACAAATAAAATTATTGCTTAAGTCTAATATCTACTCTATTCCTTAACTTAGTTCTGCATTACTACTTTAGACTGCATTTATTTATCATATTGCCTTCGTTTAGATTAGATATGTATGCTTTCCAATTACAATATAGAGTTAAATATTTATTTTATTATTAATTATTACCATGGTTTCATTAAAGTGGTTTGTTTAATACTTTGTTCTTTTCTCCTGCTGTGTAGCGAGGGTGGGATGAGTACATTGTGTACTTGTTTGATAAGAGCATCACCAACTACTCTGGTCCCCTCAACGCCAGACACCTGCCTGAAAGAGTCAACAACATCGGTGAGTTGCTTTTAGGGAGTTGTGCTGCTTCATAAATAAAAACTGAGTGGAGCTGAGAGAGACCATGTTTTTTTTAATTTATTTATTTCTAGTCCAAGATTCAAAAAAGTCGCTGCCTCTGGTTGAGTTGAAGAAAGTTTGGGGTGAAGCGGTGAACTACATCTGTGGTCTGAAAGACGACTACAGCAGACTCTTCCAAGGCCAGAGAGCTGCCATGTGAGTCGTTATTCAGCTGCTGTCGGCCATCTTTGAGTCCAGGAACCAGGTTTATACTTGGTGGAAGAAAGAAACTGGGTTCTGGTTGTAGCACCAAGTATTGATTGCAATTAGTAGAGATTACATTTATAGGTGCAATGTAATAGAATGAAGAAGTCGATTAATTTTACTAATTAATTTTTTTAAAAGTAAAACTCATGTAGATATATTACACACAGTGATTTATTTCAAGCCTTTGTTTGTATTGATGATTATGACTTAAAAGATATTTAGTTTCTCAGAAAATTAAAATCAAACCTATTATTTAGAGAAACTCCTGGTGTAGCTATTCTTTTGTATTTACTTTGTATTAATTTATCTAGAGAAACTACTCATTACCTTAGATCAACATTATCAGAACAAGAATCCAGAGAAACCCCTAGCAGTTTATAAAATCACGGTCTACTTATTCTTAAACATTTTTTATTTTATTTTTGCTCTTTCATCTGGTTTGTTGTTTTGTTGTATCTCCTTCTATTTCATGTATGGCATGTTGAATTGCTTTGTTGCTGAAAATGTGCTGTATATGTGAAATTACCCCACATATAACAAAACAAATCAGAAATGATTTCAAACGGTAATGAGTGACTGCTGACTTGACAGATATTGACGCTGTCCACAATGAGGGTAGGCTGCAGAAAGTTATTATTAAAAACCCAATTGTTTGGAGTGTTGAATCCAACCATATTGGTAGAAAGTTGAGTGTAAGGAAGAACTGTGGCAGGAAGGGAGTCGGGGCTTTTCCAGGACAGGGCTAAGGGAAAATAAGTAATATTTTTCCAGATTAAAAGAAAATTTTACATTTTACTTGAAAGTCAAATTCAGAATTTGTTTCTCAATATATTTTTAAGTATAAAATGAGGCATTTTTCTGCTGTAGTTGTTCTACACAGGATTCAGCCACTGAATACTTTAGCTATATCCTGACCTATAGGTGTGTATCTCTGTACGTTGGTGCTTCTTCTCTTTAAACAAACGCTCTGTGTTTCTCCTCGTCCTGCAGGCTGAGCCTCCTGCGCTACAACACCAACCTGACCCGGTGTAAAAACAGCATGTTCGGCTTCTCTCAGCAGCTCAGGGCCAAGCTGGATTTCTTTAAGAGTAGCATCCAGTATGACCTGGAAAAGTACAGCGACCAGATGCACTATGGGATATGTGAGTTTTTTATGGCGGCTGCACTGTTTTAATCTTCGAGCTGAATCAGTGCTGGTGTGTATTGATTAGTGTCTTGTGTTTGCCCAAAGCGTCTGAGAAGATGCTGAAAGCCTGGCAGGAAAATGAAGAAAGAGCTGCTACCTTTGCACAGGTAATAGAGTAAAACAAACAAAACTTCATTTCAATGTGTTTTGTTTTTAATTTAAAAACTCTTTCTGTGGTGTTTTTTCTCCTGCAGGTGGCAGAAGTGAGCCATTTAGATGATGAGATCATGGCTCTGCACTCTGAGATTGTGGAGCTTCAGAGGAGCCCATACGCTCGGCGACAAGGAGACAAGATGGAGCAGCTGTTAGTGTTCAGGCTGAAGCATTTGAAACATGCAGAAGTTTAAAGGTTCAGTTGATAAAAAGCTTCAGAAGGAAGGTTTTTAAACATTTAAATCTGTTTTATTCCAGAGAAGGAAAAGCAATAGACCTCTACATGCAGCTGAAAAGGACATGCAAAGGTGGGGATTAGTTTGTCTGTAATGAAGTCTAGCTTCCTTACAAAAACGCTAATGTTCCCTAACTAAAATTTCATTAAAATCTTTGATTTTCCTCAGCTGCTGACTCGGATGGCACCAGCGACAGCTCTGAAATGGTGAAGGCCATCATCCAGACTGTCCAGAACCAGGACAAGGTCCTCAAAGATCTGTACACCCACCTCAGGTAGGAGCAAGCATCAGACTTTCTCAGATTATTTCAAAAGACTTTGTGTGAATATTCATTTGCTAGTTTTCTTGTTTAGGGAAAACACAACTGCATTTTACTCTGTCACATCAGAGTCTTTATTTTGTGTGAACAGCAAAATCCTGACTAGCAAACAGAAGATCATTGACTTGTTTCCACGGATCGAGAAGACTCTGGAGAGCATCAAAGACGCGGACAACACCGTGATGCAGATGCAGATCAAAAGACAGAAAGAGTTCTGGCATTTACTCAAGATTGCTTGCGTGAGTAGATTCTGGTGGAAACTCTTGACAAGTGGAAAAACCACCAAGTGCATTACAATAAAAACAAACATAAAAGAAAACTTAAAGACAGAAAAGCCCGTCTGAATAAATGAGTCTTCAATTTCTTTTCGAAAGAATCAACAGACTCAAAATGGAGGCAAAACTATTCCACTGTCTGGGTTCCTCTGAAACATTTATCTCCTCTGGTCTTAAAATGTGTTGGAGGAAACCAAGACGCCAACATGTTGCTGTTGAGTTTCCAGAAGCAATAGTTTTCAGAGTTTATCTGCAATATGTCACAGAGCCGTTGATGCAACTCAAACATTTCAACATTTGGTCGACAATGTCAGTAGAGCTGAAAATCATCAGCATGGAAATGATGGGAAAACTGCCTGATTATTTAGCTTAGGGGGGGAAATGTACAGAACAAAAAGAATAGTTCCCTGGACTGAGCCCTGAGGTACCCCACAAGGTGGGCTCTGAAAGTCCGACAGGATCTGATCTATGAAAACACTAAGGAGTTTAGTCACACAAAAAAAGCTGAAGTAGCCATGGTCGTCCACTGGGTGGCAGTAATGCTGCAGTTAAGGCAGAATAAAAGGTTCTCTGGGTTCAGCCTTGAAAAGGTGCAGTCCAGTTCTTCAAGACAGCCGGTCTTCCAGATGTTTCTTGTTTTTCCATTTTCTTATGGACAGTAGTCCATAACACTAATGGACTAACAATACTAGGTCTAGGATGGCAAACGTATCGCTAAAAGTACTATTCTTAAGAATTGTTGCAAGCAAAATGAAGGTAGCAAAGTTGACAGAATTTTGATTTAAAGACTCTGCATGTGATCTATGATTTTCTATTTTTGATTTTGAAATAAAATGTGTAAGATCAATGCATTGTCCTGACACAAATGTCCTATTTCGACTCCTTGATTAACTGTTTTCTTCAATTTCTTAACAAGCTCAAACAAAAAGAATAAAGGTTTTTTATCAAACTAATTCAAAAAGAAGGGAAAAGAAAACATTCAATAGTTCGCATTCTTAGCAAAGTGATTTTTAACTTGTCCAATGAGAAAACAAAGTGATGTCAAGAAAAATGTCAAGTTCAAACGGGATTTTTACTTTTCTATCACACAGAAATGGGGCCGCCTGTGTTGTTGATGGAGACTGTTCATGTTTGTTGTTGCATTGTTGGTAAAACGGGTCGTTTCCTCAGGCCCAGAACTCGTCTAGGAACTCCATGGCAACCAGTCCTGAATCGTCCCACCTGCTGCAGGTTTCTCAGTGGTCCCAGTCGGCTCAGCCAGTCAGCTCCCCTCATCCCCTGACCTCCCTGCCCGGACGCAACGACAGGTAACTCAGTCACTAAAACACATCTGGTGAACCTTAATTATCTAATGTTTGATCACATGGTTAAAAAAAAAACACTTGTTTTACTTGGTAAACAGCTTTAAGTTTAGTTAGATCTGCATCTGTAATTCTCAAACTGGGTCTAAAAAGCTAAGACTCCAGTAAAACTTAAACTTTTATGAGCCTTACAAACAAAAAAAGGTACCAAAGTTAATCAACTCTGCTGCTTTGGACTTTTTCTGAGCATTTGACAATATTTCTTTCTATTTGAATAATCTTAATTAAATCTACATTTAAAACCTCTGCTTTCCATCCTAAGTAGTTGAGACGGTTAAATTTAAGTTATAATCACAACATAATCGATGTTAGAAGAGGAAGATCTACAAAGCACAGTTAGTGCAATGTATCTTGAAGGAGTGGACAAAATGAAGACAAACAACTGTTGGCAAAAAAAACCACTTTGATTCATTCAGAAATTCAACATTAAAATGTTTTAATCTTGTGGTATAGATTTTAATTTGAGCATAAATACCGAGGAAATATTACATTTGATAAACGTTTAAAATAAACTAAATCAGCCGTTAGCAGATTTGTGGATGGTAAAATATATCTTAAACAATAACTGTTGCTAAATATTAAACTATTTAAAGGTAATTATCAAATGTTTGTTATAATTTTCACCAAAGGTCAAACAGTACAGGTTCGGCTTCCTAACCTAGATCAGTCCAGGGTTAGACGTGTACTAATGAATGACTTAACATTTCTGGAAAAAAAACCTGATTTCTGTTCAAGAATGTCCCAAACTATACTTCATACCCAAACATCGAATTTAAGCCTCTTCCAGTGAGCAGACAGGAGGCTGCGTCTGTTCTCTCTTTAGGGTTGGTTGTTTTGTGTAGAAATGGGTTTCATGTGACTAAACTGAGGCTGATTTTTGTTGTTTTTTTTATCGTTCAGTGATGGAGCGCCACGACTGCTGCAGGAGAACCAGAAGTACCTCAGTCAGCTGACCAATCTGATGCAAGAGGCCGCAGACGAACAAGCAAAGAGCATAGTGGTCAGTTCCTGGTTAACGTTTTGTTTTGAGAGTTTTTGCACCTCATCTATCATTTATGCAGATTTCATTTAATTTATTGATTAAATTACATGAATTCATTGATTTAAGAATCAAGTTTCACCTCAGAGTGTTGAGCAATAAAACAAATGCAAAAATGTATGTAAATGTATGTAAACATAAAAAAGGGCTAAAAACATAGAAATTCTGCATCAGTCAGCCTTAAAGTTTAGGTTTTAAAGGGAAAGTTTGTATTTTTTAAGAGTTGTTCTGTGGATGATTTATGAGCAGTAATCATAATTTGCACAATATTCATGGAGAAACAGATTAGTCATCCCCTTTGTTGGATAGCTTTTATATTTCCATAAATGGACTCATCATTTGAAAACAGTTTTTCTTTTCAATTTACTCAGGTTATTTTATTAAAGTCAGGCTGATTTAAATGAGACATTTTCCACCTCACTATAAGTACGTTTCAGGTTTTGCTTTGAGTTACTGAGATAAAGTTTTTGGTGTTAATCTAATTTTACAATTAAGACCAAAATAGTCTGTCGCAATGACCTGCTCTAGATTTTAGCTTCAATCTCTTTTAATCCAATATGAAAACATTCGGAGAAGTATCGGCGGCTCATCGCCTCTCCTGAGAAAACCATTAAATCTACAAACTGTTTTGTTTTAGAAAGGGGGCTAATTTGATATTGAGACAATAATTTCTTTCTTTTGTTTTTCTTTAAAGGAGCAGGACTGGAGCTGGACAAAATACGAAACTTTAACAACAAAACTAAAAAAGCGAAATGCGTAATGCCGCCTCCTCCACCTCTTCCTGATGTTTGGACTGCAGGCCGTCTGCTTCATGCGTTGTACAGCCGTATGTGACTCGGGGAAATCCTGTTAGGAAACAATTTCCTTCATTTTGCTCGGTGGTGTCTGTCTTCTCCCATCATCCCACACGGTAGCCGGTTTGATAAATGAATATCCCTGTTTTTATACCAGAGTCTGCTCTCCTCTTTGTTATGCTGCACAACGTCCCATCATAGACCATCGGTTTGTCTCCGCCGTCGCATCGCTGAGCAAACTGCAGCGCCGGGTGCGAGGGTTCGTGTTGGCGGCATCCAGAGGAAACATGGGGAAAGAAAAAAACAGGAAATGTTCTGGGCAGAGACCTGGGAGGGGACGGATTGAAGAGGAGATTAAAGCACTTTGATACTCCCATGTAGCTCCTCTGTGAAGACGAGCTGCCGAAGCCGTGGCAGAAATCACTGACAAAACAAAGCAGAAACCGTTAGTCTCTCTCCATCAGTTTTGTATGTTTTACTATCAATGTTTTCGGGGGTTTACTTTACGTGTATGTTTTTAAAATCTAGTATTATATAACCTAAGCAAAGTGTTTTGTCATATGTGCCTCGTACATGGCTGGCCATTGTGTTTATGCATTGTCTATGCTGTATATGTCTTTTAGCTACGGCAGAGAGGAGGCGGGGTTTGATGGACTGGAGGGTCTCTGCTGCATTCACGTCAGAAACGGTTGAATCGATCGGACGCATTCAGTCAGAATCTCCCATTAGAAACAAACGGCGGGAGTTTGCAGAGCAGAACCTCCTCCAACAGGGTTACTAAACTAAACACGAGACAATCAAAGATAAATTGAGGAAAACCGAGCCACCAAAATTTTGTTTGCTGGTTTGACTGTCCCTTCATAAGTTGTATAATCGCTGTGACAAAATCAAAAGCTTTCATCACACACACTCTGGATAATTCATTTGAAATCTGTTCTAGCTGAGCATTTTCATAGTTCAGAGTAACAAGTACTTTGATTTTAAACCTTATAATATGATTTTATTACTTTTAAATCACATTCTGGTCACTACTGTAGGAACACATGTAATTGTTATACTTTTGCAGTGACTATACATTTCTAATTTAGTTTTTTTCCTCGTGTAATTTTTTAGGTTTAGCATCACTGTCACTACTGAAGGCCCATCCTAAACCCCAGATATATTATTGGCAAACACTGGTCTCCATATTGGTTCTTTAGGAGCAGAAATTGGGTTGGTTCACCAAGTATTGTAATCTGACTAAAACACCGAGACACCGGTGGTTTTCCTCAACTGTTGGATGAAAATAATCTGAATGTGGATGTGAATGCACATAGTGACCCAGAGCAGTGAACGGATTGAATGTACTGGTTCTGGTAACTGTTTGGCTGCTTCGGGCCGGAGAGAAATAACATTGAGTTGTATTTATGGAGTTAAAGTGCAATGGCTTTTCTTTTTGTTCAGTTTCGTATTTATGTATCTCGATTCGTTATTTTTTTTCCCCTTCAGTTGAATATTGTTTTCATCGGCTGGTATAAATTGATCTTTGGATGTTAAGTTTCTGGAGATTTCCTTGTATGAAGATGAAATGTTGACCAGGTAATAAAAATAATAAATCACTTTGACACAGTTCTTCTTTTCAGTTTCTCCTTTAGGTCGATGTTCAGTTCTTTACAAAACTACTCAAACTATTTTATGATAGAGCAACACAAAATAAGGCTTAATTGTAAAGCAAAAGGAAAATGATTTGTGTTCAAATTGTCCTCCATTTTTTACTTAAAGTTAAAATATCCAAGTTTGTAGTTGGAAAAAATAAAGGTTGCCAGAATTTAGATTTTAGGAGGAAAGTTGGAGTTTCTCAGCAATCTAAACCTCAAAATCCAATATGGCTGCCTTGGTGATAAACAGGAAAAAAATATTTTATACTTCTGAAAGTACTTTATTTAGTCAATACAGAGCACCCTATTTTAGATCATTTGACAGTACAAAAATAAGAAATTCATAATTAGCATGTGTTGCTAAAGACAATTAGCCTGGTTACAGCAAAACGTGCTGGTGTTCCACATTGGAAATGGATCGCTACCAAGCTCAGATTAATAAAATGTAGCTACTTCTATCTCCTACCTTCACAGTTAACATAAAATCTTAGGTACCACCTTTGGTACCTGTGCCGTAGTTTGAGAAACCAGAGAGAAGTTGCTGGTTCCAGCCGTTTTCCGGGTCTGACACAGGAAGAAGTTGTTGCCAGGAACATGTTGCCACGGCAACATGTTCCTGTTTCTTAGTCATTTGTCTTCAGGACTTAATCAGATATGAGTGAAACTCAAACAATGTAAATATTAGAGGATTGACGGTGTGACTCAGTACAGGCCAGTTTCAGAGCCTCAGTTTGTCCTGCCAGCTGGAATCCATCAAGCTAATGTGACTCAGCTGATTAAACTACAACTACTAAAGCAGGTCGGGTCCAGTTTCCTCCCTTCTGGACCCGGTGTTTCTGCACACATGGAAATATTTCCAACTAACTGGCTGTTGGGGAAACGCTCGTTTTGGTCGTCGATGGAGCTTTTTCTTGTTTTGAAACCGTCAGCTGCCCGGTTCAGTCAAGGCCATCGTCTCCTCTGAGAAATATTGTGATCCTAAAGCTCCTGCAGAATGCGCCTCTAATCAGCAGCTGCATCCACTGTGGCTTGTGAGTCGCCATGAATCAGCCTTTTCATTGTCTTACCAGAGCTACGAACCTGAGTTTCTCCCTTTTTATTGTTACATTTACTCAAATAATAACTTTATTTTTATTTTAAGTTTCCATAGTGGAAAGATTATTTCTTTTTCAACTTAGAAAATTATGAGAACTTCTTTAGAGAGGATGCAGATTTAATGTAGATGAAAATAGGAGAAATCTTTCACTATTATTGGACTTTAATTAAAGCTAGACAGATTGTGACTGGAGAGGAGCCAGTATGCAGTTATGACAGGGTGTTCTACGTGTTATATATATATATATATATATATATATATATATATATATATATATAAAACGTGTATCAGTATGGAGAAAGATCCCACGCTGGGACTCAAATCCAGAACTTTGTAAATTTATTTACAGGGGAAAAGCTCGTGCTCAGGTGCCACAATTATTCCAACAATCCTTAAATTAAAACAGATTAAACTCAATTTTTATATCTCTACCACACTTTAACTTGATATTTTCTGCATCTGTTTACATAATGAGAAAAACCTTAAAACATTTGTAGATTGTTAGCACTTGAAATGATTGACAAAACTAAAGAGTACCAAAAATAATAACACTTTCTATTCTTGGGGGGGGGGTCACACAGGAAGACCAATTAAAATCTTTTTAAATATGCATTTTAAATGACTTCCATTATTATTTTGCTTTTCTCGTGTAATTTTATTTAATCATAATTTTAATATTAATGCTAAATGTTATATTTAAAGAAAGCTACAGTAGATGGAGGTTCCCTTCATCTATAAGTTTTACACACATTTATTGTCTATTAACATAAAACCGGTTAAAAAGAATGAAGTTATGAGCAATAATCTAAAACCTGGTCTCATCCTTTCTGCTTCACATTTTTATTCGTCTGTGTTTTTATGCTATTTTCACAGATGGTGCCTTTATTTCTTTTAGGATTAGTAATGACCTTTTTTTTTTACGTCTCAGAACGAAGGCAGCTGTTTCTCACAAATCACTGAAATGACCATCAATGATCTCAGTCATCTATTTCTCCTTTGCTCTGAGTATTTCTAATGCTTCAGAGTAGATTCATCTTACAGTTGACCAAAATCCTGCATTTTTCTAACCTTGAATTAAATAAAATAAAGTGAGGTCATTGCCACATCTGTCTTCCTCTCTAACTTCTCTCTAAACTCAGAGTCTATTAACTGGAACTGATGCCGTTTGTGGCTAAAAGAAGACTGCCGGCTTGTGTAACAAACATCATGCAATGATTGTTCCACCTAAGGTGTGACTGTTTATTTCGTATGAAAAATTGCACAATTTTCAGGCAAACTTAAGAAGTGCACTTTATTCGTTGCCAACAAAAAAAAAAGGCTTTCACATTCAATCTGTCATTTATTTTACAGACCACAAAGAGAAAACGAAACATATTTTGCGTTTTGGTAGCAAAGTTGTGACTTCAAGTGTCCCCTGGCTGTTGCCGTGGAGACAGCAGTGGTTTAAATACAAGTCAAATGTAACACAGAAGCAAAACATTAAAGATACAAGGCTCATCTGAGCCGTGTAAAGCCTCCCATACACAGGTACCATTCATAAGATTTCAAGTACAAAACGTAGAAAACATGTAGACTGGCTTTGAGTGAAGTTCACAGACTGGACATCAGTTTATGAAAGTAAAACAAAAGAAAGATTGTTTTTATTTGGAACCTTTTTTTTAAAAAAAAAAAAAACAAAGGAGCCATTATTGAGGTTTTGTTTACACGTTTGTGGCGTCGAATCTTTCAGAATTAGACCTTCTGAGTCGGACTTTATCTCAAGCGGCGGAATCGTTTAAATGAGCAGGAAATGAACGGGTGGGTCAGCGCTGCCTATGTTGGTCAAGGTGAATAAGAGTTTAATCAAAAAGCAGCGCTTTTCATTCGCCAGTCTGTGTTCTGACCCTCGTCTGTTGTTAAGAGATATGGGTCAAGGTTAGAAGCGCAGGAGTCCAAATAAAGACCAGTCCAAGACCAGTAGAGCGGTGGACTCGACCGTAGAGACGAGGTCAGGAGGACCGGGGAGCGAGTGGGAGCAGAACTTCACATTAAAGTGGATGTGGATCAGGCATCTGACCAGGACGCCTTTATTTGGAGGTTTTATTGGGCAGAAAATATTCAACGAGACCCGTCTGCCCTCAGTCTCTGTTATTTAGAGACATTAGAAAAGCAGGTAATAGTTAACGTTTGCATCTGAGCCAACAGCAGCGTCCAAAGAGACACATCGTAAGAGTAGGAGGCCTTCAGAATAAAAGTTTTTAAAAAAAGGCCATATACCTTTATAAAAATGAACCCTAAAGAAAAAATAAATAACTTTATTACATTTCTTACAGCTACACTAATGTGAAATAAAAAATTTAAAAAATCAAAGTGCATGTCGGTATTTGATGTAAAAATGTAGAAAAGAGTTTTTGTTTTTACAAACAGAGTAAAAACATCACAGTTGCACAGCAGCTCTGCAACTGTTAGTCTTGAGTTGTTAAAGTTATTTGAACTTTAGCTTCTCCGCCGCCGGTGGGCCGCGTGCATTTTCAACCCTTCAGACTAACCAGAACGTCACGCAGGTCTGATGAAGCGAGACTTCGCCTGCGGTGGAGGAGGAGGAGGGGGAGGTTTCTTGAATCTGGCAACCAGAGGAGGGGAGGGTTTGACCGGAGGTACGGGTGGAGGACGTGGTTTGGTTCCATGACTCTGAAAATCAAAATAAAATCAAAAAGATTTTAATGAGCTTCTTGTGCCAGTTAAAAACAATCTGAACCAGTTTCTCTTGCGTCTAAAGCGCCTTTAACCTTAGGTGAGACGCTTTCTTTTAGAGAGAACCAAACCGGGAAGTGTGAATGCTTTTATTTTGACAGACCTATAAAAGGAAACCACGTCAGATAAATGACAATAAAAGTAGTTAAATTGTGTTGCTCACATCCAAACATTCAGCTAAAATCTATAAATAGACTAAACGAATAAACAAATAGAAGCACTTCTTCCCCAATGCTCAGATTTGATCTCAGACTGTGAAAAGTATTCACTCCCTCACTCATCTGATCAGACTGTGCTTGACCCAGAACACCACATTCTCATAGGGAAACATGGTGGTGGCAGCATCATGCTGAGGGATGCTTTTCTTGAACAGTGACATGGAAGACGGGTGGAGATGAATACATTGAAATACTGAAAGAAAACTCTTTACTGGTGTTTAAATATGTTCAATTATGTGACAGAATATGAAAAAGCTTCAGAGGTTTTGGCTTCTTTCTTTGGTTCTTTATTTGATACATTGTGTTTTTGTTTTTTTTTGTCTGATTTAATGTGAAGCTGTACAAGAAGCTGCTGTGGGAGAAGCTGCAGTCACCTCTGGACTTTCAACTTTTCTATTTTAAAACAAAAGTAAATCAAGCCTCAGGTTGTTGCGTGGGCAGCTAAACGCAACACTAACACGTTTCCTGTTCCCAAAGAGCGAATCGGTAATCACCGAAAGTTGAGGAAAGTTCGGTTTGAATGATTCGCTGTGAAATCGTGGCAGATGGAGGATCTGAGCAGCAGCAGTTCGACTTTCACTGAGACGCGACTGAACCTCAAACAGACTCGCCTCTGGTTTATTCAGAGAAGATAAAGGCTTGGATCATCGCAGATGAAACCGGTACCTCACTTTCAATAAAAATAGATGCTCAAGAAAATGCATATTGAACCTAAGATGTTGATAAAGTACAATGAGTTGTTTGTAGCTAAACAAAAAGACAGTAACATTCCTTGTTTACATTTTTTCAAGTTGTAAACCTTTTATTTTGATGAAAACAGACCCATGAAAGTCAAAGTTTCCTAATATTTCAGGATAAATCTCTCTATTTGTTTGTTCTTTAGTACTGGCCAGAAAGATAGATTTCTGCCTCTATAATCTGTCTTCATAGATATTTGTGTGAATATGAATTAACAACAGAGTTCCTTAAAATGCAATACCGCTGCTGGCACCAAAAGCACCAAAAAAATAAAAATTCTATTGGTACTTAAAGGTTTGATTCCAGTAAACTCTTGAAAAACTATTAATTGTTTTGCGGATCTATTTATCAGTAAATATTTATACTAATGATGGGATGTCAAAACAAAAGCAGTCGAAACACTAGTCGTTAACTTTCATGATGTTCAAAAGACAGCACCAAGTCGATAAAGCAAGAGAACTGAAACGTTTTTTTTGTAAGGCGCCAAATCATCAACAAGTATTATCAAAACAGAGAGGAGAAAAAATAACTTTATCTTGCACTACAAATGTGCTTTCCATATTATCAGGAGGAGACAAATACAGCAACAAAACTATCCATCTTTTAGGTTACGTGATGTCGGAGCATTTTTGAAGCCTTTGAAATAAAGTGTTTAAAGGTTTTCATAAAGATAACGGTAGAGAAAATTACACCGTCCTGTCCAACAGAAACAACATGGACCGTCTCTCTAGCCGCCATCTTTTATTTACATCGTCTTTTGAACTCCGGATGAGATCCAAGACTTCAGCTGCTGACTCCAAATGTGATCCTGAGTTTGGATTATGCATTAAATCTCTGGAAGACTAAAACCAGCTGCAGGCTTACCGGCTCGGTCTCAGAGGTGCAGGAAACTGAAGGTTTGGCAGGAGGCTGAAGAACAACAAGGAGTTGGTTACTTTGGGTTAAAGAAATATGCTGTTATTATGTGGATAAACATGGAGGAGGTGAGTCTACCTGTGGAGAAGGTCTGCAGGGAGTCACAGCAACAACCAGAGGACGGCAGACCCGAGAGGAAGTGGACCCCATCAGAGTGGGCTGGCTGATCTGAGGTCTGTCTCTGACGGCTTTTTCCTGGAACACGGGCTTCAGTTTACCAGGAGATGGTTGTTTTTTCCTGTGAAAACGAGATTCAATCAGCAGGGAGGATAAAAACCGAATGTCACAAAGAGGGGAGGAGACGATCTACCTTTTATACATGTATCTGTCCCTTATGTTGTTCTTCCTGCAGCACATCAGTCCTGCGATCACCAGAGTGATCACCAGCAGGGTCGAGATCCCTGCACACACTCCAGCTATCATCACAGTCTGACCTGCAGGCGGGAAAAAGAAAATACACTCTGATATCGTCTATTTTATTAAAAGTACAAAATGACATCCTTCACAGACTCTCTCTCAGCAGGTCGACAAGGGACAAACTGAACATTTCACACCAAACTTTTCAGATTTATTTATTTCTTTAAAACTACACATAACCTTTTCATTTACCATCATTAACTACTTTTAGTTGGTCTATCATATAAATCCATATAAAACACATTGAGGTTTGTGGCTGCAGGACGACAAAATGTGAAAATGGGTTTGGTCAAAGAGCGGCAGAAATGTGAACGTTTACCTTTAGGTATGTCCGCATATTTGATGTCACAGTGCGGCGGAGCCCACCCAGGATTACAGTGGCATTCATTCTTGTGATTACACACCTAAAAATGAAGTTTAAAAAACAGCTGAAGAGGGCACTAAGTGTCTTAATTATGACGTTATCAATCAAATTAATGCAGTTTTTATCTGTTCACTGCCAAATTATATCAATCAGTCCCTCCAGTTTCTTGAGAATTATCCTGAAAATTCAACAAATCTGAACACTGTTTTGCAGTAATACATAATTGGGAGTTTATTGCAGATTTTTCTCAAAAATTGTCTTAAAACTTTACTTGTACTAAGCAGCTGACTCAGCCTTAATTGATGTCAGATCAATTAAGGCTGCCTTAATTACTCTGTACAGCGAGTAATAAAAAGTTGCATTTACCGACATAAATAAATATTGCAAATATTTCCAAATTAGTACCACAAGCATGTTGACTTTTATTGCAATAAATCACAAAAAGAATCACAAAATCCTGGAGGAACTGAAAATATGTTCAATAATATTATTTAATTTTAAGAATGAATCAATATTTTAACAGTTTGTGAACAGGTTTTATCAATACATTCTGGCACGACCGGCCCTTTAAGAGCATTTATGATCTTGATTTGGCCCAAAACGAAAATGAGTTTGACTCCGCTGATCTAGTTAGTCATTTTAATTTACCTAATGGCTGGGAAAGGCCCATACGTCCAACTTACATGAGCAAAAGCACAACTGGACTACAAAGACACTATGAGACGTACCCCGTTGCTGTTACATTTCTTTGCACAGTCCTCTCTTTTGCCGAAAACTGAGACATCCACACATTTGCTGCTGAGGCAAACCTGCAAACACACGTTTCACCTTGAGCAAAAGAAGTCGAGATAATTTGCACAAAGTGTCTCCTTCCTTAGTTTTTTCTTTTTTCTTACCTGATTGTCTCCACATGTGGTTCCGTTTGGCACCATGTCAAAGTTTCTGGTTCTATCGACCTCAACAAGAACCCTACACGTCGCACCCAACACCCTGAAGGCTGCGTGTTTACCTGTGATTGGCTCCTCCCCTCCAACACAAAACATAGACCCGCACTTCCGGTCCCTGCAATAATAAAAACGGTTAAGTTCATCGAAAATCTACTGAGGATTTAGTCACATCCCTAGCATCTGCAGGTGCTGAACAGATTTCATTTGAAATGATACATACTGAGGGGAACACTTAATGAAGCTCTGTCCATCCCTCCCACAGTTGGCGCCTTCCTGGCCCTGTTTATTCAGGTCGAAGCAAAAATCAGGGCCCTCTTTAGCTCCTGCGAGATGAAACCAAACGAGTTATATAATTTTGACATTTTGGCAACACATTAAACAGTATTTCTGAATGTGTGTGTAGTACCTTCTCCAAACAGCCTCCAACAGTGCTTCGCTCGTGTGGGACACTGGCCGTCGTAGCAGTAGCCCGGCGCCTGGCCGTAACAAGGCTTGCCGTTCATCTCGAAGCTGTCTTCAGGACAATCCGCTGAGTCACCGCTGCAGTATTCAGGGAGGTCACATGACCCAGCAGCTCTCCGGCAGATGCTGCCAGACGCTTTCAGCTGTGGGTTGCAAAACATGCCAGGTGAATAAAATATGAAAAATATTGTTCAAAATAAAAAGCCTAGAGAGGATAAAGATTTCTCTGCAGTGAGGTGAAACACTCATTATCACAAACCTCCGATGAGAGACGGATGAAGTCATGGTTTGAAAACTGCATTCTGTGTTAAGTCTTATTATTTTCTTGTGAGCTCAAAGTTGACATCCTGTTTTTAAGTTTGTAGGACCTCTAAATGTACAGAAGAGTTCAGCACCTGACAGCTTTCGCAGCATTCTCCATGAGCGCACTGAGATCCCTCAGTCAGGCGACACGTTGAGGCATCACAGCAAGGATTGATGCATTCCTGGAAAGAAAACACAAACATGCAACCATTAGAAATGTGTAGATTTCTTTTCAAGAGCGAAACTTAAAAACATTCAAAATGCGTCTTGCAAGGCTTCCTTCCAGAAAACTCCAGAAAAGCCAATGAGCTTCAAATGATCAAAATATTTTATGTACATTACTTGAGGATTTCATCGACGGCATTTGACAAAATCTAAGGTTTACTGCTTATTTCATAACTGGTGGCTGTATTATGTTTCTATAATACAAAGCACTTTGAATTGTTGAAATGTGTTATATAGATAAACTTCTTGTTGTGAGCTTTTGCGAGTTATTTGTATTAAAAGCAGGGGCAAGAGAACATTTTAAGTAAGAGGATTTTTACTACTATAGACAAGATGCTTCAGATTGACATTCTAAACTGCCTTTAGCATCTTATACTAGAGTTTAGCACATTTACTGTAGTTAGCAAAGATATAAACTCAGGTGAATTTAATTTGACATGCAGAACATAAAGCTGTGGAAATGAAGAGCCCACTGCATTGAACCCCATTGAAAACCTCCTGCTTACTCCACCAAACATTGATTTCTGAACTCAACCTGAGTTAAAACACTAGTATTGTCGTTTCTAAATGAATTTGCACTTGTTTTCTTTGCATTATTTGAGGTCTAAAATCCCTGCATCTTTTTCAGTATTTTGACCATTTCTCGTTTTCTGCAAATAAATACAAAGGTTTTGCTAGGAATTTCAATGATAATGTTCAATTTACACAAATATATACCTATAACAAGTAAAATCAGAGAAACTGATCATTTTAAGTGGTCTGTTAATTTTTTTCCAGAGATGTAAACAAGAATAAAACATTTTGTGTCAGTAAAAATCATGACTTTTGTGTCTCCTCTCACTTCATTTCTAACACCTCGCCATTGATGTCCATTAATAACTAACTTTTAGCTAATTAATTGTTAACTTTCAGTCTTCTTTCTGCAGTAACAAATTCCACACAGATGACTGTTGAAGTAGCATGACCTGGTACTGGTAGCACATCAGTATGGAGCAGCTACTGACTAAAGAGACATGGGATTTCTGTCACGACGGTCAAACTGAAAATGAATGGATTCCTGTCGTCATTTCCCTCTTTCATTAAGATTATCAGCTGTAACCTCAGAGTTGAAGGTTTTTACCTCTGCTGCACCACAGTCACACTCCTCTCCACCGTCCAGCAGGCCGTTACCGCAGCGAGGGCCTAATGCGATGGTGCTGATGCGGCCTGGTGGGTCCAGGCAGCTGGGCTGAGCTCTGTCCATGAACTGAGTGAGTTGCTGGATGCTACAGTCACTGAAAAAGTCTGGGAAGCCCTGGCCTGCAACACTGAGAGGGAGGTAAACACAAGAGAGTTAGCGAAGGGTTTAAACATAAACAAATCAAAGAAATAAGCTGATAAGACAGTTTTAACATCATTTGCTCTTACTTGAGCTTTTCAGTCATTACACAGTTGCTGCTGTAAGCTGGACCACACACACACCCTGCAGCATCGTGGGACATGCCGAAGCTATGCCCCATCTCATGAGCAATGGTGGAGGCGAGGCCGAGCGGGTTACCATGGTGATCCTAAAGCAGACATGGAGATCTGATGCTTTCAAATGTACAACAAAATGCTGTTCATATGCTTCTGCTGTCACACCCACCTGATTGACTCCCCCAGAGTTCATGGTGCACATGGCAAACTTATTAGCCAGTCCGACTGTGTCGTCGGAAAAGTCTTTGCCCCTGTGGAAAACGAGAGTCTAACATGAGCTCAAACTGTGTGTCAAAGATTTAAACTTCTACAGTTTTTGCTCCTCAGCAGTCCTCACGTCACAAGCTGGACGTTATCATGCTTTGCTCTCTTCAAGAGGTCGGCCTGGCGCCACACCATCAGGTTCTCCAGAGCCGTGTCTGGGTTTCCGTCCACGACGACGAGATCTTTGTAGGGCCAAATCTCCAAGCCCACCAGCATGATGCGGATGTTGACGAAGCGGTAGAGCTGCAGGCGGAGAAGAGCAAATGTTCAGAAACAAACAGAAGTGATTACGTTTCAAACTGCACACAGCTGGGAACAAATATACCTTATCAATGTGATTCACGACACCGAGAATACGCGACCTGGTATCGTCTCGATACTGTTTGTACTGCAAAAGGAGGGGAAAAAAACAAAGTCAAGATGTCAAGATAGTCTGTTTTCCTAAAGATGTACAGACTTAACCTCCTGAGACCCGGGCTTTTGTTTGATGTGCATTTTTTATGTCTCCTTACTATTTGGGATTAGTATGACCTAATTTTAGTTGAAATTAAATTTTAGCTTTCTATGTGCTCTTGAACTATGTCAAAACCAATGCCCTCATATGAGGACAACGGGTCTGTTTTTGCATATACATTTCTCCTTGTCATTTGGGATCATAAGGACCCAATTGGCCTAAAAATGAAATTTCAGCTTTCTACAATAAGTGGTTTTCTCAAAACCCAATGTCCTCAGACGAGGACATTGGGTCTATCTGTGTGACGATAAGACCATTCAATCAATGTTATTATTTACATCTGTGTTTACAAAAATGTAATGTCCTCATATGAGGATGCAGGGTCTCAGGAGGTTAAAGCCAGGAGCCAAACTTTTCTATAAAATCCAACAAATTCCCAAAAGGTATAGTTTGTTACCTATGGAACAATATTTCATGGTCAGCTTTTCTATTGGTTTTGGTATTTAGTTATTAAAATGTAATTTAATAAATTTTCACTCAAACATCGATCTACATCACAAGAGGCATTAGGATTCTTAGCACAGTTCTTTTGAGTACATCCATTTGTATCTATCCTGTTGAGTTTTCCTTTTATCCTGCGTTTAAGATACATTTCTTTCCTTACTAATGCCAACTAACCAGCTGTATTCTTGTGCTTTGTGATGTAATCGACCCACATACACACAAGGCAGATTGTGGATTCATGTTCTCCAGCATGCTTCGTTTATTACTCTTGGCCTCCATCCGTTTGCAAAACAAGAGTTACAACAGGACGGTGTGTTTGATCAGCATACTCACCTCAGTGCTGTCCACCACAACGTACAGCTCGACAAACTTCTGAGGCCCTGGTGGTGATTTTGTTTTCTGAATGGAGAAAAAAAAAAGGATATTCAGTTTTCATATTTTAAATTGTTTTATATTGAGAAATAAAAACAAGACAATGCATTTCAGAAAGACTCTGTGAAACTTAAGAGAAAGTGCAAAAACTCTTAGAGGAAGTGCAGGCTCTATCTACAGCCTGCACCGTAAAGGTCAAAAGTTCAGGACGAAACAGTGAGAAAAAGACTCAAACGCGGTTTGTTTGGAAAAGTTAAAGCAGAAAGAAAATCATCTGGCGTCATGCACGATCAGATCTCCCTGTCATATAATGGCATCGTGGTGACATATATCGTTTCAAAGGTAAATCAAACCAGCCGCTCGCAAACCAGTTGCCACATTTCCAATTCCAGGGAGCAAAAGACGAACCCATGATCTGGACCTGAAGAGGCCTTCTGGCTGAGGGTTCGGCTCCTGGTTCTGGTCCCGATCAAACAACGTGGAGGCATTAGAAGAGAAGCCAGCGCCGGGCGTCTTCAGTTGCTCCCGTCTGTAGACTGCGTGCTCTTCGTCCGCAGTCTGTCCCAGAGGCTCGATCAGGTAAACCTGCTGCCGGACTCTCAGAAAGCCGCTAGCACCGACACAGGAAACAGCAGCAGGAATTAGAAATGTAAACATGCCTTTGGACAAACTGTTCATATAAAGGCAAGAAAAAAAAAATCTGATGTTAAAAAAGTGATACATAAGATACTTGCAGAACTAAATGCAGCAAGAGATTAAAAAAAAAAATAAAATCAGTTCATAGAAAACAACCATGAGACTAAAGAAGTTGACAAAATATGAAGCAGGAGTACTCTCAGTTATTTTCCCTGGAAACAGCTTTGAGTAAGAGATGAAATGCAAAGAAGAGCCAGGTTGAGAGAATGTGCTTTACCTGATGCCCGAACAGATTCCCACGCTGACCGAGGAGTCAGCCTCACCTTGAACATGTCCGTGGTAGAAGCAGTGTTCCTGCAAGGAAACGTCATTAACAAAGAGCCTCTTTGTTTTCCACATCCATAAAATCCTTAGTTGCATGTTTGGAATGCAGCATTTTTATTATGATGGGTCACTTGAGGACAATCTGAGGTCTAATACTAATGTTTATAGACAAGCAGTTTGTATATTTATACAAGAGATCAGAATTGTGCAACTTAGAAAACTTCTCAAGGTGTTAACTGAGATGAAAATCTACACTGAAGAGCTGCTGTCCTAAAATATTACTCTCTAAAATGACCAAAAATAGGTTTTTACCTCATTTGGAGATGTTGTCACCCTTTTTCCATCCTCTGAATAATATGTTTCAGTGTAGTTTTCACCAATAAGATTCCTGTAAGCAGAATATAAGGTCAGCTTAACGGGTACAAGCTGAGACACTTTAGTGAGAATCTGATATTTACCTGTTCTTTTCCAGATGAACAGAGTGGTTTTTGCCTTCAATCATCAAGTCATACTGAACTGCATCAGGATAAAGCTGCAGAAGGTATAATCATTAATTGCCGTAGAGATTTTAAGTTATGTGAAATCATCCGCATGACCTTAGTCATTTAAATGTTAAATTGAGGACTGGAGATGCTTTTTTTTTCTGTCACTGAAGATGACTAGATCTATGAATGTGATCACTTTGTTGGTGATGAATTGACTGATTTTCAACAGCTTTGCTACAAAAAATGGCTTCAGTGTATTCAAGGAGCCTGTTAAACATTCATGGAGTCAACAATTTTACTTTTACAACATCATATGATTCTTTATCAGATCTCACCAGATTCTTTACATCCTGGATCTCACAGTTTATTAAAGCCTCTGGGTGATTCTGTACTGGGGTCCTTCCCAGTGAGCGAGACAGAGAGTCGTGTCTTTGAGGTTCTGTTCTGCTTGAGCGCCAAGCAGCAGTCTGGGGACCCCATCCTTCTTAGGAGTATCAGACTGATGTCATCTGAGGATGCCGTATCTTTTTCAGGGGACTTGTGTGTCCATTTGGGTAATGATTGGAGTCAAACGGAGTGGCGTGTTTTGAACAGCCTGAATCTGACCTATCTCTGCCCGGTTGTCCATAACCAGGCTTTGTACTTAAGCCGAAGGTCACTGACTGACTCTGTAGTTGCCTCATATGACCTGAGGGCATATTTTTAGTTTCAGATTAATTGATGTTGCTTATGAGTGATGAGTGGAGCAAGAGACGGATAAATGGATCTGAGCAGGGCTGAAATGATCAATCAGATTAATCGTGATGAGTTGATTATGGAAATAATCGGCTAATTTAATAATTGATTAATCGTTAAAAAGACACTTTGCAAAGAAAAAAACAAAAAAAAAAGCATATTCAGAGCAATAAAACAAGCCAAGACTGTACAAAATATACATTACACATTTTGCTTTTAAGATAAAAGCCTGTTTGTCTGTAAATATGTTTTATTCAAAACTCCTCAAGTGGCAGTTTTAGTTTCATCATGTTCAAATTCACAGGCAATAAAATGTTTATTTTTTTTTATTATTTTAAAAGGTAATTTATCTGTCGCATCTTTCAAAGTATTTCTAATATTGCATAGAAAATGCTTAAGTTGTAACCAAAAAAATCAGAGGAATGTGCCAGCTTTTATCCGATTTATTGATTCATCGTCAGAATAATGAATAGATTAATTGATTACTAATATAATCGTCAGATAATGTCCCACTAGACTGGGACATTATCTGCTTAAATTTGGATGGTCTGCTGTGGTGAAGGAAGAGCCTACCTGAACGATAAAGCTCTTCATTTGCATCACCTAAACTCAAACTAGAGTCTCAAGAATCCGATTAGGAAACGACCAAAGCGTCGCCCATTGAAGGTTTTCCTGTTCTAATGAGAGGACAGAAATCACCAGAGGGGTGTGACTGTACTTGAACCTGACAGCCGTGGGTAAATCAGTAAACAAAGATGACAAAACAAGAGCAGAAAACCCTACATAAATATTTCCCAATTCCACCAGCAGACTGAAGAACAGGTGAGGCGATCTCACCTGGTTGTCCTGAAGGCTCCTGGTCCGTCTCTCGTGACGTCTCTGAGGTCGGACCACTTCGTACTGCTGGACGTGAGACAGCTGTCCTGAGCCGTGCAAGACAAAACCTGGAAGCCACAAATGCAGGTCGCTGCATCTCAGTACATCAGGACGGCATGGAAAAGGTTTGTATTTCAATAAATACATTTAAAAGGTCAAATTTTTAGATTTTATGAATCCAGTAAACCCAGAGAGAAATAATTCAAGGCGTTATTGTATTCAGTTTTAATGGATTTGGCTAACAGCTGATGGAAATACATAGTTAGACCAATAAATCATGTTTTATTACAGACATGTTAACCCGCTGAAAAGTAGATCTGGGTACTGACCAGAATTTGCACTCAGCAATTTGTCAGGAACATTTCACCTTTTCCTTGCACTTAACTTTCCATTAATATGATAATACTAGATAATAAACCTGCTGTTCTAGTCATGTTTGCCAATTAATTTTTTGTCAACAAATTTTTAGCAGCTAAGTTTCTTTTATGTCTTTGTTATAAAAACAGTAAAATCCTGCTTTAATTAAATTCAATTCAAAAATACTTTATTTATCCCAAAGGGAAATTAAATGTTATAATAACTCAAATGAATGAAGTATATTCAGAGTCTTCTGGCTGAAGACCTTTTGCTGTACGACAGTATCATGACTGTCAAGTTGTCCTGACAGCTCAATTTCTGGGCAGCAGAGACAATATTCCACTATATTATGTCCTAGATCAGTGGTTCTCAAATGGGGGTACGCGTACCCCTGGGGGTACGTGGCGGTACTGCAGGGGGTACGTGAAGCTTTTCAAAATATCTTTAAAAAATCAGTAGGCTCCTCATAATAAGTATTGGGAAAAATTATTTTGTAAAAAGTTCGATAAAATATAAATGTGTGTTCATGCACTGAATTTTATATTCAGTATTTACAGGGTATTTACAGCACTGTACCTCTTTTTTATTCCACAAATGTTTTGCCCGTGTCAGGGGGTACTTGACTAAAATTATATTTTTAAGGGGGTACATCACTGAAAAAAGTTTGAGAACCACTGTCCTAGATGATACTGTCTGTTGTTGACAAGCACTGCTAATCCACCTCATTTGTTCTTGTCGCTCCTCTTTAAGTCTCTGCCTGGTTAGAAAGCCAAGCAGAGAAACGTTGGAATAGGAAATATGACCCTCGCTCATTATGATTGATGGCTTGACCTTCCTCCTTCTTTCTCTTCTCTTTAGTTCTGCTCTGTATCCATGTAGCCTCATTGCGTTTTGGGGGTCATAGTTCAGATATTATTTGAGCTTTTGAGATGCTAATCAGTTGCTGCTCCCAGGTGTAAAAACAATACTTTGTTACCACGGTTATAACAACTGTACTAAAGTAAAGAAGTAAGAGCAAAAATGTGTACAGCTGCACAGCATCCAAAACTATTGGGAATAATTGGACAAAAATGGAATGACTCAACTGAATAAGAAAGATAGAAAGAAAGAAAGAAAGAAAGAAAGAAAGAAAGAAAGAAAGAAAGAAAGAAAGAAAGAAAGAAAGAAAGAAAGAAAGAAAGAAAGAAAGAAAGAAAGAGAAAAGTCTGGAAAAAGAACAAATCAGACACCAGATCTGTTCCAACATGCAGCCACTACCAGCGGTGCCATTCTAGAAACGATTGCTCAATGGCAGCAACTGCAAAAAAAGAACATTGAGTGTTGTTCTTTTTCTTAATTTATAATAGTTCTGAAATAGAAAATGTTATTAAAATGTGTACTGGAAGGTCAAAGCCTCATAGAAAAAAAAATGCTTGTCTAGTAGAGTATTAAAACCAGAAATAAGGGCTTAGTTTTCTGTTTGGGTGGTTTTCAGTTATCATGCAGTCATGGTAAAAACAGAAGTCAAATTGTTTCCTTGTAACTGTTGAGAAAAAAAAAAAAGAGATGCAAAGACTTTCTAAAAAATTGATCAACTCCGTTTTGCAGAGGAACATGTAAATTCTAAACTATTTTTATTTAGTAGGAAGAAGAGGAAAAAATGGTTCTTTGGAATGTATTAGTTGCTGAACATTTGCTTGTATTGGTGGCAGCCTGCTGATAACATACCTCTGGATAAAAACTGTTTTTAATGAGTTAGTCAAGACTCAAGGGAATATAGACGTCCAGGAAAAAAAATCTTTGAATGATAGCTAGATTGAACAAAGTTGTTAGTTACAATATCATCATTTGTTTATGCTGCACAGAAAAGCAACCTTTTACGGTTAAAACCGCGCCGCGATAACCTGAATGAGGTGGAGCCGTTTTGTTCTCACCAAAATTAAAATAAAAGTGAGTGTTTTCATATAAGTTTGTAATGTTTTACGATGCAGATTTAAATCATTTAAAAAGTAGTAAAATTGTCGACATATTAAATAGGAAAAAAAAAACTTGTTTGTAAAGTGTTGGGTTGCTTATCTTTATCTGCTGCCAACATATGTTTTGTACAAGTGAAAACATCAAAAATGACGCTAAAACTAATACCCAATATGTATTTCAGAACTTTTTAACTGGTATGCAAAACCTTATTTTACTTAAAAGTCTTAACTTGTTGCTACAGAAGACTATTTAGAACCTTTTTGCTAAAAAGGGTCTGTTAGCCGAAAGGTTATCTGAGTCTGTCTAACTTTTTTTTTTTTTTTTGGTTCAGCAATAAATAAATAAATAAATAAATAAATAAATAAAACTTACCCCAGATCAGGCACAGAGACAGCATGTTCTCCCCGACGCCTGCCGACAACCTTTCTGCTCTTCGGTAACTTTGCCGTGAATCATCGCTGAGGCTCCGCCTGGAGCGATGACGCCATCGCAGTCATTTGCCGAAACCGTTACAAGAAGACGATGAGTCACTTCCGGCAAATAACATTTCAAAATAAAACCAAAACCGGTCTTACAAAAACAAGGTGTTACTGTTTTACTCTATGTGCTACAGACCCATTCAATATTTAGAATATTATAGAAAATTCAGTAACTAAACTCATTATGTGAAATACATTACATAGATCAGTTATGTTCAGACTGATATTTTCAAGTCTTTATTTCTGTTAATTATTATGGTATTCTGCTTACAACTAAGGAAAACATTTAATATTATGTCAAAAAAAAAAAGCAGAAATGTGGGCTTATCAAAAAGTATGTTTAGAACCTAAGACCTAAATTTACATCTTCAAAAAAGCACCCTTACACTGACAAGCCACACCAGAGCACATTTTCCAACTTGTTTTTATTCTCAGAAGAAAAATAAAATTAAATATTTTTAAAATTAAATAAATGTTGATTTATGTATTTAGTGCATGTGCTATACAGGATATGCACTAAATATTTGTTTGGGAACTGTGCAGCTATTTTTACTTTCCACTAAACTTTCCACTAATAAGCCCTTTGTAAACAGCTCAATAGTTTAGCAATGACTTCCTATGGTTTATCCTCTTTGTAGAGAGTAAACCATAGAAAGATCAAGTAAGCACCCTCTTCAATGAATACAAGCACGATACAATTCGGTTTTCTCTGTGGTCATTTGTTCCAAAGTGTATAAAATGAACTGGGTAAATAAAACACAACATTAAAAAAATCTAATGTTTAGTTTTAAATCCATTTCTAGGTTTCTCCAACAGGCTGCCACAAACTCAAGTAGAACCGGCAACAAAAAACCCTGACTGTCTTCTCTAACCTTGAGAAGGCATGTTGTCATGTCTGGCACAAAGTCAGCAGAAATATCTTCTAAACATTTTCTGATAATCACCAGCATAATTCCTCACTTATCTCTACGCGTTTCAGATATTTTCACTGAACTAAAATGGAAATGGCTGAAGTCTACAGTGACCTCTTAAATGATTTATTCCATGTAGCTCGAAGACTGTTAGTTTAAAGAGAAGCCTTTACCTTCCTTACCTCGTTTCAGTAAAAACCACTGTGTTGAACTAAGTGCAGCTCGACGGTCACCGTTTTCAGGGGTGAAAGTAGTTTTAAATTCCTTCTGAAATTCTCCAACTCTTGCTCTAACAGCAGTTTGCTTTGTGGTTAATCACGGGCTTTTATTCTGAATTCACAAAAGCATTTCCTGTTAGATTCTTAAAGTTGTGTGCAATTGACCAACATGTAAGCAAACAAACCAGCAAAATTATTTATGCATTTTTCTTAAACTAACAAATAAATGCATGAGGTTGTTCACACGGGGATTTTTTTGAAATACAAAAAAATGCTGACTGCATTTTGCTCACAAGTTTTATTTCACTTCAAATACACAATTCCACTATACAGGTGCAATAAGTTACCAACAATGAGTTACATTTCTCAAAGCTGAAGCATTAATAGGACTCTGCACATTAAAACTAAATTTCATACAATATTGTATATATATGCACATGGATGTATCAGCAGTTAAAAGCTGCAGCTGTCTGCACCGCGGTTAAAGGGTGCGGTTTGAGTGATGCACAGCCATGAGGAGAGGTCCTTTTACTGCAGAATGACATTTTATTTCCAAACCCAGAAGACATGCTACGCTGCAGCTTTTTGACTGCGCTCCACAGCCATCCTCTCCAGCCGCTCTGTGTAGAATCCGTTAAAGTCCAGCCTGTGGAGTCAAACACATCAGGACTTCCTTTTAAAACTATTTGAAACTGATGAAAAAGCATTGTTACTTTAACTGCATAAGTTATTAATAAAGCTACTTAAGATGATCTATTAAACTAGCATACTATAAATTACTTTGTGAATATATAAATAGCAGGAAGGAAAAATATGTGGTACTCTCTCTGTTTCTCACCTTTACATGCTTTATGAAAATAAAACTAAGTACATAAGGCATACTTTATTTTATCAAGAACATTTATGTCAACATTTTTTGAAAGTTGTGCAAAAGATCACAAGTTACAATCAACCAACTTGTGATTGCAATTTTGTCAAGTTGCAATCACAAGTTTAAATGTTTAAAAATTTTACTGGCATTCATGCAAATAATGTAAAAATTACATGTAAATATCGAAATACTCCAAACAGTGGTGAGTGTATTCATCCTGTTCTATCATTGTTACACATCTGTAGGTGAAAGTTTTGGGGAGCTTGTCTTGTTAGACGGTGAAGCTGTTTTAGGACTATCAGAGCACAGATGTTGAATCCAGATACACATTTCAGATGTTTATATTTGTTAAAAAAAACAAACCACATCTTCCACTTCATAATTTTCCACTAGTTTGTGTTGGTCTATCACATGAAATCCAAACCAAATACATTAAAGTTTTGGATTTAATGAGACTATGAAGACTTTAGCAAGGCAGAGAACATCAGTAAATATATCTGGTCATCTTTTGACTTCCATATTTATCATAAATATCCCTGTAATGTTACAGCAGCGATGGGAATGAAAAAGTGGGCATGATTTTTTGGTTGAAATCATTCTAGAAAAGATCACATCATCCTCAAGGCTTCACTTTCAAGCCATTTTGATTCAGCATCTCTTTGCTCTCTCTAAGCCGGAGCATTACAACCACCACTTACCGTACCTAAGCTGATGACACACAACTTCTGTTTCAATGCATGATCACAGTTTCTTACTGTCATTGATGACTATGCCCATTAAATGGAGGAAAGGGGCCAGAATCCACTCCAGTTTAATGCAGAAAAGACAAAACTAAATGCTTTTGGTCCAAAGTGGACTCAATGAGATTTTCTTGCCTTTTTATTGTAATCTTTAAATATTGCATTTTTTAAATGTAATTTTTGTGTACTTTTCTTTCCAACACTTTTAATAAACTGTGTATGAGTGATGCTACACAAATACATTTGACTCACCTATTAAGAATGTATTTCTGGGGTCACAGGTCTCTAAACCGGTTATTGGGTTAGATTTCTAAATGTTTGAGAAACACCAGGCCTAAAGTAAACTAAGTAGTACATTTGCCAGGGTTGTGAATCATCCAGAATAAAAAGTAGAAGTTACAAAACTAAACCCCGGTTTGCTCTGTGAAACAGTGAAGGGAACTGTAAAGTTCAAAGCGATGCTGCTGGGTTTACCTGTAGATGATGCTGATCATGCTGTGCTCGCAGTCGTTGGTGCTGTAGATGCTCAGCTTGTCCAGCAGGTCCAGCAGCATCATGCTAAAGTTACTGTCGAACTTCCCGATGGTGGCTTCGAAGCTGGCGTCTGACTGAAGGCCGTCCTCGGCTAAAAACTGAAGCAGCAAAGAGAAACGCAAACTGGACAATCAACCAAAACCGCTCACAGGTGTGGGCAATGGATGGATGGTATTTTTCACTCTCTGGTTTAGTGAATCTGACTTAATTTAACTGGAAGGTTAAATTAACAGTAATTCATTCATTCCCAGTGCCTACATGGTAACTATATCACTTTATTTTCCTTTTGGTCAATACACTGCAAGCTACTTTCTACTGTATACAAAACATTAAGTTAAAATTGATTGAGCGAGTTTAATTTTATAATCTCTGACACACATTCAGTGAAAAACTATTTTAAAAAGTAGACTGAAATGTATTGGTTCATATTTGGTACAACACAGTGAAATGAATACATTTCAATTTACCATTAATAGCAGCACGGTGAGTTTCTAAGAGGGCAGAGTTGTAAGGAGCATAGTCTTTAAATACCTTTTTCTCCCTCTCATCCAGCTGTTCGTTTGCAGCTGCAGGTCTGTAAACCGCTCCCTGTTCGTGGGAGAGGCGCTCCAACCTCATGCTCTGGGTAAATGTCTACAAGACCCAAGAAAACATGTAAGAGACTGACTATTACTTTTCAGGCAGCTCAGAGGAAGAAATCAGATCTCCGAAAGCTAAATAAAAATCCACATCAGTCTTTACAAATGCACTCAGAGAAAAACCTAACTTGCACAGTTTAAAGGCAAGTCAAGCAAGTTTAAGCAAATGTACATAAATCTTTGAGTTTGGGGTGAAAAAAAAATCTCCAAGTTTCACCAAAACAAATTTAAGATTTTTTAAGACCATTATGAATTAAATTTAAGACATTTATCCCAACAGAAATGCACAAAAGGAAATCGCAAATATATAAATGATACACATTGCCAGCAGAAGTGATCCATTGGCTACGATGAACATCGTCCAGGCAGCTGGTGATAAAATTTACTCTTACCCATGATGGCTGTAATAAAGCTAGCTAATTTCACCCTTCCTAGCCAACAGAGGTATATTAGGTAGTGGTAGCCTCAACCGCCTCAATGCACAGAACTCAGTGCAGATGTCGGCGCACGACTACAATTTTTAATTAATTAACACTAAAAGAAAACTACATAGTCTTAAATTTTGCCACAATAAAAATTAAGACATGTGATTAACGAATTTAAGGCCAACTTATTTTTTTTCCTCCCAATTTTTAATGCATGAATTAAAAACTCAATACTGTTACGGCTGCAGTGGGTCTCTGCCCTTTTTCCTTGTAGGGTTCTGGAGACAGGCCTTCTGTAGGTGTTATGATTTTCCCTGATTGGTGCTCTGCTGCTTTAAAAGCTGCAACAGACAGGAGGCTTTTTCCCTCTCCCTCCTCAGAACCCCATTTGGTTTGGTTTGTATCTTATGGTTGAGTTTTGTTAGGTTTGTTTTGCATTTGTTTATTTCTAGTTGGTTATGGGTTTTGCATTAATCTATTTTGGTCTCTCATTTCAGGTATTCATTTTTCAGGTTTTATTTCTTTAGTATAATTTAATAAATTCAATTTTCATTTAATCAGAAAATCCTTGTGTGGTCTCCTTTAATGTTACCCCACCAAACGAGCCTGGTGGACGTAACAATACTTTTTAAGGATGCATGGATACCTTGAATCCTGCTGACCTAAACAGAAAAAGGTTCAGTCTGAATTATTGTCCAATAATGAGAAAGAAAATGTTTTATATTGTATGTAAATATCTGCTTTCATATGTAGTTACATGCTGAGCTGCTGTCAGAACAGGAAACAGCCACATCCTGTGGATTCACGTTTTTTTTTTTTTTTTTTAACTTCAGTCTATTTTTGAAACTTCTTTCCTGTTGTGTGAGTATGATTTATCCGAGACGCTGGCCTTTTGAACCCTATAGTTTAAGCTGATAGATTATTTTTTTCTTGTTATTTTCCCACTTCCACAGACCTGTATGCAGTTAGTGAACATGACGCAGACGGACATGAGCTTGGAGAAGATCCTGAGCAGCTCGGGGTTCGTCAGCATGCAGTCCTTCAGACAGTTGTCCAGGAAGCTGGTGTGATGGCACAGAACATCGTCGATGTTCGAAGCCTGACGAAGGAGAGCAGTCAGTCAGTACTGGAAACAGATTAAACCTGCGTGAGGATTTGTTGAAATGATTCTCTCACGGTTTTCAGGTTGTTCTCCATGACGTGCCAGGTCGGCTCCATCACCTCGAACATCATGTAGTACTGGATGTTCTGAACAAAGTTGAGCATCCTCTGGCGCAGGGCGAACGCAGCTGAAAACCTGCACAAAGATCAACTTTTACTCAAGTATTACCACTTTAGATTTCCTTTTTATGTGTCTTCTAAGTGCATTTTGTGAAGATTTCAACATTTTTACAGTATTTGCATCAATTTCTCATTACAAGTATGATTCTTCTGTCATCAGTTTCTATGACTAATGTCTAATAATAATAATAATTAGGGATGACCCGGTTAAATCCCAGGTTATGTCTTGATTTCAGATGATTCCCACATTTTTTGGGATTGTGTATTTTTTACCCCTGGAATAACAGAATTTAAACATTTTTTTTCCTCACAGAGTAGGACTAAGCTGCACAGAGCAGCTGAAACATTATTCTAAGTTTTAAGATGATCAAAATAAAGTGTTAGCTCCTTGGAGCAGGAGAGATTTCATCTGCATATGATTACCTGGAACTGCATTGAAATATGTATCAGGTTTAATTATGAAAGAGTTATATCCATACAGCAGAGACGTTCACAAGTCGTTTTTGTTTTCTTTTCAAAGTCCAAAGTCAAGTCTCAAGCCTTTCATCTGAAGTAAACATTTTCTCATTAAATCCACAACATGTACTGTATGTCACCTCTGACCCTGTAAATTCACTTTGCATCAAGTATTTTCTGGTCCATTTTTGTCTGCACTCTTCTACCTTTGCTTAACCTTTGGAAAACATTCAATTCTTAAAACTCACCATTTAGCAGAAGGCAAAGAATACAACTTGAAGTCTTTGTTGCTGATCCAGACGTTGCACAGCAGCCGCTCCACATGTTTGCAGTAAAACATGTGTCTGAAAAGCATCTGGTACCTGGTCAGAGCTTTCCTAAAAGAATAAAAAGGATCGCTAAAGCTTTTTACTCATTTACAACCAAACGAGAAAAAAGGTTTCACAGATTTGAATAAATAGCTGATTGGATTTGACAATAATCCACTATTAAATAGTGGAATCTATGTTAATAAATGGAGTCTCAGCCTATAAAAAAATCCTGATGACAGCGTCTCTGTTTATACATTTGCTTCAGTTTTCCTCTGGGTTAGGGTTAGGGGGTTTCACATTTTAAATGTCACCTTTTCCATCAATTTTTAATCAAATTAGTCAGCTTAACCAACATCAGCTGTGATGTTCAAGGTTTTCTGTTTATATTTCAGTTTAAGCTGCTCAAGGCTTACAGCATATCTGCTTCACAGTCATCAGCCACCACTTTGAATTTTAACTAAATCCCGACGTTTCTCCAGGAAAGTCAATTGAAACTGGAGGTTATGTTTGCAGATTTCTGTTCAACGCTATTTTAAGTTTGAAATAAAAAAAAATCTGTGTTTAAGTGTGACTAAGTGGAACCTGTTGATGATGAGCGACAGCGGCCACTTGACGATGTAGTCGAAGGAAAAGGCCTCCAGCCCGCTAAGGGCCCCATCGGTGGGCTCCGCGTTGATGATGGCCTTCTCCTGCTTGGTCTCAATGGCGAGCACGCGCAGCAGCTGAGTGATCACATCATGAGGCATCAAGTCGATCTGAGGACAGAGAAGGTGGACATCAGAAAAAAGTGAGCAATTTTTTACCTTGTATGGCATAAAGATTTTGATGACTTTGAGTTGTTTTTTTCCACTTGTTTTCTGTTCATTTATCCTTTCCCCCAATAAAAACTAAATAATTTAACTTGCTGTCCATAAAAACTACAAAATTAAGGGAAGATTTTATTCTAGCTCACTTAATGTTAAACATTTAAAAAGAAAAAACATAAGCAGTCCACACTTTTCCATATTCAAATTCCCAGGTTTAAAGATCAACATTAAATTTCTCTGAGTTCTGGAACTGAACCTGGAAAAACTACTGACTGTCTGGGAGACACTTATAGTCCCAGACAGTATAAAAAAATATCAATCATTTGAATTTCTCTCTTAGATCGCAACTTCCTCCATCATCATTATTATTATTATTATTATTATTACAGTCATAGTTCTGATTACAGACGCTCTCAGTGAGTGCCAGCTGGAAATATCCTCGAAGGAAGGAATGATTCCTTAATTTTTCCTTGAAAATTAAGGAATGAAATTCCATATTTTCTCAGGCTGTGTAGAAACTGAGGGGTGTGTATGGACAAGAGTATTTACATCAAGATGAAATTGATGTAAAGACTCTCCACTTTTACTTAAGTTTTCCCTAATGATTAACTTTGTTAAATGTTCCAATCTCAGGCTGTTTCTGCATAACCTGACTGAAACTGAACCATGTTGACACAACCATAAGAAAAGCAGTAATACGACTTTCTCCCACCTTCAGGTCATCTTTGAAGGGGTCGGTGTTGGCTGTGCTCATCCTCAAAGCCAGCTCCAGCAGTGCTTCAAGTCGGGGAGGAACAATATCATCCACCGGTTTCTTTAGCTCCTCCTCTGTCAGGTCCATGAAGTGCACAAAGAAATCTCCTTTGTCCATTAAAAAGTAGTGCTTGATTGACCTGGTGGACATAAAGTAGACGCTTATGATTTAAGGTCGGTAGGTTGAGTTGTTTTACTCAAAGGAGAGGGGTGGAGAACGAGCAGAAACTTTCACTGCAGCATCTCTCCATCATTCACCTGAGACGTAAAACCAACTCCTTCTCATCCATGAGGAAGTCCAGCAGGACCTTGCTGGCGTAGTTGTAAGATTTCTCTATCTGTTCCACGTAGGCCCGTTCCTTCAGAGTGTACAGCACCTCCTTGGCATCCGGACATGTCACATCTCGGCCGCACTCCCGCACCACATTCAGGTACTTTCCTATAAAATAGTAAAAAACAAACAACTGTTAAAACGCAGGACCTAAAATGCTTTTCTCATGCTTTTGTTTGTTCTTACCTGTGCTCAGTATTTTGTCGGCCATTTTCTGAAGAAAAGAGGGGATCCGGTGCTGTACGATGGTGTATCTCTGATCCCAGTATTTGTCGTTGTAATCTTCCTGGATTTTCTCCTTCTGCAGCTCGTGCTCCTCCACCATAAACTCGCTGTGCAGCAACAAAATGCAGACACACACTAAGAACATCCTCAAGTCATTTTTGCAGCATCATACTTCTTCATATTTTGTTACATTACAACCACAAACTTTGCATTTTGTTGGCATTTTATGTCATAGACCCACACAAAGTAGTGCATAAATTGCTAGGTGAGCAGAAAATGACAAATGTTTGCATTTGTTTCTTAAGTGTATCAAGGTAAGATACACTTAAGAAAGAAAAACAATTTTTTTTTTCTTCTTCGCTTTTATTCAAATGTAGAAGAAAAAGTTGTAACAAGGAAAATTTTGACAAAGTTTAAGTAATTCATACTTTCCTATGGCTTTTTTTTTCATTGATTCATGTAAAAATATAAAGAAAATACTTTTCCCTTTCTGATTTAGCTGTACAAACCTGTAGGGATCCTTGATGATTCCTCTGTAGATCCACTTCTCCAGGATTTCAAAGTACGGGACGCTGGCTGCTTTAGTGAGGTAGAGGCACAGCTCCTGAGCCTGGCTATCGCCCGTGTAGTTGAAGGTCCGGTCATGAAGAAGGCTTAGTGTCGCTCCGCCCATACATTCCCCTTTGTCCAAAGAAGAAGCTGAAAATTTTATTTTTACAGAAAACGGTTAGTGAGAGTAATTTCAGCTACAGCTGTTGGCATTCATTAGGCAATACATGACTATTTATATTTTAAAGGTCTTCTGAAGAACAGAAGATTGCTTTATTAAAAGAAGGTGTGAATTTTATTGTTTGTGCCTGCGGCGCCCTCTAGTGAGAACGTCAGGCAAAACAAACCTGGTTGAAACTGCAGCTAGAAGCAGGGACTACAGAGTCAAATATCAGATCAAAAAAACCTTCAGTTTCTTACCGATAGACGCCAGGATCTCCATGGTCCTCATGGTGGGTTGGATGTAGAACCAGAGTTTCTGCAGAGACAGAAGCCCTTGCCGCTGGAGGTGCTCCAGCTGAGTGACCAGGATCAGGTACTCCTTCATCAGGGTCCTCATCGCCGCCGTCAGAGCGTGGTTCACCTGGCCGTACTCAAAGGACGACTTCTCCTCAATGAACCTGGAAAACACATTCAAGCTCTTTCAAGCAGATCGAAAAGAATCAAGTTTAAAAGTTCAACCTTCTTAGTAATTCATTATTCCCCTCTATTTGGGATCTCTCGAAAACAGATTCAGTCAGTCAGCATGTGGTTTATATTGTAACTTCACAGCAGAGTAAACGTCTTATGAATTATATGCTGGATTTTGACACATTTTTCATGATTTTCCTGGGTTCTTAATCATGAGTAGCAAATATATTCTACAGCTTAAAGTGAGTAAAGACATTAGATTTCTGAGCATTTTTACTTGGAAGAAAATGACTAAACAAAGACCACAGTAAGTTAATTTCTGTAATTTTTAAGATCTAATCATGTAACATAGATGTAGAAAAACCAAAATTTTATTATTACAAGTGAAGAGAGAAGAAAAACAGAGGAGGAGTATAGAGATGACGCCATTAAAATGAGTATTTACTTAAATGAGGAACGAAGTCCAAAATGACCTACATCTGCAGTTTATTTTAATCATAAAGCAGTAGATTTTAAGCGATTTTTTCTGTAAATGTTGATGATTACAGTGTAATCATGAAAATGACAACCTAAGATTCTGTTTCTTCTCTTTACCGTGTTATAGTTGAGTAATATGATGCGACTGGCAATATTCTGTTAACCAGCTCCTTGATGGACATGTCCAGCGATGCATCAACTATAAAAGAGCGGTTCTGCCTCCCCAGGACAGGCTGAGCGGTGATGTCTCGTCCATCCACCCCAACCAGGACGAACAGCAGATCCTCAACCACAAACTGCTCCTGAGAGGGGAGGGGCAACGTGCCTGGCCACAAGAGATAGAAAAAAAAATTACACAGGAATCAGCACAGTAACACACAAGTGGCATAAATCTGTAGGACCGCCCGCTCCATGTGTACCGATGGTGACAGCTTGATCTGCAGGAGCAGGGCTGGTGATGAAGTCTCCGATGAGAGCGGGACGGTCGTAGACCCAGTTAGGAAACACGGGGTTGGGCTGTGTGGGGTTCTTCTTGTTGTGTTTGTCTCTCAGCATCTTCCGTGTGACTTCAGCAGGCTACGGTCACAGAAAAATTAAAAGCGATAATTTTTTCTGGACTACAAATTGTTCCAGAAATTATTGCGATGTGGAGGATCTTCAGCGTGATCTGAATCTTAAAAAGTCAGATTTTTTTACTGACAAGTGATCAAATGAAATTAAACACTGCCAGGTTGTGCCCACAACATAACTCTTCAGTATGAATGTTGAAACTGCAGGAAGAAGACTCAGAGTTAGCAACGAGGTGTTATAAAACTAAAGTCACATAAAGCACAGTGATATAAGAAGTTATTTAAAAATGAATCTGTATTTTTTGACATACTGTTTTGACATGTCACGAGTATTTACACTATAAGCAGAGACATCAATAATGTGAGAGCAGTCCCTTTGAAAATATGGTTTTACTATCTTTTTAAACAGGTTTTAAGCAGTTGCTTTTTCACTCTCGAAGTGATAATGAGCAGTAAACATGTCACTAGATATTGTAAAAAAACCAAAAAACTCCTTTTAATAGCTTCATACATCTCTGAGCTTCCTCTAACTTAATTTTAAACACCAGTAAAAAAAAAAAACTATCTCCGAGACGTCTTTACTCAGCAACCATCCACACCTAAAAGTGTTGTTGTCATGGCAACCTGGTAGCTGTGACTAGAGTCAGCTCAGCGACTGGAACACGACCAGATTTTTGAGCTGCCAACCAGTCAGGACCAAAGAAGATGAGAATCATCCGCCTCCAGTCACTAGACAATTTTTTTTTTTAACTCACCAAAGGGGCGTTGGAGCTGGCCGTCACGTTGCCGAGCTTCTTCCGCAGTTCATCCAGCTCCTGCATGGACATCTTTGTGCTGGTTTGAGGCAGAGAGTAACTGGTCGCAGTGGTTGGGTTTGAAGACTCTGACCTCTCTTTGGCATTCTGCTGTAAAGACTGAAGTGTCTAAAATATAAACACAGCAAAAGCAGGTGGAAAGGTTACTGACACTGAAAAAATTCTATATTTAGCAGGAAAAATGTTTCTATGAAATGTTTGAAAAAAGAAAAATTAGAAAACGAAAAGAAAGAAAAATCACTCCAAATATGCTGTGTTATCACACATTACCTCTTTATCCTCACAAAGTTTGGAGAGCAGATATACCAGAGGGTCAAGATTACGGACATTTTTGGACTTCAGCTCCTCGTATTTCCTCAGAAAGTCTTCAGGGGTTTTTGAGAACTCTGCTAATTTCACCTGAAAATTATACAAAATAATTTTTATTTAAAAACAAAATATTTCCCTGGCACCATATCTCCAGAGTTTCCCCAGTGTATTACAAGCCTGGAGGGCCACCATGCTTTACTTGTTCACCCATCAGGCGAAGCATCACTTATTTATTTAAGTTTTATTCAAATGTATGCATTTTTTTTTAAAGATTTTATAGTTGGTGTTCAGATATTACTCTTCCAATCTTTCAATAACATCATTATGTTACTGAACTTTAAAAATGTTTTTAACTTAAAAATACGGCAGGCCGTTGCATGAATGACTGCCCGAGCGCCCCAACCACAGCGCTTAGCAAGTTTCCTGAGGGAAACCTTGTGTCTCCTTTCATTAATGAATACAAAGTCATATTTTAACTCTGAGTATAGTTTGTGATACCCAAGTATACATCAAAATTTAGTTCTATTGAAAAATATATAAATATTTACAATTTTCAGAAGGCAGTAAAAAAAAAGTAACATCAACAAAAAAATGACCAGCAAGTAATAGATGGATGTAACTGAACAGAGGACGCCTTTTGACCTCGTTTCTGTCCTCTTTCCATGTTTCATACTCGTGTTGGTGTGTGTGACTCACCTTGGCACTGTGAGCAGAGACTGTGGTGGTGACATAAGGAGTCCTGTGCTTCTGCAGCAGGTCGATATATCCCTCCGCCCCATCCCCTCCTCGGACCTGCAGGAGGCTGAGCAGCTCGTTCACATCATGGTGGATCCTGAATTCACTCATGATGGCTGTGGCAGCTGAAAGATATTTTATGTTTAAGTAGAGAGGTTGGGACTAGCTAAGCTCTACTTCAGAGAAACATCTGCATCAGAGCTGCTGATTCAAATGGACAATAGCCTTAGCAAGCTTATCCTAATATAACTGGACTCTAAACTATTTTAAAAGCTGTTTGTTCTACTTAACAACGATGACGCGCAGCTGCAGTTTACGTTTTCTGAAAGCTAACTAGCCTGCAAGATGTGGATGCTAAATAGTTGATAGCTTACCCAGTTAAGAAATAAAACAATAAACACCAAAATATAACAATATTACACAATTTTCCTTAGCCGTAATATATATATATAGCGAAACTCTAAGGTTGATACAATACCTGTTGGTCGAATTAAATAACAAATTTCAACTGCAGAGATACCAAACGCGCCCACCACCACTCAAATGCTGCTTCTTCGTTTAAAAACATTCCTATCACGGACTCAACACTGGCCTCTACAGGTCAAAAACACACACTGCACGACTCTGCTCCATTTTCTCGTTTTATCAAGTTCTGAAAATGCAATATCCATTTTAGGTGTTAATATTAGCAAATAGTAACAAGTTATTTGACTTTAATAGTTAGATAAGCTTTAATTTCTTTAGAAAAAATATTGTCACAATATGGAATCAAGCTAAATTGCTAAAAGTAAGAAAAAATACATCAGTGGGTTTCTAATTATAAAGATAACTGAATGATTACGAAATGAGATATAAGAGAGACGGGAAATGCAATGCAGTATTTAAAATATATATATATATGCATACCTTTGATCAATAGAATAAAAAATGAAATGTTTTATTAATTAAAATTTCTATGCTTATAAGTAGGCATTTGTGGAGTGCGCAATTAACAGTTGTAATCTTTTTAAAATCACATTTGAAGCTTTTAATACTACTTATTTATTTTGTTTGTTGATTTGGTACAAATTTAGATGTAATATTTGCTCTATTTTGTAGTGGTGTTTAAGTGTTTATTGCACAGAAAATGTTGATTCCAAACTCAACTGCAGCAATACCCTGGTTATCTTTTCTACTTCGCTTTTTTCCCCACACAGCTTGTCAGTAATATACTGGCCTGTATTACTGTGAACGACCATCTATCTTCCTTTGCAGTTACCTTTTTAGCGTTGTGTCAAGTAAAGCAGTCTTGTCTGTGAATACAGATCATAATAACATACAGTTTCAGAATTAAAAATAAGCTTTTATTCAGTTGAATTGTGTAGTGTTACAATTTTTGTTGCACGTGTACCTGTGCAAAGAAAACAAAAACAAAAAAATCACTGTGCAGAGTAAGCAAAGGACGCTTTTATTTTGAAAAACCATGACACAGAGGAAGTAAACAGTAATCACGTTACAACCCGGAAGAATTGCCCTTCTCTGAATAACGTTTGAATAGCAAAGAATGACCACTGTATCTGAGGAAGAACCGATTAACGACAGGGCTGCAGAGGTCTTCCAGCTGCTGGTGGTCATATTTGTGTCCTAATCTGTGGACTGAAGGTGGAGGCGGCAACGCCCTGATGCCCTCGGAGAACAATCCCCCCCTCTCTGTTTACAACCAGTCGGCTGGGAGAAACTGGTTCCCCGCAGTGGGTCGTTAGCTAAACGGTTCTGCCGTGAGTGTCGTTTAGAAGGGGGGGTTAAAATGGCTGAACTGCATGTCGTGGAGCCGAGTGGAACAGCGACCATAGAGCAGCCCGAACATCGCGACGTTCGGGGTTCGATGCGTCTGGCGTCGCCCACTCTCTTGCTTCCTCCGCGGAGCAGCAGCCAGCTTAGCCCCGGCGGAGGAGGAGGCAGCAGCGGCAGGTCGGTGTTCGGTTTTCCGCTGAAGAGCAACCCAAGCTCGCCGTCCGAACCGTTAGACAAGCCGGGCTCACGGTGGGTTCGGCTTAATGTTGGCGGGACCTACTTCATCACCACCAAACAGACATTATGTAGGGATCCAAAGTCTTTCTTGTTCCGACTGTGTCAAGAAGATCCTGACCTGGATTCTGATAAAGTGAGTACACTTAAAGAAACTACATAGTGGTGTTTTCTACCAATAAATGTACATTGATAATTTAAAAAAAAAAAAAGTTATACGATGAAGTAATTACTCCACAAGATTGCACAAAATAATTTTTTTATAAAGCACTCCAAATTATACACTGCTAATTGTCTGTAGTATCTATTTGGGCTGTGACATCACATGAGGCACAAGGATGGAGCTGGTCAGCCTATATCAGGAAACATGGTGAACAGGTTTTGACATATGTGGGTTAAGATTCTGAAGAATTTGAGTCTTAAGGGGAGCTAGAGCTTGAGTCTGATGGACACAAGGCATCTTACTATCATGAAACCTGCACTTGTTTTTTGCTCCAAAAGTTTGTTTTGTAATTGGGCTACTGGCTGCGTTGACCCCTCAAAAGCCAATTTCTTTGTATTGTCAGTTATGTTTTCCTGAACTTATGTTAATTTACTGATAATGTGTCCAGCCTATTTTTAAATTTCTTTCAATTCGCCTGAGCAATATAAGTGGGGCTCCTTGTCGAAGTTTAAGTCTTACAATGTTTTACATATTTGATTTACGTGAACAATTGTACATGTTTTCATACAGGGTTAGGGTTACTTCTCACAGATTTGGTTGTAAACTGAAGGACACATATCACTCCAAAATGCATGCTGTATCTTGGTATTGATCACAGTGTATTCATGCTCTTCCAGACAGAATCATTTTAATTGGTTGTTAGCTGTATAGCTGTGCCCATGAATTATGGAGGAAATTGCATCACAAAGCTGTTTGTGACCTGCTTCGTTTTGTCCATCTGCTTTAGCTAGCACTCATAAAACAAATAAATGCTGCATTCGTTTTAAAACACCTTAAAATGACACAGTTTGTCAGTACAGAGGCACTCCTTCCAGTCTCTCTCACATTACCTTTGATTTTGATTTACCAACAGCTTTTCTGTTCTTGACTATGGAGCAATAGGATGTTTTTCTTTATTCTTCTCTGTAGTATTACTGGTATTACATTTAGCCATGTCAATGGTATAGGGCTGTTATGCAAGTTCATGTGTGTTGAGGCTAACTGGTAGATTTGGGCTAATTGAAAGTTTGTAATAATCCTGGAGTTCTTTAGAAAACCAAACCTTATGGTTTAAATGACTTTACTTGAAATTGTTGCTAAAGAAAAAGAAATCTGACCATTCCAGTCTACGCCGGTCCCCCTCACAAACTTCTCTGAAGTGTTTTGTCGTTGCCAATGTCAAAGTTCAACCATATTTAGTAATATGGTTAGCAAGTAAACGAAACAATGTTCTTTAAGTGCTTAAATATAATGGAGGAAAACAAATTGCCCACAGTTACTGATGATGTGTCATTGTATGTATAAAATGCTGTTGGATCTATGGAAACTATGGCTTTAACAAAAGGATGGAAACAATCAGATGCCAGGAAATTCCTTCCAGGACAGCTGAACTTTATCACTGGATGATCAGAATCACTATAATTGATATCAGATGTGGGCTGAAGAGGACTGAATGCTTAAACAGAATCATAAGATCCTTCAACAAAGCATCAGTTTAAAGTAGTCGCCAAACAAAAATACCTTTGTGTCTCCTTGTTTAAAAATACTAACAAAAGTGTATTTGCGCCATTACTCATCTTCAGTTCCACACTAATGCCATGCAGTCCATTGGTAAAGCTCGGGTTTTCCATGCAGTACAGTCAGAGCAAGATGACAGATCACTGTTGTGTGATTAATTACAGGACGAGACCGGAGCCTACCTTATCGACAGGGACCCCACATACTTCGGCCCCATCCTGAATTACCTTCGACACGGAAAGCTGATCATGGATAAGAACCTGGCTGAGGAAGGTAATGCAGAACAGCATCTGACAGTGAACGCTGTAATCAGCTCCATCTGAAAATCTTGATTTAAAAGAAATAATAATTATAATAATTTAAATGCACTAATGTTTTAGGCGTTCTCGAAGAAGCCGAGTTCTACAACATCGCCTCTCTGGTGAGGCTGGTGAAAGAGCGAATACGGGACAACGAGAACCGAACATCTCAGGTAACGTGAGACCAAACGGGCAACAGAGCAGCTGAACCGACTCATTTGTTATGCAGAAACAACTTAAATAATTGTGAGCTTGCTTTCAGATGATTGATGTTTATTTGTGTGTGTGTGTCTGTGTGTGCGCGGCGTCCCTCAGGGCCCTGTGAAGCACGTGTATCGAGTACTGCAGTGCCAAGAGGAGGAACTCACACAGATGGTCTCCACCATGTCGGACGGTTGGAAATTTGAGCAGGTGCAGATAAAGAAGCTTTGGCTTCAGGCATTTATTTTGAAGCTAATGCTACAAAATTTTACATCAGAGGCTTAAGCAAAATTTTTAACTCCTACATTTCATGCTCAAAGGTAAATATGTAGCAGACATGCTGAACTTCAGGGAACTTTAAACACAGGGATTAATAGGACATTGATGTCAATGATTAACTTCTTAATGTACTTTTAAAAAATGTTAATAAAAAATTATATAAGAGTATAACTGTTGTTTTTTTTGTATTTTTTTTGTCTCCAGCTCATCAGCATTGGCTCCTCCTACAACTATGGGAACGAGGACCAGGCAGAGTTTCTGTGCGTCGTTTCCCGGGAACTCAACAACTCAACGAATGGCATCGTTATAGAGCCCACAGAGAAAGCCAAGGTTGGTGTTTGGAAACTTTTAAGCAAGTAGCTGGACATGTGGATGATCAAAAACAGTTTTAACTTCTAATAATCTCAATAAAAAGTATGGATGCACAGATAATTTTGGGTGATCGGTCAATGAAAATGATCAATCACCCTTAATTTTCTAATCTTGTCTACTTTGTCAAAGGTCTAAAAACCAACCACTGTCGTCTTTTGCTTTGCCATGAGACAGGTTTGACTGATAGACTGGCCCACCAGGTCATATCTGCACGTTTGCAACAATAGTTACCTCATCGTTGCCAACTTAGCAATTTTCTTGCTATGTTTAGTAACATTTCAGACCAAAAAAATTGGCATCGGCCAAAACCGGAATCGACAGGTCAGGCTTTTAAAAGATCTGTAATTGGAGATTGAACAGAAAACTGCAATCTGTGCACTCCTAATTAGTATATTAGGGGTGAGGAGTGAAAATAAGTTTCGCTTTTTAAATTAAATCATTTAACTTGTTTTAGGCTTCACCTGCATTGGATGCTTCACCTTTAAAACAACAACAACAAAGATTTAGAATAATCTCAAAACTCTTTTTTAATTCAACTTTTACTTCTGGCCTTCAGATCCTTCAAGAGCGAGGCTCCCGGATGTGAGGAGCCGGCGAGTCGGAGCGGAACCACAGCATCATCACAAACACGAGCACATACTCCAGTTATCATCGATCAGCCAGCTGCCCCCTCCTCCAGCGTGCCTTTCCACCGCGGAGGCTCCCTGACGCCTCCTCGTCTTTAGCGTTGCAAGGCGATCCCGGCTTCTCGCCTCGTATCTTCTCCGTTTTAAAGACACGACAAGTGAGGCGATTCTCCTCTTTGGCTGCGACATTGAAGTTTTGTTGATCTTACTGGATGGATGCACAGAATAAATCCTCTTTTCCTTTAGCGGCTTTTATCAGATCTGGGATGTTCGCTGGGATGTGTCACAAATTTGGATCAATTCAGCAGAAACTCCTCAGGACCCGAGCATAAAGGAATTAAAAGGACTCCATTTTTTTTAAAACCCTGGCTGCAAACGGAGCCTTGATGCCGCAGATTTGCTCGTTACTTCTAGAGACGGAGCCTAATAGGCGCAGCATCTTCTCCGCTCATTAAAGGCTCACAGAGAAAAAGGAAGAGACCCTTTTTTTATTATTATTTATTTTTTCCGTTTCCTGTATGCGGCTCATTTTGATCTGTGAAAATTTGGAATATTTCCACGCAAAAGAAAGCAGCTGACTCAAAACAGACCATTACTCCACTAGTGCACAAATGTGTCCAGGCATGTAAGAAATCTATATTAAAACCTATATAGTCGTCAAGATGAAAATATATGAAATTTTGAATGCAAATGGTGTAATTACTGATTTCTGTATCATAGCTGTCCTATATTTACGTATTCTTGTGGGTGAGTTTATTTAAACAAGGGGGGGGGGGGGAAATATCAGTTTTGTTACCAGACTTAGCGCCCATTAGAGTGTGAGTTTGTGTGTGCAGTGCCTCTCTGCTTTTTGCCCATATCTGAAATATCACACTTTTCACCTGCACGTTTTCTGTAGTGTACCTGAAAAGAAAAAGGAAACAAAAAAAAGTTGTTTTACAGCTCATATATATCCTACTTTGATCTATTGCATATCTTAAAATTGTAATTAGGGATGAAGAAACCTTTCGCTTGTTGCCGTCTGAGCATAAAAGCGTGGCAAGGTTCGAATCGTGGCCAGTCTGTAATCTGCCTCAACACATTCGCCGCGTCTTGTGTGTACTACTCAGCTTTGCAGCCAAACGTCGTCTCGAAGTCTGCAGCATGTGTAGCAACCGCGGCGCGAGCAAACTGTCCTGCTCGCACTTTAACCCTGAGCCTGCATCAATGCAGGAACCTTGCAGTTTGTAAGAGAACCTCTCAAAGTAGAAGTGTTCTGACTTTTATCCTCTTCAAATCAAACGCTACTTTTTTACCAGCTGTTTAGCTTCTTTTTTTGTTGCCAGCAACTTGGATGCAGGAGGTTTTTTCTTGAAATATACAGTTTCATCTTATTAAATTAGAAAATAGTTGAAAAGTTTATATATCGATTTATTCTACTAAGAGGGATATATTTCAAGTGTTGATCTCTGCTCGTTCATTTTGATAAAAGTGACTTTTAGCCAAAGGAGACCTAAAAATTCAGCTTTTCAGAAAATTCGAATATTACATAAGACCACCAAAAATAGTGCACAGTTGTTATCATGATGAAGACCGGTAGCTTAAGTTGTCCAGAGGACGCTTGTCAACACTTTCCATGTAGAAATTAAGTCACAAAGCTCATTGTTCGCAGAAACCTGTAGCCAAGAATATTGATGGAAAGATGATTGAAAGAAAAAAATATCAGTAAGCATTAATTTAAAAAAAGTAACAGAAAAAAAAGCTTTAAATATATTATTGATGTACAAGGAATCTAGTTAATGCGAGTGTCACTTTTTGGATTCAAATATCAATGTATTAATTTAGCTGAGATAACTTAGAAATATAGTTTTATGATTCATACCAACCATTAGAACCCAAACTATTCTTTTTAACTGAAAGAAAATGCAGGAAACAAAGTTTTCTGATTTTTTTTTTTCTCTTTTTGTTTTAAAATTTTCTGCTTGATGGATGACCACGACAAGTAATTTAAAACATTGGCCCGGTCCGCCTCGCTAAAAGGTATCGGATTCTTTTGGTTCTATAACCTTAAGAAAAATAACCACAGTATCACTATATGTGCAAACAAAAAAAGTAGAAGCAAACATGTATTAATAGTTCTAGTTGCTTTTATTTTTTTTTTTTAAAAGAAAAGTAATATTTATGCTTACTGCTGCTAACATGCTGACGTTGATTATCATGGTGTACAAAATGTATAACGTTTGATTATTTCGACTTTGGAGCAAAGACTTGGGCCAAATTAACAGTACGTTTCAAGTAAATGTGCAGAATATCAAACCTTCCTGCTGTTCTGGTCAAGGGAAACGCCAACTGAATATCATAAAACAGCAACAGGTGGGGTGGGGGCGTGCTATGCTCCTTACAGCTGGAGAAATCTCTGCTTACCTCGGCACTTTCTCTAGACTGTAAAAACGACATGGTGGAATATTTAACACGTGTTTGAAATCGTAACTTTTTAAAACCTCAGCATATCTTCATAACGGGAAACCCTGCTCCCTAAAACAGCATCACATTTATTTTGTAACACTTTTCAGCTTGATACATTTTATTTTCATATAGTACACTAAAAGCATATTTATATTTTAATTGTTTCTCCTGGAGGTTCCGCTATTTACATGGTAACAGATATATTTTTTTAACACAGATCATCTATACAACTGGCATTCATCGCCTTTATGTTTCATCCTTAAGATAAACATATTTAAGGCATTTAAATCACGCATGAACAAGAATGATGCATCTTGATGAGGGAAGAAAAAAAAGAATCAGTGTTTTCATGCTTATTGTTAAGTTGGGACTCAGAGCCCAAACTTTGAGGCAACATTTTCTTTCCTTCTCTTTCTTCTGTGTGTGTGTGTGTTGTGAAGCTATATTCTACTAACAGTAGTTATGAGCAGACAGCCTGCAGTTGAAAATACCCAAACATTTCATGAAGGAGTATTTGGTTTCTTACTTTCGGCTGTTGCTTCCCTTCGTTTGTGTTCGGTGTTGTGCCTTTCACCAGTGTTGTGATCAGTAGTACTCCCCTTTTATGAGAAGGTGCCTGTCATACCCTTAAAAAAGTCAGGAGGTTTCTACCTAACGTATAGTGTGTGTAGTTTGTTTTTATCTTTTAAATGAAAATCATTTTGAATATAGGCATTACGGCTCTCTGGCCGCATAAAAAAAGCATTAAAAAAAAAAACTCTGTCAGTTGTGCCCCAAACAAGTTTTCTGTGTGCATCTGCATGTCAAGCCAATGACGAATGAGGACAATTGCAAGCTTTATCAGAAAATGTTGTGAGATTTTCATGCTTTTTTTGTCATAAGAGAAATTTTAGATAGAGACAAGCATAAAAACTGTCATAAAGAATGGTTAAACCTGGACTGAATCATTCTAGCCTTTCAGACATTTGTGATTTCATATTTACTTTATGAAACCAATTTGGGAAAACTGATAAAATCCCACAAATGATTAAGATGATCCCTTGGATTGTTTTAAGCTGGCATTAGCGACTGCTTCCTTTGGGACTGACTGATTTTGAGCTACGTCACCCAACTTTCAGTTGCACTTTGCCCCTTTCTGGTATAAACATTTCTAATGATTAGTTGGAATTATTTTATGTGCAAAGTTATTTAATGGGTGTACTTACAACACATTTGTTTTACAAAGAAAGTTCTCTTCTTCTGCTTGTATCTTAGTAAAACGTCAGCAGCGCACTTTTTAAAAGAAATCAATTTGACTGAGAACTTGAGATCCTTTTGCAGCTTATTTTTTATTAAGTGACATGCTAACATCCCCATTTAATAATTCATATGTTTGTGATTGATATTAAAACTGTCCAATATTCCTTTTAAAGTCCAAGATTGATCCAATCTCAAAAAATCAAAGGCTCAAAGCGATTTTACCTGGTTTGTGTTTGAAAGAAAATGTTAGCTTGTAAAACAAAGGATCATTTTGATTAAAATGCATTTAGCTCCATGTTTAGGAAGTTTTTAAAATGGAAGTGTCTCAAAGAGATTTTTGTGAAAGATTCTAATTATAGCCTCCCAGAGTTAGCATGACGGAAACCTTCTTTAAAATAGGATTTTTTAATAAGCTATCTTGGTAGTCAATGTTAATTTAAGATAATCAATTAAATTACTATTTAGAAAGCATATATTACTGTTGACTGTCAAAAGGTTGTCTCAGATAATGCTAATAAAACATGGTAATTCTTTGATCCAGTTGGGGTCAGTTGTGTGACTTTTTTATTTTACTTTTTTAGCTGTGACTTTTAAGATCAAGCTTGTGCATAGTGCAAATAAATGCGTTCCCAAAGTCAGTCTGTTTAAGCAAATTTGGCAAACGCTTTTTTAAAATAAGTAAAAATTCAGGGATCTTTGTGAATTGATGTTAGCAGCGCTAATGCTTATCGTCATTTCTCACAGTTAGCCTGAACAAAAAACATTTAAAAAACATTTTTTTAGAAATGTTGCTGGCAATTTTAGTATTGAGACAAATTGAATTTGAAATGGCAAAAATATGCTGTCACTATACTACCTGACATTTAGCACAAAGCCATTTTTATATGAAAGTGATATTGGCATTTAGCTAATACTAATGCTAATCCAGTATTAGCTAAATGCTAATAGTAGACTCCAGCTAGCAAACCGTTTCAGTTATAGATATTCTTTTGAGGTGGGATGATAATTAGCTGTAGGTTTTAGTTGAAAGCAGTGATGATGCTGATCACAGCCACGGTTTATCTGGAAGGCTTTCATTAAAAGCTTAGAGACAATATAAAAGTTTTAGATTAAAGTCAGATGCAACAAAGATCCATCCTGTGGTATTAGGTTTTCTTTACTGCTTCATTTTATGGGATCAAATGTGTTGGGAAACGCTTACCTTACTAAACTTTGCCGTGTGATTCTCCAACTATCTGCCTTCAGAAACACGCTGTTAATGAGCAAAAGATTTGATCGTCACTTAAACTAGTTTCTATACGAAATGTTGTACAGTACTGCCAAAAAAAAGTATATGGGCACATAAAAAGATGAGAGCATGCGTTGTTCAAAGGATAATCTTATGTACTGAACTTCGCCTGACCTCTGTGTTGGTTCAAAGTTGATGTGAAGCATCAACTTCATGGGGGGCGAAGATGATGGCATGGCTCTGTGGTTTGTAAGTTGTATATTTCTGTGTGGAGCAGTTGGTCAACAAATAGATGTATTTGTGACTCATGGACGACATGGTTCTGTTATTTGTTGTTTTTTTTTTGTTTCTTTGTTTGTTTTGTGCCGTGTATGTAGTTTTGAACACATAAATTAGCTTGCCACTCAGAGTGGAGACCTTTCCGCAACAAGTTTTGGGTTAGGGAGTTTTTTGTTCTTTTTTTTTTTGCGACCTGCAGAAGACCATGCAAAAAAAATATATATATATATATAGAAACTGAAAATGTCTTGTGTATCAACTCACCACTTAACCTGTAAGCACCTGCATGCGTTTGTGGACATGCACATGTATAAACTCATTTAGATGTATTAGAAATGTCACATATTAACTTACTTTGTGCTCATTTATCAACAGTATTGATGTCATATGTGAATATTGTTAATGAAGACTGTGGAGAACATTTTGCATTTAATTGTTTGTTTCACTTTAATTTATTTTGTATTTTTTCAAATTTTGTCTACCAATGTTGTTACTTTACATATAACAATTTTAACAAAGCCCTGTCTGGTTTGTAATCATAAAAAATATGTCTGTGTTTTAAAACATGGCTCACTGACTATTTATTGCTTCTGTTTGACTAAAGAAAATACAGGCTGATGTCCTACTTTAATAATATACTTTATATTATATATCCAAATAGGAAGACAAATTGATTAGACTTTGAGGAGAAAGATAGCAGTGTCTGCATTTCTCTTGATAAGCTCAGACTTTCAGGTTGTGACTGAAATCCGACCATGATGTGCTAGGAATAAACTAAATAAGTTCAGGCATGCAAAACAAACATAGCAGGAATTTTATTCATCTTAATATCTTCAAACTAAAAAGAAATATCAGTTTTATCTAAAAAAAAACACCAAACAAACACATAGTTAATTCACTTTTAAAATGTTTCATTGGTGAGTGCAACAACAAATCATGAATTTATCTGTCAACCTTAACCATCAATGTCCATTTATTTATAGACTGCAGCATTTTAAAAACAACATAAACTGAACAAGATTATTTACAAATCAGTCAGAGAACAGAAAAACAAAGTAATAAATGTCTCGCCTGAGTGTCAGAATCTGCCGCGATTAATCACAAACTATGAAAATAAATGTTTAGGAACTGATTTACAACAATAATAAGTATCTTTATGTATATTAGTTCAAACTTGGGAGACGTCTTGAGTTGGACTGCAGTGGTCTGAGGATGTCAGTGGGCGGGGCTACTGCTCCTTTAAAAAATAATTGCCCTAAAGTTGACTTGCTCTGTAGGTTAACTAATCACAAGCTAAGGTCCATTTTGCTGAATTTAGATTAATTCAATTAAATGTCAAGGTTAATAAAGGAATAATGCTCTAATTCAACAATAAATCATTATGTTTTAAAACACAATAAAATTCCCTTTCCAACATTTTTAGTTTCTAATTTTATTCTAGTTAGACACATATAAAACTTTATGATGTATGTATGTATTATGTTGAGATCACTTTGGCAACAAGCTTGTTGGGATGATATGCAGCGTTAATTTTAATGCAGGTCGAAAAGTTTCAGTTTAGTCTCAACAGATTTGGACATTTTTATACACTATTTGCTGGAACGACTTTACTGGCTTTCTCTTGAAGTGTTTTGTCTTGCCTCTGTACTATAAAGTCCAGAACTGCGATATTGTGAATTATGAGATTCTCTCGCCTTTCCATTAAGGTGGGTTTTTGTAGTCGAGTCACACTGTCTTGTTCCTCCTTAAGACGCTGGATATTGTTTTAAATCCTAGCCCAAATTTAAAATTCTTCACACAAATTTTATTTTTTGTTGGTTTCACCTCCATATCCAAAAACATTTTCTTCCTTTCTAGAAGGAACATTTTTGATAAGTAGAATCTTTAAAACTCTGATTTAGTGTATCAAATTGAAACACAAATTTTATGTATGACGTCTCAGGGCTCAGGGATTTTACTTGCTGTTGCCCAGTGATTCAGTCCGCACCGTGTTGTTTATAGCAGCAGCTGATTCTGTGAGCTTCTCCCCCCTCTATGAATTGTACATTGTGTCCACCTTCCACTGCTTTTCATGCAGACACTTATGGCAAGCTGTTTGTTCATTTAATCAAAACGAAGGAAAACTTACAAGCTGACACAGACTGTACGAAAACAAAAATAATGTTAACAGTGAAAAAAGCTGGAATATGGGAGAATCATCTAAAACTGAAAGGCTAATAAATGCCAGGCAGGTGATTGGTGGATCCATGATCAGGTGGGTTTAATCAGCAAAATGCAACGCAGCTGGTAGAGATTAAACGCCTCACCCACTGAGCTGATAAGGTGGAGAGTTGGCCCAACCAGTTGCTAGGACGTGCAGCATGACTGCCACGTCCTCACAGACAGGTATGGGTGGCTGCACAGGTGGAGAGGAAACAGGGCTGGACATCAGAGCCGGTCCAAGCTTTTTTGGGTCCCTAAGGAAATTTTCATTTGGGGGCCCCTACACTTTGTCAACACCAGATCTGATTTATCACTGCTAAGCTACTCTGTGTGTGCGTGACATTGTCATTAGTCACTTGCAATTTGCTTAGATCATACCAGGAGTAGCAAACTTAAAAAAAAAAGTGCATTTTGAAATGCATCATGGTATGTGAGTGTTATAATTGTAACTATTTGAAAGTTACACCAGCTGATAAACACAAAATTAGAATAAATGCGTTTGATATATTTCACCAGCAGTGGCAGGAACAGCAGGAAGACTTCCACTATTCATGTAACAGCAATATAAATAATATAGAAGTTGTTATTCAATGGGTAACAGCATTTAGTTTCTGTTAGTCAGTCATCTGTCTATCTTCAGATTTTCACATTGAGCATTGCTAAAGTTCACCCCCATCTGCGATAGCTAAACAGAAGGAATATATAATAGAATAACCAGTGTTGGTATTGTTTGATTGAGGGCAAAAACGTCATCATAATCCTATTTTCAGCAGCATGATTGGGCCACCAACATCCTATTGACTGCAGATAAATAATATTTTCTTTATATGGTGACTGTGCACCTCCTTTCTAATGTCACGCTGGGTAAACGCCCATATGGTCCATATTAAACATTTGTAAAAACTGTAAGCCTGGTGCTTGCTGGTAACTTTTGGCTTTTAAAGTTATTAAATGTTAAAACCGCTTGCCACATCCGCTCAGGGACAGCCAGCGGCGGGGCTTATCGCGGCCTGCTCACGGCCCGCTCCCGTCGTCTCCGGGATCCGCATCTAGTCCCCGCCCACGCGGCGGACGCGGTGGTCCGTTACGAGCTAATATCAGCTCGACAGATTTTCCTCCGGCAGACACAGAGGAGCTGCACGGCTGGAAAGGTGAGCAACTGCGTTTGTTTTAAAAAAATAAAAATAAAATAAAAATACGGAAGCGATGGCTGCTGGTGAAAGCACTTCCTCCTCTTTGCTGAACTGATGTTGAAGACGTCCATCAGTCCGGAGGAAGCTTCACAGTTCACGGTGATGCGAGAAACAGCGAGATTTAGATCTACTGAGAAACATATTTACATTTTTTTTTATCTCGTGGCAGTGGAGCCAGGGTGGTCTGAAAGTATTGGGACTGTGTTTTGGTTGGAAACCCGGGTTTTGCATGCGTGACTTTTAGACGTAAACAAGGCGAGTCGGGAGAGAATGTAGGGAAAAAGAGAGAGCGCCTTAAAAGCTGTTGAACGAGAGAGTTTAAAAGCTGAGGCTTCATTCAGTGACATTAAATCTGCTCCTCCATCCTGTCAGGGTGGCCCGTCCCACAGAAAGGTCAGCTGCCATCAAACTATTTCACCAAAGATAAATGAGGTCCATGAGGATTTCTTCACTCGTCTGGCAGGAAGAGGAATAGTGCCTGGGGCAAATTTGTTTTTCCTGCCACCCCACAATAAACCAGACACACAACCTCTCCCCGCCGACAGCACTCTTCTTGAGAAAAACAAACAAATCAACATTATAAACTAAGATGTTGATGCGATAACTGATCTTCTTCCAAAGTGTTGTGCCGCTTGTGCTAGTCAAGCAGCATTTACTGACAATCTGATGAATTTTGTTATAAATTATTTGTAGATTAAATCCAAACAAATGAATGAAACATGTTCCAAAAATTACTGCTATTAAGGTTGGGGTTTTTATAGGCTACAAGAGGCATGTTTGCTAATTTGTCAGGCCCAATATAATTAACCACTAATACCATCCTATTAATTGATGTTAAAAACTGAATAATGGGTATAAAAAAAAGTATAAATAAGTGTTATATTTAATATTTTAACTTTGACATTTCTAAGCTGTGAGTCAGTAACGATGTCTAGACATGGGGATTACACTAGAAGTTGTAGTGTGTATGGGACACCTGTATTATTTAGTTACGTGAGATCCTAGAAGAAGTCTAAATCTGCATTTTATTTCTTCATAAATGACAAAATTAGAATTTTTTTTGAACTTTTTTTCCTTTTGATTAAATGATTCAACACTCCCACTAATTTTGGGAGATCATTATCTTCACTTTTCTTTTGTCTTGCACATGTGTCAAAATACAGTTAGGCCTGTCACAATAACAAATTTCGCTGGACGATAAATTGTCCCAGAAGTTATTGCGACAAACGATAATATTGTTGTTTTGAGAGCATTTTCAAGCAACTTGATGGTAATGGCATAATGTAAAAACACATTCACAAAGATTAATAAAATAATAATAATAAATAAACTTAAATTCTAATGAACATTTAAAACTGGAACTGGAAGACATTTTAAATATAAAACATAAATAAAACAGAAAAAAACTAATAAAATAAATTATGAAGTCTCTGTAAACAAAAATATCTTTCAAAAAAAGAGCTAGTTGAGACCAAAACACCAGACTCAAGACTTTTGTCGTCCAGTTTTTGGCAGAAAGAGGGAAAAGAGGAAAACGATAAATCCTGTAAATTAAAATTATTGAGGTTGTTTTAATTTATCATGCTAATAATTGATTTATTGCTTATTGTGACAGGCCTACATATAGTTGCACTTTTATATTTTGAGTTTAGTAAAAATTAGAGGTGCACTGATTTATCATCCAGATGATCTATCAACTAACCGATTTATCAACTAACCGATTTATCAACTAACCGATTTATCAACTAACCGATTTATCGACTAACTGATTTATCAACTAATCGATTTATCAACTAACCGATTTATCAACTAACCGATTTATCAACTAATCGATTTATCAACTAATCGATTTATCAACTAACCGATTTATCAACTAACCGATTTATCAACTAACCGATTTATCAACTAACAGATTTACCAACTAACCGATTTATCAACTAACCGATTTATCAACTAACCGATTTATCAACTAACAGATTTACCAACTAACCGATTTATCAACTAACCGATTTATCAACTAACCGATTTATCAACTAACCGATTTATCAACTAACAGATTTACCAACTAACCGATTTATCAACTAACCGATTTATCAACTAACCGATTTATCAACGCTGATTTCTTTAATTTTGGGAGATCATTATCTTCCAGTACTTCCATGTGAAGTATTGGACCAGTTAACAACAGTCACCCCACTGCTGCCAACTGAGTGACTTTTTTGCTATATTTAGTGACATTGTATACAAAAAAATAAGTTTTGGCCAAAATCAGAATTGGCAGGCCATCCTTTTTAAAGATCGGTAATTGGAATTTGGCCAGAAATGTGAAATCAATGCACTCCTAATAAAAATTAGATAAAGATATTTGAAAAATAGCGTACTTAAAAAAATATATATAAATAAATAATGAATCCCTGTTGTGTTTTTGTACGCTTGAGTGAACCTGGTAAAGATCAGACAATCTGTATCATGTCCTTGAAAGATTTGTTCTTGGGGAAAAGATTCTCAGGAGACTTGCTCAGCAGTTGCATGTGGAAACGGTGTTGAATGTCTTTGGACCAACTGCTGGGGGAACGTTTTCACAGAAGGCCTTTCATTCAGTCGTTTTTACAAGCTCATGCTGGTGTCACGTTGGCTCGACTCCCTCTGACGCCGAGCAGGGCGGTTCTTCCCTAAACTTATCAGGGTTTTGCTAAATGAGCAGCTGCAGGCGTGAAGTTCTGGATGTCTGGTTATGTTTTATTATGAAATGCGGACAAATGAATACGCACAGGAAATGTGTTCGACAGGCTTCTCTCCCTGCAGGCTTTGATTGTGCAAAAACGACTAAATAAAGGACTAAATGAATTAATGAGGCAGGATCTTCTGTCCGTTTTCCAGCTTTGGAGCTTTTCTTATTGGTTCTGTGAAAACCTCTGTAGAAATTTTGCAATGTTAGACGAGATCAGAGCTCCAAGTTTTGCTTCTTCTGTTTTTTTTTTGTCCACTTGGTCAAAAAAATTATGTGAGGTTATCACATAATCAACTGTCTTTTTACAAATACCACTCACTTTTCAGCTGAGATTTAAGGAAGCCTTGAATATTTATTTGTAGATGTTGTTTTTCATTGATTTAATTAGCTCAAAAAATAGTTTAAAAAAGTCTTGTACTTCACAAAGAAAACAGTAAAGGCTGCTAACTATAAAGGAATTTATAAGGATTTAAACCAAAGTAATGTTATAAGACGAGACCTAAAAATAGGTTGTTTTGGCAGCTGTCTAGCAAGGAAGTGCAGGTCCACTTCATTATTTATAAGGTAGGGCTGTGAAGGCTTGGCTTCCTCTGTGCTTCAGCCTGGACTCAGACATAACTAAAAGCAAACACTTTTATCTAAATGGCACGAAAAGCTGGAAAAAAAATGGAAAGACACAAAACGAGCTAATCTACCACACACACTGGTAAACAGATGCAGGTGTTGAATTTTTTATTTTTTATTTTTCTCAGTGGTAAAATGGCAAATTCATGTGCGTCGACATTGCAGGATTTTGTGTCTTTTACATAATAGAAGATTGCAGGATTTTATTTTTGTTTGTGAAATTATTTAAAAACAATTTAATTCTAAAACATCACATTAAACATGTCAGGATATCCTAAATAATTGAAGAAGTCTATTGAGTACATTCAAATGAGTTTAATGAGATTTTTTTGTATGATATTAGTGCAGGTCTTCAACTTGCACTGCTGATTCGACGCCAATGTGTGTATTTATATATTAAAACTTAGGCATGAACAGATCGGTGTGGAATTAATTGAAATTAACTTTCAATTTTAGGACATGTTACATGCTCTGTGTGGAACACATGACCGCCCTCCCCACAACCCACATATTGAAACATGGTGGTGGCAGCATCATGCTGTGAGGAAACATTCCTTCAGCAGATGCAAGGAAGCTGGTCAAAGCCTGAGCTAATCTGAGCTAATCTGCTAAGAAGAGTAGATAAAAAATAAAAAGTGTGCACTCTGACGTTGCTCCTTACGTGATTGTGATCCCAGGTCTCCTGAAAGGACCCAGCGGTTGCAGTGACATGGGCAGCCAACGTTCCTTCACACCCTGCAGAGCTAACACCAGAGTCCCGCCTCAAGTGCCGAGCAGAAAATGACTCAGCGGAATGGAATCAGGGGCTCGAGTGATCCCAGTCTCCACTCGGAGACCTTCGACCTGGCCAACGGTTTGGACCACGACGAGGGGCAGGAGGCGGCTGCTGACTGTGAGCGAGGGCGGGGGAGTGAAAGCGGAGACCCCGTCGCTATAACGGGAGGAGCTGTCACCGCTCCGGATGGCGGCTGGGGCTGGGCGGTGCTGGTTGCAACCATCCTGGTCCTGGCCATGACCCTGGGCTTTCCCTCCTGTGTGGGGATCTTCTACACAGACCTGCAGAACGAGTTCCACGCCTCCAACAGCGAAACGTCCTGGGTGCCGTCCATCATGACGTCGGCGCTTCACGCAGGAGGTAAACCGGCTGAGTCATGGTTGTCATTAAAGGCCAACGCTAATATGTGAACTGGACAATAAATCAATGTTGCGAAAGAGACACGTGATCAATATCAATAAATAATATGCGTGATTTAACGTTCAATGATTTCACTGGATACGATCCAGAACCGTGCAGCATTCTTGGGGATGCAGGCAGAGGAAAGACTTCAGCCACTCAGTCTCTTATGGCTAGCAAGGTTGGTGGCATCAACTAAACTCAGTCACTCTTTGGTTACCTAGCAACAACCTGTTGAGTAACTTGTGGTTACCTAGCAACATCCTGTAACTTGCACAGCAGCAGCTTCAGGTTTCACCATTGTGCCTCATAACTTCTTAAAAATAAAAAAAAAAACATGGCAGCAGTTTGGCAGCATTTCAGATATTTAACACAACAAAACGTTTTCTCACATTATTTTGTGGTGCTGTTGTGATAACGATAAAAGGGACGATTGCTTTTTTTTTTACTTCTGTTTTAGGTGACTGTATGTCTGTGACTGCTCTTGAAAAAGACTCCATTTGTCTTCTTCAGGACACCAGTCAGATAAAGAAGTCTAATTTGTATCACTACACTGCACACAGTAACTGGATTTTATCATCATTTCACATTTATTGATACTTCTTAATGCTCTCATTAAACAAACAGCTGAGAAAATAGCTAACAATCCCAACAATATGGACGGTTTTGGGGCTGTTAAACATTCATTGGAATTCTTCATGACAACAATAATAATAATATAACAATGTAGATATTAATATGACTGCGATTACAGTTATATTAACATCCACAAATGTAATATCCTTAGAAGTTGCCCTTTTATACGCTACAGAGGGTGGGATAAATGCTTGTATTGTTCAGGGGAACGTGTGAAAGGTGAGAGTGGGAATTTGCGAGTCTTGCTGTGTTTGTGTTGGTTTAGATGAGATTATTTCATGAGAAACCGTGGCAGGCTTATTTCCCAAAGCCAAAACTGACCGTTTTAGTTTTCACAGAGTTCTGCTTTTTGCTCCATCCATTTATTCCTTTCACTTTACCTGCTTAATTATGTTCAGACACCCAGACGGGCTGGAGCCTGCATGTGGTTCTAGGTCAGTAATTTACATCCACTCATCCTTGGCAAGAGTTTCAAACTAATTTCAGGCCTTAATGATTCATTTAAGCAATTCTCTTTAAAGGAATATACAACAAGAAACTACGATGAATTTTGAAAACAAGAAATGGGTGAGAAAGTTTTAATTAATTGTGAATGGTTAAGACAAAAAAAATTAGCTTGAATTCTCAACTTTATTTGGTTTAATATTCGTTTTGAATGTAGCAGAGAAACCAGTCATAAATTAACTTCTGACTTTGAAAAACGTCATTCTGAAAAATTAAGTTGTTTCAAATTGGTGTTTTCCTCTCACCAGACCAGACATTTAAGCTCAGTTCATATATTTTCAACAGGGTTTTCATCTGGACCATTCCACAAGCTTAATGTTGGCTAATTTGATCTATTCCAAAACCAGTTTGGGTTCTTTGTCCTGTTGGAACAACCAGTTGTGTTCACGTTTCTACCATTTATTTGGAGATTTGAGGCGAAGTTGAATAATTTGGAGGTAGTTCTCCTAGTCTAATATTCCATCCACCTGTAACAGGAACAGTAAAACGGACCCTCAGCGTAATGCTGCCACCACCATGCCTGGCACAGTTTGAAGCCACCAATATTTTAGCATATTTTTATTTCTGAGTTGCAGTAGGGCAAATCTTTTTTATTAAAGCCTCTTTAATAAAAAATGTTGTAATTTATTTATTTTTTGCTGCCCTCCACCAGGATTTGACGACTACTCAGAGAATGATCTGTGCAGCAGTAATGACAACATCCTCTTTTTTTTAATCAGACTTTTATTGAAGCCCAATGTAACACATTAAACAGGGTGGGACGGATGTGTGTTCAAAGTTCAGGTTTCTCTACACCAAGCACAATAAAGTAGCCACCAGATTTATCTTGCATTTTAAGCATGTAATTAGTTGTTGTTTTTTTCCGCTGGATTTTATTTGATAAATAAAATCCAGCAAAAAAGCTACTGTATCCAATTAGCTGTGCTTCAGCAGCGCAGCTTATCTTGGAGAACTGTACGCCACATTTTGATTTAGCTGATCTGCTCTCGCTAAACTGGGAATCTGCGAGTGACGTGGAAAAAATTATAGTTTACATCAGAAACACATGGAATAAAACATTCACATGTATGCAGCTACACAAGTAGATGGAAAGGTGGTGTAGAAATTACAACTTCTTTAGTCTTATAAGAGATTAAAGCAACGCAGTCTGAAAGGAGCATCTATTATAATCACTTCAGTTAATATAATCTAATATATTTGGCCGCCTAACTTGTCTGCACATGTGGGTAAAACCATCATCGCAGATTGATTTTGTTGAACAGGAAGCCTTTTGATTCAGTTAATGTGTAAATGGAAAGTCATTGACGATGGGTTTGAAGTTTCTCCCACGTTTCTCCCCCCTGCCTGTGTTTGGTGTGCTGTGGAGACGGGCGGCTGCCCTCTGCTTCACCTCTGCTGCTGATAACGCAAATCCTCGAGAACAGCGTGGAGACAAGGCGCTTTTCTGTGTATTGATCTCTTTTATGAACCTCTTCACGTCACGGTGTGAACTTCCTGTTCATGTCAGATGGGCTTGGATTTGGTGCCTGAGCTTTGTGGATCCACCGCAGACCAAATCTAATTGAAATCATATCGTTGCTGCTGTCATTCAGCTGTCTGATCAAATCGGCTACAGTAAGCGCTAGAACTGCAGCACTGAGAGTTACATTCAGGTTTTCAGGCAGTTTTATTGGATTTTAGGGGCAGGAATGCTTTGAGCTTTGAAATGTTCTTAATCCCAAAGAAATGGGATAAGAAGATTTTTCTTCATTAAGCTGCACCAAGCTGCCACTTCCTTTCCAGTTTTATAAGTTGAAGGATCTACAAATGTTAGTGTTCATATTATGGACATTAAATGCTAAAAAAAGCTTGTAATTGTGGCATTCTGAGGGTTTTTTTTCTGCTGTTGTTGACTCAACAAGGTCAAACGCTGTCACTGGAAATATTTAGCAGCCTGTAGCTCAGAAACAAAGTTGAGCAGTGTTAACCTTGATACCCCACCCTCTGACATTTAAGCAAGGGGATCTCTGTATTTAATATTCAGGCTTTCAGATTCACAGTGTGAAGCTTCCCTCTCATAAATCATCTATGAGCTGCAGTAAAAGACACGCAACACATTAAAGATCAGAGAAACTTTTCTATACATCTTTTGAACGTGACGTAAAATGTCTTGCAGCCTAACAGTTTTACAGCTTTACAAAATTCCACATGCTGATTGCAAATACAAGAAAGCAAACACTTCATTTCTTAGAACATTCCTTGTCTCAGATTGCAGCTGAGCAGGTTATGTGAAGCAGGCAGGATTAGGAAAGCAGCCTCTGCCTCGTAAGCCTCTACCCTCTACCTCTACTAGTGTGCATTAAACTAAGAGCATTTCATGTGATCCACAGGTCCGTTCTGCAGCGTGCTGGTGGGGAAGCTCGGCTGCAGGGCCACCGTCATGTTGGGCGGGGTCCTGAGTGGGCTCGGAATGGCCGCCAGCTCGTTTACCAACTCCATCGCCGAGCTTTACGTCACCGCTGGAGTGATTACAGGTCAGCAAAGTGATCTATACTGATGACACAAGGTTAAAGATGAAACTATTAATCCAATTAATTTGTCATTGAAATAATTAACTAATTTAGTAATCGATGTAATTGAAGTACACAAACTCTAAAAAAAAGTTCAACAGATCTGCCCTACATGGAAGTGGGGTCAAGCAGAAAGGACCAAGCTTTTTAAATGTTGATGTTAGAAGGATTTTTATTTTAATTATTAAATGTTGAAGCAGATTAGCTGCAGATGCATCCTTTACTATAAATAATCATACATGTATTAAAGGATTTCTGTTACTGCATTCAAGGCAATATGATGTTTATTTTCTTATTTAAAAAGGGAATTTATTTTTTTCCTCTATACATATATTTTAATACATTATGGTTAAATAATAAAATGTTCAGATTTTTCAATCCAATTAATCATCAGAATAATAAACAGATTGCTAAAATAATGGTTAGTTGCAGCTCTAGTTGAGATCTTCTGGCAGAGGCCTTCTAAGGGTTTATTATTGGGAAACAATAAACCCTTTCTTTCACTCACACAGTGTGACATCGCCTCTGCTTTTAATATTGATAATTTCAGGTTTATAAAATGGGTGTGGAAATCAAAGCACAGATATTGAGAATTAGCCAAAAAATTCTGATCGGTGCATCACTACAGTAGAAGATCTCAAGTCTTTAATTGTTATTTCTCAGACATTAAAAACAGCATCTCGACTCTGTTTCAGGACTCGGCTTCTGCTTCAGTTTCCAGCCGGCTGTCACCATCCTGGGTCACTACTTTGTGCGTCGGCGTGCGTTTGCCAACGCCATGTCCTCCACGGGAACGGCCCTGGGACTCTGCACTCTGCCTTTCCTGGGAAGCTACCTCCACTCAGAGTTCGGCTGGAGGGGGAGCTTTCTCATCCTGGGCGCCGTCCTGCTGAACTGCTGCGTGTGCGGCGCTGTGATGCGGCCCCTTCAGCCCAAAAAGCATCGCGGCCAGCCGCTGATGGACCGCACACCTCCGCCGTCAGAAAAGCAGACGAAGCGGGAATTGAGGCTTGGGACCAGATGGAGGTCTTTGGTGGCCTCCGTCAAAGAACACATGGCTTTCGATCAGTTCCTCAACAACCGGCATTACCGTGTGTTTGCCATAGGCATCACTTTTATGATGCTGGGCTTCGTGGTGCCGCTGATATATCTGGTTCCGTACGCCACGGCCTACGGCATGGAGCCGAGCCGGGCTGCGCTGCTGCTCTCCATCCTGGGCATCGTTAACATCGTGGTGCGGCCGCCGTTCGCCATCATGTTCAACATGCCCTGGTTCAAAGGGCGCCACGTTTATGTGTTTGCCTCCGCCTTGCTCTTCAACGGGCTCAGTAACTGCATCTGCTGCATCGGGGCCGGATTCCCCGTGCTGGTGGCGTATGTGGTCACGTACGGACTTTCGATGAGCGTGGTCGGGTCGCTGATGTTCACCGTCCTGATGGATATAGTGGAGATGAGGCGCTTCCCGTCGGCGCTGGGGCTGCTCGCCGTCATGGAGAGCATCACGCTGCTTATTGGACCTCCGCTGGCAGGTAACGCACAAAATATCATAAAATGATAACTCCAGCTCACAAGGTAAAGACTGAGGGTGTCCCGATCAGATATTGATATTGGAAATCAAAAAGTATCGGATCATATAGGCCTATATCTAAAATATCAGTATTTAGTCCACCCCAGCGTTTCTATCCACTGTTGATGACTCTTGCTGTCTGAGTAATATCCCTTGATCAATCCTTTTCTAACATTCTGCACCACAAAATAAGTAAAAGCGTGTGTAATTTGTGCTGACATCATGTCTGGTCATTATTGGTATCGGCCAGAACTCAAAGCTGCAACGCATCGGAAGTGAAAAAGTTGTATCGCGACACTCCTGGTAAAGACCTTTTGCAACATGTCACCTGTTTTACCCAATAAGTCGAAATGCTGACAAGTGTTAGTGGAAAGAATTTTTTTGCGGAAGTCTTGTGGTTCAGTTGCAACTTTGCAAATCTAAAAGTCATGCTGACTTATTCTTTTTAGACCAGCGATGGTCTAAAAAATTATGTGCAATGATGATCAATTAATCATTGCACATAATAAGTAAAAACCTTCACAGTTTCTACAGAAACAGTAAGAATTAACTTTGTTTCCACCTTCAGTTGGTGCATTTTTGCTTAGTTTTTGGTAGATAAATGGTGGCGTGGTGCAACTGTGGAGCAGTCTTTTTGTTTATGGTGGAAACATTTGAATCGAAAAAGGCTGAACTGCTATTTATGAAAGTGGATGATGGCTTACTGTAACAGCAAAACATTTTCTTTTCTCATTTATGTCCCCAATTTCTGTTTTACTCTTGCTGGTCCCAGTAAATTTGTGAGGATCGTTTATTCAGCACTTTTTATCAGCTGAACAAACTCTAGTTTCCCTATTTGAACACAAATAATCAGCAAAATAATATAGTATTTTAATACGATGTCACAATCACTCGTCCTCAGGAGGAAGTTCTCATGTTTGCTTAAAGGGTGATCGGCAAACTGCAGTTTGTTTCCAGTCAAAAAGGCATGTTAAGACAGAGTTGGGAACCTATTGTATGCTACATTATGGAGGAGTGGGTGTGAGCAGCAGCAGGGGGGGAAAAGATCGTACGATTCCTGTCGCTCAGGGTTCGAATGACTGTTAGCAGGCTGCTATTTAGATGATCTATGATGCAACAAGTCAGGATCGGTTTAGGCCTGCAGAACACGCGAGTCGCTTCACAGTCGCGAGTCAACAATAACAAGTTAGAAAATGCTAGTATTTCTAGGAAACATTCATAGAAAACATGTAACTTTAAAAAAAATGATTCAGTCACCGTTTAATGTTTTCTACTATTGAATTTCATTCTTTACTTTATTTAAAATAAATGCTTTACTTGTCCGCCTAAACGATGTGCATTTGTGTAGACACCAGTTTTTCAGGCATTTAAAGTGAAAGAAATCTTTTTCATTGTAATTCAGCCTCAGCCAAAATTAAATAAATGATTGAAATTAACTAATTCTAGTCTATAACTTTACTGCTGAATATATTATTGCATATTTTTTAAATTTCTTTTTTGTTTTCAGTTTCATTCTTTTTCTGTTTATATTTTTGAAAATGAATTTAATTTGTGGCACAATCTCATATTAATCACTAAATATTCATGCTGCACATTCTGCCTGACCTCATGTCGTTCATTACTGCCTTCTGCAGTACTGAACGAAAGTTGCTGCACTTTCTGATAGACATCTTTCCGTTTCCGGCAAACTTTGTTTTCCAAACAGGAAAATGCTTAATGTTGCCACGAGGTTGGGAAGCCACTCGGGATAAACACAGCATTAGGTTTGAGGTTTGTATATAAAGCAGAAATTAATCCTAAACATGAACACTGAAACTCCAAGATGCTTAAACAGCATTCTCAGATCCAAAACAGTCTGTAAATATGTACTTATCAAACATTTACTCATGTAGATGCCGGTGCAAAATGTTTGTGAACCTGAGTTTGTGCGTCTCTATTGTTTAGGAGCAAAATGCAAATGTAGTTCACGGAGTACATGGCGTCCCACTTCGTCAGCGCAGTTTACCCAGATTTAAATGAGCTGTAATGCATGGCTTCAGGGAAAGTCCATACTTCTGCACCTTTATGTAAATCAGAATACTGCTTTTCAGCAAGTAACATCAGATTCTCAAAGACTAGCGCTGCTTGTGTTAGACAGATCACATGGGGGGAAAAACTGGTGATAATTTTGGCCCTGACGCAAAAACATCTGCCAGAGAACGAGTTCCTGCACAAGTAGAATTCATTTTGTCTTCTAGTGTTGTCTGCCTGATATCTTTTACCCAATTTCTCCAATAAAAGTACATAAAAGTTGTTGAAAATCATTTAGTTGCCGTTTAAATGCAGAAAACAAATATGTGAGATTTGGAATATTCCAACAGATGTTTTACATGCAGAGGCTGAACATGGAGCTTAAATTAACTCTAAAGGTTTGGGTTTGTTGCACAAGTTATGGGAGGTGGAATGAAAAGCATTTGTCCCTCTGGGTGATTAGTGCTGAGATAAGAGGAGGAGGAGAAGGGCTGATGGAGCAGCTGGGAAGTACAGCTAAATATATAGTATTTTTAAATTAGTTGATCTTAAATTGTACAAGTGTTTTCAAGATTATTTCTTTCTTGCTTTCTTTCCTGTGCAAGAATGTGGCTACAAGAAAATATGGCTGCAACTAACAGATAATTTTGTACTATTATCCTATCAGTTAGTTTGACAATTAATCGGGTAAAAAAAATTGGCACGTCCGGGAGATTTTTTTTATTTGACCACTTACTCCGTTTTATTATACAATATTAGAAAGACATCAAAAGATGCAAATAAATGAATGATTCAGTTCCTTTTTGAAAATGTGAAACAGCATTTATTTTGCCCAAAATGCAATAACATAAAATCCCTTTAGTGTACGCTTGCAGCAAAGGATGGACTAACACCAACATGCGAAAAGCCATTTCTGCTGGACTTAACATCAGTAGATTATAAGGCTAATCTGTAGACTATTTTCTGGGTTAACAGATTAATAATTGTCTGGGAAAAGGTGCTTAAAAGAGGTTTAATTATGTTATTTTTTTTACAGAATTTGAACCAGGTGAAGCCACATATTTACAGACAATTAAAGTTGTTTTTTTTTTTTACCTCAAATACAATTTTTTGTACAGTTTTGGCTTAATTATTGCTCTAAGTATGCTGTTTATTTAGCAAATGGTATTTTACTGTGTACACTCAAGTTAAAGATTGTTTTTTAACTAATTCAATAATCATTTAATCACGATTAATCATTTTAGCCCTCCAAGGAAGGAAAGCTTAAAACTACTCCCTATGGCAAATGTTTGGCATCTTAAAGTTAGCAGTTCTGCAGCAACCTGTAGCGTTGAAATACTTACTGTCACTGTTTCCTTTGCTACAGGGGTCCTGGTGGACACCACGCAACAATATTTCTACGTCTTTATCGCCTGCAGTGCCGTTGTTGCCTCCTCCGCTCTGTTCCTGATACTGTCCTTCCTCTGGCTGGACAAAAAGGAGAGGAAGGCATCGCTGCAGGGTCAGCTCTCTGCTCAGCCCGCAGCAGAGAAACCTGCAGCCGACGCCCCTCCTGTCTGCGAGTACAGCGACCGGCCCTAGCAGGGAGACGAGGCCTCAGCCTGGGGACGGAGCGTATCACCAGCCTGTGAACCTGCTGCCACTGTGTCCATGCAGTTTTGCAGATTATTCCTGATATTTGGAGCAGTGAAATACTTGGAATGACTTTCACTAGCTGCGTTTCCATTGACCGTATAAATTGTGCAATTTGGAATTGCAAAAGGAAATTTGCTTTATATGAAAAGAAGCTCACATTTTTGGATAAAAAGCTTTTGTACTAGGATGAGGTTACTTTTTCAGCCGTATCAAAATTAGTGTATTTTGAAAAACTGAAAAGGAAAAACTTTTTTCGCATCACAATCGTGTCATGTGGTCAACCAACAGATGTTATTACTGGCGGAATAGACGAAGACAACGACAGGATGTGATAGCATGATGATGCCGCGGCATGTTTTTTACATTTTTTTTATTTTTGAATGATTTATGGCGTGAACAAACTTATCCACATGTGAACTTAATTGCGTTTCTTATTTAACAAAAACACAGCAGTTGTGAAATTGTGTTTTTTCAACAAAGGTTTGCGCACATTTGTAATGGAAACACAGCTAGTGTTGGTTAAAGTTGCTTACCAAAATGAACAAATGTGCACTTACAACATGAATGTGATTGTACTGTTTATTGTAAAATGCTGCTGGTCTTATCCACGCCATCTGTATCACTAGACTATTAATCATGCCAGGACGTTTATAAGAAAACAAAACTCACACTAATTTCTGAATCTTTGCTGGATTTATCGTTATTTTTGTCTTTGAGTTTGCATCGGTGTGTACGGCAAAAATCAACTGAGGTAGGAACCAATCACACCGAGGCGTCTGATCACCCGTCTGTTTACTTTTAAGCAAAAGTCCAAAGACCAAACTCAGATAACCCCAGAAGAGCGTTCTTGAATTTTTCACTCCTTCTGCATTAAGATTTCAGCACATTAAAGAACAAACGTTAAGTTGCCATGTTTGCACAAACATCTTGTTTTTGTTTGATTTGGTGCCTGCAATTCAAAGGTGTTCACTGAAACTGAAGCACAATGGAGAAAAAAGCAACTAGTTAGGAAATGCACCAACGTGGCACTAAAAAAACTGTAACCTTCTGCACCTTGAATTTGTGTGATGTAGCATAAATAAATGATTTCTTCGTCATAATCAAACTAATTGTTAAACTTTCAACTCCAGCTGTCTGACAGGATTTGTTTTTTTTTTCACATATAAAACTTCCACCGTGTTTTACTGTTGGTGTCGGGTTGTTCTCTGGAAAAGGTGCCTTTGTTCTGCACAATCTGTTTTTATTCGTCAGGTCCAGAGATTTCTCTTTACTTGATGTGCATAACTAGCCAACTGTAATCCAAATGTTTGGCTTACAAAACAATAACTTCTTAGGAATCGCCAGACCAAATATGTTGACTGAAACTTAGATTTGCATCTTAGATTTGCATCTGTGCTTTATCTTATTTCATTGAAATCCTTTGGTCTCTCCTAAAGTTCAAAAATAAGCTGCCACGAGCCCAATTGAGTGAAACACCTGGTGAAGCTTTATGGAAATTCTGTCTGGAATTTGACTCACCACCTTAGCAGAATCAAAAATTTATTTAAATTGTTTTGTTTCCCATCACTGGCTTTGAGGAGGAACAGAACTGGCGTAATTTATTCAAAATCCAGTTCTGATGGGAGATTGGGAACAAGCTTCGTCCAAATTTGAACTGAAGAACATGGAGGCCAGTATTTCTGGAACCAAAGTGGCTCAGCAGCATAATGCTGCCACCACCATGCTTAACAATTTAGTATTTTAAGATTTGAAAGTCCCACCTTGACTCATCCAATCATACTGAGGCCAAATTTCTCTTTGTCTGACCAAACAATTATGTTTTTCCTTTTTGAATATCCTGTAATTTTCAGTTAAGCTGTATCAAACCCTAAAGGATCAAGACAAATGAATCCAAGTTTGTTTGAACTAAATTGTCTTATGAGACTGATAAATCTATTGATCGTAGAGACTGACTCCAACGCTTACATGCTTAGAGATTCCTCTAAGAATAAAGTGCAAAAATGAAGCTACGGTAAGCATATAGATCCACAGTAAACTATTACTGAGATGAGATTATTACACTGCCACTTTAAGGCCAATGAATTGGTATGCAATACATACCAATTTAGACAATGTCAAAAGTAAAAGCAACTAAAATTAGTGAAATAAATTGTTTGATGCTAATGTAATTTATTGAGATGCATCTGTATTTGAGTACAGGGACATATTTTGATTTGTAGTTTAACTCTAGTATTGGACTCAAATAAACATTGATGGGAATCAGCATCACTTTAAAGTACCTAGCAGTTTGACCAGGGTTTGTTTTGGACTTTTTAAACACATCAAGTTTAACATTTTCCAATAATTCAAATATAATCTATTTTAAACCCCTGAAGGTGTCAGAAAATCAAAAATAACTTATTGTTTTAATGGAAAACAAGTCATGTTTGTTGCTCTCTCATTCTGTCATGGAACAGTGCCTTTTTACGTAGCTGGTTTATTAGGAGAAGATGGTCTGCAGCTGCTCCCTTTTCACAGATGATTCCTTGTGTTTCACAGTTTCTACTGAACCGATCTTTGAGGTGAAAAAAAGGAAGCAGCTCCAACATGGTGGTTTATCTTTTCAATAATCACATGTTTTAGTTAACAATGAAACAATCACTTCGTCCATATATGTTCAGAGCTAATAAAATGAGCGAGAAACTGTTGAGCATTAAAGAAATATTTCAGAATATTTCAGGTATCAGATGTGTCGTTGTAATGAACTGTTTAACCAGACGTTTATTACTAATCAGAGGATTTGTTAGCACATTTTGGAGTCTTGCTGTTTACCAAATTGTATCTTTATAAATTCTTTATTTATACATTATGATTTAGGGGAAATAAATAGTTGAATTTTGAAATTGTCCTGTGTGAATTTTGATGTGTGTGTTCTTCAATTTAGATAACAAAACTGTAAAGGTTTCCTGTTACTGGATAGACTGTAAGCTCTAGTTTTATTTAAAAAGAAAAGCATTTTCTGAAGCTACTAAGATATAGTGAGTGGATCATCGAAGCTTACAGGCTGGTTGGAGAGCATTAAAAATAGAAGCAGCAAAGACGTTCATGGTAACTCTGGAGGAGCTACAAAGATTCTCGGCTCAGGTGGGAGAATCCGTTAAATTGTGCCATTTTAAATTCTATTGTGCAATCCATAAGTAAAAAGTAGAAATCTTAAGATATTCAATTTAATGTGTGCCACAGTCAAACACCTTTTCACTCAAGAGGTGTTTCAAAAGGTGTTTTATGAAAAGAATAGTCAAGGACAATAACTGATTCAATCAGTTACTTAGTAAAGTCTGATTCAATGTTGAAAATGTCAGACAAAATATAAAGAAATGCGCAAATTCAGACTAATATGGAAAAAATATGATTACAAAATACATTTAGAGCAGAATAAAAACTTCCAAATAATCTTTTTTAAATATGAAACTTATGCTTACAGTAATGTGTGTTTGAACAGAGCAAAGTAATTCCAATGACAATATATGATGTTATAGTATCTTCAATTGATCTCCAAATGGCACAACAGACAGAAAATCACATTAAACAGAACAAAACTTGTATACAAGCAAGGGGTGTAGCTTTAACATAAACCGCAGTGTCTGTGTCTCATACATTTTAATTAAAACATGTTTGTCCTTTTTCAGAGAAGTTACACACAGACAAGTATGCAATGTCCAGAAACTTCATTCAAGTAAGAGTAGGAATACTTTGTAATATTACTCAGGTAGAAGTAAAAATAGTGTTTTAATGCGACCCCTAAAAGTACAATATTTCCAAACAGTTACTCAAGCAAATGTAACTCAGTAAATGTAGTTAGTTACCACATCAAACCTAAAACCACCTGAGAATGTGGACAGACTTGAAAGTTACTGATCAGATGTTTTCCATTCAGTCTGACTGAGTTTGAGCTGTTTTGTCGAGAAGAACCGAAGAAATGTTAGTGTCTAAATATACAAATCTGGCAGAGACATACTCCAGAAGAGCTGCAGATATGGCTGAAGGTGGTTAAATTTAAATTTAATTTAATTTTTGTATATTATCGGGAAGGCACTGGACAGTGTATAATATGTTCTTCTCGATACACTGCTGCCATCTTGTGGCTGAATTGTGAATAACTCCATTGCTCGGCTGCAACTGTCAAAACTTTAATTTAAAACTATATTACTGTTGAGGAGCAATAAACAACCGAGTCAAATTAAGACGCCGGTTTATAAACAGTTGTTTTGTGTTGTTTTATGTTCCCTGATAATTAGCAAACAACCATGAATCAAGTGAAAGTAAAAGTGAAACCGAAAGTAAGTTAGCAGCTAGCAGCTAGCAGCCTGTGGCTAGGCATTGGAGAACGGTAAGTTACACGATTTATGTGTTTAAATCCTACCGTGGGCTTCAGGTAAATGTTAAATAGCTAACAGGTTTATGGAACATAGTGAATATTTTGTAGCTGAAGGTTGGCGCTTTCTAGCTAAAACGGAAGCTGAACATTGCAGTACTTTTAGCTAGGCTTCGGTTTTTAGTGCATGGGTTTTTAAAAGGTAGCAAATTACTCCTTAAACATTTCAAAAGAATGCTGGGTTTTCTTTGCTAACACGGTGCGAGTAAAATTTGCTTTCTGTGCTCCTAACAACTGACTGCGTGCAAAGTTTTTAACATGATGACCATAAAAACAAGCGCTGCATGTTAAAAAAGTAAGTATGCAATCTAGTTTACATATTTTTCTGTTCGGGAACAACTAGGTTATATTAGGGGGAAATGTGTTTATCTTCATACTGTGACCTATGTCATTTCATATTGGTTTGTGAGTTTTGTACATTCTATAAATTAACATGGACCTACTGTGTTAGTCATCAGTGACTTTAAAGATGCATCTGTTTCTTCAAATATGAACCAATGCACTGATTTATATTCCTCTGACAAATAATATTTCATTTTTCAAAAGGCTGAATCATCTTTAATAACAAAGCTGGGAATTAAATATTCTGGGTAATTTTAAGTGCTTGCATCAGAAGCCTCCATCTTATAAACTGTACAGGTACACATATAGAGTATGGAAGAAAACATGGGTGTTATATTGAAGACAGTATTTATATTACACATTTTTGATTAGTCAAAATATTTACATACAACCTACATGAAATAAAGCTGATGTACATGTAATGTCTTGTCTCTTTTGGATCAGCTCGAGCCGTTGGAGTTGGACCGGCCATCAACAGAAACTAATGGCGGTGATAATATGGGCGTTGTGCATCATTCTCCTCGATGCATTGCTGTGTTCAGCACAGTGGGCTTGGTTGGTGCTGTGGAAGTGCTCCAGCTGTGGCGGACTGGCAGGAGTGTGGGCCTTTGGACTGATAAAGTGGCTTTTCCTCCATGTTTTTATCTCAGCTCTAACAGATGGGAAACAGCGGGCAATACTACATAGGTTAGCAGCGCTCCTCTGCCTTATTTCTCCTGTGTTCGAAACTGGACGGATCCTCACCGCACCTCCCTCGGAGCGGCCCACAGAACCTTCTCCTGATCTCAGCATGCTGTTGTTGGGTGCTGCGTCCTCATCGTTGGCCTGTTTGGTGTGGGAAAGATGGATTTCTCCAGATGGACAGAAGACAAAAGACAATCTGGACACTAAACGTTTGCTCATGAGAGTGCTGACGTACTTCAAACCAGACACTGTTTATCTGGTCGCAGCTTTTGGCTTCCTCATCATGGGAGTCATCTGTATGTATAACCTCTGATAATCAATCTTATCTAACATTTATTAATATGCATTGACTGATAAGAGATTCAGACAGCTTGATGACTTTGATTAAATACCATGATTATCCATCAGAAACACAGCAGTTAAAATAAACCTTTGCAATGCAGTTTATTTTGATACAAACGTAAGAAAGCAACAATTATTCCTACTGTTGCTGATGTTTTATTACTCAGCGATTAATACACAACATTTGTTTTGATGTTTAAAACATAGACTATAGAAAAAATATGCAAGCAACATCCACTAAATGTATATTAGCTTCCTAGAAGAACATGGTTACATGTAGTTGATGCTAGCTGGTTGTGTTTCAACATTGCCTTCATTTATATTTCTTGTTTTTCGATATACAATTTCACCCTTAAAAAATAAATGACAAGGAATTATGCGAATTGCATGCCTTATGTGTGTGGCACATGAGGTGATGGTGGACAGTTAAACATTTAGTGTTTAACTATCCGGACACAGTTAAACACTGAATGTTACACCCTTCATCCCAATATACATACGAAATGGACACACATTAAAACCGACACACAATTCATAGGGATATCAGGGGTTGATGTTCCACCAAAGGTTCATTACTTTTTGCTTACAGTCATGCAACACAGGTTTTCTGATATGCTAGCAGCAAACTAAACACCTTTCCTAGAATCCCAGTAAAGCTTCTTCACACCGTAGGAACAGCATGTTTGTGGTTTTGAAACCGTAGCTTATAAAAATCTTCATTTCGCTTCTGATACCAGCAGGTGTGCCATGCTTTTTTTCTTTTTCTTTTAACGAACCATTGCTGCCATTCATTGCTTTTACAGTGAGTAAACCAACTTGCAGTAAATGTTTATCTTTTCCTTTTCTTCAACAGGTGATACTTACATCCCTTTATATCAGGGAAAAGTGATTGACATGCTCAGCGGTCAACAGCTTCAAAGTGGTTTTGGTTATGCAATCGGGCATCTAGTACTTATTTCTTCTGGAAGGTAATAAAATACAATAATTCATTGTGTGAAAAGAAGTCCACTTGATCATTCAGGGGTTGAGAACTGATTTATCTAACTGCACTGACAGTGCGCTGTTCTCTGGGATGAGAGGAGGCATTTTTATGGCTACGTTGGCCAGACTGAACAAGAGGCTGAAACATCTGCTGTTTCACAACCTCCTGAAGCAAGAGGTGCACTTCTTTGAGGAGAACAACCCTGGTGAGAGATTTTTAAATGTAGTAAAAGTGTTTCAGTGCTTTAGTTGAAGACTCACAGACCGTGGACTGAGAACTTGTGAACTTATTTTACTAACAGTGGAACCTTGCAGGGCTTTGTAATTCATCAAGACCATTTTTCTGTCCAGGACGACTGTCCTCTCGGCTGCACAGTGACGTTGACAGGATGGGACGAACCGTGGCGCTGAACGCCAACGCAACAGTTCGCAGCACAGTCAAAACTTTCCTCATGCTTAGAGTGATGTTGGGCCTGTCCTGGGAGCTGACCGTGCTCACTTGCATAGAGATGCCGCTCCTGGCCACGTTGCAAAATAAATACATCAAGCTGTCCAAGGTGGGTTTATGCCATACACCTCAGATTCACTTCAATTCCTTTTGGGGCTTTTGGTAGGAAGGTTTTCTGTTAGTTACCCTGCAAACCCTGGATGTTTTTGCCCTACATCCAGGAGATGGGTAGACAGATCTGGGGTTCTTCTGCCGTAACGAAAAAGCTGATGCCATAGTTTGTGATCTTTTGGTCTGATGTTTGGTGTTGCCCCTGGAACTAATGGATCTGTTTCATCCCAAGATTGAACAAATCTCTGTTTAATATTGGTTTATAACTGAACCCGGCTGCTTTAAACTTCTCCACAACTTCACACACAGGTGGAGTCTATTCTCTAATCAGACGTTTTCTAAAGGTAACCAGCTACACTGGATTTTATATCTTGAATACATATTCTGTGCAAACGTCTTAGGTTTTTAATTGTAAAAAGTTTGATATCTGTGTACGCAAATCCTTTTACTTCACAATTATGCAATTCCTTACAATGCATTAAATCCAGATATCTATCTAATTAATATTTACCAATTAGGTGAGTTTTGAAGGCAATTGATGGCTTTGAATTTTATTTAGGGCTGTCAGAGTAAAGGGTCTTCAATGCAAATGCACAGCATGCTACTATTTTATTTTTTATTTCTAGTGTGTTATTTCAGTCTCTCACCAAAATCATATTAACATATATTGAAGTTTGTGGTTGTAAAAGGAGAAAAGTGCAAAAGGAGTTTTAAGGTGATGAGATGGAGGGTCGACGAGAAGAGGAATGTCGGATTTCGTTCCTGAACTCAGCGATCGTAAAATGTAAAACTACAGGAAATGTTTCATTTGGTTTCATTGTGTTGGCTCACAGATAAGAAAGTGAGAAAATGCTTTCATAGAATTGACTAAACTCCAATATAATAAATGGATGGCTGTTTCCTGTGTGTCACACAGGACCTGAAAGATCGGACCCAGGAATGCCTCGCTCAGAACAAAGATCTGGCTTCCCAGACGATCAGCGGGATCCGAACGGTCCGCAGCTTCAACGCAGAGAAAGAGGAGCTGAGGCGATATCATGTGGCTCTAGAAGAGCTGTGTGCCATCAAAAGACAGTCAGATATATACAGCGCCGTTTATCTCCTAACACGAAGGGTGAGGTCTATTTTCTACCAACAAACACAAGGAGTGAAACATATTTATTTGAAGTTTTCTTGACAATTGTGTGAGTAATTCTTCTATGTTCTTTTTGCAATCAGCTGGTGTCTCTGGGTATAAAGATATTTATGCTGATTCAAGCCCGAAGCCTCATTTCTGCCGGTCAGCTCAGCATCGGTAGTCTGGTGTCCTTTTTCTTGTACCAGAAGCCGATGTCAGTCAATCTACGGGTGAGCTCAGTGAAACATACACGATATGTTTGAGATGTGAGTCAATTATTCCGGATTTTATTGATGAAGAAGTTCTTCTTGTCACAGGAGATCATGTATTGCTACGGAGAGACTATGTCCACGGTGGGAGTCATTTCCAAAGTGCTGAGTTACCTGGACAGGACACCAAAAAGCAAAAAGGAAGGAGACTTGGCTCCTAAGACGCTGGATGGGAGAATAGCTTTCCAAAATATCAGTTTCAGTTATCCTTCTGCTCCTTCGGGTAAACCAGCTCTAAAGGTAACTTTTTCAAGCTCAGGCTTCTGCTTGGCTTAAAAAGTCCTAATAAATCTTAAGTTTACATTACTGAAGCTTGCAGAAACTCTGGGATTTAACGTCGTTGAACACCAGAAACAGAAAGGATCGTCACTGTTGTCATTTTCCCTTCTCAGTCGGTGTCGTTGGAAATCCGCCCAGGGAAGATCACGGCTCTGGTGGGTCCCTCCGGTGGCGGAAAGAGTTCCTGCGTCAGCCTCCTGAAGAGGCTGTATGAGCCTCAGGAGGGTCAGATCCTGCTGGACGGGGAGCCGCTGCACCGCTACCAGAAAAAATACTTCCATCAGAAGGTACAGTTGGTAACCCTTAACATTTATTTTTTAAATTCTAAAATGAAGTCAACCTGAATGACACAAAGCATTGATTGGGCATCATTTTGTAGACTTTAATCAAACCAGAGTGTGGAAAATATTTGTATTTGCAAACATTTTTTTTCCTTTTTTATGGTTTGAACATCCATCTATCCATCCATCCATCCATCCAACTTATGTTCCTTTGAGTTTGAGATTTTTTTGGTTTTGCAGGTTTCTTGAGGTTTTTGTGTAAAGCATGATTATTAAAATGACACTGCAAAACGCTGGAGAGCTCTGGCAGTCTGGGTCTGAATATTTTATCTAAAATGTGAAGGTTTAGTGGTGAAATTACTCAATTATGTGGTAGAAAAGTCACAGTTAATTAATATTTAAAATTAATATTTTAAAGCAAAGAAAATTATTACACAGCTGGGAGTTTAAAGCTTATTTTAGCATCCCGTATTATTGATAGGCACCGTTAGCTTGGTTGGCATTACTATAATACCAAACTTTATGTGGATTCTTAAAGATTAGTGGTCTTTACCTTTAATGTGACATTTCCAGAATATTTTCAGCATTTCTAGATCCAGCCTGCTCCCTAGTAGAGAGAGGATATCTCTCAGTGAAAATAATGTTTCATTTCAGAAAGCTTCTTGTACTTCTTAGAGCTTAGAAATGATGTTTTCACTGATCGAAAAATATTGGATTTGCGATTTATTGACTCACCTGTTAACATTTAGGGCCAAGCAAGCAGAAAATGATCCCAATGTGATCAACAGATTTCTTACATTTTTATTTTGGACTGGGCCAATAAACATGAATACAAATATATACAAATAATCTGCAACTATGTAATACTTATGAACACTAAAGTAATGATATTGTCTGATATTTAAGGCTATAAAGAAATGATTGTTTATATAAAGATGATTTTCTATGAAGACAAACTGGTAGATTCATGTAGTTACTTTTCTTTATAGCAATAAGAAGAAAACTCATAATGCTTAGAGAGGGATACCCAATGCTGAAAGTATCGTCAGTTTGGACTGAGACTTTGGTAGAATTACAGAATCAGAGGACAGAATGGGACAAATAGGACAACTCGTGAGAAATGCACAGACACTTATATTTTCTGCTGTTTGTTGTTTACATAGGTCGCACTGGTTTCCCAGAATCCTGTGCTGTTTTCTGGTTCTCTGAAGTACAACATAGAGTATGGTCTAGAGGAACGTCCTCTGGAGAAGATGGAAGAAGTTGCAAAGAGGATCAACATACACAAGTTCATCTCTGAAATGGAGAATGGCTATGACTCTGGTAGAGCTGCTGCATTTACCTCATTTTGTGATAATGTTTGCATCTTTTATTGTGTCTTAGAAATCATCAGAGTGACAAAATGATAGTCTTAAGCTACTTTTCCAACATTTTTCTATTATTGTAGCATTAAATGAGGTTGAAGTTGGTCAAGCAGTTGGTGAAGTTAGCCTTTTACTTTAGATGGACAATCATGAGAAATTTTAAATTGATTCATAAAGTTTATTATTGTAATGTAAAACGTTCAAAGCACTGTTCATAGAGACTAAAGGAGTAGCTAACATATTTTTCTTTGTCCAGATATTGGAGAGTGTGGAGGCAAACTGTCAGAAGGACAGAAGCAGAGCCTCGCCATCATCAGAGCTCTGGTTCGAGATCCCCAGGTCGTCATCCTGGACGAGGCCACAAGCAAACTGGATGTAAATGCAGAGAAGGCGGTGAGTACAAAACACGGTCCTGGAAACGATGCAGATGCTTCTGGAGATCAGATCGTCTCATTGGGACCAGGTCAAAATGCAGGCACAAGAAATCTGGAATTTAATTTCAGTAGTTTCCAGGCCTGGAAAAACATGAAAAAAGAAGACTGAAGTTCATTGTGTTTCAGACCTTTTCCTGTTTTTCTAAGATAAGAATGAGATTTGGTTCAACCCAAGTGTTTTACACACTTACCATGTGAACGTAGCTCATCCTTAACAAGACTTAGTTTTACACTCAATTCAGCCAGGTTAAAATGAATTGATGCATGTTCATGACAAAAAAGTAAAAAATAGAAAATCCTTAAATACCTTACTGTAGATGCTTTTCCATTTCAAATGTGAGCAATTTTTTTTTTTATATTCCACTAAAGTAAAAACAAGCACACTTTTCCATTGCTGTATATTCCCATTAAATAGGAAGCACATTTAAAATTTTATGTGAATATATTTGGATGTTCATTAAGAAACATGCCAGCGCCATAATCCTCCTACCACTTCCTGTTGTCATTTTTGTCTTTTCCGCCAGTAGTGACATCCGGTTGTTGATCACATGACTTGTGTGGTTCGAAAAAGTGTTTCCATTGCAGTTTTGTGAAATAAACTAATTGTGATTCAGCCACAGAAACCATTTCTTCCTGGTGCAAAAACTTTTTAATGTGAGTTTTTTTTCAAAACTGCTGTGTTTCTTTTAAGCTCATTTATTTTTGTAATTCCAGTTTGCTCAATTTTATGGTCAGTGGAAATGCAGCTAGTGATTATAATTTTTAATCTCTTACTAATACTGACCACTTTGGAAAACACAGCTCTTTTAAATGATTTGAAACCATCCTACTTTAACTCTAACTCAATTGTATTCAAGTAAATTAATCACAATTAATACCACATAAAAAAGAAAATCTGTTTTAAAAATAATTATTTCTAAATAAGTGTTTAACTATTACAAGTTCAACGATTGTTTGAGGCTTAAATTGCCTTATCTCTTGTGAAACATTAGTTTAAATCTAATCAGTCACCAGTAATGTCAGCGCGACACAAACAGACTCGCTGGCTAAATGTCAGCCAATCCCATTAAAGCTGTGGATCCCCAGTAACAACTGAACTAATCCAGCGACGCTCAGCCCTTCCTGGTGTCATTCCTCAGGTTCTGAACGAGGTTCTGGCTCGCGGACGGACGGTTCTGATCGTGGCTCATCAGCTCAACATTGTGGAGAGAGCGGATCACATCATTTTCATGGAGGACGGGTCGATCCGGGAGGAGGGGACCCATGAGGAACTCATGAACAAAAAAGGATGCTACTTCCGTCTGAAGGAGGAGCTGTTTTCTGAAGCTGCTGAAGAAAACTTGTAAAACAAAAATTAAAAAAATGACTCACAAGCACTTCTCATATTGTATTTTGCCAAAAAGCTTCTGTTTCGATATGATTGTTTTTTATGTTTATTGTTTGATGTGCTGCATTAAAATAATTTGACAGAAAAGCTGAAATGTTTGATGTTTTCTTGTCTTTACCACCCAAGGCGATGTTTACTGATTTGTCATCAGTGTAAAATAAATGATGTGAATATGTACATTTAGGTAACCAATTGTCACTTATTATTTTTGTAGAATATTATGATTTCAGGCAAAAACATCTAATAATGACTAGTTGTTTCTGTGAGCCTCTTGCATTTTTTTCACATTTTATTCCATTACAACGATGAACCTCAGTGTATTTTATCAAGAGGCACAAAGTAACGCACCACTGTGAAGTTGAGGTAACGTCCTTATGGAAGTACAAATAAAAGTCTGAAAGTTCACATTTTTCGTCAGCCTTCCCGAGTCAGTACTTTCTAGAACCTCTTTGTTCTTTCAGTTCCAGCTGCAAGTTTTATGTCTCTACACTCTGTACACGTCTACAAACTAATTTATCTCCATTCTTCGTTCTAAAACAACTCAAGCTCAGTCAGATTGGATGGAGAACATCTGTAAAATATCATCTTGTCCAACGTTTGTAGTTGGATATACGTCTGGGCTTTGACTAGACCACACTAACCCATGACTATGCTCTGATTTAAACTCTTCAGTGGTAGCTCTTGTTGGATTGGGTTGTTGTTTTTATTTCATGACTCTCTTGTGTTTACACATAGTTTCATACATTTGTCTATCAACTATGGAAAGAGTTTCAATATGTCTGCTGTTGCTCCCATCATGTTTCACCCTCTAGTGCTAGTCTCCCTCCAATCATAACGTTTTGCAGGTAAGCCACCAGAACCTATTCGCATGCGGATGTTTGGGTTGTTCAAAGCCTGGGATATTACTCTAAAACCTAACCCGGATGTATTTTTATCCACTACATCTCTTGCCAGTTGCTGCTGTCTCTTGTTCCTTTGCAGCGCTTGTACAGCGCCCCCACTTGGTCAGGGCTATTAAATGAAAACTTAATCGAGGCGTGTAGACGGACTTGAGAGATCAAGGTTCGAGCAAAGCATCTGGAAACAGCTTGCAGCCTGAAAGCAGCAGAAGTTTCCCGGGCGGCTCGGCTCAGTCTGCAGGGTCTCCAGCTCTCTCGGCCCGCGGAAGGTTCGGAGGTTTCGTGCGTCTGGGCGCGGCTGCACACCATGGTGATCCCCACTGCTGGGTTTTGTTCCCAGTTCCTTCAGAGGACCGCTGCTTTCTCCGCTCCTCTCAGGGTTTTCCGAACACCGTGGACACGTCAGCCAGGATTACCTGCTGCAGCTCGGTGAGGACAACCAGATCCAGGGTTTTGTTTACAGCTTAAAATCAGAGCTCATGTGCAGAAAGCAGGGAAATTACTTTGTTGTCATATTTGTTTACTTTCTTCTTACGTAACATCGCCTCGGAACTTTGGGGCTTCTGAAGTAGCCCTGCTTTGGCATCGGATAAACAGTCTTCCTACATATTGCACAACTTTTGTTTTTTTTTTTTTCTTTACAATAGTATAAATAAAATCTACTACAAGCAAGAAAGACAGGGCGGAGACGGGTCGACCTCCCAACCCCCCCCCCCCCCCCCCCGGAAAAGGATAAAAACACAACTATGAAACTATTTTAGTTGCAAGCTGCAGCGTCGGTTCTTATTTTACTAAACTGGATCCTCCTGGTTATGAATTCATGCTCATACAGCACCTCTCCCGCCAAGCGATCCCCACATACAAGACAAAACAGTTTATATGTAACATATCAGTAACATTAAAAAGTGAGAGGTCTTGGTCGACTTGCGATGAATATTGTTTTTAAAAAAATCTATAAAAATAAAATAAGCTTCTTTTTTGATCTCTTTATTTAAAGCTCCTCCTATATCATCTCTTTTACCCAACCCTTGTCCCGGTTGACTGTTAAGGAATATGTTCAGTGTTTAAAAAGTCACACCGTTTAGCTGCAGAGTTCCTCTTTCTTTCTGAATGAACTGCTCCATTTTTTAAACTCTTGTCTCTTGAATACTTGAATGGTTTTTGCTCCTTTTGCATAAATTACTGCATCAGTGCGATCAGCTTGTGGTTCTGCTGGGGTGAAATAAAAGCCCAAGTTGCTTTAACGGTGCTTTTCTAGTCATCTGGATTGTTGGATCTGGTGTCCTTGACATTAGCTCCATAGATTGTTTATGTGGTTGAGGTCAGGCGAGTCTGATCATTGAACCAACCTTTGGTACTTTTTACAGGCCGATCCCAGGTCCTGTTAAGCAATGATATCAGCCATAAATCTTGCCAGCAGAAGGAAACATAAAGTTTTCCTGGTAGACGGCTGCTTTGATGGTGGACTGCAGAGAAAACACAGTGGAACAGCATTTTCTTTCTACCACACTTTTTCCTTCCTCTCAACTTTCCATAATTATGCTTGAAGAAAAAACTCTTTGGACAACCAGCTTCTCCAGCAATGACATTTTGTGCTTTAACCTCTTTGTGGAGGGTGTCAAATCAATGTCTGTCTTCTGGACATCTGTCCAATCAGCAGTCTTCCTCCACGAAACTTTTGCAGCTATTTTGAGTCAATTAGCTGATTAGAATGTGACACCAAGAGTTTCTAAAAAGTATTTTTGAGACACTTTTCACTTTTATGTGCAAGCTATAATGGTCAACATTACTAGAAGTAAAGGGTTGACATGCTCCACTCTTTGTGATGATTCCACGTGAAGTACGAGTTTCACTTTTTGGAGTGATTGAATAAACATATTAAACTTTTTTTCCACAATGTTAATTTGAATGGACTCACCTGTACACCAACTAAATTTAAAAGGAACTAAATTTAAATGACCAGCACCCAAAACTGTCAGGAAGCATAAACAGATACTAAATTATAACATTTATAAAAACTACAGTACCAAGTTTTCTTCATTTAAGTTGTAGTTTTACGTTGTAATCTTTGATGTTTGCTTTACTGCAAGTCTCTGACTTCCTTCAACTGAGTTCTGTGGATTCTGTTTATCTAATCTACTGTTAAACCTGCCTTGTTCACCCAGAATCAGCTCCAACTGGACTTTGATGTTGACCTTTCACCCCCATTTTTTTCCAGGCTTTTTACTAAGCTGAAGATAATTGTTCTAGTTTCACTCTGTCTGCTGAATCAAACGCTGGGAACAACGCGGGTCACTTAAAATCAGCTGAAAGTTGCAGAGACAGCAGGAATGTCTCCTACTTCCTCCTGGCGTGCACGAAGTAGGACCTCCTGAATTTTGTGTGCACAATCAATGAGTTAGATGGTTTTTAAAAAAAATCTTTTCTATCTATTCCCTCAAACAGTGTTGAGCTTTTATATTTCTATTGTTGGAGCTCTATTCAGGTTTAGGTCTGAAATTAATGGTTGGAGTTAAATAAATCCTATTGGAGGCTTTCAGCCTGGTTAGCAGAACGTAAGTTATTGAACCTTATCTTTAATCATTACGGAGGTTTTTCTGTCTAGGGTTTGTTTTCATTTCAATTTATTCAATTCAGTAAAATTTCAATTGTTTTTCAGATGTTACTTAAAGGCTCACTAATCTTTAACACAATAATTGACACACAATTTATTTTTAAAAAAAGAAAAAACAGTGATCACAAAGAGGTGAGATAATAAGTGAAAGTGATTATTTGCATTAGTTGTACTGTATATGTACATTATCTGTATATTGTGATACACAATAAATAACAAGATCTACAATGGATAACAAGAAATACACTAATCTGCATTAAACTTGAGAAAAGTCAAAATAAATTAACATTTATAAAGTTTCCAGTCACAAAGGTCTGAGTTTAAGGAACGATGGGGAACATATGAGTTTAGTGGCCATGATGTGATGCTGGAATGTTTGTCAAATGTTTCTTTAGCAAAAATGGAAAAGTTACTTTTACATTTGACTTAGTTCTTGGTGAGTTTCTAGTACTTTTTAAAAATCGTTCTATTGTGTGTTTATTATTACAGAGTTGGGCGGTTTACCACTTTGACCAATTGATAAACTTTTACATTTGGTCAAAGTTTACCAGACCTTTGACCAAATGTAAAGTTGTAATGACAAACTTTGACATTTTACCAAAGGAAATGTCAACGTTTCAGAAACTTTGGGTGTTGGCTCTGATTAAGGAGACCTGAGTTGACTGATTCCTGTCCAGGTGTTGGGGACATCAGGACAGGTGGTCCGGGTTCAAGCAATGATCAATTCCAGACTGTTCTAACATCCAGATCTTGATTATATGCCTTAGAATGACATCAAATGAGATAAAGACATTTTCTATTTCCTAGATATTTCCTGCCTTAAATAGCTACATCACTGTTGGTTATTCTAAGTAGACTCTCTACTGAAACACTTCATCATCAGTAGGGACTGTCTGGACACTGTTCAGAACAATATGGACTGAAGGTGCCATCTTCTCTCTGTGCCTGCTGGTGTGTAGAGGCAGATAAGCCGGCCAGTTATCTGTCCAGTCTGACCCAGTTGGTTGTGTTTATCTAAACCACTGACTCACCTCCTGTTAGACTTCGCTCATCTGCACCTGCTGCATCACACAGACTAAGTATTTCGCTATCAGGGTCCAAAATGTCTAAAGCATCTTCTGCCTCTTGTCTCCGTTTCAGGAGCCTCCATGTGGAGTCTCCCCCCATCATCCCCACTCTCACCACCAGCTATGTTCACGGCACGTCGTCCACGCCGCTGCTCCACGACACGGTGGCAGAGGCCCTGCAGAAGTCCGTGGAGCGCTGGCCCGACAGGGAGGCCATGGTGTTTCTGCAAGATGGAGTCCGCAAAACCTACGCAGAGTTTCAACAAGATGTGAGTATCTCCAACAAATGTCCTTGTTTCCAAAACTCCAGATCATAACACATCCAAAGACGTTAAACATACCACAGAAAGACACTGGATGTTTGTAGAAACGCTTATCTCTGGGTAACAACAACGTTGTTCCTTGTGTCAACTCAGCATGGAAAAATATTTATTTTAAAGAGGCACTATTATGTATTTTCCAGGCATAGTGACATTTTATTGCACAATCAAGTAACTATGTTGCCTTCAGTTGTTATAAAAGTGCAATATATATCAAATATAACTTAAAAAATGTGACTTAGTAATTTAACTCTTGAAAATTGGGCCTCTGTCTCTTTAAAGACTCCTGCTCTTTCTGAAACTTCTCCTTCAGGAAGTCATCACAACATGGTGCCTCTATTAACCCTTTAACAACATTTTTACCAGCGCTTGATTGCGAAGTAGCTCGCATAATGAGCTCAGCTGATCTGCAGTTCCACCAGGTGTTTGCTAATTGCTGCTGGCTAGTCTGAAGGAGCTGAGTGGGGAGGGCTGCTCTGTGAGGCGGAAGCTCGGAAGATTCAAGTATTTCTCAAACATACATTAAGAATCAGAGTAACAAGGAATGTTTTTGATGAAGTAATCAATCAATCAATCAAATTTTATTTGTATAGCACATTTCAGCAGCAAGGCATTTCAAACTGCTTTACATCATATCAAACACAGAAACACAAAGTCATCAAGTGGGGGTTCTTGCTTTTGCATCCATAGAAGGTTTACTTGTTACACTCCTACTGTGTTACATGGAACAAAATACCCGTTGCTATTTTTATTCCCACTCACTCTCACAATCACAGTTTAAAACGATGTAGACAGCCTTTTAATGGGCTTCTGGCACAAGGCTCCGTACACCTCTTTCACGGAATTTCGCTCTGGGACTCCGTCGTCCCTCACGGATTTTTGTGCAATTTTGTGCAATTGCAACATAGAATCAACAATCAGAACACGACATTAAGTCAAGTTCCATCATTAAATTTGTAATTGATTACGTTTCAAATACAATCCTAAGCAGGTGGGTTTTTAGTCGAGATTTAAAGGAAGTCAGTGTTTCAGCTGTTTTACAGTTTTCTGGAAGTTTGTTGCAAATTTGTGGTGCATAGATGCTGAAAGCTGCTTCTCCTCGTTTGGTTCTGGTTCTGATGCAGAGCAGACCAGAACAGGCAGACCTGAGGGGTCTGGAAGGTTGATACAATAAAAGCAGATCTTTAATGTATTGTGGTGCTAAGCCGTTCAGTGATTTATAAACTAACAACAGTATTTTAAAGTCTATTCTTTGAGCTACAGGGAGCCAGTGGAGGGACTTTAAAACTGGTGTTATGTGCTCTATCTTCCTGGTTTTAGTGAGAACGCGAGCAGAAGCACTATGAAGATATTATGATATAATAACATTATATCATAATGTAAAGCTCAAAAAAGTCGATTATACTTAACAATGCGCCTGTAAGTGCAACAGAGGAATGAATTAACCCTACATGTAAGTAAATAGAAGTTTATTTATATAGCATCTTTCAAGATAAAAATCACAAAGTGCTTTAGAGAAGTTTTAGCTGACCTTTTAAGGAAGCCACTAAATTCGCTAATCTCAGAAACAAAGGACGGAAATTCCAAAGTCTTGGAGCCACAGAAGAAAAGGCCTGTCTCCTTTCACTTTCAGTTTTGGAGGGTGGAAAATCAGCAGGCTTTTCTCACAGGACCTCAGAGTAGTTCAGAGATGTAAGCCGGTGTCTGTCCATGTAGCTCTTTCCAGGGCAAAACAAGGATCCTGAAATGCACTCAGTAATCAAACCAATGAATTGGCCTTAGAAATGAAGTCAGATAGAAATTACATCTCAAGACAAGAAATAATAAGTTCAGGAATATTTCTCGAGTAGCAGAAGCAAAATCAAACCAACAATTGTTTATAATTCTCAAGTGTAAAATTGATTTGAACGTTATATTATTGTTTTTAACTGAAGACTTAACCAAACAACCAACAGTCTGAAGGTTCTGCTTTATCTTTACAGTTATGTTCTCTGGTGAAAAAAAAAAACAACTTTTTTCTTCATTTAATTGAAAACTTTCAGTCATCCAGCTTTCAGATGGATCTGGGAATTTTAGTAAAATCTGCAATTTTTGTCATTTATTTGGAAGAAAAGAAATCTACAACTGAATACGCACAGTGCTGTGAAAAAGTATTTATTTCGTCCAGATTTCTTCTGCTTATTGTGAAGAGTTTCAGATCATCAAAAAAAAAATAATATTAAATATTCAAATATATGATTCTATGCATTATATCCTATATGTAACTCCTCTGTAAAACCAACAACTGGTTGGCATTTGTGATGAAAATAAAACTCAGAAGGTTTAAAATAACTAACCCTAACCCTAAAACAGTGAACAGAATAGGGCCAAAAACAGGTCCTTGAGGTACACCAGGAGACATCATTTGACTAAGGCAGATTTTATGGATCTCTCTGAAAGGCAGGATATAAACCATTGTAAAACAACCCCAGTGAATCCAAAGTCTTTGTGTCTGTTTAACAGGACGACATGGTGAACTGTGGTCAAAAGCAACAGAACGGAACGTGTCTAGACTTTGTTCAGCGTGTGGCACAGTTCATGTCAAACCTTGTGCAGCATCCTGCAGGTTAAACCTTTTTTAAAATCTTTTAACTTTATTGTTTGGTAAAAGTGGTGGAAATGTTTGAACCCTGACTTAATGTGTCCAAGCCACATGCTGCTTTATTAGTCTGAATGTATTACAAAAACAAAAGCTTAAATTCAGTTCAAAGACTAAAACTTGTGTATTATCTGAATTTATTACACACATATTGATATATTTCTTTTTACATTTAAAATCAGTATCGATGCAGTGGGTAATGGAGGAGACCGGCCTCTGTCTTTATTGAGCATTATTCCAGGTTGATCTCATTTCTGTGTCTCTGCAGGTGGACCGGGCTGCTGCAGGACTTCTGGCTCTTGGGCTCAGGAAAGGAGACCGGCTCGGCATGTGGGGGCCGAACACTTACGAATGGATCCTGTCCCAGTTTGCAACCGCTAAAGCTGGGATTATTCAGGTAAACAAAAACCAACCATTCTAATCACCAACATGTTTCTCTGTGATGAAGAAGGATGTTTAGTTATCAGCTTAATAAATCTACATCAACACAAGTTTCTGTGATTCTACATTAACTAGCCAGGAGCTTTGCAGGATGTAAACACTTGTTCACAGGGGAGCCATATGGGGGGAGGGGGGGGAAGTTATGGCAATTCCAAGGGCCCCTGACCAACAGGGGGCCCTTCACATTTTTTTTTTTGTGCATACAATTTAAAAAAAAAGGGTCCTGTCAATTACAAAATTAATTATATTGTGTTTTCTAAAACTGCTTTTAGCAGTAAAAATTAAATGTTACCACTCCCAGACCAAAAAGCACACATCTCCCTGGATCTACATGAAATGGTTCGTTCCTGCTTGGAGCGCTTGATGGTGACGTGTTCAGCAGCAGTCAGTGGAAGACAAGAACGACTGTTAGTTACTATGCTGCTAAGAAAAATAATAAAATCAAGTTTTCAAAAAATAGAGAGACAGAGAGAGAAAAAAGTAAAAGTGTCAATTTATAACCCAGTTTTTCTCTGAGAGGTGCATGGACTGTGTGAGATTATCAACCTTTCAGCATTGTTAGCTTAGGTACAGAATACAGGTTGCCTCCATTTGACTAACATTTAATGAATTAAGGAAAACATTTACCAAGATATTCATATATTTAACTTGTCCTTGTACCTTTTGCCACTTAACAAGTGAGTCAGTCAGCTTTGGTTGCTCCTCTAATTAATGCTCTCTCATGTTTGTCCAGGTGGGAGTGATGTTACTGAAAAACTAATGAACTAAATCACATCTTCAGTTATCTTTTATTTTGTCCAGGTGTCTGTAAACCCAGCATACCAACAGATGGAAGTGGAGCATGCCCTACGGAAGGTGAGTGATTTAATTTTATTTCAACCCAGATTAATAATCCTACGTTGGACCAACAGAAATAGGATTCCTTTGAGATGAATACTGTTTTTGTCTCCTTGCAGGTTGGCTGTCAAGCCATTGTGTGCCCTACAGAGTTCAGGACTCAGAAATACAGCGACATGTTGAAGAAGATCTGTCCTGAAATCGAGTCATCCAGCCCAGGAGACATCAAGAGCGCCAGGTATGAGCCGGCGTTCACACATTTAGTCTTCAATCCTCACATTTTAGCAGTTTGTTTTCTTTCTTTTTAATCTTACATGAATTCAGAAACCAGTTTTGGAGGGTTTGCGTGTAGACTGATAAAAGGTGACCATGTAATGATTCCAGGCTTATTTCTGCACAGTTTCACAGGAATTCCTCTTATTTTACCACAATCTCACTGAGATTTGCAATCTTTTTGTTTTACAGTTGTGTTCTAATCAAGAGAATATTTCAGAATATTTTTCTGAAATATTCCAGTATTTTTGAAAAATGCTGGAATAAAAGTGTAGATAGTGGTTAACTAACATCAGTGTGGTTGAAAATAAAATATATCTGTGACTGATAACACTATTTCAGTCACATTAAACACTATCTCCGTGTATACGTTGTCTTTAAAATGCTGTAAAATACATCCATAATATCAACGTCTTCAATTTGGCCTTCAGCTAGAGCACATTCAGATCTGCTTGATATGTCTTTTTTACCACTAGCACTACAGAAAAACATAATTTTTCTAGATGTGAATTTTAAGTGAGTGGAAGTTGAAGCATTTTTATATTTATTTTTGCTTAAGTCGTTTGTTTTAACCTTTGAGACCATGCTACTTTTTAATGCCCACCTTCCAACCCCTGTTATGCGACGATGACTCAATAAATCGTCTTGTGTGGCTTTTGAAATTGGAGTGCAAACCGTCAGGTCACCCTTTTCAAAGCGTTCTGGAGCTTTCCTGAGCAGTATGTTCAAACATTGTTGCAAAACATCAATGAGAAATGTGAATTTCTTCCTTAGTCACAATGTTTAAGGTTTCAGATAAGCTAAATATTCTTCTCAACTCATCTCGTGTTGTACTCGATTTGATGAGCCCTAAGCTGTGGTTTCCACACAACTGAGAGCACAAAAAGAGTTTTGTGTCAAATTGAGCACATGCTATGTCTTTGGTGGAAAATGAGTCCATATTGTGACGCACAGATCATAGTTTAGGGCTAATCTGCCTCCTCTGTGGCAAGACATCAAGTTACTGTAGAGACTTTTAGTCAAGAGTGCAAACGACATCTGCAAAAAAAAGGCGGTTCAACAAAGTATTGAATCAGGAGGGCTGAATATAAATGTAGGCCACACTTGCTTCAGGTTTAACTGGGCTATTTTTAGCCCAGTTAGTCATATCAAAGTGACCTGCAAACATCCTACAGTACATGACCTCCTGTGTTATCTTTGATAGTTCTGTAGTCACTGAAAGTGACCGATTATGTTGTGATCTGTCCGGGTTATCAGCACATTAACTGTAAGAACACCCAGCAATCTCTGTGGTGACTCTTACAGTTGTCAAACCTTAAAAACTCAACATATGGAGAATCCAGAAGAACAGAGAACCTCCTCCTTATGAAGCGCTGCCCTTTGACCTCTTACATAAGGCTTTGATTTGTTCAACACCCCATCACAGCTGCACGCTCTTAGAAGGACACACACTGGGCAGATGGTTATCGTATGTTTCTACATAATCCTGAAAGTTAATGTAGGGCTTGATCTGTTTCAACTGCTTGCTTGCTCTTACAGACTTACAGGTTTTACTTATTTTCTTTAGTCTGTTATGAATCAAAATATATACATATATATTTTGTTGCTTTGTATTTACCACCATCTCAACACGAATGCAGTCCAGTGTAGGAAAATATCCCACATGGGGCTGAATTGTCTTGGTAACATTCCCTGAGAGATGAGATCTGGTAGAGTCCTAAAAGCATTAGGGAAAATTACTTAAACGCTTCTCTTACAGCCTCTTTTACAAATATATAAACACAAGATAGGTCCGCCCTTGATTCTTTGCAATCACAATATTCAGGATAACAGTTTATTATTTTTATAATGTTTTTTTGTTTGTTTTGTTTATAGAAATCTTCAGAAGCAGCAACTAATTATGAGTGAAGCAGAACATATAGCGTAATAAAAAGACTGGGAATGTAACATTTGGCTTCAAAAGGATCCCAAATACACAACAAAACTGATTTAAAATGGATAAATCAGACTGATATCAAGATATCCCTGACCTCGGGCGTGCCGTGGTGGCGTAGGGGTTAGCGCGACCCACATTTGGAGGCCTCAAGTCCTCGACGCGGCTGTCGCGGGTTCGACTCCCGGACCCGGCGACATTTACCGCATGTCTTCCCCCCTCTCCCTCCCCCTTTCCTGTCAGCCTACTTCATGAAAAGGGACACTAGAGCCCACAAAAAGACCCCCTGGAGGGGTTACAAAAAAAAAAAAAAAAAAAAAAAAAAGATATCCCTGACCTCAACCTTACTAAAAATGAATGCACTGTTCAGATTCTTCCAAGGAAACAACTAATCTGGAAAGGAGGTCAAATATTCAGCCACAATTATCCCAGAAATTTGTTGATGAATATAAAGGATGAGGTGAAACTAAGCAAGGAATTTTAAACCTAAATTTTAGTGGTGGTGTTTGTGTACACTTATACCTGGATGTATAATTTTGATCAAGCAAACGTAAAAGGCTGACATTATTATGACATTATAGATGGAATAAATGATCTTTTCAACAGTACTGTAATTTATTAGATGCACATGCTGTTAAAAGCAGTTTGTTGTTGGCATTGCTGGTTGTAACTAACTTTTGCAGAAACTAATTATTGGCAGAACATTGAAAATAACCATCAAAACGTAGAACTGGTAAGCAAATAAACTGCTTTCAAGCATTTATCAAACCTTTCAGTCTGTTCAATATCTGCAGTTTTCACCTTAAAACTTCAAACTGCTTCACCTAAAGTGTTTCAGGAATCCCAGACTTTTTAAAATGCAACCACACCGTTTGTGTTTGTTTGGTTTCCCCTTCATCAGACTTCCAGAGCTTCGCTCCGTGATCCTCCTGGACAGCAGGCAGCCGGGAATGTTTCACTTTGACGACGTGATGCAGGCGGGAGACAGCCGCCATGTGAAGCAGCTGCAGGATCTGCAGAAGAAGCTCTCTTTTGACGACCCGATAAACATCCAGTTCACCTCGGTAATTATCAAACTATTCCTTGTAACCGGGTAGTAGATTCATCTAGTAATGATGAAATTAATACTTCAGCTTCAAACAAGAAAACTTTAATACCGCATTTTTCGGACTATAAGCCGCTACTTTTCCCCAACGCTTTGAACCTTGCGGCTTATCGCCCGGTGCGGCTTTTCTGTGGATTTTTCTTCAACCACCAGGGGGGCTCCCTAGAAGGAAGTGAATCATTGGAAGTCAAAATTGGAAATCAAAGAAGAAAGCGCTAATTTTCATTCAGAACAAGCACATGCTAGCAGCAGGCACGACGGAGAAATGTTTTCAAACTCATATGATGCAGCTTTTTAAGTTGAGGGCTATCGATGTGGCAGAACAGGAGGGAAATGGAGCCGCTGCACATAAACTCAGCGTGAACGAATCCACGGTTCGGAGTTGGAGACGGATTAAGGACGCAGCTCTTTGCTGCCCTCTGCTGTGGAAAACCGAGAGCGGCGGAGATACCAGCGGTTTATAGCCTGGTGCGGCTTATATATGTACGTTTCCAGTTGTTTTTTTTTTTTTTTTTGTTTTTCTTAATAAGTGCGGCTTATAGCATGGTGCGCTATATAGTCCGGACAATACTGTAGTTCACTTTCCTCATCCTGGTCCTCACATTCAAGCAAATTCATAGGTAACCGATTATACGATGATTTGTCCAGCTGGGATGAAGCAGCAGACGGGAGCTGTGGCTTGTAAAGAGCGATAGCGATGATGAACCAGCGCTGCCTCTCTCCTGTTTAACAGAGATGGGCCAATCAGTGACATCACAAACAACAGGGCAGAATCTTCACTTATCACAATGTAGTGAAGCTGTCTTATATCAGAAAGATCCTTTAAAATGAATCATCGGCCTTGAAGCTTACTGAGTGAATTTTCTCTATAATCTCAAAATGTTTATTTTATCATTCCTGGCTTCAAAGACTTCATGTATTATTATTTTTTATTCAGTTGCCCAAACGTCTGTTGGGTTCATGTTTCCATAGCAGCAAGGCGTCTGTCAACCAATCAGAGAAATGTTTGTGTGTTTTCTCTTCCTTGAACTTATAGAAGCAATAATTTGCTAATAACATTTCTGTTTTCAGGGTACCACAGGAGCTCCGAAAGGTGCCACGCTTTCACATCACAACATCGTCAACAATGCCTACTTTGTTGGGAAAAGAGTCGGGTACACCTGGAAGGTGAGAATGAGCCGTCATGGATGTAATCAGGCCAGCATTTTATAAACAGTTTTATATCCATAAGTATGACTCAGTTATTCAATTTTTGAACTCAACATGGAAACCAAATTAAAAAAGATAACAAACAATACAAGTCGTCTTGGTAGACATTGTTGGAAAGATGACACTACTTTTACCTGCATAATTTCCTGTTATCAGAAAATAACAGGAATGATCAACTCTTTAGCTTTTCCTCAAGTCTTTTAAATATAATTTTATGCATACAAAAACACCCCCCAGATTCAAAGGGAAAGTGAAGGTCAGGTGTTATTTAACAAAAGCAAACAGATTATACCAGTGTGTCCACCTCTATAAGTTCAGGAGTTTATTTTTTTGCGGAGGTTGAAACTGATGTGGTTTAACACAATGCTATGGTGGAAAACCATTAACAATAACATAGAAAGTTTAATGTATCAATGTAGGAAGGGTTATATCCAAATGATCTGAAGTCTGTCACAATCTCGAGTTGTAAGCATTTAAAACGGCTATCGTTGCTCGTCTGGAGGCAAAGTCCCAGTTAATTCCCCCCAAAGTCAGACTGAGCAATTCCCAAAGAAACAGCAAATCCAAAAGCAGCCTCCACTGACCTATTAAATGTTAAATTAATATATTTTTTAAATTCGCAATATTTCTTGCTTCCACAAACACCAACCATCCGATCCAGTAAATGACACTAAACAAAGATCGGTACCAGGATCGCGTTATTGGCATAGGGATTATTGTCTCAACCCAGAATTGCATTTCCTTACAAATGTGGAACCATTTAGAGGAAAATAACCAGACCTTCCAACAGTCTGGATTTACCTGTTTATTTTGCACCTGCAGCCCCACCACCGTGTCTGCGTGCCCGTGCCTCTGTACCACTGTTTTGGCTCTGTTGGTGGAGGGATTGCTATGGCCGTGCACGGCCTCAGCCTGGTGTTTCCCTCTGCAGGGTACAGCGGAAAGGCCAACCTCGAAGCAATGCAGAGTGAGAGGTAATTCCAGAAACAACCAACTGAATTACACACAAAGCGTCGAATCTGAACCATGAATAGCATCAGTGGGCTGCTTGGATATAAGCACTTCTAATAATTGAGTAACTTGTACTGGTGGGTCACCGTTAAATTTATTCAGAGCTTTCTTTGGTTTTAATCCTGTTGAAATGAAAATACCTGGGAGTAAACCACTCACTCTACATTTGTTCACAGGTGAGCAAACCGGTTTTTGCGAGGCTCATATTTACTCAACACAGAGTAAAGTGATAGCTTTCCACACACATAAATCACTCTGGAAATTTACTACATTTACAAGCGATTAACGGTTTTAACAGACTTGTTGCTTGTGTTGGGTTTTAGGTTTTGAAACCTTAATAATATGTAAGCTTTATTCTCTTTTGGTTTTCCTTTAGCACAGCCAGTTGGATACGAGAAATCTGGTTTCATAGATTTAAGAAAAGATTAAGAAACTTGTTCAGCTTTGTTTTGCAAGCGGGAAGTTGAGAATAAACATCTGTCACGAATTGGTGCGGTGTTGGTGGTGAGGCAGACGCAGATGGAACCAGGTAGATGAATGATGATGATTTAATGAACATAAAATCCAAACAGTCCACAAACACCGGGCAGCACGGCCGAGCGGAAGCCAGGGCTCGACGCCGGTAGCAACCGGTTACACGAAGGGACTAGACGCCACAATGAGACGACAGTATGACGCGAACAAACGACAAGGACCCGACAGCGACGCAGACACACAGGTGGCATTAAATACACGGGAGGGTAATCACAGAAACGAGACACGCCTGGGAACAATCAAGGGGAGGACAGGACAACGAAGAGACTCAAGGACACAGAAAACAATAAATAAATACACAGAAAAACACGGAACATGACAACAACTCCTTTAAATGTGTGTTTAACTTGTGTATTTGCCCTGTCTGTAAATCTGATTAATTTTTTCTTCAGAGGAGGAAAAGACTCAGTTTTACATACTTTGAGAACTGCAAAATAAGTACATGTGAGAAAGAAATTCACATCTTCCTAATTAATTATTTATATTATGGTTAATGTGAAAACTGTAGCAGTAAAACTGAATTTTACTATTTTAATTAATTATTAACCAAGCCTGAATGTAGCTGAGATGTCATTTTAACCTGTGCTTAACATCTTGGGTTGTTTATTTATTTCAAATTGATTTGAAAAGACAAGAAAACTCTTCCTGTTACACTTAAGCAAAAAGAAATATAAATTGTATAGGCCCTTTAATATCTCATACAGGAGTCCAGTCCCTGTTAATATTTTATGAATTAAAACTAGTAACTCAAAGAAGCGGTAACACTTTATTTCACGGGTTGTGAAGAAGGCTGTCATGACACCGTCATAAACATGACATAACACCTGTCATGAACATGAGTAAGTCTTCATGAATATTTGACTGTTGTCATAAAGTGTCATTCGGTAAATCATGACACTTTTAATATAAACTTGACATTATTCAAAATGTCTTTGTTATGACAACTTGACATTAACCAAGAAATCATGATCTGACATAAATTTGTTATAAAAGTATTACTGATTAAACGTTAGCTTTAATAACATAAAGCTACATATTTTTTAAAGTTTAATCAGTAATACTTTTATAACAAATTTATGTCATATAATTTCTTGGTCAAGTTGTCATAACAAAAACATTTTGAATAATGTCAACTTTGTATTAAAAGTGTCATGATTCACCAGATGACACTTTATGACAACAGTCATAAATATTCATGAAGACTTACTCATGTTCATGTTAGGTGTTATGTCATGTTTATGACGGTGTCATGACAGTCTTATTCACAACCCCTCAAATAAAGTGTCACCAAATAAGCTTATTTAAAACTAACAGTAAAATTAGACTTCAGTAAAGAAGGGGAGGGGGGGAATAAGATGGTGGATAAAAGGTTAGCGATTAGTAAACACAGGTGTCATCGCAAACATTGCAGACTCTAGAGCCTGACCTTAACTGTGAACTTTCTATACGGCTGCCATCATTTCCAAATCAGAACAGATATTAAAAGCTCGAACAGATAAAATGCTGCAACTGTCGTTACCCGTTCAGTCTTCCTATTTTCTGTTGGAAGTCTTGCTCTCTCTCGCTCCTTCACAGCAACTAGAGAGTAAACGGCAGCCACATCTGGACATGCTGCAGAAAACATAGAATCCTTTTAATCAGTTTACCACTTAGAGCTTGTTCTGATTTAAGTCTTAAAAACCCCATAGATACTAAAAATGGCTGTCATTCAGTTCCTTCAGTTACTGGATTCACACCGAAAAGCTTTTTTTTGTTTTTATTACCACCTGGTTTTGTTTAGTATGGTGCATTCAGCGATCTCTCCACAGGAATTTGACTTGCGTGTTTAAACATGTAATAGCTTCCAGACCTGCAGATTTCAGACAGAAAGGCTCAACTATTTCCCAACAACCAAACTGCATATATTTTATGCACACAAAGCAGGACGATAAAACAACTAAAACTCCCGTAAGATCGTGATGAGTCCAGCTTCAAAACAGCTCTAAAAATCATTAAGTAATTCTGAAAACATTGACTTTAAATGTAAGAAAATACATCTAAAGCCAGCAACATTTCGCTGGTGGAATGTGAATATACCGAACAGCTCCTTTGTTGTATCAGACGTACATTTAACACTATAGACTAGATATCTTTTCAAAATTATCTTTTGAAAAGATAATTTATTACCACAGGGTATTCTTCCAGGAGTGTTGATTACAATTTCTGTCTGAAGGCAGGATTTCTTGTCTTTTGCTGTCTGTTAATGCTCGCCAGTCGCCATGGCAACCCTTGCTACTTCAAATTCTGACTCGCAATTGGTCGGGCGGGGGAACAGAGGTGGGAGGGAGGGAGCGCAGGCACACCCACTAGAAGGAAACAAACGCACCCAGTATAACACTTGCATTCTATTGGCTGAGAGGTTGCCAGGCGACGGTACTTTTCCGTTCCAAGCGCGAGCAGAAAATGTTTCGGAAGCGAGCAGAGAGAAGTTTTGAGCGCAACGAGAAAGGTTTGAGAAAGCACAGTGAGTATTTGAAAGAGAAGAGAAGTTTTGAGTGCAAGCCTTGCAAGTTTTGAGAAGAAAGACATGAAGTTCTGCGTTCAAAGTGAAAACGTGTGCTCTCGAATTATGGCAGGAAAATTCCCCCGTACCTGCAGCCCAATATGTTTGCACGCAAATACACTTCATGTTAAAATATTAGGTTTTTTATTGAAATGAATTCTCATTTAAGAAACAAACAAATAGTATGTTTGTTTCTCAAAAGTTGTTTTGTTGTTTTTAATCTGCTAGATGCACATACGTCTACGGGACACCCACCATGTATATTGACATGCTTAACCAGCCGGATTTGGCTAAATATGATTTGTCTTCTGTAGAGGGAGGTAAGAAAACAGGCGGATATCATTTTTGATTTCGTTTGCTTTTTATCAGATTTGCATTGATTAGTTTTTCCCTTATTTTTCCCTGCAGGCCTCGTGGCTGGCGCCCCGTGCCCCCCAGAGCTGGTGAAGAAAGTGGTGCTTCAAATGGGCATCAAAGAAATGACAGTGAGTACATTTTCACAAACAATCCTAATAAGCATAAACATGTAGCTATAGAATCGCAAAACCTTCAAATCCAATGGCTTACAAGTGGAGTTCAGCTTTCAAACACAAGAGGGAGACAAATGACAAACTTGAGCAGTGAGGACAAACAAAACAATATTTACTTTTTAAAAAAGGGTTTATTGGATGTGAACAGTTATTATCACGTCCAAAAGTGAAATATAAACACAGAATATACAATAAATGAGGAAACATATTTTAGTAGAAAGAAAAAAAATCATAAAAATCTTACATTTGCCCTCTTGTTGCACACAGTGGGAAGAAAAATATACCCTGTTCCACTTTTGTAACGAAGGACACTGAAAAGACAAATAATTTCTGGATTACCAGGGGCCTCATGCATAAAGCTTGCATGCGCACAAAAAATGTGCTGCGCCATATTTTACGCACAAGTTGGCATGTATAAAAATTAACTTTGCGTCAAAGTGTGCGTAAATATACGCACACTTTTTCGCTGGCGTGAAAATGTGCGGCAGTCACGCAAACTTTTTCTGTGGAAAATATCAAACTACAAAGCGTCAAAACTCACCTAAATACACTGAATCTGACTACGTTCAATGTTATTTAGACCAAGACGTTTCAAACCCCATGTCTTTTCATGATTTTAATATTTTATTGTTTAAACGAAAGCAATGAAACTGAACTGCAGATGTGAAAACTTCACCCGAATGTAAATGGTACTTTTCCTCAGTTTTTGTCTCATAAAGATTGGTCTGTGCGCCGAAGCGCATGAAATGCATCTATGGGGTCATTTCATTCTGACTGAAAAAGAAAACAGGGTTGGATCAGCAGATTAACTCCAGACAGGTTTGATTATTTTTAAGGTGATCAGTGTGTATAATCAAACGTTTTCAAGTAGCTGCGCGAAGGTGAGCTGCGTAAATGTGGAGCGCTTTGGCTCTGAGGGAGAACATCGCCAATGGAAGGATTCAGAGGGAGCGTTTGTTCAGAGATCATATTGATCTGCTGGGAAATGTTGATGATGGTTTATGAGCGTTTAGATTGCTCAGACTGATCATCCTGGAGCTCTGAGCAAAACTTAAAGAGCCGTGCGGTACCGGTCCAGCTGCAGTCATCCTTCAGTGGAGCCTCCCGCTTTGGGAATGCGCCTTTATGGACAGAAAGCATCTCTATTCTGTAAATGTACAACGTATGCACATGATTCTACTATTCAGAATAAACGTCCACTTTCCCCACTCAAAGGACTCTCTGACTCGCTGTCCGTCTTTAAATCCCGCCTGAAAGCGCTGCTGTTCAAACTGGCATTTGCAGGATCTCCTTATTTATTTATTAATTTGGATTTTTTTTCTCTCTCTAAAGTGTATTATTTTTGTGAGGTGACCTTATGTGTCCTGAAAGTACCTTTTAAATAAAACATATAGTTATTATTATTATTATTATTAATATTTATACTGCTACAAACAAGGACGTTGCCATGGTTATTGCTTGTCATGGTGGCAGACTTCCTGATATTATACTAATTTACATATGTATTTATGGGTGGCGCCAGGGCGGACCAGCAGCTGTGCTCAATTTCCCGCAAATTGGGATTTATAAAGGAAAGGTGCGCAGCCACGTGCGTGCGCACGGCTTTGTTCATCTGAATTTTTTTGTACGCTGCACTTTTCTAAATTTTTCCGCACGCCAAGTTTTAGTGTGAAAACTGCACACTCTCTTATGCATGAGGCCCCTGTTCTTGTGTTGTTTTTCTATATACAACGCCTTGTAAAAGTGTTCATACACTTAAAGCTTAAACTTCCACACATTTTGTCACATTACAACCACAAATTTCAGCTGGGATTTTAGATAATAAACCAACATAAAGCGATTCATACATTTGAAGAGGAAGGGGGAGAATTCACAACTTGTTTTAAGCTGGTCAAAGGACCAACCTGGAAAAAATACCTGTGAGAGGCTTTAAAAGACTTGGAATAAAGGCAAAAGTTCAGCTGCTGGATAACAAACCCATGCATCTTTGATGCAACCAGAATTTGTTTAAATCAATGCATATTCATGTGTTAGAATGGCCTACTCAAAGTCCAGACCTAAGTTAAATTGAGAATTTGTGGCATCACTTGAAAATGGATGTTCACAGATGGGCAAAAGCTTTAGTCCCTGGATGTAAAAAAACATTAAGATAAACCCCAAAAGACTTTCTGGAAAGTGTTGACTTATGGGGGCTGAATACCATGCCACACTTTTCAGATTTGATTTAAAAAGTCAAAACTTGCACACTCTCCTTCCTCTTAACAGTTATGCACTCCTTTGTGTTAGTTTATCACATAAAATCCCACATCGTAGTTTATGGTTTAAGGGATGTGAACACCTTTAGGAAAGCACTACATTACGATGTTCTGGGTCTTTTCTGAAGCCTGATCAACAGTCGTAGATATGAACTAAATCTTTAGAGTTACTTCAATCAAACCAAGATCTCCACCTGCATCAGGAAGAATAAAAACAGCTCATTTTTCTGTTCTGGTTGCCTCCTGCTGCTTCGTTTGCTGCTTCCACTTTATTATTCAGTCTTTGATATAAATGATATAAAGAAAAGCATATGGGTTTTGTGTATCGTAGAGCGTAAAGCTTTTCCTTTACAACAGTCTCAAAGCAGAGTCAGTAAGTGTTGCTTTCACTGGAGCCGGTCACCTGGACAGGCTCCTTCTCTGAGTTTCCTGCAGAGGGAGAGAGAGACATGACAAAAATCAAAAATCTGCTGCCAAATTAAACAGTTTTGCACCTCGTGACCTGGACGCGGTTTACTGCCTCCTGGGGCCAACACAGACAGAAGGGAGTCAGGAGAGAAAAGTGTAGAACACAAATGTGTGAAGCTAAATATGAGCTACTCAAAAGCCACATCTAATTATGACACGTTGCAGGAATGTAATTTGGATATTTTGAAGGGTTAAAAACGAAATACATCTCAAGTTCTTGATGGATGTATTGAAATTACTGTTCAACTCAATGTTTGGGTTGTTCTTTTCACAATGAGCTCCATTTCTCCAGCAAAAAAGTGTTTTTATTACTCTTAACCGACTTAATAATCCCATTTAAAAGCAACAGAACCATTTATAAAGTTCTGTAAACAACATGCTAAGTGGAGTTATACATTTTTAAATGTATTTTTTTTTTCAAGATGCATGAATAAAAAACAATTCCTTCCTATGTCTTCTTCTAGACATACGGCTTGTTAGTTATTAAATACCTGATCAGCTGACTTTTTACTGACGTCTACCAGTCCGAGATTTCTTTGTCTTCTTGCTCTTACTGTTCTTTTCGCTCTTACAGCGCTTGAAGACGGTGCTTTTTCTGATTTGTATGCCTTTCTGTGGAGGAGGTGACTCACAAATTGCATCTGTTTCATTTTGGCGGGAGTCCATCCACCTGAAAGCAGAAATAAAAAAAAAGATTAAGCATATACAGTACTTACTTTTTATTTTACAAGCAGAAATTGAGACTCTGGTCTTGATGGGAGCTTTATGAAGACTAAAATTACTTAAACAGTTTGTGTTTCTTGCTGGCTGACGTGTTTTAGAGGGATATACTCTGTGAGTAGAATTTAGATTGGAAAATCCAAATAGTTTTTGTGTTTAATTTGTACCAGCAGAACTGGAGAGGGAAATGTGATCTACCATGAAAGTTGGTCCACTTAAGGATGAAGTGTAATACAGCTGAGTCTCATCTTTTTTGGTGAGCCAATCCAGGTCATGTTAAAGGTCCTGGCATGAAGAGGCTAATAGAACCACATAATTTGTAAAACAAACAAAAAAACTAGTTCCTGAGAGTTATCCCCTTCTCCACAACTTCATCTCAAGAATGTGAAGTCATGTTTTTATCTTCAGTCATGAAAACAAGACTGAAGATGAGTGGCTTTCCTGTAAGAGTTTGACTAACACTTTCTGAATGAGACGTTCGAGAATCAGTCGGGTCTTTTCCAATGCGTAAGAGCGATATCTGAGACTGAGAACCCCTTAGTAGGTGGGATACGCTGTCTTGTTGCATTTCTTAAAGATTGGGACCACCAACCTGGTCTATAACTCTGTTTTAGTCCTCCATATGGCATTAAAAAGGTACATAAAGCAAAATGTGTAGAGCTTTTAGCACATCAAGGATCTTGTCCAATCCTGGTGGTCTGCCATAGATGTCTACCATGGTAATGGACTCAGACCTTCCCTTAAGTCCTTCGAACAACCTGAAATTTCTCTTTCTAAGAGCAAACTTCATCTTCAGCCCAGGTTTGTTTCCTTCCTAAATGGAGCAGCCTGGGGACTTTTTCTCTTTCTATGTCATCAATTGTTTCTTTTTTGCCTCCAACAGCCACAGAAGCTGTAGTCTTTCTAGTTGGGTTCATTTGTCCCCTTAAGTATGAGGTCAGTTACTGCTGGCCTTCTCCAACAGGTCCTTTAGTTTTCACCAACCTCCTTTAGACCAGCGCTTGTCAGTAAATTAGGTGCATATAGTTTATAAAAGTGACAGTTGTGATTACCCCTTAAGCTAAACCAGTGCTATAGACTTTCGAATCTAACCTTGTGCTTTAGTCATTATCACCATTCCAAGTGCTATAATTACCTGAAGCTCATTTCTGCAGGTATAACTTCAGACACCAAAAGCTAAGAAAAATGTATCGGTAACACTTTGTTTGACAGGGTGTGCATAAGACTGACACGACACTGTCATAAACATGATACAACATCTGTCATGAATATGAACAAGTCTTTATGAATGTTTATGACTCTTGTCTTGAAGTGTCATTCTGTAAATAATGACACTTTTAATGCAAAGTTGCTTTAAAAGGTGCATTAAAAGTCCACTAGATGTCCCAACTTTGTATTATTTTATAAATATTGACACTTTAATGGAAAGTTGGCACTATTAATTTACTTTCAATGCAACGTTTAGAGCAACCTTGCATTAAATGTCATTATTTACCAAATGACACTTCATGACAACAGTTGTTCATTCCTTCATGTTCATATCAGGCGTTATATCATGTTTATGACGCTGTCATGTCAGTCTTATGCACATCCCGTCAAATAAAGTGTTACTCATTTATCGAATACATGCCTCAGGTTAAAACTTCTTGTATCTCTTGCTTGGCCCATCCTCTAAGGTTATTGAAAGGATTTTTTTTTTAGTCTGTCAACATAGATTTTATGTGATGCTGGTGTCTTTATGCTGTACATTACTGTTTGGCATTAATTATTGACTCTTAGGCAGACTTGTACGTTTCCGTCGCATCAGCATGATTAAGGGGAAAAGGGAGCTATAAAACATAAGCTTCCTCATACTCAATACAGTTGGGTGGGAGAATGTTTTCGCCAATGCCATGCCACTTAAATGTCATAAATGTAGCCAGTGGCTCGAGGTTTCATAAGCTTATTTTTCTTGGGATAACATAGCGAATGTAAGTCATTAAGGCGGACTTATCGGACCTTAGAAACAGCCTTTGTGTTTTGTCTAAGGGAAGTCTCTTACTTGCGTAGTGGCGCTAGTTGGCATGAGCAGGTCCAGGGGTTGTTGAAGAGAGTCATGTTGGTGTCGACGCTTAGCTGCATAGTGGTGGGCAAAGACTTGATGTTGTTGTTGTCCAGATAAAGGAACTTAAGTGCTGTCACGCCATTAAATGCACCAGCAGATAGCTAGAAAAAAGGGAGAGTCAATCGGTTAGTTTTTCTCAGCTCAAAATGTCAGGCTTGTTTGTCTTGAACTTTATCACAAAACGGATTGCATGCTAAAGGAGACAGGTGCTTTTTCCTGGAATGAAAGCCTCTTCTCATCCTTTCTCCTGCACCCTTCAATATGTAAACACTGACATTTACTCGCCTCCTTCTTTTACCTTTTACCTTCAGCTTCATAGGCATGTGTGAAGGTGCTAAAACCTTCAGAGAGGTGCGAGCTGAACTGACCTGTGTCAAGTTCGTCTCCACGAGGAGGAAGATGAGGTCGCTCTTTAAAAGCTTGTTTCATCTTGGGCTGAAAGAGATGAGGCTATTTGGAAATTTCCACTGGTGTTTTGGAAAAAAATGGAGGATTTCCATCATGGCGGAGCTGTTTTCCTCCCTCATTTTTGGGCCGCTCCTCTGCCAGCATGGCTCCCAAAGAGACTGTTGTCCATTCAGCAGGCTAAAAATACTCTTCTTCATGCACCGTGGAGCACCCTGCCTCTGTTTACCTGTGATCCAGCCCCTCCTGACCTGTTTATAGGACCCTTCCAGCCGGAGCGCAAAACACACGCTGCTGAAAATATCGCTTGTGTAATAATTAGATCCAGATATGCTTGGCCAACATCCTGCAAACAAAAACACTCTAAAAATACCTACATTTGGGTTAAAAAAAAGTATCTGAATCTGCTTGCCAGCTCCCGCTGCTTCCACCTGGTTTCACACCGTCCCAGCGTAAAAAGCTTATTTTACGGATGTTCTCCCTTTGAGCGCCTCATTTCACTGGCACAGTTACGCTCAAATATTGTCTTAACCTCAAGTATCAGATGAATGGGTGTCTGAATAAGAGCTCATACTGTACACTGGCAACCTGGTGAACAGGGGCAAGTCAGAATTACTTGAGACCCAATCAGATCATGATTTCTAAAACAATTGAAATTCACAAATAATTTATATTAGGTTTTTTCTTTCTTTTCTTTTTAGCTGCTCAACTTACATTACAAAAATGTAATGAAACAAACAAAGTAGTTAGATGTTTTGTGAGAATGGGTTATGTAAATAACATTATACCCAAAACTCAAAAAGGACTTTGCACGTTAAAAGAAAGCCCTGTAATTTGCACATTTTTGCGGGGCTTGTTTGGGGAAAATAGAAACACTACGAGAACAGGATTTGAGTCACTTTTTGGATCATATTTGCTCTATTTTCTCATCTTTATAAACTAAACAAATTCAAATACCAAATTTGGGTGCCTCAAAGTCTACTTCTGAGTAAAAGAGTAAAGGTCACTGGATATATGTGTTCCTATTTCAATATGAAATTAAAGCAAATGTAAAAGTGCGGTTATTAAAACATGAATATTTTCTGTTACATCAAATATTTTCCAGTTTGTTAAGATTTTAATTCGTTCGTAATAATTTTGCCCTAACTAAAAACAAAAGACTCCATCTGCATCAAACACCTGCGCCGGTAGGCTTGACACACACAAAATGAGGCGCCGTACTTTGGACGCCCCAGGTTTAAAGGACTCAAAGGAAGTAGATACCAAAAGCTAGTCCAAACTGACAGTCAATTTTAAACTAATTAAGTAGGGGTAAAAATCACAGTGAAGAGCCCAATATTAAAAATATTAGCATATTCAGCTAAATCTGTTATTCAGATTTTTTTGTCGCCTTTTTATAGAAACTTGCCGATTTATTTTTCCCCAACTTAAACTTTCAAACTTCCTTCTAAAGCATTTAAAACAGACCAAAATGAGTGTAAAATTACAAAAGAAGACACTTTTAGTTTTACTTTTCACCCAAATCCTTTCCCTTTAGTTTTTGATCACAGATCGATGCTCTCAACCATGAAGTAAACAGGTTTTACCTTCTCCAAGCCCATATCGTCCAGGTGTAGTTTCTCCATGTAGCGACCAAAACTCTGGAAGGCGTTGTCTGGGATCGTCTTCATGGGGTTCTTTCCCAGCGTGAGCTCCTCCACCACTCGCAGTTTGCCCATGGCGGCGCTGGGATAGGCGGACAGCCTGTTCCTGTCCAGGTGAAGGATAGCGAGGTTCTCCACTTCGTCCAGAGACCCCGGGTGCAGCGTCGTCAGCTCATTCCCGCTCATGTGCAGCCAGCGCAGGTCCTTGGCACCCGCGAAGGTCCCTGGCTGGAGTTCCCGCAGCCTGTTGTTGTTGAGCTGCAGAACGAAGAGGTTGATCATGGGGGAGAAGAGCCCCTTGGACAGCTCGCTCATCTGGTTCCCCTCCATGTACAGGTAGGTGAGCATAGTCAGATCCTCGAAGGCACCCGACTTGATGCTGCTGATCTTGTTGTTGGACAAGTAGAGGTAGACGAGCTTTTTCAGTCCCTTGAAGGCCTGGGATTCAATCTCTCTTATCTGGCAATGTTGCATGTGCAGAGAAACGAGACCCTTGCTTTCGCCGAAGGCCCCTGAGGGGACGGTGCCCAGGTTGTTCCTCTGCAGGTTCAGCAGACGGGTGGCCTCAGAGACCTGGGGGATCTTCTTGAGCCCCACGCCGTCACAGATGATGTGCTGCAGGTCTCCGTGGCAATGGCACGGGCTCGGGCATTGGCTCTGGACTCCCAGGAGCCCCAGGAGGATGCAGCTTCCCAACAAGAGCACGCAGGACGCAGAGCGCATTCTGATGGCCTCCGTCAGAGCAACTTTCACAAAAGACAAACCTCGACGGGAGCAGTTAGGAGAAGCTACAACAGAGCGTGGTTTTGCTGTGAGGAAAACAGAGAGGAGGAGTGAGCAAAAGGTGAGAGGAGGATTGCCGATGAGCCGAGCACACAGCGCTATTTATAACATTTCCTTGAGGAGGGAAAAAAATGAGGAGGGTTAAAGTGAGAGGTCTGCACATGGAAGTCAAGTGTCAGTGAGAATTTAACCCTCACAGAGCGCCCGTCAACGTCTTCTCTCTGCAGCAGGTTTGCAGGGACGACCTGACGTCCAGCGCACCACAGCGGACGCATGTCCCAACAAATCACAACAAGCACCAGTCGTATTTTTTCCCCCTCAGAGGCTCCAGGTGAATGTTTGACAACGTGGCATGAGGTCAGTTTGGTTCTGTGCACGCTCCCAGACTTTGCTATTGTTTTTCAGTCTGCGGTGGCAGGGAAAAGGAGCCACTCCTGCGCAGCTGTTTTATAACCTGTAATAGTCTCCAGATGGCTGGCATGGAAGCAAGATGCAAGTCATCTGCAAAAAAGAAAGGGGGGAAAAAGATGCATACTTCCATCATCACGGGCGTGAAAACTTTAAATGCCACTTTGCATTCCTGTGTGCATTGTTCCTCTTGAAAACAGAGAGCGGGGTTATGTAATGGAGATTTCCTGTTAAACCTCAATGCAGAAGATGGAGCAGTTTATGTAATTTGGAGCCGTTTCTGGCAGGATGTGACTGGCTCAGGTCAGAGGATGGTTTGGCTTCAGCTTCTTGTATTTTATGGTCCCACCCATTTAAAAAAATGAAGAAAAAAAAAAAAGGAATCTAGTGTTTACCTCACAAATCTAACATTTTAGTGTGAATCTTAATTTTTCTTTTTAGAGGTTTGGCAGGTGAAGACTCTCACCACAGCCTCATCTGAGGGAGCCTGACGTTTATTGCTCAGTTTAAACTTTCCTGCTGCTGATGGAGGATTCTCCTGTGACTTTCTTTTTCTTTCTTTTTTTGATAATCAGCTGAATGGAGAAGAAAACATTCCTGCCGAAGGCAAACGCCAAGTTACCCACTATAAAACAGGGCGGGCTGGATGGAACGTAGCAAATTAAAGGAGCTTAAACACGCATTCAAGTAGAACAGGGATCTGCAACCAAGATTCTTTATTACTCTTTATAAGATAGAAAAAAACAACAAGAAGGTTTTGCAAAAATATGCATCTTCCACAGCTTCCTGCAGAAGACAATCTTCTGTTTGTAATTGTCCTCTGTTGGTGCTCCTTGTTAAAGAACAGCAAGTTGTACAGAAAGTCCTGAAACGATAAATGGGAGTGAAGTTTAAAGAAGGACACAGCCAAATATCCTTAACCTAATATTTTCATTTCGAGTTGTCATGAAAATAATGTTTCCGTAGTCTGAAATATTCAGCTAGGAGAAAAGAATACTCCTTTTATTGCAAGTTATTGTAATAACTCCAAAACAGTCCGTTTTAAACATTTTGAATGCAGTCGGGTATAAATCCCGTAGATTCAAAATGCCATCAAATTCAAACCTATTGGGATTCTAGTTACAATTCCCAACACTTTAGGCCATATTTGAACCAATTCAACTAAGTTGTTTTAAACCAAATCCTGTTTCAATAATTCAAATTTAGTACAGCACAAATTAACTGTCAGTCCAGTTCAATCTAATGAACGATCTAGAATAGTTTAAAATAAGTATTTCAGCTTCCTGTTATCTCAGAAAGGATGGATCTCTGGTTTGGTTGGCTGAGAGAAACAAACAAAACTCTGCAGACAATCAAAACAGAAACTCTTTATAGACACTGATTTAAAAAAAACAAACAGCTTTATTTAATCCTGAACTCTCCTTCTCCACTGACTCATCTTTCTGCTTTCTTCTTCTGGTGTTTTTGTCGTTGACAGATAGGATACGGCACCACGGAGAACAGCCCAGTGACGTTCCTCGGCTGTCCCCTGGACAACATGGAGAGGAAGTCTGAGACGGTTGGCTACATCATAGACCACACGGAGGTACACCAACACGCTTCTCAAATAAATTAAAAAAACACACGTGGGGTTATTTTTCTGTGAGGTGAGAATTTGTTTTCAGATTGTAGAGGTTTTTAAAACAAAGAGTGTGTGTCTGTTTCCCCTCAGGCTAAAATAGTAAACCCTACAACTGGCCAGATTATGCCTCTGGGGATGAAAGGGGAGATAATGGTCCGAGGATTCTGTGTGATGCTGGAGTACTGGTCCGAACAGGCTAAAACACAGGAGTGCATTACTAAAGAAGGCTGGTACAGAACTGGGTGAGTGCTAAGATATCTGGCAGTGTCAAAATAATCACATGCAAACCATCATTTTAAAACTTTTTATTAAAAGCAGGTTTTGTTTGTCGGTTTCCTTGGCGTTCTTCCCTCCAGAGACATCGGCAGCTTGGACGCTTACGGCTACTGCAAGATCGACGGCAGGATTAAAGACATGCTCATCCGAGGAGGAGAGAACATTTACCCGGCAGAGATCGAACAGTTTCTGCACACGCATCCCAAAGTGAAGGAGGCACAGGTGTGTGGGGGTAACGGCGCCATCTGTGGCCACAAACAGCAACTACAGAACAGATTCTACATAGATATCAGAATAAATTTTGGATGATGCTGGAAACCATTGTTATTATTCTTCTTTCCTTGAAACAAAATAATGTTCAATACTTTGACAGTCTCTGATTCATAAAAAAATTGTTAAAATGTTTTTTTTTTTATAAAAACTTGTATATCTGTCAAAGCTCTTTCCAGAGCTGTTCCTCTTTATAACATCTTCTTGCTAGAAAAAGGCAGATAAACAATAATTTTAGTTTTTTGCCAACAAAAACCTATAATTATTGTCCATCTGCTTTTCTTCAAAAATTCTTCTTGGTTTCATTATAGTTTGCTTTAGTCATTGTTAAATCTGGATTTGTATTACGAACGTTAATGCTTACACTTGCAGCGTACTCCAAAACTTCCATATCTTTTTATTTCTCTTTATTTCTCTTAACCGTCACATGAAGATAATTAACATTACAAATCTACTGTAGATCAGCCACTTTAACAACTTTAGTTTAGTTTTGTGCTTCTATTCTCGTTCATTTTCAACATTCAACTCCACACACTGATGAACGATAACGCTCAGTATTTATTTAATTTGTGTCCTGGCTGCTAGGTGGTTGGAGTCAAAGATCCTCGAATGGGTGAAGAGGTCTGTGCCTGCATCAAACTGGTGGACGGCCAGGAGTGCACAGCAGAGGAGATCAAAGCGTACTGCAAAGGACAGGTGGCTTCATTTCGTTTTCATTTCTGCTCTCCTTCCTCTGCCGGAGCTGCTCTGCTCAACATCTCCTGGTTTTTACTACTTCCAGATCGCCCACTTCAAGATTCCTCGCTACGTCCTCTTTATGACCAGCTTCCCACTCACCATTACTGGAAAGGTGATGTTTTTATGGGATTTTTTTTTTCTTTTCCCAAATCCAGAGCTTTCATTTTGTGGTTAATTACAAACATGTTGCAGCCAGAGTAAAAACAGATCCAGATTTAGAAGCTCAGCCATGAAGCCCGTCTGCACGCACTCAGTGTCCCTCTGGCCTCATTATACAGTCAGATTAATCCAAACCCTAAACTTAGGACTCCTTTGAGAGCCATTAAGTCCAACCGCACAGGGAAGAAAAGGCAACGTGACGGTTTCATGTTCTCACATCTGAAGCTGAAGTTAGAAAAGATGCCTGCAGTCTTTATTATGTATGCTTCTATATATTGTATGATTTTTTTACATATATTTTTGGATGACAAATTAAAAAATGCACTTTAGTGGAAAAATCAGTCACTAGGTTTTTATTCTGAAAGAGGGAGTTTTGGAAAACATACACCCAATTTTTTTATATATATATTGGTGTGTCAAAATATTATTTTCAATTAAATTGACTCCATGGGTTTCTCAAAACGTTATTTAAAATGTGAAACACGACTGCTCTTCAAAAATAACTCATATTTATCCTTTTGATTCTGAACTCATCCCTCTTGTTTATACATCTTTTCAACTACACTTTTTTCTTCCACTAAACTTTGTCAATGTCATTGGATACAGAATTGTACCACGCAAGATAATATTTGTGTTGTCTAAATCTATTTTTCTAATGGGTTTGCAATGTAATTTTCTAATTTTCTTAGCCATCAGTATCTTTGAGTCATAGCTTCTTTAGAAAGAGATGGACAGACCACAGATTGAGGCTTAATGTGACAGAGGACAATGACAGGAAAGATTTGAGCCAGAAACATCAATAATTGTAGAAAATAAAACTCAAAACATATCGCTGTGCGTGAAATAAATCTGTGATCTTTACTTTTTGAAAGAAAAAAACTTCAGGATGATATTCTACTCTACTGGGATCCAGAGGTCGAGCAAACCTGGGAAATTTCACATTTTGCAGCCATATTTCTTGAGCAGTTTGCAGACTTAAAAATCGTTTCCTCATTTATTCATTTATCTGTTTTTTATTTTTTTTACTCAGATCCAGAAGCAAAAGCTACGTGAGGAGGTCGAGAAGCAGCTGAACTGAAGCAGAGGAAATGACAGACTTCTGTCGTGAACGGAGAGAATTCAATTACGGTTTCCACTTCATAAACTGTATATGAATCGTATAGCATAAACTACAATTTGGATTAAGCCAACCGGCCATCAGAACAAGATAAAATGTCTGGAGAAGCATCTCCGGCAGACAGTGTAATCCGAAAGCAGACCAGTGATGGGCAGGGATCTTTACTGTGATTAGTGGGTCGGGAATGAATAACTTCATCCAGCTGCTTTAAGCTCTTACAAGAAAAAGGCATTAATCTGTTTTGTAAAACGTTACGACAAGGACACAATTTACTCTGCAAAGATGTACTGTTAGAATAATTATCTAAGTTCATTTACTTGTGAGTTTATTTGAAAGGTTATGTTTTCATATTATTATTTTGTCTGATGTTACTTGACTTCTTTTCTTCTGTGAAATACTATTAACCATTTGTAGGATGTTTGCCTGGAGGCTAGAGACTTTGCACATTCCGGTGTTATCAGCTCCATCTGTAACTGATTAGTTGTGGTCAGCCATGCCCTTTTAAGGGCATGTCCACAGAAGGTTTCAGGACACGGTTAAGGAAGAATAATTTACAAATTAACTTTGGACAAAACGTTTGGCTCTCTCTTCCTTAAACTTCCGGGTCCTCTCAGCGGGCGACGTGCGGCCACAAGGAAACAACAACACTGCGTGTTGACGTCACAGAATCACAGAGTTTAATCTCATACAAAGCAACGCATGAATCAACACAAAGCTGCAGAGGAACAGAGATATGCATTCCTTACCTTATACAGACAAAGACAGACAAGACAAAGACAAACAAAAAAACAAAACAAAGACGCGTCTTTGGAGAGAGCCGATGGAAAAAACAAAATAGTGGCAGCTCTCTGAATTTTTTACTCCTGTACACGAAGTCTTGTACTGAAGGTGTGTCTTCTCTTTTTAATATATTCACTTAAGGCGTAGCTCTCGGCGGCCAACTGGAAGCTACCTTGGACACTCAGAGAAACTTAGGAACTCCCCCTAATTTACGGCAAAGATCAAAAACCATTTGCTCTCTGGTAAAACAAAAGAGCCAACAGCTGCGTCCTGACCCCCTGTGGTTCTACGGTCATTTTGGGTAGAGAGAAACATGAGATAAGATTTCACAGATGCCTGTGAAATCCGGAGTCTCTCCCGTTATCTCTCCTTACATAAATTCTCAGAAGAAACTTAAATCCAGTAATTTTGGTTCAAGGAAAAGTTATCTTTACAAACCCCAGTTTTGCTCCTCTACAGTCAGCACCTCAAAAGATTGAGTCCTGCCAAAAATAACACATAAAATCAACAGAACAAAATGAGGTATAATTCCTGAACAATTTTCTAATACTAAACAAAACATTTTCATTCAAACAATTTCCATTTGATTCTGATATAGTCACAGATAGTACAATTTTCAAATACATTCATCATTTACTAGATTAGTAGTTCTAAAATTAGATAATACAATCTTCGTTAAAAACATGGTATTAATAAAAAATGTCTTAGAAATTAAATGTTAGTGGTTTCAACCTTCTATGTTGTATTCAGTTTCACACCATCCCAGATGTTGGTTTCTGGAAGACTTTTGATCTTCTGTGAACAAAACAGGCTTCTCTCCCCCAAGCTCCAGTGATTCTGCCCTGCAGGAGATGCTAATTTTATGGCCTCCTGTGCTCTGGCAACACAGCAGGAGACCCCATTGAGAGACCTGCATTTGGTTCCTGTTTGTCTGAATCTGGTTTAATTTTAAATCCTTAACACAAACCTGTTCAAAATAAAGAAATTTGTTCAAAATAAGAATGTTCAATATACCTTTTACGCATGCCGTAAGATTAGCTGTATTAAGCACTAAAAATAATCATTTTTCCTCAACAACACCCTGTAGAAAAAGGTCATTGGTCAAATTCTTTGTGTGACTATGTGAGAAGGCCGAACCTCCTTCCTTGTATTTTCTAATAAAATCAAATGCAGAGAAAGATCTGGCAGAGTTGATCCCAGACAGTGTTTTACAGCGATTCGTCGCGTCTCGGATCTTCCCTCCTTTCTGCAGAAAAGACAATTATTGCCTCCGGTCGAAACTTTGCTTGATAGGAATTAAAATAAACCTATCATGTACAGACTCAGATCCAGGTTGAAAGCAGCGTAGGAATCAAGATGGAACATAAAATGTTATTTAATTTTCTTTTTAACAATTTGGCTCTGACCGTCCTGTGAGGCTGATGTATGCGGACAACTTGTTGGTCTGCTCAGTTTTTACCCAGCAGCTACAAAACTTACATTTATTATTATCATTATTATTTTTTTAATCTCAACTTGAAATAAACTTTATTGAAGCCAGACCTGGGTGTTCCTCTTTTACGGGAAGAACGGAGGCGTTTTTCTTCATCCCGGCGGCAGGTGCACGCCTCTCCGGCCCTCGACATGCCGTTCGTTCTGATTAAAAATGTAAAAAATGAGCCGACATGGCAGACACGCTGAAAGCCGTAAAGAATTTCCTGCCTGGACGACATGTGCGGGCTGCAGGATCGGGTGTCGGCGGCTGTCTAGGCCTGAAGGATTCGGCCCAGAAATAGCTCCTAAAACAAACGTTGGCTTTTGACTCTTTAAGAAGGAACCTAAAGGTCTGTTTCCCTTCTTTTATTTTCTGTTATTTTATTTGACATATTTCAGGTTTCATTAAATGTTTCAGGATGTTTTATTCTTACAGAAACAGCCAAGAGGAAGGAAGATTGGCTGAACTGGCCAGCAAAGATTTTTGCAGGGTTTTAACATCACTTGGAAAATATAAGGTAAAATCCCAGCATCCAGTCAGTTCAGACAAGATTTCATGCTTGAAACTTATTTCCTAAGTTTTGTCCAAGATGCATGTTAATATACATAATTATGTATATACATATATATAAATAACTATTTGTCAATTTATTTTTCTCAATAACAAAATTGTCTTCTTCGCAACTGATAAGTTTATTTAAATTTTGAAGCAATATGCATTTACCCGCTTTCCAATTTAAGGTTTTATAGCCGAGATGGTTTTTTATCATGTTCTGAAATTATTTTAATCTTAAGTTTAAGTGTATAAAAATCACACAACAGATTTTAAGCTGTCATTACTTATTGAAAAACAAGTGACACCCAAACTGAGTGTGGAAAAACTGAAATAATTAGTGTGACTGATCACCTCTATTAGAGCAGTAATTTTATCAGTTTGCTGGTCTGGAACATATTTCTGCTTCTTAATAAATGACATCATTTGTTGCTTGTGCATCCATTTCCTTCCACTCAACTTTCTAATTTATAGTTTTATGCCTCATTTTGTGAGATGTGTGCTTCTTTGACATTTTGTGACTCCACTTGTGAATATTAACCGTCAGCAGTTTTTCTCATGGATGTGTAGACCAGCGGTATAACTTTCATTCATTAACCCTTGAACCCAACAAAACTCACGCTGTTCCTGGCTAAAACCAATTTCAAAAACAACATGAAAATACATTTTCAGCAGGTTGTTTGTTTGGAAAACACAAAATGAAAGAATGCATCACTTACCCTGTTGCTTGATCTTTATTGAACCCCCAAAACAGCATCGCATATGCTGATCCCTGACGCATTAATAAACTGAGAATTGTTAGATTTGATGCATTTAACGAGAAGGAAGAAAAGAAAACATTTTTCTCTCTTTGATCTGCTGACCACTGATCAAACCACAACTGTATGATTCTGATCTCTGATTTGTGTGTCTCTACTTTTTTCTGTCTTTAAAGGTCATTCTTTCTCCAGAGCATTCATTTTGGCTTTCACTTAGAAAATTAATAATCTGAAAACACCATGTGGACAGATCACAGCAGTTTGAGGTAACTCTTTTTGTCCTTTTCCTGCTCCACCCTGCACACAAACACCAGGGTTTCTCTGGGGGTTTTTCCACGTCGGTGTGAAGGAGCCAGAGTGGCCGGGAGACAACCCTGACCTCGCCCTCGTCCAGAAGCCTAGGGAGCGTTTTCCCACAGCATCACGTCAGGACTGCATCACTGGGGCTAAAAAAACAAAACCCGAGCACGCAGAAACGCCTCGGAGAGGGAAGCTTGTTTTAGGCACAAAGAGCCAAACTGAGTCCTCATTCTTTGGGCAACGGGATCCCAACGGCAGTCTGCCGTCCCTCCATCTGCTGCTGGGCCTGCCTCACCTGCTCCTCGCTGCAGCAGTCCTGCAGGAACACGGCCGCCAGGTTGCGCAGGCGGGGGCTCTCTGCCAGGGAGAAGCGCAGCATGCACTGCAGGATTCCCGGCTCGGAGATCTGGGAACGGGTCGCGGGCGTGGCAAGGTTCATGAGGGTGGTGACGGCCGACAGGACGGTCTCTTCCCGCCGGTTGGACAGGCAGTTTGTGACCAGGCTGATGCCGCCGCTCTGCAGGATGACCTCTCTACAGTCAGGGTCCATGCTGAGGTTACACAGCCCCCCTGAGAGCACAGAGGAGGCAGTGAGGTGAATCTCACGGTTCAAGAAGACTCAGATGTACTGATAATAAAAAAAAAGGCAGCTTTAATTTGGCTGTAAAGTTATTTATTAAACAGCCATGAGCTTGTGAATTGAACGATTGCTGCGTTCTTTATATGAACATTGGTGGCATCCCACAGGGATGAGTGTTCGGACCGAAGGTTATCTTTGGATTTTTGTTCAGTTCATTTTGTTTGTGTAGCAACAAGTTATGACAAATATTTCAGATGTTCCAATTTATTTACAGAAGCGCTCAAGGAATCAGATTCATACCAATACAAGTCAATCAGACCTATTTCATTCAATAAGTCACAATCCAGTCTTATCATAGATGGAATACTGGATAGTCTAATTCCAGTTATAGTGACGATTAATCAAAATGCATCCATAGAACTATGCCAAGTCAACCCCAGGAAGCTTTTAATTTGGCCACAATCTCTCCTCCTAAGGAAGCTTGTGGCCGGAGTAGAAAGAAATAACTCAGAGAAAACAAACATAAAAACCACAACATTTTAGTCCAGGTATACTGTGGGATTTTATAGGTGGTTCACATGTGCAACGTACCTGTAGCATTGAAACTGGTACGTTTTTGCTGATGATATTAATATTTTCTACTCTGGAAATGATTTGCAGCATTTATTTTACTTTATTTGGAAACTGAAAGACTACATAAACATGCAAAGATGTGAGATATAAAAGGGATCAATTGAAACTGATTAAGTAAAAACACATAATGATGGAAAAGAGAGATTAAAAATATTTCTTCTAAAGCATTAGGAAGCATTGCAGTACTAAAGAATAGATATAAAATATTCATATTGTCTACTGCTTACTAGTTTCACTTTATTTAAGCATCTGTGCAGAAGTCCAGGGCAATAATTCACTATTTCTGAACTATCTCAAAAAGAGATATTAATATATGATTGTCATGATATTTTTTTTTACTGAACTTAAACACTTACCCATCCCAAACTCCACAAAGTTCTCGTTCTCCTCGGTCAGCATGTCCAGGAAGAGGTCAGGCACCTGCAGCTCCCGCAGATACTCCAGGTTCTTTGGGTCGTACGCAAAGTTGGCGAGGTTGGCCAGAACTTGCTCTTTGGCCTCTAATAAAGGAAAAATAAGGCAAAAAATGAAATCAATACCACTGATTATATTGTGTTGTTCTAATTTACACCACCAGGAGGCGCTGTTTGTTGATAGAGCTTGGTGAGATTCTGACAAATTGTTGGTAATATCCCCCTAAAATATGAATCACAAAGCAGTGTAGACATTTTCTACAAATTTCCTGTCAAAAATTATTTTTAAAAAATTACGATTATTTTAATGAATAAAAAATAAGCTGCTGCATTAAAATGAGTCACAATAATAAATTAAATTCTAGTCCAAGATTGTTCCACCTATCCCATTCTAACATATGAACGTTAGAATATGTTCTAACATATTCTAACATATTCTAATTTATGTTAGAATATTCTAATTTAAATCTAATTAGATTTAAATTAGATTAAATCTAATCTAATCTAATCTAATCTAATCTAATCTAATCTAATCTAAGCCATTCCACTGCTGAGTTTTCCTGCTAGATCGGTTTCCTCTGCAACCCAATCTCACACAAACAGGAACCATTAATGTAAAAATTATCTATTAAAACGTATTTTCCCCCCAGAAATAACACATTTTGCCTCTAAAAGAAGAGGCTTTACATAAACAAAAGTCATTAGAGATCAATTAAAATTCGTCACCTTCACTGTCCGTGTCCTGAAATTCAGTGACAAGAGATTGTAAATATTCAAACCGCTCCGGCGCTTCTGTGGAGCTCATATTTCAGCTTCCGGCTCCACTTTGGTGGCTTTATGCAAGCCAGGCTCCGATTGATGTGTTTTCAAGCACAGGTTTACCACATTACTTTACTGATGTGAGTTGTTTTCAGTCGTCCGTCTCTGAAATGTGTCCGACAAAACGAACAAGTAGAAAAACAGTTCCGGGTTTCCCAGGTGTTGTTTCTATTCTGGTCACCCCCCAAAATGCGCCCCAAATAGCAAATTCAATGCTGCGTTCTATGCACATCGGAAATAAGAGTTCGAATCTGGAAACAGTGTCGGAGAACAGAGTTCTGCCTCGGAAAGTCGGATTTTACAGAGTAGCTCTAAGTTTAGAATCCAATATAGTTTCAAAGCTTAAGAGCAAAGTGAAAGTTGTAAACTAATTACTGCCTCTTCTCGGATAAAATGTTTCTGTTTTCTTATTATTCTGAAATTTCAGCTACGATTTACGAGTAGCTTCAACACGCCGTGAAGAAAACCGAGGAGAAAATCATATAACAATTGGGACGCAAAGTGCGACACAACACCGGAAGTTGTCGCCAGACCTAAGGAGGTGTGTAAGTCTGTGCTGTTGTGTCAGCCCACACTCGGAAGGTCATCTACAGGAAAAACTACCTGATGTAGATTTAAAATTTGAGTTTTATTTCCAGGCAATAAGCCTCGTTAATGACACAAACACGCCATGATGACGCAACACAAGCTGTCCGCCGGAAAACGTTTCACCAAACCGATTCTGTTCGGGAGTGTGCTGATTGGACTCGCTACTCTTTTCATAAACAGGTAATTTATTATTTGCGCCTTTAGTAATGTTAAATAAATTTACCATTTACTTCAATTCCGAAATTTGAAGGTCTGTCGTGATTGCTAAAATCATGTTTATTCACCGTAACTTAATTTATAAATAGTGAAGTTCTGATCACATTTAATCTCGCAGAGATCTGTGCTTGAGAGGAAAAAACAACCAAATAAACAACCAGCAGTCTTCTCTGTTATTCGTTTACTTTTTGGTCCATTGTTTATTTTTATTGTCAAAATCTGTTAACTTGCCTTCAATGTGAATAACAACTTACACTTATTAGTTCCTTTGACATGAGACATTTTTCAGTTTTATGTAATTCCTCAGTTTTGTCTCTGCAGGTTTGTGCTGCTGTCATGTTGTAAGATTGTTAAAAGTACAAACTGCAGAGCACTAAACTATTAATGTTAAGGAAACTGTTTAGTTGACCAGAAAAACGTTTTTAGAGTTATTGAACTTTTTTGGGACCATAATATTTGAGTCACATGGTCAAAACGTTTTGATTTTTCTTTCTAGGAACCAGCATCTTTCTCCGGCTTTAACTGCATGAATCACGATAGTACCAAGGTAGAAATTAACCACAAAAAACAATCATAGAAGAAAATTGTTTTCTATGTCTTGACTTGAAACTTTAGAGTGGATATTTGTGATGAAACAAGCATTTCTTAAAGTTACATTTCCAGCATTCTTTTACATTCATCTCCCAGTTTCAACCTGTCTTCAGGAATAATAACTGATGCTGCTTGTTTGTTCTTCTTTATTGCAAAAATAGCATTCAAATCAGATGCTCTTGCACAATCACCTACTGGTGGTGGGGTCTAAGTGTTACACTTTAATTAATCAGTTAACTTATTACAAACTGTCTAACATTTTTTAAATAAACTGCGATCAACTTCCACCGTTTGGTAAAAGTTTAGAGAGAAATGTTCAGAGGTGTAGTGTATTTTTAATATGAATCGCTGTGAAGAAGTCAGACCTTAGGCAGTGAAACACTAAATTGTAGCTGTGAATCTGGGACTCTGTGTTGGTTTATATCCTTTCAAATCTGTCTGTGCTGCGTGTTTTTTGCTGGGTTTGGAGTCTTTTCAGAAGGAAAATAGCAAGTGACTTGCATCTGATGAATTCTAGCTTGTATGGTCCTGACAGGTGACCGGCTGGTCAAAAGCTTAAAAATCCAATCTTTTTCTGATCACTGAACTCACCCTGCGAATCACTAGCAGGACACACTGACCAAGCTCTATGATATGGAAATAGTTATTGGGGGCTATTAGTACTGCCAGTAATGTGTTTAAAATTGATTTAGAGGAAGCACCGAGACATAAGAAATAATTTAAAAGGAAAGTGTAATTTTTCCAACAAGTGGAGTTAAAATAAAGTTTTAGAAAAAAACAGAGATTGCTGTTGGTTAAGTGCTAAATGCTTAATTGTGTTAACTAGATTCACAAAAGATTGTGAAGCTAGTTTAAATATTACCCATAAAAATATGTATAAAACTTTGCCACTCTGTTCTCTCACGAGGTGTGACATCACCTCGGCTGCTAATATTGATAAATGATGACCACTCACAGCAGGAAGCTTTGATAAATATATTTAATGCTGTTTTTATATCCTGACTGCTGTAGTACAAAAGGAGAACGGCCGGTTTTAGCATGACACATGCTTATAAAAACTAGAAATCATGAGAAATCACAAATATGACAAAAAATAAACATTTGTTATTTGTGCGACTATTGCGAAAGAATCACCAGATCTGTTATTTAAAATATCATTTTGAGATCCTGCAAATGCTCAACTAGACTTACAAAGTTAATCTCCGGTTAGGTTGATGTCTTCCATGTAAATCGCTGAACTATTCCTGAAGGGTGGTGATAAATGGGAAGCTGTTGATTTAAAGAATATTCACAATTTCCCTGCTGGGTTTTACTTTTGTTATCATAATAGCTGTAGAAATCTGTCCTAGTGAGATTTCTGTTTCTTCTGCCATACAGACATAAGTTCTTCAAGGATGTGGATGTTATCCGGGCCCAGGAGCGAGCACGCAACGAGTCCAAGAGGATGGAGGTCATGGAGAGGCGACAGAAGCAGATGGAGGAGCTGGCAGAGAAGAAGAAGCAAGGCGGGGCGTGACTGAACAAAACAGACACTTCTGGGCTCTCTTCGCCTTGTTAATGAAGTCGGCCGACGCCGAGCAGATCAGCAGACTCTGTAAGCATCCACTTTTCAGAGAGAAGAGAATAAAAAAAGGGCTTTTCTAGATTTTGCACCCAGCCTGTGTGCACAGATTGATTTGTTGCCTTCAAATAGTGAAAGAAGTCAAACTGCTCTCCATGTACCAACTCCATGTGTTTCTAAACCATCTGAAGAGAATGTTGTTTGTCCAGCAGAGGGCAGAACATGCAACTTAAAGAGCTGTGTGAGTGAAAGTTGTGAGCTAAATTCTTATTATCTTTGTTGTGTTTTTATTTTCATGTACTGTTTCATATAAATGCAACGGCAAACCCTGTTCAAGAAATGGGCTTGTTACCTGAAAGCAGTTTTCATTGTGTGAAAATGGCCAATTATGAAGTGTTAAAGGGCTTAATATGAGAGCAAATTTGGAACATGATGTAGTTTTTCATGATACTATTCTAGAGGAATTAATTGTGCACAGAAGTAATATATTTCAAGTTTTCATTTCTGTTAATTTTGATGTTTATAGCTTATTAAAACCCTGAATGTTGTTTTTCAGAAAATTTGAATGATGCATCAGACCAATAAAAAATATACAGGAATGTGGATCTTCTAAAAACTAAAATCTAATTATTTTTGAATGCAAATGTGGACTTATGAGGCAAATAATTTAATTTAAAAAATAATTTTTAACTTGTATTTGCCCAATAAATACAATTCCTTAACAATAAAATGCAGTGAAGTCGTTTGTGACAATAAATACATCTTTTATTGGTTACATGCAGTCAAGAAATAAATTAAACCTAAAAACAGCAAAAAACACATTGCACTAAAACTGACCTACATTCCACATAAACCTAGAAATAAATTGTGCAATGACTTTAAAAAAAGTTAAAACAGGTAAAAAGAGAACAGAAATTAAATTGAGGGATAGTTCAGATTTTTAGATGCACAAGTTAGATTTGAACTAAACATTCAACATAATAAAAAAAAAAACTGAGGCAGACCTCAAACCAACAGTCTGCAGCATAAACAGCCATGGACCAAAATCACAATCAATAAAAATGTATTTTGTGTTGATCAAAGATCGCAGAAACCTGCTTTGTTTGGCTCCGTCTTAACTTAACACTCACTAGGTAAGATACTGACTGCTCATAATGTCTCTTGAACACCATGGGTAGAAAATCTGAACTATCCCTTTAGCATGTCTGAACTCTCCACTTTGTTGCTGAGCTGTGAACGCGGATCAATATGACCAATACTGTACGCTTCATGTCACAAAGTTTAAAGTTACGTTGTGTGACTCGCTACAAAGACTCACTAGACACTAGTTCTGTAAATAAACCAGGCGTGCTTCAACACCTTCCAACACCAGAGAAAAGGACTTAAACATTGTTCAAGCACACGTATTGAACAACTTAAACTAACCGACACGGCCGACATGTGTGAAGGTTTAGCTGACATTATTGCTAAGTAAGAAGGTGAGAAATTCTGCTTACAAGTGAGAAAAGTGTTGTTTATTGTGTCAGAAATGTAACATTTGCATAATATTTTCCTTTTATCGACATGATGCACTCAACAAACCCGAGTCAGGTGAGCAGAAAGACCCTCATGGTCTTTCTCAGAGCCAGACAGATGAACAAACACCCATTACTCACACGTGGAGCCATCATTACAGCAGTTACAAAGCACAAGAGTCGAGTCAGAACAACAGACGGCGTTAAACAACAAGGAGGGCGCAGCTGGAGACGGTGCAACGAAGCGTTCGATCTCTGCTCCTGTGCTACACAGCCAGGCGCACCAAGCCGGGTGAGGAAGCGGCGGGAGCGGAGGTGATGGCTGTCAGGGTCCCGGGGTCGAGCCTGTTCACCGTCCCGCTGCAACAAAGAGACCCAAACAATGTCACCATCCACGCATCACTTCCTCTGTACAGAATCCAGAACTGACTCAACGTGAACGTCGTTCCATTTATGATTTCGGCAACTTTCAGATGCAAATTATCCACACACCTTAATGTGTGTAGATTAAAAGGTTTATAGACATTTTCCTGGTATGTTTCTTTTGTCTGAAAAGATCAGGCAAAAGTCAAAAGCAAAGACCCAATATGTTTAAGAAAATAAAAAAAGAAAATGAAAATAGAAGCTCATTTTCCATAGCGTTATGATTCCAGGTAGAGTTTAAACTGATTAGATTTAGTAGCAAGTATCTCAAGGAGCTCACAACTTTCCAGAACTCACAGGTCACTTTCCTGGAATAAGCAAAAACAAATTTATTTGTTTTGCACATTTGAGCCACAAGACAATTCAGAGGACTTTACACGATGCATGAACACACTGATTACTTTTCAGAACCGTTTTAAAATAAACTAAATCTGCGTCGGTAAAGGAATGCAGCCAGTAAGTTCCTGGTGAGTTCTGTAAAAGTTACAGAGAATGAATGTTAACATGTAAGATACTCAGCAAACAGGTGGAACAAACCAGAAAACCTCACGGCTCCTAGTAGGACAACGGCCCTAAACATGCAGCCAGAGCTACAATGAAGGGTTTGGATTAAGCAAACTTATGTGTTAGAATAGCCTAGTCAAAGCCCAGAGCTAAATCCCATTTAGAATCTGTGGCAAGACTTTACTCATCCTTTCCAACCCTTATCGTTCGCTTGCTTCTTCCTGTCCTTCCTACCTGCCTGCTAATCATATTGATACAGTGGCTTCCAGTTGCCTCTCTCTCACTTTCCCACCTGCGTTTATTATATGATTGTACAGAAATAAAGCCAGCTTATAAGTTTGTAAGGGTCCCATGATCTGGGTTATATTTTCAGCTAAAATATTTTTTTTGTGCAATGAATTAATTTGCGTCACTGCCAGAAGTTTAGGCCGTCACTCTACCAGTTCAGGTCTGATAAAAAACTCCATAACGGGACATCAGAGCTCTACCGCCACCGTCAATCAGCTCACTCCAGCCCACCACCATCTTTATTTCTACATGATTAGAGAGGAGGCTTGTTAGGCCCAACACAGCATGCATCCCAAAACCTTCTCCGCAGGTAAAGGAGCTGGATTTACCCAGAACTAACGCCGGGAATATGACTGTCTCGGTTCTGCTGGGACAAAACACACACACGTTTGAGATTCCTCTCATCATTTCATCTGTGAAAGCGTATAGTATGCCAATAACATGCTGTGTGCGCGCGTCACTTACGCTCTGTCAAAGTACGACGTACTGAGTGCTTGAGCGTAGCTGGTGGTGTTTGCGTTGAGCGCGTTGCTGTTGTCCAGAGAGAACGCCTTCCGGGCTTTCTGGTCTTTAGCGAAGTTCCTGCAGGCGGCGAGCTTCGACTCCAGAGCCTGGATGGAGGTAAAAACACTAAGAGGGGAGAAGGGAGAGTTTCTGGAGAGAGACGCAGCGGGTAAAACAGGAAGAAGGAATCCCTCACCCCCACTTTCCGGAGTAAATCACTGACGATGTTGAGCGCTGAGATTCTGGCAGAGGGAGTCAGAGGACAGTTGCTGCCGTAGCCGTTAGACAGAACTGAAACAGCAACAAAGAATAAAAACTAAAACCAGGAAATCTAAGACTGAAAATAGTTCTTCACTGTGATAAAGCAATATATATATATATATATATATATATATATATATATATATATATATATATATATATATATATATACTGTATATATACAGTATATAGACTTTTGGGTTGTATTGAACAAAAAATAAAAGTCTGGGATGTTTTAAAAAATGTGAAAATAAAAATAGTTGTAATGTTTTCCATATTTTTTTACTTGTTTTCTAAATTTGATTTTATTCATTTTCCAGCTTGGTTTTTGTTAGGACAGTGGTGGCTTCATCACAAGGCTGTTGACCAAAAATAGGTTTCGTCTCATTTTCTCTACATTTCAAAAAGCACAAAGAAAGAAAATATGTATTAAATGCTTCAATAAAAGAAAGAAAGAAAATAACAAAATGCAATTTAATGAATTTTAATCACTGATCATGCTTTTCTTGAATTTTATTTTACATGTTTTATTATTTTTTTCTCAAATTATGTTTTGTATATTTTCTGTGTATTGATAAGAAAATCCCTGTTTTTGAATTCCTTTTCTCTAAAGCTTAGACGTTAACAAATTTTGTTCTCTTTTTAGAAAACTCTCTTTCTTTATCACCGTAAGATAAACCTCCAGAAACCAGGAAGCCTTTCTCTAGCCGTTTCATCTTCCTTTACGTAAAATTAAATCAGCAGGACATTTTGATAAGTCATGTATTCTAAGTCTGAACCCATCTGACGATGAAGGTAACGCAGTCGGATGAACAATCTACCTGATGGATTGGCGAAGGCGTTGTCCAGACTTTTGGTCAGAGGCGTTGCAGGGAGGGAGAGGGAGGCTTGTACTGCGGAGTCCATCTTGATGTTGTCCTGCGTCGGGGAACTCGGAGCCGACATCCGGCTCATGTCTGCCTGCCTCTCTCGCACGGCCAGCTCCTGACGCAAATCTTTAAACCCCAACAGATGGAAAAAAAAAGGTCAGCAGGAGCCTTGAAAAAATATTTACATCATTTTAAAATGGTCATATTTTGTCATGTTACAGCCTCATACTTCAATTTGTTTTACTGAGAAACATTGTGAAGTTGAAGTCCACGAACATCAATTTCCACATCTTTATTAGTTACAATGAGAGGAAGGCGAAGGCAGCAGCTGAGTGAGTGACAGAGTGGATCATTTGTGGGATTCAGTCAATAACCACCTCGAGCTTCATCCTTTAACCTTTGCACCGACACCAGAAGCGACTCCTTCTCGTCCAGCTCGCTCTCCAGGAAGGCGTTCCTCTCGATGGCCTGGTTCAGGCGCTGCTCGAAGTTCTCCAGAGAAACGATGGTGGCTCTGAGGACGCAGCGTAAACATCAAGACGGGACAAAAAAATTACTATTTCACTGCAAAAACACAAAATTTCACCAAGTATTTTGTTTATTTTCAAGTGAAAATATCTTATCACGCTTGAAATAAGACAAAGCTAACTTACAAGTAACTTTTCTGCTAGATATAGAAGCTTGTTTTAGGTAAATAATTCCTTAATATTAATGAATAAAAGTTGTAGTTCCACTAGTAGATTATCTCAATTATAACAAGACATTTATCCCATGTTAGAAGTGAAATAATCTGCCAGTGGAACTAGAAAATTTTCATTAATATTAAGAGGTTATTGACTTAAACTTATATATTTTCTGAAAAGTTACTTGTAAGTTAGTTTTGTTTTACTCCATAATGATATTTGCACTAGAAACATGACAAAAAAAAATACTTTTTGCTTTTTCAGGGTTTGATCTGAAAGAAGTTCTTTAAAATGAAAAAAAAAAACCATCTGAACAGATCAATTTTGATTTCTAACCTTTTTCCGTCTGAAGACCACGCAGAATGTTCAGTGTTATTTGTACACAACTTTTAAAAAATGTGCAATGCAGTAACTAATTGTAACTGGGAATAACATGCACAGACCGTTTGGCTCTCTCCAGGTCATCGTTGGACTGCTCCAGCTCTCGGACGTATTTGTGGAGCTTCTCCTTGATGCTGCGCGTTTGTCCCAGGTCGTCCTCCAGCACCGAGATCTGCTTGAAGCTCTGAGAGTACTGCTGCTCCAGCCGCTCCTGAACACGGAGATGTTCAAAATAACCATTTCAATAGAGACATGGACACAGTGTTCCAGCTCCTGTTGCTCATCACCGTCCATCTTTCTTCAATATGCCCTCTTTTAGCTCTTTCCACTCCTGCGGCGGATGTGAACTGTGACCCATTTATCCCGGAGACAATAAGCTCAATAAAAACCATGAGGCTTTCTGTGTCTGACCTACATCTGCTGATGAATCGCCGTGGGAACAGAAAGCAGCCACACAGGTCTCTGTCTCTGCTCCTGTGCCTGCTGAAAACCAGGGATACCTAAAGCAAACATTTTTTGCTTTAGGTATCTTTAGTCAGTACTTAAAGTAGCAGGTACTGACTCAAATCATCAGCAGGGAGGCAGGAGAGCTTCTGGGCCAAGATGTCTGACGGGTTTTCGTTTACCAGACATGGACCAGAACAAAGATTGTGTGAAGAATTTCTGATTTTCGCATTTTTATTGTGTAAAAAGCAGCTGGAAACATGGACTGGGAAACGTGGTAATTATAGGAATGAGTCTGAGCCTCATGAATTATTTATTAGAGCTGTGCATTGTCGGTGTTCAGAAAGAATGGGGCCAAGCAGGTGGCAGGATTAGAAAAGAGGGGGTCTCAGATACGTTTGCAAACGGCTCCACCTCCAGCTTTAAATCCTCCCTTAACAGAAATGTTTGATTTAGGGCTCCAAAACAAGAAGGCGGCCAGTATCAGGTGTTTTGTGGTTGTTTCTGGAGTTACCTTCAGCGTCTCCACCTCGTTCTTCAGCCGCTGGTTCTCGGAGTGCAGGTCTTTGACGCGGTGCTCGGCCTGGCCCAGCTGGGCCTCCAGCTCGGCCTCCAGCTCTCTGCTCCCCTCCTGGAACTCCAGCAGCTCCTCCTGGGCCTCCTCACAGCTGTGATGTGAGCAGCCATTAGACAACAGGAGGAGGTCTCATGAATCAACTGCTACAGCTAAAAACATTTTCTTTTTTTTTACTTTTTCATGTTTATTTTATCGAGCCGCAGCTCTGACCCACATACAGCCAACAAAACTCAAACACGGGAGGCGCTTCGGCGGATTTACGTGCTCAGCATTACTACATTTGTCAGAGGTCAGAGGTCAGTCTGTACTTCAAGTGTAGATGTGTCTTGCTTCCCTGCGGTAGAAATATGATAGACTGTGTTGATGATGGCAAAAGAAGAAGAAGAAGAAGAAGAAGAAAGGAAATCCTTAAAGCACCTTGATAAAGCTACGGCAAAAAGAGGCAATGTGGGGGTCGGTCACCCAGTCTCCATGGCAACCATGAGTAATTCACTGTAATACAGAGAGGAGATCTTCCCAGCCCACATCCATCACCATCTACAACAATTCTTTGAAGAATATATGAATAATATGAATTACAGCAACATTTTAATTTTGGGATCAATAAAATATTTTTGAATTAAACATCTTAGTTTGGAGATTTCAGTCCAACCACTGAAAATGTAAACATGCGATGAAACTGGAATCGTGCTTATTTTTAGTTAAAAATTTGGATAACAAAAACTCCTGCTGGGTCTGGCATAAAAAGAAGGATAAAAATGCCCAGTGGTAATTATGGTGAAGGACGTGTGATGCTGTGGGCTTCTCTCCCTCTTACTGGAGGGAAAAACCTCTTGAACACCAGCAGAGTTTGGAAAAAAATATATATACTTAAACTGAAGCTTCATCACGGTTAGGCCTTTCAGCAGGATAATGATACAGAACGTGTGACCAAATCCACTCAGAAATGATTCGCCTGACACAAAATTAACCTTTTTTCAGGACTATCTCAGCATCCAGACCTAAAACCTTCTGAAAACCTGAGGAGGATCTAAAGAGAGGCAGAGGAATAATCAGAGATCCCTCCCTCTGAATATTACCACTCGATAAAAAGATGTAGGACGAGACTGATTGCTGTCCTATAAATAATCTGTTATTTCTTCCCCAGTGAACACATTGCATTAAACTCACATCCACTGTGCGTGACAATAAACGTGACCATTTCTGTTAATAAAGTGGTAGAAATGTAAGAATGTCTTTTAGTGGCTCGGTTTTTCTGATCACTGTAATATTCCGTGTTTGATTCAAATGATTTGGTACTTGTAGAAAATATATCTTTTGACTCTCAGTCAACTTAAAGATAATATTTCAATCTGCTTCCTTTTGCAGGATGTAATGGAAGGTTGTTGTTGTTTTTTATTTTGCTCTACAATGTCTGATAATCATACAATGATGTTAAATTTGCGAATCTGGAATTTAAAAAATTGTTTCTAAATATTTGGTGTTCCCTGACAGAGTTTCACCAAACTTTCTACAAAACAGGACAACATTGTTAGATTAGTTTCTGCTTTTGGCGTACAAATTCTGCTCTCAGATCGATGCTGTTCAACTAAAACTGGTGGTAAAAGCAGAAAGGACATATTTATTTAGATGTAACATCAAATATTAATGAATCAACGTGAAACCAGGCCTGAATATAAAGAGAGAATCAAACTTTCTCAGTGTTTTCACCTCACTGGACTCAAACCTAACGCCCCATAACCTCTCAGAACATTTCATAAAAATCAATGTTTATCAAGATGACACTGGTGCAGATGATACAGAAGAACACGTGACTTCAGAGCAGCTTTACCGTAAAGAACTGATTATGTAAGCGTCTGCTGACGAGGTCATGGACACACACACACACACACACGCACGCACACACACATCCAGCTGTCTAAAACTGGCATCATGTGAGCTCAAGTGTTGCTGGTGGCACAGAGCCAGGGAGTCCATTTGTCCTCGGCACATGGGGGTAATACTAAGAGAGGCTTTGAACTGGTTTCACTTTGAAAAGGTCGAATATTACACGCATGTCCACTTCATCCTTGTTGCCACGCTTTAAAGACGCTCCCGCCTGGGGAAATGAGCAATCAGAATCCTCAACGGAGAAAAATCACACACTTTTAGGGTAAATTTTCATCATATGCACAGCCCATTTTGACTTGAATTACCTTTACTACAGTCATACCTTCCAACTGAGCAGAAAAAAGTTACTGTATTATTGACACAATACTTGGATAAATCAGACCAGAACACCTTCTTGTGTTTGCAGTGTCCGCCACATGGCAATCCATGCTATTTTTAAACCACAAGATATGCCTTTTGAGGTAAATAAAGGTCAAATTCCCTGCTTTAAAAGAACGCCTCTCAGTTGATGATCTATAAATAGCAGGCAGCCTCAGCTCTGAAGGACGTTTATTGTCTGAAAACTTTCACATAACTGGGTGTCGGCTTCCGTTGACACAAGATGTTTAGAGCTCAGTTTTATCTAATCAAGTCTTTAGCTGCGTTCCAGCTTTAAGACTCAGGTAAGTTTCACTGCCTTCAGTGGGAATCGTGCAAAAAGAGGAAAGAAACAAAGAGTCTTTGCAGCTCTTTCTACCCTCTGTGAAACATGAGCTGCTGAGAGACACTTTTCCTGCTCAATGCGCAGAAGAGTGCCACTGGAGATGGAAAAACTGGTTTCATTTGAGAGCATGAAAACGAGCGGTGGAATGATAAGATACAGCGTTCCTGAACAGAGTTGCAGCTTCGCAACGTCTAAAACATCGTGAAGCTGGGAAATGATCCAAAGCACAACAGCAAGTCCAATGAATGGCTTGAAAATATATGATGTGACTTAATCAAAGTCTGAACTTAAATGCTCAAAACAAATAGATGCATGGTCTTTAAAAGAATGATTCATGCTCTAAAATACATTAAAAAAATATTTCTGCACAGAAACGTCGGCCAGAATTCCCCACAGTGATGTAAAAACACTCACTGCCACTCATTATGTTCACTTGGTCCGAGTTGCGACCCAGAACGACACCATAGGTTAGTCATTTTGTGGCGTAAAGGAGCTTTTTGTGCTGCTCTTTCATATAAAATCCCTGTGAAATATTTTATATTCTTTACGGTTATATCATGATAAAAGTGGGAATGTTTACAAGAGGGTAAACATTCCCACTGTTTACCCTCTGATCTACCTTTGAAAAACAGTGGAAAGATCAGATTACCTCTAGATATTGATTATGCTCAGTAAAAACATATAAATAGCCCTTGGTAAATAACCTGAACCTTTCTGTTTCTGCAGGGGAAAAGCATCCATGTTGTCATTACTTACCCTTTCTTGTACTTGAGGGAAAGAGCTTTCCAGAAATCAATTTCCTCGTCCTTCGAGGAGAATTTTGGCATCATGTCCATTTCCATGGCAAACAAATCTACAGGAGAGAATTAGCAAAGAGCATATATTACCTTGAATTTACTTTGAATTATCAACCTCAAACAAGAGTCAAGATAAAATCATTTTTGACAGGTAACGCCATCCTCAATTCTGTTTATAGTCATCCATTTTTACATTTAAAGACTCCTAAACACAAACTGTCTACTGCTGGCCTGAAAACTACTTGGCACCCTGATAAATCTTTATAAAGAGCCTCAAACTACATTCAGCTTTGATCAGTTTCGACAATCTTTGCCCATTCCAGCACAATCTCTCCTGATCATCCTCGGTTCTCCTCTTCAGCTCATCGTCCTCCACAGGTTTGCTACGGGTTTTGGTCTGGAAACTGGAATGGAAGAAGGTTGATTTTTTTATCTGGTGTGGTTCTGTATTGATGTAATTACATGTTTTAGATCGTTATCCGCTGAAAGATCCGACAATGACCTATTTTCAATGTAAAAAAAAAAAATGACTGGGTTTATGCTGTTTTGACCAGACAGTTTGAGCCTCATCATTTTTTACAGGCAACCAATGTGATCAGACTGAACCTCTTCCGCAGGATGACAGTAAATAATGTTAACGTGATACAACCCAGCAATGTTGCACTAAATCAACTAAAGCCTAGATTTGTCAACATTTGATTAAATTAAAAAGTAGCCCTGGTTGGCTTATTTTTGGCGTTACAAAGAGATCTTGATAGTGTCCAAGGGACCAAAATTATTACAAATCCTCCATCGTACTTGACAGTGGACCAGAGGTGAGGTGTTCATGGAGTGGAAATATTTAATCAAAGCCCACATTTCCAGTAAAAGTCTCAGGAGAGTGTAGCAGAAGCCTCATGTTTCAATGTTTGACCCTAACCCAGCGATAAATGTGGAGGGCGCTAGTAAACTGAAGTTACTATTTTTGGACCTAAAGAGGAACGATCTAGAGTCAATGCACAGCTTCAGTTATTACAACTAAAACCTAGAGATCAGGCCCGAAACCTGGGAGCAGTGATGGACTCTGACCTGAACCTCCAGAGCCACATAAAGACAGTCACAAAGTCGGCCTTCTATCACCTGAAGAACATTTCCAGGATTAAAGGACTAATGTCTCAGCAAGATCTAGAGAAACTAATTCATGCTTTTTTCTTCAGTCGCATTGATTATTGCAACAGCGTCTTCACAGGTCTGTCCAACAAATCAATCAAACAGCTGCAGCTGATCCAGAATGCTGCTGCTGGCGTTCTCACTAAAACCAGGAAGATAGAGCACATAACACCAGTTTTAAAGTCCCTCCACTGGCTCCCTGTAGCTCAAAGAATAGACTTTAAAATACTGTTGTTAGTTTATAAATCACTGAACGGCTTAGCACCACAATACATTAAAGATCTGCTTTTATTGTATCAACCTTCCAGACCTCTCAGGTCTTCCGGTTCTGGTCTGCTCTGCATCCCCAGAACCAGAACCAAACGAGGAGAAGCAGCTTTCAGCATCTATGCACCACAAATTTGGAACAAACTTCCAGAAAACTGTAAAACAGCTGAAACACTGACTTCTTTTAAATCTCGACTAAAAACCCACCTGTTTAGAATTGTATTTGAAATGTAATCAATTACAAATTTATTGATGGAACTTGACTTAATGCTGTGTTTTGATTATTGATTCTATATTGCTTTGTGATTCTGTGTTTGTAATGATGTAAATCACTTTGAAATGCCTTGCTGCTGAAATGTGCTATACAAATAAAATTTGATTGATTGATTGATTGATTGATTGATTGATTGATTGATTGATTGATTGATTGATTGATTGATTGATTGATTGATTGATTGATTGATTGATTGATTGATTGATTGATAAACGCAGTGCATATATAAGACAAAGTGAGACTGGGACTTACACCACAGCAGGGCATAATTAATCAGAAACACTCAGTGAAGACTAGCAGCCTCCAACATGATGGTTAAACAAAGGGCTTCATACAAATGTATGTCACACTTCTCAGGTCTTTATTTGTAAAACTTTTTTTTTTTTGCATGTGTTGTTTCATTCCACTCACAACTATGCTCTGCTTTGTGATAGTTCATCACATGAAATCTCCAAAAAATACAATAAGATGTGCAGAGCTGCTCGAATGACTTTTTATTACATTCAATAATGATGAGATCAAAACACATTTGTACATAAAAAAAGATCTTAATTTAGTCTAATTTGATTGCAGAGAGCACTTTTAATGTCTAACAGACAATATTATTTTATTCATAAATGGTGATCAAATAATTTATCTTGTCTATTATTAAATGTTTAGTGTATTTATTATTTACGACTAGTGTCACATCAAAAATACCCTTAAATTAGGTGGGGATTATATTTTTGTCTTTCAGAAATGACACGGTACTTTTTTATGTATATATAAATGGATCTGGGTTTAATGGGTTAATCGATGATGAAGCTGAACACAGATCAGATGTTTATCAGATTTTAATGGCTCATAAAGAAAATATTAAGTTGTACATTCTACTGAAATGTAGACAAAATGATAATAAGCGTCCATTTTTCCATATTTATATTTAATATCGGACTTTATTGGGGTTAGGGCGAGACACATCGGTGATGCTGTTGAGCTCAGCTGTCAAAACTGGGTGTGCAACAATCCGAACACACGGCCAGCCAGAGACGACCACGATGGATCCAGTATTTTAATTATGTTTATTTATTTTTTTACTTCAAGAAAAGGACTATATAAAAACAAAGTGCATCAGTACCTGATCATCGCTTCCAAAGGTTTATCGGTCCATCGCTGCTCGGAGCTGCTGATGCTGACCGTCCTCTGCTGTCTGATCTCCGCTCCACTGGGCTCAGCGGGATTTAAAGGGGAACACACCTATAAAATAAATCACAGTTTCTCCTATTATTAATTCCTGTTCTATCTATTTCTACGGGATGTTGAGAGTGAGTAATTTATCTCCACAGAGGAACACAGAATAAAAATATGCATATTTGAAACACATTTTAAATACGTTAGAGGCACAGATGGTTAAAAATTTACATACAAATGATTTTTTTTTATGGGAAAAAAGTCATGGTTGTTGACGGCACTTAAAATAAATTCACTGATTTGGGAATTCATTTTTTTATTTTTATTTTTTACAGAAAATCATTTAGATTTGGGGTGGACCAGTGGACCTGCTCCATGGGCATTACTACTGCGCAATATTGCGCATAAGACACAAGTTTATTAAAATAGCACCACCTACTGGTAATCCAAGAGCACAGACTGTGCTATTTGAGCTACTGTATATTATATATATATAAGAGCTATATTTCAGATTTGCGTCAAGTAAATATGACAGATTGGGATGTAAAAATATGTATAAATAATAATAATTTTAAAAAAAAACAGAAAAAAGGGGAAACAGTAACGAGAAACTGAAAGAAGTTGTTTTAAAATGTTCCATCTTTCAACCATGACATTTTTTAATGAAGAGCTTCCATATTAAGCTAGCGAATATGTAGCAGGTCTGTCCTATATTTCAAGATAAAAATTTCAGCAGTAAGTTTACTCACAAACCTAAATTAGTCCAAATATTAATTGCTGTATAATTTTATTTCTATGTATAGCTATAATTTTCAACCAAGGACAATCAAGTAAAAACAAACAAACACAGGCAAAAGACAAAACAGACCAAAAAAACAAAACAAAAACAAAAACAAAAAAACCCGTTTATTCTTACGTCGTGACGTCAGAGCGCAAGTTGAGGGAACGTGTTACCGTGGTAACGGAGGACCAGCTCAGCTGTCCCGAGTATTTCCTAGGAGCTTCAAAGTCTTCCTTCAAACTTCTGGGACGCCATGGAGGATGATGAAGAGAGAAAAACTTTGTTTGACGTGGTGTACGGCAGAAAGTCAGAGGTCTGTGCCGAAAGTTCGCAAATGCTGCGTTTTATTTGTCTCGGAAGTCACAATTTCGGCCTGGAAGTGACATCACATTTAGTAAACAAAGCTGTCATAAATACGAATTAAAAGATCGCTCCTGCAAGTTGCACAGTGTTAGTGCACAGTGACCACATTGGATGTTTAGGACACATTTGTAACATGCACTGTACTGAATTGTTAAAAGCACTAACCCGTTTTCTGTGTACTGAAAACAATAATTCAAGCTAGTTTTCTAAATTGCAGTGGTTCATTGTTCGGTCTATAGGTTGATTTGGTCCCCAGATCTGACTTCCAAGGCAAATGCAGTATAACATTGTGGCAATGTGTAAAATACAACCTTGTTCACTCTTCTCACAAGTAAACTGTGTTGCCATTTCTGTATACATTTCTGAAAAGACACGAGTAGGCATGTAATGTCATTATTGAGCAAAGGGGCACTTTATGGGTGTCCAACTTGATCCTTCTTGTTTTATGTGTCACTGCCGCACATCTAAGTCAAAAGGCTGAATTATTTCCTCCGCATGTCCTTGTGTCCTGCAGAGATTTCCTAATGAACGATATGTTTGATTCTGGAAATGGATAAATATTGAAACATGCAGGAGTTTGTGAGGGATTTACCCCCCTCAACAGGTGTTGTTGTTTTTTGTGCTTCCTGTATTGTTGCTTTATTTAATATTTTGTTTTGATCATCCTCTCTTTCCTTTGAGGTCATGTGCTGCCATGGAGGCGCACCCATGAGCAGTGATGCCTAGGACCTGGTGTTTCCAATTTACCTTACTGGGAAGGTCCATTGTTTGAGAAGGAGGAGAGATGTTTGTTTTATTTTTTGTTTGGTCCCAGCTTATTTTTGTTTTTGTTAAATTGTTAGTTGTAATTCTGTGAATATTTGTTCAGGAATATTGTTTAGCACAAATGTTTGTTCTTTCGTTTACCTGGAAATGTAATTGTTGTCTCCGCCCCTTAATTAGTCCTGGCCATGCTTTAAAAGCCAGGTGGTTTGAATCAGAGGGGTGGCTCCTTCTTGGTAGTGTAATGTGCAAAGAACTGATAAAGAAAAGATTTAGAGCTCTATAATGGCTGGACTTTGTCTGATTTTGGATCGCAAACCAACAGAGTTCAGGGTTTTTATGGCAAAAATAATTGCAGTTTGGTCCCTTGAATTTCACGTTTTGTCACAGGACGATCAAGTTTTAACAGTTTTGGAGTTTTTTGTGGTAGAAACTATTTTACTATTTTGCTGCAGATACTGCTGCAAAGGCGAGTCTCTACCAGCTTTACTGCTTCTCTTATTAATGTCCTCTCTGCCAGTTTCGGTCAACGGTAACTATTGATCATGCTTTTCCAGTTTCAGATTATGGACGTTCAAAGCCTGAAACACTGGTTTTATAACCTAACCCTGCTTTAAACATCTCCACAGCTTTATTCCTGGCCTGTTTGCTGTCTTCCTTAGTCTCCATAATGTTTGTTTGCCTTTAAAACTTATGTGAGACCTTTATAGAGCAGGTATTTGCTGTATTTTGTTCTGAATATCCAGCTCCTCCTCTATTTCACCTTTACACCACAAGGTTATCCTTGAATGAGGTGAGAGAGTCACAGAAGAAAACTGCAGGCTTGGACTTTTAGGGCCTGGAGAACAATGGGTTTCTAGGGTGTAAGCTGTTGAAATACACAACAGAAAAGCTCGGTGAGACTTTGCACTGTCGCTACTTCAGCAAAACTCAGACAGAGATGAGGTTGGAATAACAAGTGATGGAGAAAATGGAGGCAGAAGAAACAAAAGAGGGGAGTGGGACTAGTTTACTATACCAGATGAAGAAGGAAAAGATGGAGGAAGATGTGGTTTGTATACAGTTTGGGGTTTTTTCATAGATTTAATTAAACAAATTTGTTTCTTTTTATTCTTGAAAAGGTCAAAAAGCTACTAATACAGACACTGTCAGGTAGCAAGCTGGCTAATTCTGAAGGCTCTTCATTTTCTCTCTCTCTGCAGAAGGTCGTGCTGCAGCAGCTGACGATGGTAGCCCAAGTCCCCAGCGATTCTGCTGATAGAACAGAACTGGGAGGTCAGCCACCAATTACCTTACAGCTACAGAGCTTGACACTTTAATTATCTGATACCAATTTAATTCAGTTTTCCTTAAGGGGGACTGATAATGTGACGATATTCCTTGTGATATAATAAACGAATAGCCCTACATTCTAGTCTGTGCAGAAAAACCCCAGAGGGACATTTTTTTTCTAGTAAAATCCTGTCCTGTCTTCACCGTCTGAGTGTTTTTACACCTCCTTGTGTAAATGTCTGTTCATCGACGTTTATGAGAGCTGCTGACGAAATCCCTAGACATTTACTGGAGTAGAAAACCAACTATAAAAGCTGGGATAGTCGTGGAGCTGTGTGTTTATAACAAGCTGGTTTTTATGTGGCAGTGTGCAGCCTAACAAACTGTTTGTTTGCTTCTGAGCAGCTCGTTATCAAAATCTCCTCACTCAGTTAACCAAACAGCACAAGTTGGATTATGGGATCACAGGGCTGCTGCTCATTTATCCCACCTGTCTGCTACACATCATTGAGGCAAGTTCTGCTTCCAGGTAAAAGTCAGATTGTCAGATTTGTACATATAGATGACTGTGTTTGTCTTATAGGCATCTGAATACATGCTGGATTGTTTTTTGAACGAACTCCAAGCCACGCAGGAACACCCGGACTGGTAACCATTGCTTTGCTAATGAGAACGTCTCAGAATCATTGTTCCCCGAGTCTCTTTCTATATTTTCCTTGGTCTCTAACGAACTTCTGAGGCCCGAATTAACGCTTAGGTTAAATCACACATATTAGACCTCCGTTTACTCCAAAGGTGACATTTGGAGACAATTTACATTTTCTCGCTTGAATGAATAGTTTTGCGATAAACTTCTATTAGGTGCGTTTGGCCTGATGCCAAAGACTCTTTTGTTTTCAGGCAGCAGATGAAGCAAAAGTCATAACAAAGGCAATAAAATTTGGCTCGATTCATAAAATCTGCACACTTCACATCAGTCCACCCAGCGGAAAGCATTTGAGCTGCAAATGTTTTCCACAGAAAGTGAAGGAATCGACAAACGTTAGCAGCCATCAGCGAGTTCAGGAGCTAAATGTAAGCTGACTGACATTTAGTCAGCTTACATTTAGTAGCCAGTATGACTTTCCCATGAGTTGTGCTACTAGAATGGCTAAAGCAGCCTAACACGAGTTAAACTTAAAACGCCTTCAGTTTGCCATCATTAATGTGAAATTACAGCTGCTCAAAGGCGGATGGAGATGAATGAAATAAATTAAATGATTTTCTTACTGCTGATAATCTGCTGAAAATGTTTCCAGAGGTAGACCTGTGAAGGTTGAGCTGCATTTAAAGGCCTGCAAACTCTCTTTTCAGCAACTTGCTGAAAGCTAAGATTGCTTTCATGTGGCATAGTCTGGAAAGCAGACAGTTCAAGCAATGGAGCTACAAGGTGAGCTCTTTACATCTCTTCCTTGAAGTGCCTAGAGATGTTTCTGCCGATACCATCAGGGTTTTTTTTTTTTCAGCTGTCACCTTTGTGTGTGTAGTTTTGAAGCTGCCTGTCATTCTGCAGGTGCTGACTGCAGATCAGGTAGATGTGAACCCAGTGTTCACCAGGCTTGAAAAAGTGGAGGAGAGCATAGAGACGGTGGTCTGCCGCGTCCTGATGCCGCTGCAGAAGCTGGTTACGCATTTAGAAACTTCTAAGGTTGGTCTTCTGTTTTCTGAACAAAATGTGAAGATATAGCAAATGTGTACACAATTTGTCATGTTACAATCGCAAACTTCATAATTACAAACTGGTAGATAGATAATACATGTGTTTTATAAGTACAAATTAGAACAAAGTGCTATGTATTTGTATTCAGCTTCCCTGACTCAGGACTTTATAGAATCAACTTTTACTAAAGCCTCTATCAACTCTATTACCTCTAGTGTAAAGTCAATTTGGTCCATTCTGCTTTTTTTGGTTTCTTACTGTTTTGGGGAAAACACAACAAATATCTGTGGCTTGTAAAGACTCTCACACCTGAGCTGTGGATCCCCACAGATCCTCCAGAGTTACTCAATCGTACCATAACAAAAAGGGACACAGTTCAAGGCATATGAATACTTGTGGAAGTCACTGCAATGTTGTGGCTGCCTGATTGTGTTTCCAGGACCTTCCAGGCGCCATCTTGGATAATAAACCAGAGTTTTTGAATCCTCCCGAGGCTTTGGAGGAGCTTTTGGACCGAGATGAGCTTTTGAGTCCCCAGCAGTACCTGCAGATGTACCACAGCCCCTTAAACATCAGCATTGACTTAGGTAAAAGGAACTTCATTCTCAGTCTGAAAATAAAATTCACCTCAATAGTTAGTAATTTCTGGTTCTATGAAAAGTCATATTAACTGTAAAGTATGAACACAGATTAAAAAAAAAAGGAAGAATATTAACATTTTACTTTGTTGTTGTTCAACAGGACAAGTCAATCTCAGATCCTTCTTCTAGAGCTTCCAGCCATCTGTCTGTCCGTCTGTCTGTCTGAGCACCATGAAAAACACCCAGTTCACAGTGAATGTTTGTGTTTAAAGTAAGAGAGCATGTTGGAAACTTAATGTAATAAATGCAACACTGTTTTTAAATCACATCAAATGGTAATTTTAACATTTTCACATGTATTTTACCTTTCTTTCCAAGGATTGAAACTTAAGCACGTCATTTTTAATTTGCGTCTTAATGTAACTTTTTTGACAGATGGGGACAGTTCAGTTCACTCTCTTATTGCACGTGTGTCAAACTCAAGGCCCGTGGGCCAAATCCGGCCCACTGTAGGTTTTTATGTGGCCCTCTAGATTCTAGACTAAGCACTAAATGTGCTTAAATATTATGTTATCAATCAAATTAATGCAGTTTTTATTCATTTACTGCCAAATTATATCAGTCTCTCCAGTTTCTTGAAAATTGTGGAAATTTCCACAAAATCAACAAATCCCAGCACTTTTCTGAGCTAATTATTGGGAGTTTATTGCAGATTTTTCTCAAAAATTGTTAAAACTTTTTTACCTGTACCCTCAACCCTAATTGATGTCATATTATAGCCCATGATCTATACAGCGAGTAATAAAAAGTCAAATTTACCATCATAAACAAGTGCAAATATTTCCAAATTAGTACCACAAACACTTTTTATTGCAAAACATTTCTAAAAAAAATTGCGAAATCCTGGAGGGACTGAAAAGATGATCAATAATATTATTTAATTTGAAGAATTCATTGATATTTTAACAGTTTTGAACAGGTTTCATCAATACCATCTGGCACCACCGGCCCTTTAAAAGCACTCAGTGATCTTGATTTGGCCCAAAACAAAAATTTGTTTGACACCGCTGTGTTGTTTCATCGCCAAATAATATTTTATAGTAAAGCAACTAAAATGAACTTTTTTACAGGAAGAACAAGTAATCTATAATGTCCTAATCTGACACAAATCGGTCTGTCAATAATCTGTCGGTATATAAATAGACAGAATGTGACCGAAGATATTTAATCACCTGAACAAGCTGTGAAATGCTGCAGCTCTATTTTCCAGATCCTAATTAAGTGCATCATGTTCTACTTCTGTCCATTAGACTGATATACCTTCTGAATTATATTATGCTAAAGTCTTAACTATATTCTAAATCTGAGATTGAAATGTGTTTGCAACAAAAACAAAGGACATCAGATTAATATAAAAACAAGTTTAATAGTTTCAACATTCGGATGATTAATTTTTTCCCGTCTTACACTGAATTCCACTTGGTGACCAAGAGATAAAAGAAGATTTTTTTTTTTTAAAGAAATGTAATTTCCTTTTTTACTCCAGACTTCGAGAGTCAACAGCATCACTACAGTTTAAAACAAAGATTGGATCAAATGTTGTTGTGTTTTTTTCCTTTTCAGTTTGGCCCCTTAACGTATAACTTGAACCTTTGTAAAATGAAAAAAAAAAAGAATAAGGGTGAGTATTTTGGCTGCAATGAATGCATGCACCACAGTGTAATCTACACACTAAACTGGATTATTCTAGGGTATACAGCGTTCCAGTAGATTAAAGTCCAGTAGTTTACTAAACAGTTTTTTTTAAAGGATCTTCGTCTCTGTTTTAAGCTGATTTGCTTTTTCACGACAAGGTGGAACATATGAGGAGTAAACGTCTGAAGGATTTAAGAACTGATGAGGAGTTTTGCTAAAAAAGAAAAGGGTAAAGGGCAGCGCTGACTATTACTTCCTGTAAAGCCTGATCTTTTCTCTCACCAAAAATAAATACAAGCACATTTAGATAGGACCAAATATAAGACGTGTTTCATAGGCATGGTGAAAAAGCATGCTGTAGACAATGCACAAAAGACAATGTTGAAGTTCAACCCACGAAACTGCTCATAATGCATCCATCCAGTCTGATGCATGAAACTACGTGGACGACGCACACACATCTGCTTCGATCGCAACCTCTGAGGTGAATATTGTTTGTACATTCCACCTGTTTGTGTAGAAAAAGGCTTTATATATATATTTATATATATATATATATATCAGTGCTCAAAAAGCTGAAAACTATGTGGGTTGTGAAGTTTGATGCGTTCTAAAATCATTTGGTAAAAAACACGAAGGTGAATCGCTACAGGAAAAAACACATGGCGGGGACAGATAGACCTCAGCCCAACTACAATGGCTGCTAAATTCTTGCTTTGTTTTTCTCCTAATTATAAACTACTTCATTAATGCTGGATTATGCTAATTCATCTGGTGGATCTGATAGATTGTGACATGGCAGCAGATTAAAAACGATTCAAAACATAAAATATAATGGCCACTAGAGAGTTAAAATAAAAGCCGGGGTTATAAAAACTTAAGAAAATCATGGAAACCTAAATTAATGTCCTGTACAGATGCTCTTTGATAAAAATAATCATCTGAAAGTCAAATTATTCCAGTAATTCAGTTTTTAAAAATCCTCATGAATAGATTGATTATACATAGAGATTTATTTTAAGGTTTTATTTCTCTAAATTCTTCTAATTATGGCTTACTGCCAATGAAAACCCACAACTCAGTTACTCAGTAAATTTGACATTATTATAATAAAAATAACCGATTTTTAATGCTGAATATATATACAGGATAATATTTTTAGTACAGAAATGTTATGGTCACAGTAAGACCTGCTGATTTGATCAAATAAACAGCAGAAACTCAGTGAAACCCTTAGCAACAACCACAAAAGGTTGTTGCTAAAAATAATAATAAATTATATGCAGAGTCCTGTAAGCAAAGCACATTCATGGAAAGTGGAGTTGAAGGAAAAGAGCCACACTGAGCTGAATCTAAAACATTAACCCTTTTTTATCCTTTTTATTGGTCTGTTGTGTTATTATAATTTTCTGAGAACAGAACAGAATGTGAGGTTTTCAATAACAGTAAACCATGATGAAGAAACTGACAGCCATAAACAGTTGAACTATATCAAACTGTCTCTCCAAATGGAACTGTAAAATCAATTAACCTTTAAGAATTGATTCAATAAAAATGCTGTCAAGTTTTACATCTGCTCTTCACTGGTTGATTTATGAAAAGGTAAACAGTAATTTTTTCTTGTAACCATTTGGACTCACTTTATCAGTGGAATAAAAATGTAAATTGAAGCGCTAGGCCACATTTGTCAAACTCAAGGCCCGTGGGCCAAATCCGGCCCGCAGTAGGTTTTTATGTGGCCCTCAAGATTCTAGACCAAACACTGAATGTGCTTAAATATTATGTTATCAACCAAATTAATTCCGTTTTTATTCATTTACTGCCAAATTATATCAATCAGTCCCTCCAGTTTCTTCAGAATTATTGTGGAAATTCACAAAGTCAACAAATCCCAGCACTTTTCTCAGCTAATAGTTGGGAGTTTATTGTAGATTTTTCTCAAAAATTGTCAAAACCTTTCTTACTTGTACTAAACAGCTGCCTCAGCCTTAATTGATGTCAGATTATAGTCTATTATCAATACGAGTGATAAAAAGTCACATTTACCGTCATAAATAAGAGCAAATATTTCCAAATTACTACCACAAACACTTTTTATTGCAAAAAAATCACAAAATCCTGGAGGGACTGAAAAGATATTCAATAATATTATTTAATTTTAAGAACTCATTGATATTTTCTCAGTTTGTGAACAGGTTTTATCAGTACATCCTGGCACAACCGGCCCTTTAAGAGCACTCATGATCTTTATTTGGCCCAAAACAAAAATGAGTTTGACACCCCTGATCTAGACTATCAGGCAGTTTTGCTGACAGGTGCTATGACCAATCCCACGATCACAGGTGCAGTTTCTGCTGTCAAGTAGCATAAATAATTAGAACTAAAATATATACATTCACACACTCAAATGTAAAAAAAAAGAAAATGGCCAAAATAACTTGAGTGTCCAGTTAAATGTCATGCTGCATCATGTAGCTGCAATGACTTGTCAGACCAAGAAGCAAAAGACAAAAATAGATGTGGAATCGTCTGTTTTTTCTACCAATAAAGCTAAAAACAAGACTGAGAGGTCAGGAAGTTTGCAACACAAACACCATGTTTCCATGTAGAAAAGAGAAGCCAACATCTGATGTGTAAATGTGACACTATTGTGCTACAACCACCAACATTATAACCATATATGTACAGCGTGTTTAGTTTTCAGTAAATGTGAATAGATTTCGATATATCTGACTCTTCCTGTTGTCCGTATGTACAGAATAAATATGTACAGACGCATCAAGATTTACAAAAGTCCTGTGATTTCGTGATTTCGCACTTACCGAGGGGCTATGGCAGAGCAGCACAGTGGACGTTCTCAGGACAGAAACCAAAGGTCCTACAGGTTGAATAGGTCACAACGAAACCCTCCACAAGGCATGTGGCAAACTGCTGCTGTTCCTAACCTCGTTACATCAGTTTGACTGATTTTCAAGTTTTAATGCGGCAGCAGAAAACATCTGGTCCTGTGTCTGAACACGTAATTTCTTCTTTTTTTTTTCTTAAATCCTCAGACAAGATTCACGTGAAAAGCAAATACTCGCAGCTCCTTACACCAAGTAAACCGTACTCAGACATACATCTATAAATACTCTCATCAAAATAAACAAATATACAGATATCTTTGCACTTGCCTCTGGATCACCAGTAAAACCCCCAAAAATATCAGCATCATCAGAGTGTCCTATAAACTGGAACTGCAGGTGTAATGGCACTGTGATGAAAAAAATAAATTAATAAATATGTGCTTATTCATAAAAATACAGCACATTTTCTTTCTGGTGGTGCTTAAGATCTGTCTTTTTTTTGTTATATTGACAACAGACTGCTTGGTTTATTTCTCATGTGAAGCCTGGAGTGCAACACAACACAAACTGGTTCCAGTACTAAGCTGCTGCTGCTGCCAGATCTTGTTATCTTGCTGTAGCAGGATAAGCATCCACTGCAGACATAGTTCAAGATGATGTAGCTAAAGAGCTGCGTTTTTATAGAACCAGCTATACCAGCTTCATACTGAGTGAAGACCCCCATCACCTTCTACCCAAAGTGCTTGACTTGTTAGAACTGGGAAAATCTGTTGCAGTGTAAAGATAATTGTGATGCTGGCAGCTGCACTCATGACGCAACGCCTCGGAAAAGCATCCACATGGCTGAAGGGGAAGGACAATGACGCATGGGTCTAAAACATTTTACAAATAAAAAATCTGTAAAGTTTAGGCACGCCTTTGCAGAACCCTGTTTCACTGCGGTTACAGTATTTTAGGCTCTCTGCCAGATTTGCACATCTAGAGGCAGACTCAAACTCCATCAGATCGAATGGAGAGAGTCTGTGAAGATTGATTCTCAGTCTGACTGTGCCGTTTTAACATAGATTTACTTAGATCTAAACAAATCCTTTATAGATCTGGTTGTATGTTGCGTTGGAAGGTCACCTGGTTATATGGTTTGCTTCGTATAGAGGGTCTGGACCCTCAGCTTTCTGCCTCTCTTCCATCAAAGCCAGATTTCATCAAAATCCTCTAACAAACCTTCACAGAACAGATGCATTTATGCTGAGCTTAAATTACACTCTGTTATTTTGTTAACTCATTTTTTATGGATTTTTTTTACAGGTTTTGAGCTAAAAGGAAAAAACCCCAGAAAATCAAGCATCATTTTCTTTCCTCTCCCCACGTATTCTTGGAGTACATGTCTGACAATGTCACAGAGAGAGTGGGCTTTTCTTCCACAGTGGAGAAGCTGGGGTAGCAGCGTCCTGCTCTAGCACTGTAGCAGCTTTGTTGGAAAGTCCAGGCGTCATAATACCAGTCCTGCACATCCATACCATCGTAAATCTTCTCCAGACTGAGGAATGAAATATAAAAAGGTCCCATACAGCTTTAATTGCTGCCAAAACAATTAGAGTCTGGATTTCTCAATCTTTCATAAACTACAGTACGCATGTCACATCTTTCCAAGCTCCCTGCATGCATCCGTTAAAAGTAAAAATGTCCCCTATATAACTCTCCTCTTCATACAAAATACGATCTGATTGGATTCCTATTGTGAATATCTCATATACTCTGAAAATATATTGTATAAACAATAAATATCCAGTGTCTGATCTCCTAACTGAATGTCATTTTTTTGTTGTTTTGAAAGAAAAGCACATTATCGCCTACTAGTCTAAAATAATGCACTCCTGCTTTTGCTCCACGACACCAACAGTGCAACATCATGTCGTACAATTGTCACGTCACACACTAGCAAAACACACACACAC